>NC_072475.1:79056645-79670534 GCF_027574615.1 Eptesicus fuscus | reverse complement strand
ATGGAATTTCGGCAACCCCATTCCCAGGTCTCCTCATAGGGCACCAGGGCCATTCCCACTGTGCCAGCTCTGCTCCCTTTAACCGGTTGGGCAAAAGAATCCTGCGTGCTCTGGCCAGAAAGTGCATTCTTTCTTAGGTGGCCCAGATGCTTTTTTTAAGGTCGTTTTATGGATTCAAAAGAATAAACAGAGATGTGGAAAGCTTTTGTCAACACGGACACCCAGGGAGCGCCGGGCTCGGCCCAGACACGCCCCTCCGGGTGGCGATCGCCCTGCGGACACCCGGGGAGTGCCAGGCTCGGCCCAGACACGTCCCTCCGGGTGGCGATCACCTCCAGGACACCCGCAGCGCGCCGGGCTCGGACCGGACACGCCCTTCTGGGTGGCGATCACCATGCGGACACCCAGGGAGCGCCAGGCTCGGCCCAGACACGCCCCTCTGGGTGGCGATCACCATGCGGACACCCAGGGAGCGCCGGGCTCGGCCCAGACACGCCCCCCGGGTGGCGATCGCCCCCGGGACACCCGCGGAGCGCTGGCTCGGCCCAGACACGCCCCCCCCCCCCCCCCCCCCCCCGGGGCAGGCGATCGCCCTGCGGACACCCGGGGAGCGCCAGGCTCGGCCCGGACACGCCCCACCCCTGTGTGGCGATCGCCATGCGGACACCCAGGGAGCGCCGGGCTCGGCCCGGACACGCCCCCCGGGTGGCGATCGCCCCCGGGACACCCGCGGAGCGCTGGCTTGGCCCGGACACACCCCCCCCCCCCCCCCCGTGGCGATCGCCCTGCGGACACCCCCGGAGCGCCGGGCTCAGCCCAGACACGCCCCCCCCCCCCGTGGCGATCGCCCCGGGACACCCGTGGAGCGCCGGGCTTGGCCCGGACACGCCCCCCCCCGTGGCGATCCCCATGCGGACACCCGGGGAGCGCCAGGCTCGGCCCCGACACCCCCCCCCCCCCCCCCCGTGGCGATTGCCATGCGGACCCCGGAACTTACAGGATTGCTGGTACCCATCTTGGTCTTCCCAACGGCTGGATGGGCCACCCGGAGTCCCGCCCCCAGCCTCTGGCAGGCCCAATCATGGGCATAGCGGAGGTGCGGTCAATTTGCATGTTTCTCTATTATAAGGTAAGATTACTTACTCTATTCACTATGCTGTACTTTACATTCCTGTGTCTGTTTTCATAACTGGAAATTTGTACACCTAAATCCCTTCCCCTTTTACACTCATCTGCCTCTACCCCCTCCAATTTGGCAACCATCATAATGTTCTCTGTATTTATGAGTTTGTTTCTGTTTTGCTTGTTCATTTCTTTTGTTTTTTAGATTCTCCATACAAGTGAAATAATATATTTGTCTTTCTCTGTATTACTTATTTCACTTAGCATAATACCCTCTAGGTCCATCCTTGTTGTTGCAAACGACAAGATTTCATTCTTTTTTATGGGTTTTCGTTTGTCATGTGACAGGGTTCAAGATGAATTCCATAAGGAACATGGCCTGGCTTACTGAGAAAGAAGGAAAACCTTACAGGGCTAGAGTCACTAGGAGAAGAAAAGTTATCTTATATAATAAAAGGCTAATATGCAAATTGTCCCCTCGGGAGTTCGACCGGGGGACCAGGAGTTCGATCACTCGCTGTGACGTGTGCTGACCACCAGGGGGCAGCTCAGAACATGGTGGGTGACCAGTGATGGCAGCAGGGTACACGGGAGGCTGGGAGGCAGGGAACCTGATTGGCCCTGATCTCTGGCCGGGCCTAGGGACCCTACCCATGCATGATTTTGTGCACCAGGCCTCTAGTATAAGAGAACATTCCACAAAGAGGTTGTGGGTCCAGATTTTTGCTGAGCCTGCAATACATATTAGCCATTTTGTGATGGTTCTGTTTGCACTTCTACTCTGTCATGAGCAGTGGAGGTTGCATAAGCAACTGTGACAAGTGAGCTAGCCTGTTTGGCACCAGGCAATCTGGATTTGGATTATCAGCTGTTTACAGAAGATTTTTGAGTATACCAGTAGGTCAACAATTGGAAAGGTTTGGGACCATGTGATATTCCCAGTGTGGGACAGGTGATGTCCCTGTTCACATGGGATTCTGAGTAGCAATAGCATGTGTATGAAACTTCAAGGTAGGTTACATAATTACCTATGCCCTCCACTAGTACTTAGTACTTACCTCTGTCATACAACTTAGCACTCTGTGTTATGATCATTGCCTATGTGTTTATAAACTATTCTCCATACCAAAGACTACTTGGCAATAGTATTTTCTGATAAATATTTGTGAATGAATAACTACTGTAAAGGACATAAGCCAGCTCTAACCGTGCATGTCCTTTGAACTCCTGAGGAGAACTCAAGTATGAAAACTTTCAGAAATCTTTACACAGTCTTCAAACCCTGTTTGTTTTGTTTTAAACAGCCTAGGGATCTCTGCTTTATATATTTAAATATATAAGATTATTTTGATAGTTAATTAGTTAGAATCACAAGGTAACTTCCAAACCTTCATCTATTTTATAGTTTTATGTATACATCACAAGGTATGCATTATACACACAGAATTATGTCTCTATTATTTTGTGTTTATATCAGTACCAATGCAATTTGAACTCAGAATCCTATATAATAAAAGAGTAATATGCAAATTAACCATCACTCTGCTATACCCACAAGCCATGCCCACCAGCCAATCAGAGAGAGTATGCAAATTAACCCAGCCAAGATGGCTGCAGCCACAGAGAAAGCAGGAGGGAGGCTTGGGTTCCCCAGGCGATGGAGGAAGCCAAGCTTTCCGCACACCCTGGCCGGCCCAAGCCTCCGCTCAAGGCTATAAAGTTTCAATTGTAGAAGATAAATAAACCCCAGATACCAGGGCCTCCTCTTGGGTCACCGGGAGGGGGGGTGGCATGGCAAGCCTGCAAATCACCACAGGCCCCTCGCCCAGGCTGCCCCACACCACAAGGGAACCCCCACCCTGACCGGGACACCATTCAGGGCAAACCAGCTGGCCCCCACCCATGTGCCAGGCCTCTATCCTATCTAATAAAAGAGTAATATGCAGATTGACCATCACTCCAACACACAAGATGACTGCCCCATGTGGTCAAAGATCCTTCCCCCATGTGGACACAAGATGGCCACCACAAGATGGCCAGCAGGGGAGGGCAGTTGCAAGAGACCAGGCCTGCAAGGGAGGGCAGTTGGGGGCAATCAAGCCTGCAGGGGAAGGCAGTTAGGAGTGACCAGGCCAGCAGAGGAGGGAAGTTGAGGGCAAACAGGCTGTCAGAGGAGCAGTTAGACATCAATCAGGCTGGCAGGGGAGTGGTTAGGGGCTGATCAGGCTGGCAGGCAGAAGCGGTTAGGGGCAATTAGGAAGGCAGGCAGGCGAGCAGTTGGGAGCCAGCATTCCTGGATTGTGAGAGGGATGTCCAACTGCACAGTGGGATTGGGCCTAAATGAACAGTTGGACATCCCTCAAGGGGTCCCAGATTGGAGAGGGTGCAGGCTGGGCTGAGGGACAGCCCCGCTCACCCGTGCACGAATTTTGTGCACCAGGCCTCTAGAAATAGTATTATTGTTTTAAGAAAAACCTTTTTGAATTTTAAAAAGTCATGAGGTTTAAAAAAAAAAAATAATAATACTTCTTTAAAGTTCCTTGAAGAACTTGTAGATGTTTAAAAACAACAACATTGTATGAAGTTAATATATTATAGACTAACTTCCAGCAAGAACAATGAATTAATATCCAGACTGTCTTGGAGTTCATCAGCTGGTGACAAACAGAAGACAAGAGAAGTATGCACCAAATGTTATGTAGACGAATTAGTTCTAATAACTAAGCCAAACCCAACATTGCTGAAGTTAGATTGAATTAAAGGACCTGCCGCACAAATGTGGCTTATACCTCCTCTCTGAGAAATAGCGTTTGGGAAAAGTTTGGATTTCTGAAAAAAAAAAAAAACATGCTAGAGCCCTAGCTGGTTTTGCTCAGAGGTTAGAGCATCAGTCTGCAGACTGAAGGATGTGAAGTGATATCTCATTCTGGTTTTAATTTGCATTTCCCTGATGATTAATGATATTGAGCATTGTTTTGTATACTCAATGGCCATTTTTATGTTTTCTCTTGATAGATGTCTATTTAGGTCCTTTGCCCATATTTTGATCATGTTATTTTTTTGTTATTGAGTTGTATGACTAGCTTATGTATTTTGAATATTAATCTCTTATAAGATGTATTGTTTTAAATATTTTCCCCATTCTGTAGGTTGCCCTTTCACTCTATTGTTTTCTTTGCTGTTCAACCATTATTTTGGTTGTCTATATTTGTTTTTGTTACTTTTGTGGTCATATTAGAAAAAAATCAGAGTACAGACCAATATGAAGAAGCTTTTCCCTATTTTTTTTTCTAGTAGTTTTACAGTATCCGGTCTTACATATAAGTCTTCTCTCCTTTCAAAGTTTATTTCTGTGAGTGGTATGAGATAAGGGTCCAATTTATTTTTCTGCATGTGGATATTCAAGTTTCCCAGTACCATTTATTGAGGTGACTGTTCTTTCCCTCTGGTATTTTTGGCATCCTCACTGAAGATGATTTGACCATAAATATGTAGATTTATTTATGATCTCCCTATTCTGTTTTATTTGTTTATGTGTGTGTTTTTTTATACCACACCAAACTGGATTGACTATTACAGCTTTATAATGCAATACTTCCAGCATTGATCTTTTTGTCCAATATTCTTTTGGCTGTTTGTAGTTCCACATGGAGTTTGGGATTGTTTTTTTCTATTTCTGTAAAAAACACCATTTGAATTTTTGATTGCATTGAATCTACAGATTGCTTTGAGTAGTATTAACAATACTTTAACAATATTAATCCTTACAATCTATGAACATAGGGTATTTTATAATTTATTTGTGTCTTTTTATATTTATTTCATCAATATTTTATAGTTTTCAGTGTACAGATCATTCACCTCCTTGTTTAATTTTTTTCCCTAAGAATTTCATTCTTATCAATGCTATTATCAATCAATGGGAATGTTTCCTTAACTTGTTTTTCAGATAGTTCATTGTTAGTATATAGAAACACAACCGAGTCATATATGTTGATTTTGTATCTTGCAACTTTAATGAATTCATTTATTAATACTAAGAGATTTTTTTGTGGACTATTTGGGTTTTCTATATATAAGATAATGCCTTCTGCAAATAGAAATAATTTTACTTCTTTTCCAATTTCAGTGCCTTTTATTTATTTTTCTTGTCTAATTGCTCAGGCCAAAACTTCCAGTACTATTTGGAATAGAAATTTGCAGAGTGACTACCCTTGTTTTGTTTCTGAACTTAAAGGAAAGTATTCAACATTTCACTATTGAATAGGATGTTAGCTGTGGGCTTGACATATATGGTCTCTATATTGTTGAAGTACATTTCTTTTATACCTAATTTGTTAAAAGTTTTTTTATTATGAAAGAATGTTGAATTTTGTCAAACATTTTTTCTGCATCCATTGAGATGATCATATAATTTTAATTCTTCATTCTGTTACATTATATTGATTTATTTGAGTATATTGAAGCATTCTTGCATTACAGGAATAAATCCCAGTTGTTCATGGCATATGATCCTTCCAGTGTGCTGTTGAATTTGGTTTGCTAGTATTTTGTTAAGGTATTTTGCATCTATGTTCAACAGGGATATCAGAATATAATTTTCATCTTGTAGTGTCCTTGTGTGACTTTCGTATCAGGCAATACTGGCCTCATGAATGAACTTGGAAGTTTCCCCTTCTCTTCAATTTTTTGAAAGAGTTTGAAAAGGATCAACATTAATTCTTCTTTAAATGTTTGGCAAAACCATCTGGTCTTGGCTTTTCCTTGCTGGGAGATTTTTTTATTATTGATTTAATTTGTTTATTTGTTATTCTGTTCAGATTTTCTATTTCTTTATGTTCATTATATCTTCTTCATTAAATTGACTCCTTTATCATTATATGACTTTCTTTGTCTCTTGTAATTTTTGACTTAAACTCTATTTTTGTCTAATATAAATATAGCTATTCCACCTCTCTTTTGGTTATCATATCAATGGAAAACCTTTCCCATTTGTTCACTCTCAGTCTATGTGTCCTTATAGTTAAAGTGAGTCACTCTTTGGAGCTTGATTTCTTAAAAACCATTCAGTCACTCTGTTTTTATTGGAGGTTTTAATCTATTTATACTTAAAATAATTATTGACAGGTAAGGATTTACTATTTCTATTCGTTCATTGTTTTCTGACTGGTTTGTAGTTCCTTTCTTCTTCCCTTGCTGTCTTTTGTAATTTAATTATTTTTTTTTTGTAGTGTTATTCTTTGGTTCCTTTCTCTTTATCTTTTGTGTATCAACTCTAGATTTTTTTCTTTATTCTTATCCTAAGGTTTATACAAGACATCTTATAATTATAGTAATAGTCTACTCTAAACTGATGATTTCAGTTGCATATGAAAACTCTACATATTTACTTCTTCCCGCTGACATTTTATGTTATTCATGTTATAATTTATATATTTTTATATTCTATATGCATTAATTAATATTGTGTCTATAGTTATTTTGAATACATTTGTCTTTTAAGTTTTAACTAGAGTTAAAAGTGATTTATGCACCACTATACAGTTTAAGAATATTTTAAATTTGACTACATACTTATCTTTATAGTGAGTTTTATACTTTCATGTTTCTAACTAGCAACTTTACATTTTTAATTTGAAGAATTCATTTTAGCTTCTTATAAGGCAGGTCTAGTGTTGATGAACTCCCTCACTAATAAGTTAGTAAAATCTATGGCTATTTGTTGAGTTCCATGCCCCGGTTGCTCTGAACCCCTACCCCCTTTTCCTGCTCCTAGCTGCTTCTAGACTGTTCAGCCATGTCAATTCTCTTAGTGTTCTGGGTCAGGTGAGAAAAAAGTGGGCCTTTAGTGTGTTCTACATAGTTGAAAAAACAGGTGCTCACTATGTTCTCACTTTCCCTCATGGGGAAATCACCAGCTGAGGGGATCTGGATTGGCACTGAACTATACATCCTCAGGAGAAGAGTGATGTGGGTAAGTAGTGTAAGAGCCTCTGCTGGACACTCATCTTCTACATAGGTACTCTCTTCTCTGGGTAGTCACCCAAATCAGTGTTTCTTTGAACAGGGACAGTATGAGTACTGGAAACTTCTACTCCACCATCTTGTAATGTCACTCTTCACATTTAAAACAATTTCACTTCTATTTCTTCAAATTCTCAGTCTCACTTTTTACTCTCGCCTTTGAGTATCCTGATGATACAAATGTTAGATCCTTTGTTATTGTCCCACAGGTCCATGAGGGTCTGAAGTCTTTTTGTCTACTTTTTCTTCGTTATCCAGAATTGGTGAATTGTGTTGTTGAGTATTAAAATTAAGTGATTCTGTCCTCTGGTTGTTTTCATACTGTGCTCTGAGGCTCTGGATATTATTATACTGTTTGCTTCTCTGTTTTAACTAGCTTTCTTTTGATACCACTTTGGTAGAGGAAAGGCGATCGTACCTTTTCATTATTGCCAGATGAGGTTAGAAGTCCAGGTTCTGCATGTGGTATCTGTCCACCGTTGGAAGGAGGATACTGCTTATTACTACTGGGTAGAGTGGAAGCTCTGGCTCTTCATGTGGTTTCCACTGACATGGCTATGCAAGTAGACTTGTTACCTCTGGGTACTAGGCAAAGTCCTGATTGCCCACCAGGCCTTATTTGATAACAACCTAACAAGTAAGGAGAAAGAGATCTCATTTCTGTAAAGGGTGAAAGTCTAGGTTTCCCATATAGCCTTTGATGTCATAGGTGGGGGTGAAGCCACAACTTCTCTTTGGTGTTTGTCTAACATAGAATGGTTATTGTCTAAAAGTTTTCTCTCTCACCAGTTTGACCTTTCCCTAGTCCTTTGGCTGGAGAGAGAGTTTTGTTGTTGTTTTGTTTTTGTCTGTGTTCACTAGCATTTCTCAGTTTCTGGCCTTTTCAGCTCCAAGTCTAGGATATACTAGTACCGTATTTTCGGGCATATAAGACGACTTTTTAACCCAGGAAAATCTTCTATACGCCCAGTCGTCTTATACGCTCGAAAATACGGTATGTGGTGAAGAGAAAACCCAGAAAATTAACTACTGTGTTGTTCCTTTGTCCTGAAGTCTCTGGTCATCTTCTTTCTTCTCTCCATTGTTCAGAGTCTCCTTATGTTCCTGTACATATAATGTCCAGGGATTTTAGTTGTACTTAATGAGAGGAATAGGAAAAAGTTAACCTACTCCATCTTCCTGGAATTGCAAGTCCTGTTCTGTCCTTTCATAATGAGGCTTGAAGTGGCAGTCAGCAAAAGTTATTGAAACAATGGCAAGTGTGTGACACCTCAACATTAGCAACCTGACCTCAGGGATATAGAAAATTAAGATCCCTCTATAAGGAACTAGCACTCTTCTCAGCCTATTATTTCTAGGCAGTTTTTTTTTTTTAATTTCCAAAATAAAATGAAATGGGAGTGGGGCTCTTTTTTTACTTCTTTATGGTTCACTAAATGCCTGCTACTACTGTAGGAAATGCAGTGTAATGGTCAAAAACAAGGCTCTGAAGTCAGACTGCATGGGGTCAAATTGTGGCTTAATTATGTACTATATGACCTTGTATGAGTTTCCTAATTTTCCTAAGCTTTCTCAGAAATATTGTTTCTCTCCCCAGACTGTGTAGGAGTAAATGAAATAAAGCACTTAACACAAGGCCTGACAGGGCATAAGTGTGCAGTAAATGTTAGCTTGTTTTTAACATAATATACTAATATGCTATATGTAATTAATATAGAAGCATTAATATACATGTGCTGAATAGGTTTTGTATTATTTTCTTCTATGCTTTGGTTTGAAGCATTACCTTGTAATATACTTAAACCTTGTTTGGTATTTCCTCCAACAGATAGAAAACTCACATGATCTGGGGTGCTGAAGACTCTTCCGCTACATGTCACCATGTGTTATGATGGTCAGCACATTCCGACTGGATGGTGGTTAGTGAAAACAAATTCAATTGGTTTCCTGAAACACAAAGACTTTGTCAGAAAGGAAACCATTTTTTTGTTCAAATGAACAGTTTCTGATAATTCAGGTAATTTCAGACAGATGAGGCAGATTTTTATGTTCAGAAATTTCCACCGAGCTGTCTGTCCTACTCTGATTTATCCAACTCTCTCCCTCCCTTTGGCAGTATAGACCTGATTCTAAACATACCATGAAATATGCTGTACATCTGGCTCAAAGTTTATTCTATTTGGTCCAAAATGGCTTCAAAATCATTAACTAAATACACGTTGACTTGGAAGGAAGGCAAAAAAAGAACTCAAGTACAAAATGATTTTTATTGCCAAAACCTGAGCTCTCTGTCGGTGGCTGCTACAACCTCACTAACACCCAAGGCAGGCAAGTGGCCGGCCTCGCTTATGCTCTATGTGTCAGTGATGATGTGAGTTATAGTGAGAAACGATACAGTACATTTTAAGCTTCTGGGTGTTTTAAAAAGGGGAAAAATAGATTTTTCAATATTGAGTTTTAAAAATGTGCATTTGCAAATCCTCCTCTTGTTTTGAATCCAATCTTATAATTAAAGTGGTGGGTTTTAAAAATATTCTCACTAGCATCATGATTTCTACTTATATGCTTCAAGTTCATTGGTGTTTCTTTTCATCATTTACAAGGGGAAGAAATGGTATCAGAAGACTAGGTGACTTTTATTAACAAACACACTGAAAACATGAAAAGGAGAACTATTGGCAGTCAGTGTCGCAATACCATATTCTCTAATGTGTTGTTTTAGACCAGCCAATATTTTGTACAAATAATAATGGATAGGAAAAAAATTAAGACTATATTATTAATATTCCTGACAAAGTAAGGCAAATGGCTGTGTTCTGGGTTAAGCAAACAAATGCTAGGAGTACTCGAAATAGATAAACAAAATCTTTTGAAATTTAAAAAATGTTAATTTTCAAGTCACCATGCTGGCTTTCATCTTCTCTTTACTCCTTTTTAAAATTCAATGATAAATATAGTAAAGAGAGACCCAAGATGGCTGCTGATGGGACAGCAGGCTGCAAGATAGTGTGTGAGTGAAAGACCGAAAGGCGAGTGCATGGATGTGTGGGGAGTGTACTGTGTTTGTAAGTGAGGGACAGTTATATTCCAAGGAATTGTTGGGGACTGCCAGACCGGGCTCCCCTGGCCAGGCAGCCTCTACTGCTGCTGAAATCACTCCCAGAGCAGCTGGCTCTGCTACGGAGACCATGCCATCTTGAAGGGGAGAGTGGCGGTGATCTGAAGCCCAGACTTATCTTCAACCAGGGACCTTGGATACCTCCCGGGAGCCTTCAACCACAATCCCCAGGGACGAGCTGCCTCAGCTGCGAACCCAGGAACACCAAGACTCCAGCCTCTCCAACCGCAGGTGCCTAGAAAGTCTGTCCAGAAGGAGACAAAGTGGCATGAATATGCGGATGAGCCCTGTGCCTTCTCACAGAGCAGAGAGAAGGAACAGCTGAATCGATTAATATCCACCCAGAATTGGCGAATTAAACACAGGTCAGATATTGCCTCAGGAAAGGTGAGGTCTGGGATCCAGGCTGGAGGGAGAAACACACGTGAAACGTGTGCAAAACACGTGCAGCGGGAACTAAAGTCACAGAGGAAGACTGCGCCCACAAAATCCGCAGCTGCTGGGGTCAGTGTAGCCCTTGAATGTGGAAGGGGGTCCACAGGGATGCTGGCAGAAAGGGACTATAGAAATTAACCCACAGCAGGGCTGGGCCCAGAAAGGCAGCCTGAAGTTCTACCAGTATACCGGCTGTGGAGTGCCAGGGGGAACAGATGCGAGTCTGTGCACATCCTGTGGCTTTTTTTTTTTCTTTTTAAATCCTTGCTTTTGATTGCTAAGTCCAGTATATAGGATCTTACAATTAAAAAACACTCACCGAGACTGCAGGAGAAAGCTGTTTTTGTGGAACATGGGGTTCAGAGTGGGGAGAGACAAGCAGAAAACTAGCTTTAGGGCAGTCTATCCCCCAACCCAGTATTGAGTGCTGTAGGGAAAGCAATCTAAACACTGGGTAGGGGAGGAGCCTTTAGCAATGGATATCAATACAGAAACACTGCCACCCAGGGGTTGTATCAGAAATTGACTCTTGTGTAAATACAACTAAAGGCAGGCAGAGAAACAAAGAGCTCCCGACTTCTTGAAAACAGGGTTGTGGCTTATGACACAGAGGAGCGGTAGAGTGCAGGGAACTTCAATACTGTGCTGTCTACCTGACAGGAAACACTACTTCACATTTTTATTTTTTACTTGAGAAACTAAATTTTTTTTCTCACTTGATTTTACCTTTTCAATTATATTTTAATTTTTAATTTTTACTACTATTATTTTATCTTTTTTTTTAAATCTTTTTTTAAGTTTTATTTTATTTTATTTTATTTTGGGATTAGTGTTCTACATTCTATTTTTATTTTTCCTTTAGCATTATTTTACTCTATCTCAATTTTTTTTATGCCAACACTCTCTTCCTCAATTTCCCCCTTTGTCCTGTTTCTCTTACCCTGTTCCTGCTTTAGTTTTTCTCTGTTCTTTCTCTTTACTCCGTGTTAAAAATTGATCTTACTCATATATCTAATTTCTGCTCCCCTGCTCCAAGTCCATACACACTTCTCTCTTTTCTTTCTACAATACACAAATTTTCTTTTTCTTCCTTTTCTCCCCTTTTTTTTCTATCTGTCTTCTTGTTGTTTGTTTGCTTGTTGATTAGTTTGGTTTTTATTGCTTGTTTGTTTTTGTTCTTTTAGTTTTTTTTAATTCTGTTTTTCCTCTCCTCGTTTGTTCTCATCTCCTACTAATAGCTTAACTAATTCCAATCACAAACTCAGGCCTATCTACTCTCTATTCTCCTTTTCCAATAGTAAAACAAATACATAGACAGATAGATTAAAGAAGGGGAAAAGTTATATATATATATGTGTGTGTGTATATATATATATATATATATATATGCATTTTATTTTGTATATATACTTTAATATATGTATATATTTTTTCTTTTTTGTATTTAGTTTTTTACTTTTCTTCTTATACACTCAGTCTCTATCCACCTACTCTATACTGAATTGTGGCTATGTCTCCATTCATTCAATTCATTGACCTTACCTTCTGGAAATAAGCTCTGCTTCCTCAGATTCATCTGGGTGTTTGTTGTTTGGGGGTTCGTAGTTTACATATTTTGGATTTGTTGTTTGCATTTGTTAGATTAGTTGCTATTTTATTGGCATTTTCTCCCATATACATATATTCGCCCCCCCCCCCCCGCTTTTTTTCTTCTCTTTCTTTCCTCTCATACATTTTTTCCTTTTCTCAATATCATTTTTCCACTCTTCTCTATCTCCTAACTCTCTTTTTTCTGGTGGTCACCTTTATTTGGGGTGATTAGTATCATGAATACATTTGTGTTTGGTGCCCTGTGCATTGTGTCTTCTTGTGTTGTATTTTGTGCCTTTAAGTCAATGCAGGAGAGAGAGAGATACATAACCAGACATCCAGAGAGGAGAGATCATGGAGAGACAAAGAAACAGCCCACATATGAAAGAAAAGGATAAATCACCAGAAAGGTAAGTAAACGAAATGGAGGCAAGCAATATTATAGAGAAAGAATTTAGAGCAATGGTCATAAGGTCACTGAAAAGGATGGAAGACAAATTCAACAAGATGTGTAAGAACCAAGAGGAAATGAAGAAGAACCAAGAAGAAATGAAAAATGACATCGCTGCAAAAAATAACTCAATAGCATCAACAGTAGACTAGATGATGCAGAGGACTGCATCAGTGAGCTAGAAGACAAGGTAGGAAAAAATACCCAAGCAGAGCAGCATTTAGAAAAAAAAAAAAAAACTTAAAAAGCAGGAGGAGAGCCTAAGGGAACTTTGGGACAACACAAAATGAAACAAAATCTGCATCATAGGGGTGCCAGAAGGAGAGGAAACTAAGCAAGGAATAGAAAACCTGTTTGAAGAAATAATGACAGAAAACTTCCCTGATATAGGGAAGAAAAAACTCGCACAAATACAAGAAACTCACTGAGTCCCAAACAAGATGAACCCCAAAAGACCAACACCAAGACACATTATAATTAAATTGGCAAACATCAATGACAAAGTAAGAATCTTAAAGGCTGCCAGAGAGAGACAGAAAGTTACCAAAAGGATCCCCCATCAGACAAGCGACAGATTTCTCAACAGAAACACATCAGGCCAGAAGGGAATGGAATGAAATATACAAAGTCATGCAAAGGAAGGGTTTGAATCCAAGAATACTGTACCCAGCAAGGCTAACAATCAAAATTGAGGGTGAAATCAGGAGCTTCACAGACAATAAAGAATTAAGGGAGTTTATTACCACCAAACCAGCAATGCAAGAAATGCTGAAGGGTCTGCTGTAAAAAGAAGAAATATGAAGGGAAGAAGGAACACAGGCATAAAGAATAAAAATGGTGACAAAAAAGTACCTATCAATAATAACTTTGAATGTAAATGGATTAAATGCCCCAATCAAAAGACATAGGGTAGATAAGTGGATAAGAAAACATGACCCACATATCTGCTGTCTACAGCAAACCCACCTCAGAACACAGGACTCACACAGACTGATGGTAAAGGGATGGAAAAAGGTTTTTGAGGCAAATAGAAATGAAAAAAAAAGGTGGGGTAGCAGTACTTATATCTGACAGATTAGACCTCAAAGTAAAGGCCATAACAATAGATAAGGAAGGCCAGTTCATAATACTAGTGGGAGCAATTAAAAAAGAAGATATAACTCTGGTAAACATATATGCACCCAATACAGGAGCACCCAAATACATAAGAAAAACTTCTGGAGGATATCAAGGGAGAGATTGACAGCAATACAATCATTGTAGGGGACTTAATACCCCACTAACACCACTGTACAAATCCTCTAAACATAAAATTAGCAAAGAAACATCAATCCTAAATGACTCACTAGATCAGAGGGAATTAATTGACATCTACAAAACATTTCAACCCAAAGCCACAGAATATACATTCTGTGCACATGGGTCTTTTTCAAAGATAGACCACATATTGGGACATAGGCAAAGTCTCTTCAAATTCAAGAAGATAGAAATGATATCAAGCATCTTCTCAGATCACAATGGCATAAAACTAGAAATCAACTACAATAAAAATAATTAAAAAATCAAATACCTGGAGGCTAAACAGCATGCTACTAAACAATGATTGGGTTATCAAAGAGATCAAAGAAGAAATAAAAAGCATCATGGCAATAAATGACAATGAAAACACAACAATCCAAAATCTATGGGACACAGTGAAAGCAGTCTTGAGAGGGAAGTTCATAGCGCTACAGGCCTATCTCAAAAAACAAGAAACAGTGGTAATAAATTAGCTAACCCTACACCTCAATGAGTTAGGAAGAGAGCAACAAGAAAAGCCCAGAGTAAACATAAGGAAGGAAATAATAAGGATCAGAGTGGAGATAAATGACATAGAGGCCAAAAAACAAAACAAAAGATCAACAAAACCAAGAGCTGGTTCTTTGAAAGGACAAACAAGATTGATGAACCTCTAGCCAGGCTCACCAAGAAGCAAAGAGAGAGGACCCAAATAAACAAAATCAGAAATGAAAGAAGTGAAGTAACAACCAATCCCACAGAAATACAAACGAACATAAAAAAATAGTATGAACAACTATATTCCAACAAAATCTACAACCTAGATGAAATGGACAGATTCTTAGAAAAATTCAAGCTCCTAAAACTCAATCAAGAAGAATCAAAAAACCTGAATAGGCCAATAACTACTGTAGAAATTGAAGCAGTGATAAAAAAAAATCTTCCAGCAAACAAAAGCCCTGGTCAGGATGGCTTTACAGGGGAATTCTACCAAGCATTCAAAGAACTAAAACCTATCCTCCTCAGACAATTCCAAAAAATTCAAGAGGAGGGCACACTTCCAAGCTCTTTCTATGAAGCCCTAATCCCAAAACCAGATAAAGACAACACAAAAAAAGAGAACTGTAGGCCAATATCCTTGATGAACATAGATGCTAAAATCCTCAACAAAATTCTAGCAAATCGCATTCAGCATTACATTAGAAAGATCATACACCATGACCAAGTGGGATTTATTCCGGGGATGCAATTATGGTACAATATCTGCAAATCAATAAATGTGATACATCACATAAACAAACTGAGAGACAAAAATCCCATAATCATATCAATTGATGCAGAAAAAGCATTTGACAAAATCCAACACCCTTTCTTGTTAAAAATTATCAGGAATGTGGGAATAGAAGGATCACACCTCAACATAATAAAAGCCTTATATGACAAACCTACAGCCAACATCATACTCAATGAGCAAAAACTAAACTCATTTCCCCTAAGAACAGGAACAAGACAGGGATGTCCACTTTCACCACTCCTGTTTGATATAGTACTGGAAGTGGTAGCCATAGTGATCAGACAAGAAGAATAAATAAAAGGTATCCAAGTTGGAAAAGAAGTAAAACTGCTTGTTCTCAGATGACATGATACTATACATAGAAAAACCCAAAGACTCCATCAAAAAACTAATAGACCTAATAAATGAATTTGGCAGTGTATCAGGATACAAAATTAACACCCAGAAATCTATGACTTTTTTGTACACCAATAATGAACTCACAGAAATAGAAATGAAAAACAAAGCCATTTACCATTGCACCAAAAAAATTAAGAAACCTAGGAATAAACTTAACTAAGGATGTAAAAGACATGTACTCAGAAAACTTCAAGACATTGAAAAAGAGATAGAGGAAGACATAAACAAATGGAAGAACATACCATGTTCATGGATTGGTAGAATCAACATCATTAAAATGTCCATACTACACAAAGCAATTTACAGATTCAATGCAATCCCCATTAAAATACAAATGGCATATTTAAAAAATCGAGAAAAAACTCTCCAAAAATTCATCTGGAATAAAAAAAGACCCTGAATAGTCACAGCAGTCCTGAGAAAGAAGAACAAAGGTGGAGGGATCACAATACCAGATATCAAGCTATATTACCAAGCCATGGTTCTCAAAACTGCCTGGTACTGATAAGAACAGACATATAGACCAATTGAACAGAACAGAGAACCCAGAAATTGACCTAAGCCATTATGCTCAATTAATATTTGACAAAGGTGGCAAGAGCATACAATGGAGTCAAAACAGTCTCTTTAATAAATGGTGCTGGGAAAATTGGACAGATACATGCAAAAAAATGAAACTAGATCACCAACTTGCACCATACACAAAAACAAACTCAAAATGGCTAAAGGACTTGAATGTAAGACAGGAAACCATAAAAATCCTACAAGACTCCATAGGCAGCAAAATAACAGACATATGTCACAGCAATATCTTTACAGACACAGCTCCTAGGGCAATGGAGACTAAGGAAAAAATAAACAAATGGCCTACATCAAAATAAAAAGCTTCTGCACAGCAAAAGAAAACCATCAACACAACAAGAAAGAAAGCCCACTGTATGGGAGAACATATTTGCCAATGATATATCCGATAAGGGCTTAATCTCCAAAATTTATAGAGAACTCATACAACTTAACAAAAATAGATAATTGATCCTCAAAAAATGGTCAAAGGATGTAAATAGACACTTTTCGAAGAGGACATACAGAAGGCCGAGAGACATATGAAAACATGCTCAAAGTCACTAATCATCCGAGAGATGCAAATCAAAACAACAATAAGGTACCATCTCACACCTGTCAGAATGGCTATCATCAACAAATCAACAAATGACAAGTGCTGGTGAGGATGTGGAGAAAAAAGAACCCTCGTGCACTGCTGGTGGGAATGCAGACTGGTGCAGCCACTGTGGAAGACAGTATGGAGTCTCCTCAAAATGTTAAAAATGGAACTGCCATTTGACCCAGTATTTCCGCTCCTAGGTCTATACCCCAAGAAACCAGAAACATTGGTCAGAAAGGATATATGCACCCCTATGTTCATAGCAGCAAAATTTACAATAGCTAAGATTTGGAAACAGCCTAAGTGCCCATCAGCAGATGAGTGGATTAAAAAACTGTGGTACATTTACACAATGGAATACTATGCCATTATAAAAAATAAGGAACTTTTAACATTTGCAACAACGTGGATGGACCTGGAGAACATTATGCTAAGAAAAATAAGCCAGGCAGAGAAAGATAAATATCACATGATCTCACTCATATGTGGGATATAATGATCAACATAATTTGATGAACAAGAATAGATCGATCTAGAGACAAATGGTAGGGGAGGGGGTTTAGAGAGCAACCAAAGGACTTGTATGCATGCATATTAGCATAACCAATGGACACAGACACTGGGGAAGTGGGGGCTTGCCCGGGGTGGGAATGGCTGGGTGGGGGGGTCAGTTGGGGAAAAAGAAGACAAATGTCAAACTTTAGAAATTAAATAAATAAATAAATAAATAAAGTGAAGAGCTGATATCTGTTTGAGTATATGAAAATGTCAACTTAATGTTATACTTGCTAAAAGCTTCAATATAATTTGAAAGGCCTGTGTGTTATAAATATTAGGATCTAAATCTACTTCTTCTTCTCTCTCTTTTTTTTTTTTTTGTTAATCCTCACCCAAGGATATTTTTCCATTATTATATTGTTATTTTTTCTTTTAGAGAGAGTGAAAGCAAGGGAAGGAGGGTGGGAGAGAGAGAGAGGAAGAGAGAGAGAGAGAGTGGAGAGAGAGAGAGAGAGAGAGAGAGAGAGAGAGAGAAACATCCATGTGAGAGAGACACATCAATTGGTTGCCTCCCACACAGATCCTGACTGGGGCTGGGGATCAATCCAGGTACATGCCTTTGACCAGGAATCAAACTGTGATCCTTCAGTGCACAGCTGACACTCTAACTAATGGGCAACAGTGGCCAGGGTGATGCTACTTCTTTATTTTTTTTCTTTCTTTTTTTTTTTTTAATTTCTTCATTGGCTAAGGTATCACATATTTGTCCTCATCCCCCCATTCCCATCCCAAACCCCTCCCCACACATGCCCCCACCCCCCTGTTGTCTGTGACCACTGGTTAGGCTTATATGCATGCATACAAGTCCTTTGGTTGATCTCTCCCCCTTTTCCCCCACCCTCCCCTACTTTCCCTCTGAGGTTTGACAGTCTGATCGATGCTTCCCTGTCTTCGGGTCTGTTTTTGTTCATCAGTTTATGTTGTTCATTATTTCCCCTAGATGAGTGAGATCATGTGATACTAGAAATACACTTATAAGAACCAAAAATGAGACAAGCAATAATGGTTATGCTGAGAGGCAAATGAATCAGTCTACAATGCTACTTCTTTATAAAATATTTTTTCATGATCTATTAAACAAAATATTTAATAGATTTATTATTTACATAAAATGATGACTGGACATTATAAAAATATTTTAAATTACAGTTTACCTGTATTTTATTCATGCATATCTTACTAATAATAGACAAATATGTAAATTGACCATACCTCCATGACACCCACAGCCAATCAGGAGCGATTATGCAAATTAACCCGACAAAGATGGCGGGCCTGTGGGCAGCACTCACACGCGCAGGTGCTGAGTGGCCGGGGGCGGGGCAGGACGCTGGCATTGTCATTCGGGCAAAGAGGTCCAATGGTTTTCCCACTGTATCTGCCTCCCTGGGGCATGCCTGCACTGGCGGGTCCTACATGCAGCTCTCTGCTGAGAACCAGGAGGCTGCTCCCCCGAGGTCCACATGAGAGCACGGCTCTGCCTCCTGCTTTTCAGACTCACCAGGACACAGGAGCAGAGCCCAGCCTTCACAGTCTCTCTGGAAGCAGCCTCCCGGGGCAGGTGAGCAGGCTGGAGATCATGCCTCGGGCTTTGTGCCTTCAGGTGGGCGGGGAAGAGGCAGCTCAGCTCTTCCTCCTCTCCCCAATCCCCTGTCTTTCTAACCAGGGGCCTCACTGGGAACTTAACTTTCTTTGTTAAACCAGGGAATTCTGGACAAAGATTGACCTCTGCGAACCCAGCAGGAGAACATGTCCGGCATATGTTGAACAGGCCAGCAGGGGAGCAGTTAGGGGCGATCAGAAAGGCAGGCAGAGGTGGTCAGGGGTGATCAGGCAGGCAGGCAGGCAGGCAGTTAGGAGTGATCAGGCACACAGGCCGGTGAGCGGTTAGGAGCCAGTGGTCCCAGATTGGGGAGGTTGCAGGCTGGGCTGAGGGAACCCCCCTCTGTTTTCGTGCACCGGGCCACTAGTAAATAAAATAAAGGTAAACTGTAATCCCATAACCAAATGATAACCAAAGTTAGTATTTTGTAATATATCTTCCAAGCATTTTTCTGGAAACATACATGAAAATAATTATTTTTAATAAAAATTAGATTATACTATAAATTGTTTTATACCTTAATACCTAAATTAATAACATCATGGCCATTTTAATGCTATTCAGTGTATAGCTACATTATCATTTTTTTAAATTTTTTTATTTATTTTATTTATTTTTATTTTTTATTTTTTAATGAATCTTTATTGTTCAGATTACAATTGTTTCTCCTTTTTCCCCACATATCTCCCCACCACCCAGTTCCTACCCCCCCCTCTTCCCTTACCTCCCCCCCCCCGCTGTCCTTATCCATAGGTGTATGATTTTTGTCCAGTCTCTTCCTATACTCCCCACACATACACCCCTTTCCCCCTGAGAATTATCAATCCACTCCCATTCTATGCCTGATTCTATTAAGTTCACCAGTTTATTCTGTTCCTCAGATTTTTAACTCACTTGACTTTTAGATTCACTTGTTGATAGATATGTATTTGTTGTTCATAATTTTTATCTTCTTCTTTTTCCTCTTTTTAAAGAATACCTTTCAGCATTTCATATAATGCTGGTTTGGTGGTGATGAACTCCTTTAGCTTTTTCTTATCTGTGAAGCTCTTTATCTGCCCTTCAATTCTGAATGATAACTTTGCTGGGTAGAGTAGTCTTGGTTGTAGGTTCCTGCTATTCATCACTTTGAATATTTCTTGCCACTCCCGTCTGGCCTGCATGGTTTCTGTTGAGAAATTAGCTGATAATCGTATGGGAGCTCCCTTGTAGGTAACTAACTGTTTTTCTCTTGCTGCTTGTAAGATTCTCTCTTTGTCTTTTGCTCTTGGCATTTTAATTATGATGTGTCTTGGTGTGGTCCTCTTTGGATTCCTTTTGTTTGGGGTTCTGTGTGCTTCCTGGACTTGTAAGTCTATTTCTTTCATCAGGTGGGGGAAGTTTTCGTTCATTATTTCTTCAAATAGGTTTTCAGCATCTTGCTCTCTCTCTTCTTCTGGTACCCCCATAATTCTGATGTTGGTTCGCTTGAAGTTGTCCCAGAGGCTTCTTACACTATCTTCAACTTTCTGAATTCTCTTCTCTTCATGCTTCTCTGGAAGAGTGTCCTTGGCCTCTTTGTATTCCAAATCTTTGAGTTGATTCTTGCAATCCTCTAGTCTGCTTTTGGGTCTCTGTATAATATTTTTTATCTCAGTCAGTGTATGTTTAATTTCTAGTTGGACCTCATTGAATTTATCGGCCTTTTCCATGAAATTCTTGAAAAACCTTATAACCGTGGTTTTGAACTCTATGTCCAGTCGCTTGTTCTCCTCCATTTCTTTGGTTTGTGATCTGTTTCCTTGCCTTCTCATATTCTCTGCTTCCCTAAGTTGGTAGGGTAGTTTTGTGTACTAGGTGTCCTATTGGTTCAACGGGTCAGCCTCCCAGTTACTTGAGGTGGACACTCTTGGTGTACCCTTGTGTACTGTGTGTCCCCCAGCAGGAGCTACAGCAAGGGCTAGTTTTCTCCTCCTTTGCTTGGGCGGTTTTGGAGCAGTCTGACTGGAGCTGCAGTTGGTTAAGCTGCTCCAGAACAGGCCATTTATATGCAAAAGCCACTGTGTGGAGCCGGGGCGGGTTTGTAGAATGTGCGGGGCGGGGCCTCAGGGCGGGGTCTCAGGGCTGGGCGGGGTCTCAGGGCGTCACTAGGCTGGGGCGTGGCCAACGGCAATGGCTGCCGTCAGCCGTCTCTGCCTTTCACGTTTCCAAGTCCCTGCGCCCCTCGCTCCAGCGCAGTAAACAATGATTGCTGGGCGCACCACTGCAAAAGTCACTCTCACTTTCCGACCCGATGGCCGAGAGTCCAGCTTCTCCCCGTAGGTGCCTGGGTCCCCCGAGTGTCCCCAGAAACTGGATTTCAGAGTGATCGGGAGCTTGTCTCCCTGCGGGTTGAAGAAAAGCCGCGCACCCAGCCGACCGCCCGCTGCCGGCCCGATTCGAGTGCCTCCTTACCTCAGCTTTTCAGCGATTGTGCTTCTTTCTCTTCTTAGTTGTAAATCTTCCACTCATCTAGCTTTCCCGTGGTTCTGGGTGGTAGACGTTTTTGTCTTTTAGTTGTATTTTTGAAATTGTTGTGTGAGGCAGCAGATTAGTTGTTTAACTATGCCGCCATCTTGGTTCCTCCCTCTACATTATCATTTTTAGTGGCTACAAAATATTTAACATAACTATTTAGTGAAATCTTAAATAATGGATAATCAAGTTTTCAGCAGAAGAGTGCAGGGGCGGGGGCAAGAACTGTTAGAAACAATCCTAAAATGAGATACTTATGAATATATTCTTGTGGAACTCCTCTGTTATTTCCTTACAATAACTCCTAGAAATGGTTTATTGGATGAAAGAGAAAGCATTCTTAAAGTATTTGCTACATATTGAGAAATTGTTCTCCAGAGAGTATGCATTTGTTTATGCTTCCAACAACAGTGTCAAGGGTATCAATTTCCTTACACACTATTGTTATTAAATGAAATCATTCAGTTTTTATTCCTTACCAAACTGGTGAATGAAAAATAATAGTGTGTTGCATTGGAATAAAAGTTTCTTTTTAAAGTCTAAAATTACTTTTATTCATTCACTATTTGTAACTGTTTGGTTATTGATCTTAACACTTAAATTCTGCAGCTCATCCTTGACTTTGAAGGGATTTCTTGAACTACACATATTTTAAATATAGAACTATTACTTTTTCTAGCTCCTCAATTGCTTTCAAATTCAAAACATTCCATAGACTCTTTTGTGGATTTTATGTTTATTTAGGCCACTTGCTTTCTCTATTGGGAGGAAAGAAAGATTAGATAGTAAAATAGTAATTTTATGTCATGTTTATATTTCATTATTATTTATTGAGAGTTCTGTGTTCCAGGTGCCTAATTAAACTTTTCACATGAATTGCTTTGTTTTCCTTAGACAATCTTATATAATGATAGTAAAGTATCCCCCCTTGTAAAAGATGTTATGGCTATAAATGATAAAACCATAATTTGAGTCCAGGTTTTCAGGAGATTCAGAGTTTGAATAACTAATCACTACAACATACTGCTTTTTCTAATGTGATCTCACGCTATTGATGATATGAATTGATTCTCTCTTGATGATGGAAGAATGAGATAATTAATGCTATCAGACGGTACATCTGTTAGCAGCAATTTATTCCCTCATCAGCAAGTTAAAGAATGAGAGGGGACAGGGTTGCCTGCTGGGTTTTGCTTCATTCAGTTCGCTTTCTTGCTGCCAGATTTCTGTTTAAGCCAGTCACGTAGGGCACGATGGTTTCTGTGAGAGCTGATACTCTTCTTTTCCCACGGGCACTCATCCATCTCTGTTCTGTTTCTCTTCAACTCATCTCGAGGTAACGTGTAATCTGCCAGACCTTACTCATTACTCACCCTGGGGCCTGTATATTCTCCACAAGTCAGAGTATGGGCTTGGTGGTTATGTGGTCCTCGGTCTCTGCCCTCTGGGAACAGAGGGTGAGAGATCCTGTCATAGCGGGAAGTATTAATCCTACTGTATCACAAGCCACCAGTCCTGCTGTAATAAACCGCAAGCTGGCATTCCTCCCATTCTATAGAAAGCAATAGCACACCATGTAAAAATGTGGTGTGGGCTTCTGATTGTTTATAGACTCACAGAAAGCCCATGGAACGAGTGCCTAACTGTCCACAAGTATCTCCAATATTTCTTACAATTTAACCTTTATTTGTTTTCCTTCATGGTAATAAGTTTTCCATTGTGCAGAAGAAACTCCTGGATCCATAGCAACCCTTGCAGAAAAATGTACAATTCCCCTCATATTTTCCCATCTTTGAGCTTAGCGCAGAATAGGATTTCTACATAGCCAAACTTATATTGATTTATACAACAAGAGGGATTTTGTTCATGTGCTCATTTAACAAATGTTAAATGAGAACTGACGGTATGGGTATGTCCAACACCACTCAAGGCATAGAAGTAGACAGACTAGATCTCCCTTTTCATGGTATGGGTTTGGGGTTAGGAGAGGGCAAAGCTCTCATGACCTAATTACTTTCCAAAGGCTCCAGCCTCCTAGTACCATTGGTGTTATGATTTCAATATGAATTTTGAGGGGGACCCAGAGATTCAGACTATATCACCCAGATCCAAAAACTAAGTTGTATTTAAATCTTTCTTCTCCACTCCCCTATATGGCTACCAATATTTTTTTTATCAAATATTGTTTGCTTTCTTTCATCATATTATTTATCTGCTCCAAGATCTTTAAAGCCTCCCCATTAAATGAATTCCTTAGCCATTGAAGCCTGCATCTTTATCTGATTTTCAGCTTTCTTTCTGCTGATCACTATTATGAACTCTTTGCTTCAATCAAATACATCTGCCTAACAGGAGTCTCTTTATGCCATCAGTGCCCTTCCCATCTGAAATAACCTTCACACTGCTCTTAGTCAAATCTCACTGAATTTTGAGGCCCAGATAAAATTCTCCAAGAAGTGCTTCTTAGCTTCTCTTTGTCTCATCATTTGAGGCCCTTATTTTCAGGATCACTCTCACATTAATCACAAGGTATTGAAAACTGCCCATTACTCTCTTCCAAGTCCTGTCTACTCAGAAATCAAGCTAATTTGGGCGAGAAATTAGACATGTCCCTTGAGTAATTAACAAATGCTTTCTGAATGAATTTGAAATGAAACTGAACTAAATAGTTTCCTTTAAAGTATCCTCCTATATAATAAAAGGCTAATATGCAAATTGACTGAACAGTGGAATGACCGGTCGCTATGACGTGCACTGACCACCAGGGGGCAGACACTCAATTCAGAAGCTGCCCCCTGGTGGTCAGTGTGCTCCCACAGGGGGAACACCGCTCAGCCAGAAGCCAGGCTCACAGCTGGTGAGCTAAGAGGCGGTGGCAGGAGCCTCTCCCACCTCTGCGGTAGTGCTAAGGATGTTTGACTGACGGCTTAGGCCCGCTCCCTGGGGAGTGGGCCTAAGCCATCAGTAGAACATCCCCAGAGGGTTCCTGGACTGCGAGAGGGCACAGACGCACAGACAGGGCTGAGGGACATCCCCCTCCCCCCCGAGTGTACAAATTTCGTGCACTGGGCCTCTAGTATCATATAAAATAGTGAGATTATACATTTAAAATACTTTATTAAGGAACAAAACAAAACAAAATCTAGGTGGCATTTGAATGGAAGAAAGAGCATGGATGATCATTCTTAGCATCAGACATTTTTGAAATGAAACACGTGTCCATATTTCCAGTTTCAATGATTTGGCTGTCATTGTACCTTTGTTTCTGGCCCTGTAGGACATCCTTGTACTGCAAAGTCTTTTCATTTCTAACCAATGTTTAGATTGAAAAGCTGAAGAATAACATTCTTGAATTAATGTTTAATACTACCCTTTTGGATTGGTTTATTCACTCTTTCTGAATTGGAAAAGACGATGAATTGGCAAAAATTCACAAACGTGATTTAGGACAAGTACATTCAGGCTACTCTGAAGTCTGCATTCTCAGACTCTTTTCTGAATCAAAGCATCATACACGCTCAACCAGCTTTTGAAGAAGTCTGATTAAAAATACTGACCTGCTGCACCTACCGAATCATTACCACCAAATCATTACAATTCACACGTCAGCTCGGCCTTTTTGAAGTTTTTAGCAGAAACCAGAGAAAGCAAAAAAAATCACGTTTCATACTCTGTTGTTTATCTGTAAGAAATGAAACCCTTAAGAATTTAGATAACATATATACATGCTGCCTTTAGTTTATGTAGGGCAAAAGCAAAATATACAGTATTTGTGTGAAGAAAGTATATTGGTACTCAGCAAATGTGCACCCCTCAGAGCTTGACAGTGTGGCCCAGAGGAGCCTGTACCCTGCAGGAAGCCCCAATAGCATTCACTGCTCTGAAAGTAGTTCATTTAAGTCTACTGCTATTGGACTAAACAAATCTCTTAAAAGTTAATGGCCTTCTCCAGAGCTGGTTGGAAAAAATTACTGGTATTGTAAAGGGCAATTTTTTTCAAAAAATCATTACAGTACACACCAATAGAGTCTATTTCAGGTTTTCAATCCTGTGCCCAAGGGATAAAGGGAGTTTTCAATAAAATGAAATCACAAGTACAAATAAACCATGAATTTCAGTTTATAGATTTTCTGAGAGTGTGTTCAGTAAAACACTTCACATATATTTTAGTGAGAAGATCTTTCTTCCCATGATCCCCCCCCCACCTCCCACTCCAGAGACAGGAGTCAATCAACTTTTCTATTATCAGACTGAAGAGAAGAGTTAATGTCTTCATTATTCTGGTGTGGAGATGAGCTCCTAATTACTATCACAGTGTTTTACCTCTGGGTACTGGGTAGGAGAGGGCCCACAGAGACAACAAATAGAATTAGCAAGATTTCTGCAGTTATTCTGGATTCTGCAGTTATTCATTTTGATCTTTAGATCCAATTGTTGATAGATATGTATTTATTGGCATTTTATTGTTCATATTTTTTATCTCTCCTCCTCCTCCTCCTCTTCCTCCTCCTCCTCCGCCTCCTCTTCCTCCTTCTTCTTCTCCTAGAAGACCCTTCAACATTTCATGTAATACTGGTTTGGTGGCGATGAAACTAACTCCTTTAGCTTTTTCTTGTCTGTGAATCTCTTAAGAAATGCCCTTTCTTTTCAAACTTAAGAGTATCATGAAATCATCAGGAAATTATTGGTAAACTTTATTACATAAAACTTAATGTTTATAAATACCCAAAATACTGTCAACAAACTTTAAAAGCAAATCTTGACCTGGAGGAAAACATTCACAAATAGCAAGACACATGATTAATTTCCTTAATATATTAATAGTGCTCATGAATTAATAAGAAACACAGTAACATAATAGAAATGCAAACAGTGATTATATAGAAAATGTAGAGAAAAACTACAAATGATCAATAATAATTTGAAAATGTGTTTTTTAAATGAATGTAAATAAAATGACATAATATAGTATTTCATTTCTATCAAATAATGTAGAATTTTTTATAAAAGGTAATATTTAGTTTTATAAAGAGCACAGTAACTTTACTGCATAGGGAAGAAGATAAGAATTAATGACACAAAATGTACTAGTATAATTACAAAGTGTAGTCAATTCTAAGAATGAAATATACACATGCCATAAAAGTATATAACATGGAGTCTGAATTCTGGACAGTCAGGGGATGTTTCCCTCAAAAGGTGATAATTGACCTGAAACTTGAGGGATGATTAAGGATTAATTTGATGAACTATAGAGAGAGGAAACAACCTTAGCAAAGATCCTGTGGTGATAGTTTAGGGAATAAATGGAGGGTGGGTTAGGACAAGACTGGTGATGGAGGCAGTAGCATCCAGAGATTTGTGGATCATAGTGAATTTCTGGTCTTTCTTCCAAGAGCAATCATTTAGATTTGCAAATGTGTCAGTTGCAGTATGGAGAGTAGATTGAAGGGGATTAAGTGAAGTTGCGGGAGCTCATTGAGGAGACTGATACAGGTGTGTGGGAAATCAGTGATAATAATTTGACTAGGAAAATAAACAGAAACGTCTATTACAGTTTGTGTGTGTGTGTGTGTGTGTGTGTGTTTGTGTGTGTGTGTTTCTAATCATCACCTGAGGATATTTTTCCATTGATTTTTAAGAGAGAGTGGAAGAGAGAAAGACAGAGAGAAATATCGATGTGAGAGAAACACATCAATTGGTTGCCTTCTGCACATGCTTTGATCAGGGCCTGGGCCAGGGAGGAGCCTGCAACCGAGGTACATGCCTTTGACCAGAACTGAACCCAGGATCCTTCAGTCCGCAGGCTGATGCTCTATCCACTGAGCAAAACTGACCAAGGCTACAGTTTTATTTTTTAAATTAAAAAAAGTCCACATCTCCTTTAAACTGCATTCATATCACATGTTATTATTCAACCAGCCACTGAAATTTACTTTTGAAAAATATTTAATGACTGAGACAAATATGCAATGATATAATGCAAAATGAAAACCATACATATATGAGGCACCCTAATTGTGTTGGCACAGAAAAACTAAATGAAGGAGAAAAAGAAGAAGTGAAAAGAAGAGGGGGAGAAATATTTATGAAAATATTACTGGTGCCCTTATCAGGTAGAAATACAAATAAATTTTATTTTCTTTTATCTAGATTTCACTATTATATTTCACACATTAAATGCATGTTGCTTTTAAAATTAGAATAAAGATGAGATAGGATAATATAATTTAGTTCACACATCCATTTAGAAAAATAAAGCCAACAAAAATGAATTAAAAGCCCAAGAATCACATCTGATAGAATTGCATGTGCTAGTCATTTAGATTAATCAGCTAGCAAAGCAAATATGCCACCTGGATAACTCAGAGCTTTGAAAGGAGTGGTTTGAGTAACAGCATTTTCAACACCAACACCAGTACAATTACCCAGTTTGTTTGTTTTTTAAGTGTCTGAAACATTTGTGGTCCACTGAGAATTATGATTCTGGTGAAAATTTACAAATCAAATGCAGATGCCTGACTGACTGGATAAAAAAACAGGATCAAATGGGGTAATCAGCTTCATTTGTGTGATTCATATATTTTTCATTCCTGCTTCTCCTTCTCACATACTCCTGGTTTCATGAATATTGTTAGTAAATAATGTGAGAAGTCAGCATTGCCAAGTAACTAAAGCACATGCTCTCCAAGCAAACTGCCCAGGACTGAATGATATGTCCATTTTTACTAGCTTGTGACTTGGGGCAAGACATTTAATATCACCATGTCTCAGAATCTTCACCTGCGAAATGGGAATAAGAGCATCATCTTCATAGTATTTTAACAAGGGGTGGTATGGCTTACACAGTGATGAAGATCATGGTTCTAGAGCCTGGAAATTTCTCAGTGACTCTTCTGTCCTGAAGGAATCCAGGCAATTCCCAGGTTGCTCTGTGTCCAGAAAAGGTTGAAGCTTCTGCAAAGTCTCAAGTGTTTCCTTGATTATGAAATCCATAAGAAAAGTCTGGAGCATGGGCATAAAGCAGCTCACTGACTTTCCAGTTGTAACACATGTTCATTTTCCTAAACACGTAATAAGCACCAAGGGAAGAATGCGTTACATATATAAAACCAGTCTTCCTGAGCTGTTCATTGTTTATAAATAAGTTAACATGAACTCACATACTTTTATTTCCTTATGTATGTTACATATTAATTGGTTTATTTAAATAGTATTTGAATCAAGTCTTCAAATTTAGCATTCTGGAAAACATTTAAACATTGTTGACAACTAGGAAATTTAGTTTTCTGATCAATCCTTTTACCAGTTCTCTTGGCTTACTGATTAATAGCAATGAGCGATTGATTTCTTCTTCTTTAAGTATCATCAGAAATCTAGAAGGACAGAAACTGGTGCTTCTAGCTATCAGGGGCTCACTTGTTATCTGAAGATTTCAGGGATTTGGATCTAAGTTGAATTGAATTTAGATGTTGAAGTTAGACTAAAGAATTTGCTTCTGAACCTTAATTCTTCAGTTCCATGAAATTAGTATATTAATAATTACTACAAGTGTTCTTATTGATTAAAATATATATATATAATAAAAATCAGGAAAAAAGTCATATTCAGTACATTGAATGTTGATCAAAAAAATTGTATTCTTTACTTTTGGGAGTCACTAATAGCTAACAGTCTTTTCATAGGCACAAAGGAGCTAGCCAAGCATTTTGGTTGACTGAATGGTGTCTTGTTATGAAGGGTTAAAAGAAATTCTTATCCTGAAAAGATATATTGTGCAGGCTAATAGATCAAACTTAGAAGATGGTAAGAGAGCTTTAGCTCTGTTGGCCATTCATTCACAGGAGGATCAGTTTAATAAGAAGTTCAACTGTAGGGTTGGCTTTACTGGAAGCGTACCAGCTCATTCTATCATTCTAAATATTATGACATTCCTTCCTCACTTGCAAATTTGGAAGAGACTTCCTTGGGAAGAAATAACTGAGTGATTGTCTTGGATCTTCGGAAACAATTGGCAGCCGCAGTAGTGTAAAACTTTTGGACACCTGGGGTCAGCCATTTCTCTTGCAGATCCTATTTTCTCAAAGTGTCTGCTTGATCACGCAACCAGGAACTCTCTTGGCTCTGAGTTTCTTTGCCACCAGAGTGAATTTGATGTCTAGAGTTCTAGGCTCACCCAAAAGTAGATTCAATAATGTTGGTGTAGTAGATTTTCTGGTGTTCAATCCAGATACTACCCTTCTAGAACAACAGTACTCATTGACCCATGGCTATAGAAGTATTGCTTACACATAGCTTTTAACTGGATCTTTCTCTGGAAATTGACTTTGGCTTAACAAAATCCACCTCATCAAAGATTGTACTCCTTTCCAGGGGCAACCTCTACCCAGTGACTGATTCTTGAGAAGAGTACAAGGCTCAACCTCATTGCCTTCATTTGGGATGGCTTTGAAGGGCCATTACCAGCTCCAGAATTTCCCAGAGGACTGGCTGAGGCCTCTGTTGGAGGACTGCATTACAGTTCAACTTGTCCCTCTGCCAAATACTGCATTTCTTTCCTTAATAGGTGTTGCTCCCAAGAGCACTTTCCCAAAAATTCTCCTGCATACAAATCTTCATCTAAGAGTCTCTCTCAGAGGGACCCTGTCTGCTGACATTTGATATCGGGTGTGGTTCCAGAAAGTAGACTACAAAGTGAGATCATGGAGTGGGATCTCCCTATGGCCAGCTGGTGTCACTGTTGGTGGGTAGATACTCATAGACCTCAACGTGTTATGTGGTGTATTGTTAAAGCATATACTAATGGTGAATTGGGATGGGATGCTGGTGAAAGGAAATGCATCAGTAAGAGAGTGTCTTAGTCATTTGAAAGATTCTGGGATGTGATAATTTATAATTACTATACAATTTTGCTCAGTGGTATTGGTACATTTAATAAGAACATTAAAATGCTGAGGATAATTACTAAAATATGCTCTCTGAAAACCAGGGCTTTCTTGGTAGCACAAAAAAAGTGACTCTCAATTCCTGCATCTGGAAGGAAATGAATTTATAGGAGTAGTAGAGCTCCAGAGAAAGTTTTCTTCTCAACTGTGACAAATCTGATATGTCAATATCAGGAACCTATTGGAAAGGCATGGAATCCTGAGTCTAGAAATTGGGCCATCTAGATCAATGTATCAAAAAACTTAAGTTCCTACGTCCTCCTGATCCATCGGAGCCTGCAGAACTAGCCCATGCCTTCCTATTAAAGGCTAGTGCTTCCCTCTCCTGCTTTGTTTATTTGGGTCCTCTCTCTTTGTTTCTTGGTGAGCCTGGCTAGAGGTTTATCAATCTTGTTTGTCCTTTCAAAGAACCAGCTCTTGATTTTATTGATATTTTGTTTTATTGTTGTGTTTTTTGTTTGTTTCTATGTTATTTATTTCGCTCTGATTTTATTATTTCTTCCTTTCAGCATACTCTGAGCTTTTCTTGTTGTTCTCTTTCTAATTCTTTAGGTTGTAGGATTACATAATTTATTACCACTTTTTCTTGTTTTTTAAGGTAGGACTATAGAGGTATGAACTTCCCTCTCAGGGCTGCTTTCACTGTGTCCCATAGATTTTGGATTGTTGTGTTTTCATTGTCATTTGTTGCCATTATGCTTTTTATTTATTCTTTGATCTCTTTGGTAGTCCATTCATTATTTAGTAGCATGCTATTTAGCCTCCAAGTTCTTGATTTTTTTTTTCACTGTAGTTGATTTCTAATTTTATGCCATTGTGATCTGAGAAGATGCTTGATATGATTTCTATCTTCTTGAATTTGAAGAGACTTTGCCTGTGTCCCAATATGCGGTCTATCTTTGAAAATGTCCCATGTGCACTTGAGAAGAATGTATATTCTGTAGCTTTGGGGTGAAATGTTCTCAAGATGTCAATTAATTCCATCTGATCTAGTGAGTCATTTAGGATTGCTGTTTCTTTGCTGATTTTTTTCTTTAGAGGAGTTATTGTGCTGTCAACGGGGTATTTTTTAAAGTCCCCTACTATGATTGCATTGCTGTCAGTCTCTCCCTTGATATCTTCCAGAATATATTTTTTTTATGTATTTGGGTGCTCCTGTATTGTATGCATATATGTTTAACAGAGTTATATCCTCTTGTTGAATTGCTCCCTTTAGTATTATGAAGTGGCACTCCTTACCTCTTGTTATGGCCTTCACTTTGAGGTCTATTTTGTCAGATATAAGTATTGCTACCCCAGCTTTGTTCTCATTTCCATTTGCCTGAAAAATTTTTTCCATCCCTTCATTATCAGTCTGTGTGAGACCTTTGTTCTGAGGTGGGTCTCTTGTAGACAGGAAATATATAGGTCATGTTTTCTTATCCATTCAGCTACCCTAAGTCTTTTGATTGGATCATTTAATCCACTTACATTTAAGGTTATTATTGATAGGTACTTCTTTGTAGCCATTTTTATTCTTTATGCCTCTGTTCCTTCTTCCCTTTCTATTTATTCTTTTTCCCGTAGTCCCTTTAGCATTTTTTTGCATTTCTGCCTTGGTGGTAATAAATTCATTTAGTCTTTTTTTTGTCTGCAAAGCTCCTGATTTCACCTTCAATTTTGAATGATAGCCTTGCTGAGTATAGTATTCTTGGATTCAGTCCCTTGCTTTGCATCACTTTGTACATTTCATTCCATTCCCTTCTGGCCTGATGTGTTTCTGTTGAGAAATCAGTTGATAGTCTAATGGGAGATCCCTTGTAGATAACTTTCTGTCTCTCTCTGGCAGCCTTTAAGTTTCTTGCTTTGTCATTGATGTTTGCCAATTTAATTATGATGTGTCTTGGTGTGGGTCTTTTTGGGTTCATCTTGTTTGGGACTCTGTGTGCTTCTTGGACTTGTGTGACTCTTTTTTCCCCCAAATCAGGGAAGTTTTCTGTCATTATTTCTTCAAACAGGTTTTCTATTCCTTGCTCAGCTTCCTCTCTTTCTGGCACCCTTATTATGCGGATGTTGTTTCATGTCATGTTGTCCCAGAGTTCCCTTATGCTCTCCTCCTGATTTTTAAGTGTGTTTTTTTTTTCCAGTTGCTACTTTGTTTGGGTGTTTTTTCTACCTTGTCTTCTAACTTGCTGATTTGGTTCTCAGCTTCTTCTAGTCTACTGTTGAAAATCTCCATTGTGTTCTTTATTGCAGCTATGTCATTCTTCATTTCCTTTCGATTCTTCATTTCCCCTTGATTCTTACACTTGTTGAATTTGTCTTCCATTCTTTTCAGCATCCCTGTAACCATTGCTCTGAATTCTTTATCTGACAAATTGCTTGACTATATTTTGTTTATTTCCTTTTCTGGTGATCCCTCCTTTTCTTGTGTATGGGGATTGTTTCTTTGTCTCCCCATATTTGCTGTTCCCTTGTGATTGTTTCTATGTATTAGATAAAATTGCTATGCCACTCTGATTTTTTTAGTTTGTCTTATATAGAAAATGTTTTGTGGGTTCCAGTGGTGCAATCTCTCAGGTCTTCTGGGCTGGGTATTCTAGTCATGCCCTCTACCTGGGATATTTGGGTTCTCTTGGTGTAGTTGGGTCTTGAGTGTTATTGTCCCATTCGTGGATGAAGTCTCCTCTCACAGTCTCTTGTTATGTGGCTCACTATCTACCATGTTGACTGAACAGCACAAAATACAACTCTACAATACACAACAAAAAAGAAACAAAACACAAATGTACTCGTGACACCACTAACCCCAATAAAAGTGACCACAAGAGGAGAGAGAATTAGGAGAGGGAAAAGAGAGCAAAAAATGATATCAAGAAAAAGAATATAGGTAATATGTGGGCAGAAAACACCACAAAAAAACCAAATAAACCAAAAAAAGTGCAAACAACAAACCCAGAAAAAAAGGGGTGACAGAATCTGTAGAGGCAGAGCTTATAAACAGAAAATAAGGTTAAGGAATTGAATGAATAGGGGAAGGACCATGGTTTAGTATAGAGGAGGTAGAAAGAGAATGAGTGGAAGTGACAAAAAGAAAATTAAATAATTAAAATGATTAAAAATTTTTATATTTACCTATCTATTTATTCTTTTATTTTTGGTAAAGGAGAGTAGAGGAGAGAACAGATAGGCTTGAGTTCAGTGAGTGAAACAAATTAAACAATTAGAAGAAGAGAGCCAGAGAGGAGAGAAAAAACTAAAGCATAAAAAAAAAATTGACTAGGGAAGAAAGAGAAAAGAGAAGACTGCATGGACTTGGAGCAAGGGAGAGAAAATTATATATGTGAATAAGCCAACAGAGACTACAATAATAATAACACTCAATAAAGCAGATAAAAAAGATCAATTTTTAACAAGGGGTAAAAAGAAAGGGGAGAGAAAAACTAAAGTGGGGATAGGAGAGAGAAAACAGGATGAAAAGGGAAAAGTGAGGAAGAAAAGGGTTAAAAAAAGAAAAAATAAGATAAAATAAAAAACAATATAAAAATAGAATGAAGAAAAATAATACAAAAAATAAAAGATTAAAAAATTTAAATAAAAGATAAAAAATAAAAAAGTGAAGTGTTGCTCACTTCAGCCAAGCTTTAATGCCCCATGGGGGTTGGTTTAAAACCCCACACTTCTGTTCTACCTGCTAATTCTCAGTTTCCTGTTAGGTAGTCAGAACAGTGTTGAAGTTCCAAGTGATCCATTGCTCCTCTGTGTCTGTTTCCAAGCAGGTGACCCATCTGCCAGCTTTGACTGTCTGCCTACTGTCAATCTTAATCACTCCAGCATCTGTTTCTGACAGGGCTTTAGGTGGGGTGATGCTGTATTGCTTTCTGGGACTGAACAGCCCCTTTTCAATCCAGTCCCTGAGGGCTCTTTGGGGCTATTCAGAGTATTTGTTTCCTTTGAAAAGCTCAAGGTGTAGGATGGGTGTGGTTGTATTAGCTACCTTGAGGCTGCTGGGATGGGCTGACTCTTCAGGAGAAAAATGGCTGCTTAGGTGCGTAGGGTGCTGGATTCCTGGTCACCTCTCTGTGTCCTGCTCCCCTCCACAGCCTCTCCTAAGACTCCACAAATCTGCACCACCACCTGCATTGCAGCCTCCAGTGAGTATTTGTAATTGAAAGGTCCTAGGAACTGGGTTTAGCGAATAAAAGCAAGAAGAAAACAGAGGTAAAACAACCACATGACTGTGAATTTCTCTACTGCCTGGCTTGGGCAGCTCTTCAGGCTGCCTTTCTGGGTGCAGCCTCTTATGGCTATGGACTTAGACCTAGATTCCCCAGCCTCCAGAATCCCTGAGGACTTCCTTTCCACAGTTGGATGTTACGCCTGTCCCCAAGCAATGAGGCTTTGGTGCAGTGCAGCTTCTTTCTGACCCTCTTGGCCCAGTGGTCACGTGTCTTTCTCAGCCCAGATCCTTGATCCTACCATTCTCCATGTGTCCTCTGCCCTTTCCGGCTGTGAATTGTCTCACTAGCTGTTTCTAATTCACCAATTCCAGGTGGGTGTTATTCAATTTAGTAGCTCCTTCTGTCTGCTCCAGGACAAGGTTCAGAACATGTCTGCCTATTCAGCTGCCATTTTCTCTTTCCTCTCCTGCTTTGTAATACAATATGCACTCTTCTTAGGATCTGTCTCCACATCATCTCTTAACTACCAGACAAACAGAAAGCATCAATTTTCAATATAGCCCAGCTAGGAAATTCTAGGTCTGCTAAAGAAGGAAGGGGAATATCTGATAAAGGATCCCTAAGACCTGATCAACATATATATTTTATGGGATTTGTTCCAGAGGTGCTGGATCAGGGAGCAGTACATAAAGTTGGATAAGTGAGAGGTTATTTGCTGTTCTCTTGAAATATAGGATTTAATTTTCTGGCAAGACTTTAGAAAAACATGTAATAACATATTGCCAGGATGGTCCTTGGAAGCTTGGAAGAAACAAAGGCCTGCTATAAATTAAGTAGAAATTCTGAGATAGGAATCAATAGGAAGAGAGAAGTAAATTGCTAGAGAAGATATATTATTTACACCTGGAGAATCCACCACTTGACAATTATTTGTTAGAGGACTAGGAAGACACTCTGTTTACCAAAGCATCAAGAAGCGCTAGTGAGACTAACACCCATGTCACTGGGAATCTCAGTGATAGTGTAGGCAAAGAATGACAAGAGATACTGTTGCAGACTGGAACTGGGGATGATAGAGACCAGGTGCTTAATTATCAGAAACAAGCTGTGTGCAATTATTGTGATGAGAAGTAAGACTGGAGTAGAAACTCTGGATCTGACCTGCAGAGAGCTATGAAATGAATAGCAGGACACAATATTTTAGGGGGGAAGATAAATTAGTAACCGACAAAGATATTGCTTAATTTATACAAAGGAAATAAATGAAAGTTCAATGATTAGGAGTCTGAAGGCACTGGCCCCAGTAAAACGGGACAATCCTTTACCTAGTTTCTAGACCTGAGTCAAGTTTCAGGCCTAAAATACAGACTAAAGAGGAAGCCAGGTCCACAAAATGAAGGACTCTGAAACTCCATGGTAAGTGTATACGGTAATAATTCCCCCAGTTCTTCTCCCAGCAAAACCTATAGCCATTTATTCAGGTAACCACACAATGAGAAAAAAGCAATATCCAGACATTTCAAGGACTCTTGGATATTGGCTCGAGTTGACACTGACACCCAGGATTCTGAAACATCATCATGGACCCCTTGTTAGAATAAGGATTTATGGGGTAATAAATGAAGCTCTGGTCCAGAGGTGGCTCATAGTGGGTTCCTACCCCATCTCTAAACACGTAATTAGTAATTGGTACAATCCCACATTGGCTCCCTGGCCTATGGAATAAATGCCATCACAGTAGGAAAATGTAGATGGAATCCATTGAAACTGATTCCTCCCACACACACACCCTCCTCCCATCCCCAGACAAGATGAGAAATACAAGCAATATTGCATTTCAGATGGAATGGAAGAGAGTAAGACCTAAAGGAGACAGAGATAGTTGTTTTTATAGTTTAATTTAACGGCCTTTCCCCTATGAACATTTCTAGGTCCTATCAGATGGTAGAATACACTACAAACTCAATAATATATGCCATTGCAATTGATGTGCAGGTGTGTGATATCATTGCTAGATTAGGTTAACAGATTTGGGTATATGGTATGCAGCCATTGATCTAGCAACTGTGATATTTTCTACCTGTGTCAAAAAATATGATTAAAACCAGTTTGCGTTCAGATGGGATAGAAAATAACAGAATATGAATGATCTTTATCCAAGCTATTGACTATGTTCTTTGTTTACTTGTGTTTTCCCCACCAGAATGTGAGTTGAATAAGGCAGGGAAGTTGTTTCTCTTATTCATCATTGTTTTCCAAATATCAACAGTAATAAGCATATGCTAAGTGTGCAGAAATAGTTGTTGATGCATTCAGTAGATAAATGAATTAATAAAATTAAGTAGATCTGTGAGGTAGCCAGAAATGAGCATTTTTTAAAAATATATATTTTATTGATTTTTTACAGAGAGGAAAGGAGAGAGATAGAGAGTTAGAAACATTGATGAGAGAGAAACATCAATCAGCTGCCTCCTGCACACCCCCTACCGGGGATGTGCCCGCAACCAAGGTAAATGCCCTTGACCGGAATCAAACCTGGGACCCTTCAGTCCCCAGGCTGACACTCTACCCACGAGCCAAACCAGTTTCGGCAGAAATGAGCATTTTTAACAGGCACCTCACACCGTGATGCTGACGCAAATTTTCCTCATAACACATTTTGAGAAAGAGTAATTTAGTGATTAGGCAGTTAAAAAAGTAATTGTTACTTATTTCTTATAAAATATTTTGATGATAATAATGATAATCTATAGTTTTATTGACTTGCCTGCCCATGTTATTCTTTACTTACCACCATAAGTAGATATATTATCATATTTACTATTACAACAACCCTATTATTATTCCCACTAGAGGTCCGGTGCACAAAATTCGTGTACGGGCGTGGGTGTCCCTCAGCCCAGCCTGCACCCTCTCCAATCTGGGACCCCTTGAGGGGTTTTGGACTGCCTGTTTAGGCCCGATCCCACCTGGATCGGGCCTAAAATGGCAGTAGGACATCCCTCTCACAATCCAGGACTGCTGGCTCCCAACCGCTCGCCTGCCTCTCCCTGATTGCCCCTAACCGCTACTGCCTGCCAGCCTGATCACCCCCTAACCACTCCACTGCCAGCCTGATTGACATCTAACTGCTTCCCGGCCAGCCCGATTGCCCCTAACTGTCCTCTCCTGCAGGCCTGGTCCCCACAAACTGTCCTCCCCTGCAGGCCGGGTCACCCCCAACTGCCCACTCCTGCTGGCCTGGTCTCTCTCCCCCAACTGCCCTCCTCTGCTGGCCTGGTCATCCCTAACTGCCCTCCCTGCTGGCCTGATCACCTACAACTACCCTCCCCTGCAGGCCTGGTCCCCCCCAACTGCCCTCCCTTCAAGCCTGGGTCCCCCCTCCCAACTGTCCTTCACTGCAGGCCTGGTTCCCCCCAACTGCCCTCCACTGCAGGCCTGGTCCCCCCCCAAATGCCCTCCCCTGCTGGACTGGTCTCTCTCCCCAAAATCCCTCCTTTCCTGGCCCGGTCATCCCTAACTGCCCTCCCTGCTGGCCTGGTCTCCCCCAACTGCCCTCCACTGCAGGCCTGGTCCCCCTCAACTGCCCTCCCCTGCAGACCTGGTCTCTCCCAACTGTCCTCCTCTGCAGTCTTGTTTCCCCCAACTGCTCTCCCCTGCAGGCCTGTTCCCCCCAACTGCCCTCCCCTGCAATCCTGTTCCCCCTAACTGCCCTCCCTTGCTGACCTGGTCTCCCCCAACTGCCCTCCACTGCAGGCCTGGTCCCCCCCCAAATGCCCTCCCCTGCTGGACTGGTCTCTCTCCCCAAAATCCCTCCTTTCCTGGCCCGGTCATCCCTAACTGCCCTCCCTGCTGGCCTGGTCTCCCCCAACTGCCCTCCACTGCAGGCCTGGTCCCCCTCAACTGCCCTCCCCTGCAGACCTGGTCTCTCCCAACTGTCCTCCTCTGCAGTCTTGTTTCCCCCAACTGCTCTCCCCTGCAGGCCTGTTCCCCCCAACTGCCCTCCCCTGCAATCCTGTTCCCCCTAACTGCCCTCCCTTGCTGACCTGGTCTCCCCCAACTGCCCTCCACTGCAGGCCTGGTCCCCCCCCAAATGCCCTCCCCTGCTGGACTGGTCTCTCTCCCCAAAATCCCTCCTTTCCTGGCCCGGTCATCCCTAACTGCCCTCCCTGCTGGCCTGGTCTCCCCCAACTGCCCTCCACTGCAGGCCTGGTCCCCCTCAACTGCCCTCCCCTGCAGACCTGGTCTCTCCCAACTGTCCTCCTCTGCAGTCTTGTTTCCCCCAACTGCTCTCCCCTGCAGGCCTGGTCCCCCCCCAACTGCCCTTCCTTGCTGGCCTGGTCTCCTCCAACTGCCCTCCTCAGCCAGCCTGGTCACCCCCAACTGCCCACAACTGCCCTCCCTTGCCAGCCATCTTGTGGCAGCCATCTTGTGTCCACATGGGGACAGTCATCTTTGACCACATGGGGCAGCCATCTTGTGTCTTGGAGGAAGGGTCAATTTGCATATTACTCTTTTATTAGATAGGATTTTATCATGAGGAAGCTGAAGGTCTGAGTAGTTACATATTTGGTCAAAGTTTATATAGTGGTAAGCAGATTCAGAGCCAGAACTCAGGTCTGTCTGACACCAAAACTAAAGCTCTCACACAAATACACAGTGTTCCCCAAACTTGTTGCTCAGAGTTGATTCAATAATACTATTCTCTGATCCTCTTTGCTTTTTCCTGTTTGCCTTGTCACTAAACAGGAAGGAACTCATTACTTAGCCAGATGGCAGCCAAATGACAACTGAAAAAACTGACTGCCTTTATTTTAAATGACACATTAATCTTAATGTTTAAATCACCCTTTCAACATCATGCCAGGAAAAAATACAAGGGAAATGATTGAATATATCAGAAATATTTATAAATCCCTTAGTGTGGAGAGGTTTAAAGCTTTCAAAAATGAAAAGGGTATTTCAGGCCATTTGACATCTTGCTTCAGACTGCAGGTTGAAAGATGACACCTTCTTAGAAAGTTGGGCTTGAGAAGTATTTGATGGTATTTCAAGAACTCCTGATAGCAAATTGAATTAGGAAACTTGCCAAAGCAGCATTTTCCCAAGACATTAATTTTTATTCCTCTATTTGTCATCATAAATATTTACTTGCTCCATAAGTGTACATGTAGTGGATACTCTCTAAAAATTATGGCTACCTTCTCCCAAATAACATTCTATTTTGTTCTTAGAGTTTCCTTTCTACCTGTGGACTTGTGTTTAGCCTAAACACTGCCCCATTGGAGAACATAGAATAGATCTTTATAGTTTGGATTTAAATCAAAGGAGTAAGCCAAATTAAAGAGTTGTAGAATTGTTAATTGAATGTAGAACTTAAACACAAAACAATGTGCTTTGTTGACTGTTATTACTATTGTAGGGAGAGAAACCAGAATAGGAGAGATGGGGATTGATTAACTCTGCTGTTCAGAAATAAAAGTAGAGACAACATACCAAATAACTTTCCATTTACTGTCCAAGAAATAAATTAAAAACTATAAACAAAATAACTTTTATTAGTTGAGTTTCATAAACTGTATAACTTAGTTCTGTGAAAAGGCTAGTTAAAATGGATTTACATCATTAGGGAGGGACCAGAATTTCACACTGAACAGTAAACACAAAGTTTTTTAAACTTTGAATTGAAAAATAAAACTAAACATTATAAAGGTATATTTTTAAACCAAGTAATATAATTAGGCTACTAAATTAAATATACTTCAACTATGTGCTAATATTAGAAAAAATAGAGGGTAAGTCAAGTTTCTTTTTTGTGAGGAAATCACACAAAATTATTTGACATAATGTCACAATAGTCTCCATTTTGTATTTTACATTTTATAGAATATAAGGGGTAATTTTTTCAAATAGATAGAAAAGCTTCATCAGTTTTCCCGATAGTTTTTTACAGTTTGTTATTCAGAACTATTCTCTTTTCACTGCTTATTCTGGCATCATTATTGTCATTATTCAGGTTTAAACTAGACTAACTCTTCCAGGTTATTTGTCAATAGCTTTGCCTGTGATTTTCCAGCACCTTTTTCTTATACTTGCAAGAGTGGATAACCATTCATAAACTAATAAAGATAGTTTCATAAAATGGGCAAAGGATTAATGCAATTACTAAATAAAGGAATATGTAAGTAGGAACTAATCTTTAAATTAATATATTTATGCTTTAACTTTGCTTTCTAAAGAATAGCATGTCTGCAGAAACTCAGTGAATAAAAATTCACAGAGGAGAGGAGTGGTTTAAAGAAAAGGCTGTGGAGTGAGAAGACATGTGTATTAGTTTTCTCAGGTTGCCTAATACCACTAGGCTGAGTAGTTTAAATACAGAAATTTATTTTCCCACTGTTCTGTAGACTGGAAGTCCAAGATCAAGATACCATCAGGGTTGCATTCTAATGAGGCTTCTCTTCCTTGCTTGAAGACCGGCCTCTTCACATTGTGTCCTTATATGGCTTTTCCTTTCTGTGTGCCAGGGGGCATCTCTGTTGTCTCTTCCTTTAAAGGACATGAATCTTACAAATTAACACCCTCCCCCCTTATTTAATTTAATTTCAATTACCCTTCTAAAGGCTCTATCTCCATTGGTATGGGATTAGGGCTTCAACATATGAATTGGGGAGAGGGGGGAGGAGGGGGACATGATTCAGTCCCTAGCAACATGTGCTCATATTTTTATAGTCCTTTGCTTCCTTTCTGTTTGACCATGGTCAAATTATGAACATTACTTAGCCTTAATTTGATAATCTATGTAATATGAATAATTGTATTACTCAACTCACACAATTTTGACATGGATTAAAAGCAATAGTGCATTTTAAGGACTCAGCATAGTACCTTACATAGAATAACTGCACAGTAAATATTGGTTGTTATTATGGATTCCTGTTGATACCCGGTACTGATTAAATCTGAAAAAATACAAAGAGATTGACTCCTTTTCTTCATGGCATTAACAATGGGGAAGAAGGAGTTTGTGGAGAGGGGATAGAGAGGGAGGAAATAGCTATAAGAGAAAAGCAGGTTGAGTCCCTGACACTTTAAAAAGGAGTATGAGGAAAAACTCTTTCCAAGAAAGAGCCTTGGTACTTACTTATCAAAAGACCTATGAAAATGTTAAATCTATCTGTCTTTCCCAATAGACTCAAAGCCCAAGTAGAAAAATGGCCAAGTTTTGTGTACCTTTTTATTCCTGACATTATCTGACACCTATAGTCAATGATCATTATGTATTTATAGAAGTTACATGATATTTTAGGATTTAATTGTGTATTTAAATATGATCAGCCTAGTTCTTTGCCTAACCAGTTTTTCAGGGATCCAGCCATCATAGGTGATTGATTGGTCATCTATATCATTCTGAAGTAACCAGGTTTGCTGGGATCCTAGAGAAACACAACTGTGTTAGTCTAACTCCTTGAATTACTTAAGAGGAATATTGAGACGAATTTGATATCTTATTGTGAGTAGAAAAACAAAGGTTCTTAAATAAACACCCAGTCTCTTTTTGAAGTCCTTCCCACTTTGGCCTTGCTTTAAAATTTTATCTATTTATTGAAATTGGTTTGTTTCAGTGAGTTATCTCTCTCAGTTGTTCACTTTGCTCATCATTGCTACTCTGTAGTTTCTAGGTTAAAAAAAGTTCCTCCAAGATATTCTATCAGGTTGCTCCCTCATTTAGTTTTCCTGTTCTTTTCTTTTTTTTCCAAAACTTAAAGATGAAAAAGACGCATTGCTCATCAAGTGCCTCTTCTTCCAAGGTCGGATAGTCTTCTTTAATAGAGCAAGTTTTCCACTTCGCTGAAAAAGATTCAAGTGATGGGGTTTCCACAACTTCTGTGAATGACTATTCCATAGACTGACAGATCCCATTACGTGGTCATTTTCCCCCTCCTGCTCTGCCTACATTTTTCTCTGCTCAATTTAATTCTGTTTCTCTTAGTTATACCCCTTTGGACAACTCAAAGAAATTCCTCTCCCCTTCTTGCTTCATATTCCCCTCAAATATTGCAGATGGTTGTTATTTCTCCTTAGTCATTATTTGGCCCAGCTATTTGAATTAGGTCTTTCATCTTTTCCTGTTATCCAGTGCCTCTAGATTTTCCAATCTTTTGGTATTTGTGTTCAGAACTTGTCATTTTAAAAAATGATCTGACTACTTTGGAAAGGAAAGGCCCAACTCTCAGCATGAGACTTTTCTCTAAGAAACTTCAATGTGCTATCCGCACACTTTGTAAGACAGAAATAATTCAGGGCCTCATGTACCTGTAGCTTCCATTGTAACGTTAAGCAATGTTGCTTCTTGCTGATTTGAATGCTTCTGGTTCAAGTCTTATTTCTTCCATGAAACTTCATTCACAGTTCCTTGTACCATTAGGGAAAGGACCAATACTGCACAGTCTGAGGGATAAGAAGAGTTCTGTCACAGAGTATTTAAAAGCATCCCAAAAGAGGGACCATTCTTCTGAAAGAAGGATGCATTTTTAAAAAATTAATTTAGAAAGATAATTTTCTCTCAAAATTATTTGCAAACTTAATATACTCTCCCTACCTGCCCTCAGATCTCTAGGTTTATTTCTGGAAGGGTTCCTTACTAGTTAGGGCTAGAACTATTTGAACATGTTATTCTAAGAAATAGATAATTTCTTTTGAACTGCCATATAGCTATTATTTTATTATCAACACAATTAAGGATTCTGTGAAAAAATATATAGAAAATATCAAAGGCCCAAAGGTCTGGAGTGTTCCTAGACCCCACAAATTCCATGAGACTTTTCCTTCTTGACCTCCTGAGTGGTCATTGGATGAGTCAGGTGACCTTTTCTCATATCTAGTGCATTTTCTGTTATCAGTGACTATTACCATGAAATTTAATTCTTGTGTTTTTTTTCATTGTCCTTTATCCTTGTTGCTACTAACTCCTGATATTTTTCAGTACTGAATGAAGCTACTAGGGCAAGTTGTTAACAATATGTTGTGTTTTCTGTTCTTGAAAATGTGAGATAGATGCTTGTTAACCTGGTATGTCTTTATAGACCTATTGGGATCAGAGATAGAGACCAAATAATGTAAAAATGTATGGACTTTGGAGTCAGATGCATCTAGTGTAGACACTTATCTCTGCCTTGCTGTGAAATCTAAAGTAAGGACATTCTCAGATTCTTTCTTAAATATTCCTTTTCTCTCCCTCTCAATTTGAAAGTATGACTAGACATCTTATTTTTACTAGTTATTACTTTCTTATCTTTAATATCTTGTCTGTAGTAGTTATCGCTACAGAGTATATCAAAATTAAATAATGCTATCATCCCCACCCACTGTATTTATTTGGCCATTCCTGCCATAACCCTTATAGGAACCAATTCTTTAGGATGGTTATATTTTCCAAGTAAATTGGTTCATTTGTCTTCCAACTCGAGTTTGCTGAAGTCATATTTTGCTTCCTTGTTAATATATTTTCCTCCTCAGAGAATATCTATCTTATGGCATAAATGCTCACTTATTACCTATATTATAAATTTCAATTATTTTAAATGTTTATGCAGATTTTACTATGACTATTACCAGATTCATTGCTCACAGCTGTTCTATCTAGAGACTTCATATAACTTTCTTGGGTAAAGTGCTTTCTCCGGAAATTGCTTCAGGCAGAATACATGGAGATGGAATATAATTTTTGAATCCTTGTGAGATCTGAAAATGAAGACTATCTTGGGGAAAGATAAGAATCTTTATAATGGTACTTTTTCCTGTTGATATATCTTATAGCTCTCAATGTTATTTTTCATTGTCGTAGGTGGTAAATGTGATGATAGGTGGTGGCATCCATGAAGTGCATGATCCAGACAAAAGTAATGTGAAAGCCACTGTGTCTTTAGATACAAGGATGAATTCCAGGGGGTAGGCTCAATTGGAACCAACTTGGAGATAAATGGTACATTTTTTTGTTTAATTGAGATTTTTAATGAGATAATTGTAGATTTATATGAAGTTGTGACTGTACTGAGAGATTCAGTGCACATTTATCCTACTTTTCCGCCAGGATAACATTTTTCAAAACTATAATATAATATTACAAACAGGATATTTACTTTTATATAATCCACCAATTTTATTCAGCATTCCCAGTTTACTCCTACTCATTTGTGTGTATATGTGTGTATATGTTTCTCTCTATGTATTAAGTTCCATATAATTAAATCACATATGTTGGTTCATGTATCCAACACCTCAGTCAAAACACTGAACAGTTCAAACACAGGATCTCCTCCTATTGCTTTTTTATAATTACACCTTCCTCCCTCTTTTACCAACTCCTCTCCTTGACCCTAACTCCTGGCAATCACTAATCTATCCTCATTTCTATAATCAAATTGTTAAACACATTATAGTATACTCATACCATAAAATAGTACTCAACAATAAGAAAGGAATGGACAACTTATATAAGCAATGACTTAGATTACTCTTTAAGGAATTGTGTTGATTGGGGGGAAAAACAAGGTTTCTTCTCTCTCTCATATTTTTCCTTTCTTTCTATTTAAAAACAATTTTTATTGATTTTTTTCTAGAGAGAGGAAGGGAGAAAAAGAGTAACATTGATGTGAGAGAGAAAGATCTATTGGTTGCCTCCTGTACATGACCAAAACCTGGGTATGTGCCCTGACCAGAAATCGAATCTAACACCTTTTGGTATACTGGAAGATGTTCCAACCAACTGGACTATACAGGCCAGGGCTCTTCCTTTCTATTACTTCTCTTTTGTATGAATACTTTCTTTAGCTAATCTTTAATAGTGGTTTGCTAGCCACAAATTCTTTTAGTTTTCCTTCACTAGAGAATTTTTTAAAAATTTCCCCTTAATTCCTGAATAATAATTTCAAAAGATATTAGATTTACAATCAACAGTTTTTTTTTTCTTTTAGCACTTGAAAAATATTGTGCTGGTTGCTTCTAAGATTTTTTTTTTCATTTGTCATTAGTTTTCACAAGTTTATGGTATGTTTTAGTGTGGAATTTGTAGAGTTTATCCTTTTAGGAATTGGCTCAGCTTCTTAGATCTATAGGTCTATGTGTTTCACCAAACTTGGAAAATTTTCAGACATTATTTCCTCAAATGTTTTTTCATTCCCACTTTCTTTTTCCTTTCCTCTGGAATACCAATAATATCAATGTTGATTTCTGTTATTGTCTTTCAGTTCCCTAAGATTCTGTTAATTTTTTTTCAGTCTATTTTCTTTCTGGTTGTTCAGATTGGATGAATGGCCAATTTATTGTTATGTCTTCAGAATCACTAATTTGATTCCCTGTCACCTCTACTCTATTACTGAGACTATTCAGCGAGTTTTTATTTTTGTTATTGGATTTTTCAACTCTATAATTTCCATTTGTTTCCTTTTTTAATAACTTCTGTTTCTCTGATAAGATTTATCATTGTTCCTTCCCTCCCCCCATTTTTTCAGGAGAACTTGTCATTGATTTTTGGAACATTTTTATAATAGTTCCCGTATAATCATTGTCAAATAATTCTAACATCAGATTCATCTTGATTTGTATGACAGTTGATTGTATTTTCTCATTTACATTATGTTCTGGTTTTTGGTATGTTGTGATATTTTCTATTATATTATTAACATTTTAATCTATTAGTTAGGGAATACTGGATCTCATTTAAATTTTTTATTTTTGCAAGCTGTAACTTGTTTAGGTTTATCATGTGAGGCTTTGCCTACTTGTGGGCTGTGGTTTCAATGTTACTTTTTATATTTCAGTTTTGTGGTATTATTTTGGCTTACTTGGTTTACCTGGTTATGCTGGAGCTCCTTCTAGTGTTACCTGAGGGTAGAGAAGGGGTGTCCCAAGAAATGGTTGTTGAGTGTCTCCCAGTGGGGGAGGGTTGATACTTCCTCGTTGCCCTCATGTGTCTAGCCAGGGATGGGAAATTCTCAGGCCTCTGAGACAAAGACCTTCCCACACTGGGCTGAGTCTCTTTCACCAGTTCTAGTTAATATCTACCAGTAGAAAACAGGAGTCTCAGGCTCTGTAGGGGAGGAGATTACTTCCCCAGACTCCTTATTTTGGTGGGGCTCTGAACCCATCCTCTTTAACTATGGAGCCTGGATCATCTGATGTTATCAGAGGGACTCCCATTCAATGCAGCCTATCTCCACTGCTTTCTTTGGCTGGGTTGGAGATGAGGAAACATTAGACCTGAGTGACCTTCCTGTGTCGGTTCCCCATGAAAGCCATCCTGTCACTGTGCAGTTCATCCAGTCCTGGGTTCCCAAACTAGCTCACCTTGTCTTCTTTGGTTTTTAGAGTTCTCTTTTCTTTGTGCCATACCATTTCCAGGGTTTACAGTTGTATTTGCTAGGAAGTAGCAGGGTTCACCTCATCTAGTAGTTTAACTTTTAAAATCTTCAACTTAGGTAAATTTTCTTCTATTTATTTATTTGTTCATTCAGTCATTGCCTTGTGGAGTTGGTGTTCTGATTTTGCAGAGAAGCTGCCTTCTTTTCAAGTCATTGTGTTCTTAGTTATACTCCATATACATGCAACTCATTCATGAGTATATAAAGTTTAAGAGTCTGAGTTCTCCTCATCCATGATCATTTTGGTGGTTATGTCCTCCAACAGGGAATTACCAGGGAGAGTTGATCTAGGATAATCTGCCTCTGCTAATTTGAAAAAGGAGGAAAACTAGAACATCTTTAGATGATGGCTGAACTCACATTGCAGTGGACAAAGAGCTAGCGGGGAAAAACCCCCACAAAGGCTACAGTAATGGTGAGGAAGAGAAGGAGTATGAATGCCTTAGAGCATTTGTGTTTAGAGTGTGGGGAGAGGAGAGACTTGGGAAACAGATTACAAACATGGAGTTTACTGAAATCAAAAGAGATGGCAATGAAGATCTAAAACTGTACTTCGAAATATTATTAGAAGCACCTCTCATCCTGGAACTTTTTTGAGGGACAGTAGCATATATTTAATATTTACAAAAATCATATTTGAATATTGGATCAAAATTTCTCTGAACATAACACTAAATAAGGCCACCTTGCTGCTAAATTTTATGTGAATTAGAAGAGAGGACATAAATTAAAGGTTAAAAATCATATATTTTGTAGATAGGCAGTGCTTGTTTAAAAACCTGGCTTGCCTGGTGGGCTTGGATTAGTGGTTGAGCATTCAACCTATGAACCAGGTCTGCCACGGTTTGATTCCTGGTCAGGCATATGCCCGGGTTGCCAACTCGATCTCCAGTGTGGGGCATGCAGGAGGCAACCAATCAATGATTCTCTCTCATCATTGATGTTTCTCTCTCTCCTTCTCCTTTCCTTTCTTAATTCAAGAAAAATATATTTAAAAAAATAAAAACCTGGCTTGACCAATTACTTGCTGAATAATTATGAACATATTTAATCTCTCAAAGCCAATTTTCTTATCTGTCAAATGAAGATAACACTAGCTATCTAAAGTGATCTTAGATTAAATTCTAAAGCCCTAAACATACTTTACAAAGACTTTTGAATTATGGTTGATTTTGACAACTTACTCTCATTGCACACACCAATTCAAGAAAACAAGACTTCTTTTAGTTTCTTAAATATGCTATAATTTTTCTTTTGGTTTATAATCTTCCCAAAGATTATCACTCCTCTTCTCTCTCTTCTCCTGTTCATCCTTCAGGTCTAGCTTAAACATATATATTTTTTTGTCTTCATGTCCCTTAGTCTACTCTCCTTCTGTTCCTTCATAGTACCATGTTTCTTTATTATAGCATTCTAAACATTTTATTATTATGTGCTATTTTCTGTTTAGGTCCTGCATTCCCCAGTAGTTAAGGTCTAGGTATTACCATTATAGCCTCAGTATCCTATATAATAAAAGCCTAATATGCTAAGTGTCCAGTCATCTGATCGTCTGTTCAATCAATCAAAAAGCGTAATATGCTAATGATATGCTACAGCTGTTCAGCTGCTGGCTATGACATGCACTGACCACCAGGGAGCAGACAGTCAACCAGTAGACCAGTCACTATGATGTGCACTGACCATTAGGGGGCAGGCATTCTGACTGGTAGGTTAGCTTGCTGCTGGGGTCCTGCCTATTAGGATTGAGGGAGATGGGCCAGACATACCCTGGAGCCCTCCCGTGGTCCCTCTTCTGATGTCCTACCTCCCACGTCCCTCCCCAGCCTAGATTGTACACCAGTAAGGTCCCTTAGCCTGGCCTGTGCTCTCTTGCGATCCGGGACTCCTTGGGGTATGTCAGAGAGCCGGTTTCAGCCTGATCCTGCAGGCCAGGCCAAGGGACCCCAATGGTGCATGTATTCATGCACCAGGCCTCTAGTTTAGCAGAATGACTATCAGATACCAAGTACTCACTTAATATTTGTTAAGAATATAATGAATGAACAAATGATGTAATGCCTAAAATTAAGTGCATGTCCAATGGATAGTATCATTATAGGGTCCTCTCAGCTTCTTAATTTTCATGACTATATTAACCATAAAGATGGCTGTAAAAAAAGAGAATGCTAGCCTTCTTCATCTCAACACAACTTTTTTATAGACATTCAATTTTACAAAGTTAAATAAAAAGCACAGTATTTTTTTTTCATTTAACACAGATAATAACCCTCATAGCATGTAGAGAGTGAGCAGCACTTTTGCTAAAATTTATTCCATGTGTCATATCAACAGTAAATCACATGCCAATATTTTCTAATAGACTTAAAAGAAAACCTAGCAGTTACCTCTAAATACCATGAAATTGATAATGTGGAAAGAAAAGCACTGCTTGTCATACTCAAAATGCCAGGAGTCAATCAGATTTGTTGTTACCATATAATTTTTTTCTTCACAATCCTTCCTGTCTATAGAGCCCATATATATGAAAGAAAAGTTTTCTCTTTTGTAACAGTACACAAAATAACCATAGAAAATTCTGCTGTTTCCCGCAAACCAGAACTAAGGTAGCTAAGTCACATTTATCAGACTACTGGGAAAGTTGCCAGGAATCAAAATACTTTCCAACTACTTAGCTGAAAGGGCAAGTTCAAGAGCCCACCAGACCCTCTTGAGATGTAGGAAAAATAATAGATGAGGACAATTGCTGTCAAGGTTACTTTTGTTCTAGCTCATCACTCAGCTGCCGAGTTACGAAACAGATTAAACAATTCCCAAGAAATCTAATGTGAAGAACATTATTCTCTTAGGATCATTAATCTTTTAAAAATATTCTGGCCAAAAATATGTATCTGGATATGCCAGAAAAATTCAAATTAAGAGAATGTTACTTAAGCAATAAGAGCAAGGGCCTGGGTATATTGCAAGTTGGAAAGTAGCTTATGCAAAACAAGGGACTCCATCTTTCTTGCAGATGGGGAACTAGGGAAGTCTTCTAAACTGGGTGATAAGAACCCATGAACTAACTACAGGTCCCATCTAACCAGCTGGTTCAAAGGTTCATTTCAGTGCGACTACTTATCCTTCAGACTCACAAGTAGCTTTTGTAGTTATCATGTTCTTTTTATCTTTCCCATTGTTCCATGAGGTCATGGGCTGTCTGTGTCTCCTTTTCCATTGTATCCCTACAGTCTTGTCTGGTCCATGTCCTGATGTGAAACTCTGGTGTTCACATTTCATCCTTGGCAGGTTGACTAGGGACCCAAGGCTTTAGTACTCCTCTCACTCTTCCATTTAAAAGTTATATTTGCAATCCACAGTGGTTACAAAAGAAAGCTGCAAGTCTTCCCATTAAATGAAAGCATTGACTATCCTTCCAAATGGAGGGCATGCAATGGCCTTTCCTTTAGTGGATACACAAACCATATAAATGCACTGTTTTCAATCTCTTATAGTGGAGGGATCACAACCAGGCTATTTTGCGAACTGAATTTGATTAATGAAATGTCCTTCTTTAGACCATGTCTCTCTAACCTTTTAGATCTTAATGTTAATAGAGGTGACTGCTATTTCAAAATAACAAGTTCTTCAGACAATGCCAGGAACTGGTAGCTTTGTGGGAATGTAACGGGAACTCTCCTGTACAAGTAGATTGCATGAAGACCATTCTAATGAGCAGAAGTCATTTAAAACAAGAATAGGTTCACCATATGGCCCATCTAGTTATATACCCCAGAAAAAGTCTCACACAGACTACAGAAAAAAAAAAAGATGTTGTGCTGCCCTAGCTGGTGTGGCTCATTTGGTTGGGGTGTCATCCCATACACCAAAGGTGGCAAGATTGATTCACAGTCAGGACACATGCCCAACTTACAGGTTCAATATCTGGTTGGGGCAAGTATGGGAGGCAACCCATCAATGTTCCTCTCTCACATTGATGTTTCTCTCTCTCTCCCTTCCTATCTCTAGAATCAATGAAAACATATCCTGAAATGAGGATTTTTTTTTTTAAAAGTGTTGTTTGTGGCATTAAAATATGCAGCCTAACTTAAGGTCTGTCACTGGGGGATCTGATTTAGTCCATACTATGAAGTATATGTAAAAAGAGAAGAAATACTTGAAGAGTATTTGTATTTATATTCTTGAAGAGAAGTACACAGCAACATAATTAGATATTTAAAATTTAATGTTGAGTGAAAAAAGTTAGAAATATATGATAATCACAATACAGTAAATTCACACACACACACACACACACACACACACACACACACACACACACACACACCAGTCACTATAGCTATTTTAAGAGTACAAATAAATGAAGAATAAATTCAAAATACATTAGGATGGGAGCCTATGAAAGGGAAAGAGTAATAGAAGCAGAGAATTGTGATGAATGGGAATTTAAAAAGTAAATAAAGTGAGGCTCTGGAGGGGTGGAGGTTCGATTCCCAGTCAAGAACCTGTACCTGGGTTGCAGGTTTGATCTCTGGCCCTGGTTGGGGTGGGAGCAGGAGGTAACCTACTTCCTCCTTTCTACTCTCTCTAAAAATGGACATTTGAATAATATGAATTTTAATTTTTCTCTTTTCATTCCTCTTTCTTCCCTTTCTTTTCCTACTTAAAATGAACAGAGACCTATTTTTCAATAATAATGATAAACTTTCTAAAACTCACATGTCACAAATACATTATTTCAAAAATAAGAAATAATATCCATACAACCTTGCAATTTGATGCTAGTGCTGTTTTTCTCTATATGAGAAGATTGAGGCTTGAAAATCCTGAAAAACTCAGCTAAATGTTATACAGATACCTTCTAGATTCTAGAATCTAGAACAGTGGTTCTCAACCTTTCTAATGCCGCAACCCTTTAATACAGTTCCTCATGTTGTGGTGACCCCCAACCATAAAATTATTTTCATTGCTACTTCATAACAGCAATTTTGCTACTGTTAATGAATCGTAATATAAATATCTGTGTTTTGTGATGGTCTTAGGCTCTACAGTAGCAGTTCTTAACCTGTGGGTTGCGACCCACAGGTTGAGAACCGCTAACAGGGTCACCTAAGACCATCGAAAAACACAGATATATTCCTACTCCCTTCATGGGTTTAGATTATGCAGTCTTTCAGAATAAATATTTATCCTTGGAGCCCTGGAGAGGTTTGGTTCAACAATTAATTCCTCATTGGCCAATGAAAGGCGGGATCTGAAACCCATGCTGGCAGTGAGATGAAAGAGGTCCGCACTCCCCTGAGCTGGGTTGTATAACCTCCAGCAGCAAGTGTTTCTCCCTCCTGGTCACTTTGTGGAACTTGGAGTGTGACAGTCATTACTGAGCAGTAGAATCTCCTAGAAGATTGCTTTAGAGCTGTAGTTCTCAACCTTGGCTGCACATTGAAATCACTTGGGAGCATTAAAAAACGCTGTTTAGGCTTCAACCTCTAGAAGATTCTGATTCAATGGTGTGAATATTGGGATTTTGGAAGCTCCTCAGGTACATCTAATGTGCTGCCCAGTTGGAGGACTATCGCATTATGCCTATTGTGCTTGTAACAGCCTTGTCTGATGGCACCATGGAAAGAAAAAAAGAAAGAGTTAGAGCAGTACTGCGTTTTGCTCAACACAACCCTCTCCAGGTGAGAAGAAGCAACAGCTTGTCAAGTGGAGGGTGCCTAACAGTTCTGGGTAGTGACTTGCATCAGGAAGAGGAACAGCAGTCCTAGGCCAGAGCTAGAGCAGTTTTGAGAAGCGCAGAGGCTAAGGACAAATGAGTCAGGAGCCATTTTCAAATAAGTAAATTTAAAATTTCTGCTTTTCAACATATATTAGATGGAAGCTGAGGTTACAGTGGCAAAATTAGAATTCAATCTCAAAACCAAGGCTCATTACATAGTGCCATAGTCTTTTTCCATGACTCGGGCCCCAAATCTCAAATATGTTTCAAGAACAGAGGTCAAACAGACAGACTCATTTCCTTATACACTCTGAGCTTTTTACTTACTGCCTCCAAGCTCATTTCACACTCTCTTACTTAATGCCTCCCACCACCATTCCATTCATTATGGTATAGATCAAGCCCAACCTCCCTCTGAGGTCTTTCCATAAATAACCTACTCCCCATTGCTCCCTCTCATTCCAGAAATTACACTGCACTTCCAAATGGCATCCATTGACAATTGCTACTTCAAGTGTGTATGTGCTTAAGTTCTATTTCTACAATCAAATGTTAAGCTTTTTAAGAGTAGGCATCATGGTTTTCTTATTTCATAGTTATATTTCTTGGTACAGCGCCCAGCACATAGTGGGTACACCTGAAATATATAATCAAGTAATGAGTTGAGATATTAAAAATTCTCAATCTTTTCAAGGAAAGAATATGAAAAGCAAGACAGATTCTTACAGAATATGATAAAAATTATCATGTTAAACTTGATAAATGAAACTTTTTAAGGGGCATGGCATCCCTTTAGTGTACCACTGTTCAACAAATGTATAATCAGATTATAAGCAGATGACACCCACACCCACCCCCAATTTAACATTTAGACATGACATCATTCTTTCCTATGATTCAGTTAGATTATTTGACCATTCAACTAGCTAAGACTTTTTTTTTTACTAGAGTCTCCTTTATTTTTTAAACCATCTTCTTGAACTTTCCTCTTGTTTGAAATCTGTGGCTTCAATATATCCTATTCTTTATTGGAATTTCTAACTCCAAATTTCCCACTGCAAATCTGGAGTTTGAAAGAGAACTTCTGGGGCATTGAGATCATTTTTCCCTCCTTTCCAAGAGCCAAGTTTCTTCCCCCATATTTTCCCAAATACCACAGCCAATTATGACTTGAATACCTCAATGAATTCCAAGGAAAAATGCCACTTTGCTTGACTGACCTCATTATTGGGGCTGTCTTGCAAAAGGGGTACTTGAACATTTGTTTTTATCTTTTTGAGAAAATCCTACCATAAGACCATGTAAAATAATTTGTCATTACTTCTGTTCCTTTTTAGCTATAATTTTTGAAGTTCATATTTTTATATAGTATTTTCCTTCCTAGATTTTACCAGTCCCTTTTAGGAGAACTGAGAAGAGTGTCTCTATTAAGACAATGGAGGATGTATGGATTCAAGACTCACATCCATTCCATGATAAATCAATAAAAGGTTGGCCACAGATCATCTATGTGGGAATTTAGGGTTTTGATCATTGTTTCTGGTGTGCATCCAAGGACCAATGGACCTTTTAAAAAATATGTGTGTCTGGGATGGACTTAAGAGTGCCTTGCACACCATCAGGTAACAATTTCACTTTTTTTTAAAGAAAACAGATGGGTTCAATAAACTGTGACCATTGTTTTTAGCTCACCCAGATCTCTGTGCCCCTTTGGCTGAAAATAGACTACACACTACAGCAAAGGAGATAGTGTAATGTTCACAGAGTTCCCATTGAAATTCCAGTTCTATTTAGAATTATGGGCACGCATGTTTTAGGTTTCTATTAGATAATAGAGAAAAACAAGGCCCTCAGAGTAAAGAATGAGGTAAGTAAGTTATGGTACAATATTCTCATGAACCTTCAATTTCTGGCTATATGTACAAGCATACATGCCTCTTCAACACAACAAGAAGAGTTTTTCAGTTGCCCATCATTCTCCCTCCATCAACAGAGTTTGATTATCAGCTGTGAGCAAAACTCCTCTGGGTGCACCCTATTACTAGGTAAACCATGTCTGCTCACAGTCCAAGTCTGTATTCACTCATGTTATTTTGGAGTATCATTTGTTTATTACTTAATATATTGTATAGTAGGAAAATAATATAGAGGAAAACAATTTTGCTTCTGCTCTGTAATGTCCTGAATCCTGTGTTTCGATGGGATTAAAGGATTCATAGTGAGACCTAACCCAAAGAGGGGTTACAATAGTTCTCTACAGCAGGTGTCCTACAACAGGTGTCCTACAATGGCAAGTCTAGATGTTAGAATATGGCCAGGTGTCTGGATTTTTAAAGCTCTTCAGGTGATTCAGATATGTCCCAAGGGTTTAAAAACTCCGTCTGGAATCAATTGAGGACTTTGTCAAAATGTGTGCTATCTTGTGTTCTGCCTGGTAATGAGGCATACAGAGAGGTCTGCTATTCACCAGACAGCATTCCTTCATTTCACAAGCAATTGTGAGGCCCTCCTATGTACAAGCATGATATCAAGTGCTGAGTATGCAGTGGTATTGTTAGCATTTACAGCCTTTGGTTTTCAGGGATCTACACTCTAGTATCTTTCCCTTGGATGGTTTTAGCAAAACAGAGTATGTTCATTACTTAATATATTGTATAGTATATTAGTTATCCTTAATTTAAGACTGGACATTGCTATTTAGTAACTAGTCATTGAACCTCTGTGATCACTTATCAGTAAAGCAAGGATAATAAGACCTTCACAGCATTGTGATAAGTGTTAAGTATAATCATGTATACATATGCATGAACATAATGTATTATTTCTATTAAATCTAACTTAGATTCTATTTCTTCCTCCTTTTTATTTTATCTTTTCTATTTAGTCAGAATCATTTCAGCAATTCTATCCTTCCTTTACACACCATGCAGACTACAGCAAATGAGTTAATATTTGTACATAGTTTCTTCATCTTGCTAAAGTGGGAATCTGATTCCAGGAGTTCTATCAGAATAATTTTTAAAATGAAAACAAGGTTTTAGATAGCATGACATGTGGTATCATTAGAATTCTATCATGAATTTGTCATTGTGATAAGTGAAATTTACTTTTGGCTACGTTAATCTTAGCTTTGGAAACTTCTTCCTGGATGTGGTTAGTGGTCAATTCAGGATTAGCTGGTTTTGCCACCTTCCCATTTTCCATAAATTACTCACCCCATTTGTATGATATAAAGATTTGTGCTGCACAGCTCCCAGGAATGTGGGGAGGACATTATGAAGATCTTTAGATATGGATGTATTTGTTATAAATCCTAAAGAGATACAAATCTGGAGTCAGGAGTGACAAAACTAAAAGAGAAGATAAATATAGTCAATTTTCTCATGCTAACCTTCATCTAAGATCCCATTCACTTTACAGTATATCTCTTATCTCTTCTATAGGAATGGACACATTCTAACTTATATAAAAATTATGTGTTTATTAATTTTCTATTGCTACTATAACAAATTACCACAAATTTAGTGACTTAATACAACACAAATTTGCTAGCGCACAGTTCTGGATGTCAGAAATCTGACATGGCTCTCATTTGGCTAAGATCAAGATGTGGTAAGGACTCTATTCCTTTCTGGAGGTTTTAATGGAGAATTCATTTCCTTGCCTCTTCCAGGTTCTAGAGGCCACCCATATTCCTTGGTTCATGGCCCCTTCCATCTTCAAAGCCATCAACATTGTATCTCTCTAATTATTTACATATCCTTTGACTATAGATGGGTTTCTCCAGTTTTAAGAAATCATGTGATTAGGTTGGACCCACCTACTATTAAATGATCCAAGATGATCTCCCCCATCACATGGTCCTTGACCTTAATTATATCTGTGAAGTCCTTTTTGCTATACAGGGTAACATATTCAGAGGTGCCAGAGATTAGAGAGTGGGCATCTTTGAGTGATCATTAATCTGCCTACCATATGTATGCATCTTATTTCTTCTACTAGATTTTAAGTTATAGGGGTCCCCACTGTATATCTGATCTAATGTTGCATTCTCCACACAATTTATCCAAGTGTACTAGTACAACAAAGGGTTCAACCATTTGTTGAATGATCTGGCTGAATTCAAAACATTTCAAAGATTCATTGGAGAAAATAGCAAATTTGTGGGTTTTCAAGAATTCCTGAAAGAATGACTATTAAGATATTTCCAAATCCACTGGAAAATTTATGAACACTTAAATAGTTTTGTAAGTATAGGGTTACAAACATTATTTTTTATCTTCGATGCTTATGTATGACTGCAGTTATATGACCATATTACATATTCCACAATGCTCTGATTGTGTTACTTTCCAACTGGATTCCTGTCTGTCAGTAGAACTTATGTCTGAGTGTTTTACAGTGATGATAAACACAAGTCAACAATTGGAAATCAGGTGCCACAGGAAAGACTCAATATTGCCTATCAGATGTCAGCCACAGAGGGTCAAGGGGAAATTAAACTTTATAGGGCTGGCTTGGGTTCTTGCCCTGAGCAATTAACTTGTTGGTAATTTGCAATGTTCATTTCTTGTAGAATTGAATGTGATGTGTTGCTAGACTTCCCAAAGGAGTAGCTTTTAAGAAATGTGTCTTTTATGGTTTGCATCACATAGAGTTCTGCAAGTTGTGCAAGGCAGCTACAGACTCAGGAATCTATAGCTGGCAAGAAAGGTAAATATTTCCGTATTGCATTTAGCAATTGCTGTGTATTAAGGCAATTTTGTTTAAAAATTATTAAGGGCTTTATAGCACAAAGACCTTGTTAAATTACACTGAAAGGATTAGATTTAGGGGGTGAGGTGGGCTGGGGGATATTGGATATGCAAGTGCAGATGGTCTTGATAGACTCATGAACACACCAGAGCCAAGTGGGAAATGTATGTTTTGTGTGGTTACATATGTTGTAAAGAAAATTGCCCCTAGTTCTTTCCTGTAAGAAAGTATGAGGAGGGACAAGAAGGGGGAGAAAGGTGAAGCAGACACCAGCGCAGCATATGTAACAGATGTCTGGCAAAGGGAAGAGCAAAGAGAGTGGAGAAGCAGGCAGGCGGGGGTGTTGGTGGGGGGGGGGTGGGGGAAATTCCTTTTCTGGCATGTGAGTGACCAATGAAAGGAGGGATCTTCTATGCCAAGGATCAAGGGCATTGAGCGGTATCTGGTGTATGTATAGTTGCCTTGGAATCTAGGTGTAAGACCTGAACTACACTGCCTGGTTTGGCATACAGACTGCCTTTTCATAAGTTTATATACAGAGTTGCTTCTAATCCCCCCAATTCCTTTCTTTTCCACACTGATCACAGACACCTGGAAAGGACATGGACAACCTGATTTATTCTGAACTCTGTTCTGAACCCTTTATAGATCTAACCTTATATAATCCTGACAAGTTAGGTTTTATAATGTTGCCCCCATTTTATAGATGAGGAAAACTAGGCACAAAGAAGTTAAGTAGCTGGCCCAAGGTCATAAAGCTAGTGATGTTGGGGTAAGATTTGAAAGCAGGCAGTCCAGAATGCCCACTTTTAACCCTTCACCATCTCCATCAACACTGTATGATCGTACTTCTTTAAACCAATGTGCCCCTTGACAGCAGGAATTGTAGATGTTCATCTTTGTAGCTCTCATAAAACCTGTCAGAACATCTATCTACAAAATCCATGTTTAATTTCATAGTAAATAAATTATTTACTGAAGGTCCCCATATAATTTGTCAGAATTTAGAAAGTCTGACTCTCATATCCAGGTATAATGAAGATGTGTTGTAAGAAGGACAGGAGACAGTCAGAGCAATTCTGTTGCCAAATTGACGGAGAACTAGGGAATCAGTAAGAATGCAGCATTATCTGCAGTTTTGTTGATGCATGACAACCCCAGTGATATTATACCATGTTCGTGGTTCAGTTTCACTCTTATTCTCTGTTTCCCCTCTTATTCCCTATTTCTTGCTGCCTTTGGGCTCCTACCCCTTGGTTATGCCTTTCTACCTTCTTTTCTTTTTTTCCTCCAATTCTTTTCTGCACTTCTCCCATACAGATTCCAAGTGAGAGATCAGATAGAATCAGTTATTCCATCATGTTATTGAATAGAATTCTACAGTTAGACCTCATTTTGGCCCTTGCCTAGTCTATGGATGGCTGCTTTTGGGTTGGGCACATATTCTTTGGCTAGAAAGCTACAGTTAGTGTTGGGGGATAGGTGAAGGAACCACAGAATATAAAGTGCAACAATCTATGGATGGAGAACTTCTTCTGAGAAGTCTTAGAGTCCCTGCCAAGCCCATGGCTCTCTTTAGGGTACATTATTTGGCTTGTCATAGAGTCACATTCATGAAAAGGGTGAAGTTACAGTCCCAAGAGATTGAAAATCTGACGAAGTGGTGTTCTCAGAATACATGATAAGACAGTGAGGTAAAGGAAGAACAACTTGTGAACAGTGCTCTGAGTCTTGTACTTTGAATTGTGCTAAATGTGCTTTGAAAGTGTTAAGATGTAACTAGGATGATCTATCCTTCTTCAAGATTCATTTATGGAATCAGTCAATCAAACTTCAAAACATAGCAAAAGATTTAAACCAAAAGCCTACCACAGAGCACACATAGAGTTATTCCAGTTGCCAAGGGAATATATTTTTTTTTAATCACAAAGCTAATGATAAACATGGTATTCAGTATTGGCACAATATAAATCAAACTCATTTCAAAAGCTCAGAAAGTATGGAAATAGTTACAAAGAGCATTATTTTTTGTCACAATCTTAAATTTGTAATCCCCAGTTCCCTTTAGAATGCCATATGGAAAAGAAACAACATTTTAAATGGGGTTCTGAAGAACTGCCGTTGATATGAATACCAAAAACTTCACAAAACCACTAAATATTTGGCTAGCATGGAGTCTACTGGAGGTTTTAAAAAGTCTGAAGACAAATTGTTACGCTAAGAGAAAAAGTCTTCAGACCATGGCTGACCTATCAACTGACCAATAACCTTTCCCACTGAGCATTTAAATCACCCAGCTTTCAGAACTAGAGACTTCCCTAATTAAGCAGATTTCCCCCTAATGGTTTGGAATAGGTCAGTATATTGCTTTGACTCCTCTGGCATGAGCATATACAATGTCTGGTCTGGCCAGCCATCCAAACCACTTTCCCATACATCAAGGATCCAAAATAATTTCACCAGACACTCTAAAGTGCAATTGCAATTTGCCAATTTCCATCTCACGTATCTTCCTAGAAAACAAAGGTCTACAAACAGTCCATGATGTTTTTGCTCATGGACTGAAACATAGATCTTGGCAGATGGTTCAGAGATCCAGAATAGATATACCGCTAACTGCAGTTCTAATGAAGCATCCTGCATATTGAACATTGGTGCACAATTACAAAATAAATAATAAAGGGAACGGGAGTTTATGTTGGGGAGTATAATTTGAACCTTTTGAAAGGGCTTCTAGATGTAAGAACGTAGGGAATTCAGAACCAGTAGGTAATATGGCATTATAACAATATGGCTAGAATGGGCTTTCCTGAGGCCATAGGTCCTTGTAGAGTTTTCAGATAAAGCATCTTTGCATTTCATATTCAAAGTCAGCAGTTTCAGTAAAATTGTGTATGTCAAAAGAAAATATATCAACAGTGGGTTCATATTCTGATTTCCTTGGACTTTGCACTGGTGAGAATTCTGCTGTTCTTGGAATCCTGGCCAAGGCTGAAAAATACTTGTTATAGAATTTCAGATGGTAACAAGGCAGTCTGGTTTATTCATAGCAAGTGCCGTGAGAGTTGAAGACATGCCACTTGAACTGAATGGAGACTCTTTCTGAACATCAGTGGCGAAATCTGTAAATACTTAGCTGTTTTTCAATCTGAGATCACATGTGCACATCAGACTTCATTCTAATTTTTGTAAAAAGAACTGTTTGTCTTTTGGGCATGGAGGGAACAAGCTTTCCTCTACCTGCATGGATTCTTTCCCTTTCAGAGCCAGATCAATATATGCTGACCACTCTTATCCCCTGATTTCATGTGGCTGCCCAGAGTTGAGTGTCTCATATGCTCATGTGCTCATTGATGAAAGCGTAGGCTTGGCAGCTGGCCAGAGAACAGGAAGGTCAAGGACACTGTTGAATCCTGCTTCTGTCCAGCTGCTTAAGCACCAGCCTTGTCCCAAATAGATTATGGCTCTCAATCTCTGGGGGGTATACCAGACTACATTGGCCTGCTGCATACCTGACATTTCTATCACTGTCAGCTTTTGGGACCTAGCTGTATTTCATCTGGTTAAGAATTTTTGTGGTGTGAGAAGACTAGCTGTAAGCTGAAGCTAGTACCTAATAATAGCACCTAATAAGTAATTGGACTCCAAGTGTTTGTGGAGGAATATATGAAGTTTATGTGTTAGCTATTACTTTCATAGGTCTAGAGGCAAATTGAATTTGTTTCTCGGTGGAGGACATCCTTGTCATTAAAGTCAGTGGTGAGTAGCCTTGGATAATCATGGATAGTATAAAGATACGTAGAAAAAGTATTTATGGCAAAAAAAAATAGTGGGGGGACAGCTAGGCAGTGGGGTCAGGATTGTGGAAACAATGAGAATGGTTGGAAAGTTTCCAGAGATAAATTTCACTCTATTTCACAGTGACTTCTGTTGTCCTAATTGATACCTCATCTGGGACTGAGCAAAGAGCCCCACAGTGCAGAAGAAGAGTGGAAGCAAATCAAGAAACCCTCTCTATTCTGTATTCTTGCCAACTGCATGATAAAGTGTTCTGGAGATATAGATAAATGTGTATGCAAATTTCTATTAGATGCCAGGGCAGAGGAGTATAATTCACCTAATTTTGTATTTTAAAATTAGGTTACCTGCCAAGGCCTTTCTTTCTCTCAACCCATGATTTTATAGTTCGTCATACCTTCACTGCTCCTTTTATTTTGTTCATTTGTATTCTTCATTGTATCCTGTGATCAGTAATGTTATTTCTGTCTGGAAAATAAAGTTGGGCTTGGGGGAATTACATGACTTGGGTAATTCATCCCAATAAACAGTATTGGACCAGAAAGTAAGCTAAGAAGTTTTGGGAACACATCCTGTTGTGTAAGCTACTGGATCCACTAGCCTCCTCCCCCTCCTTACTTTTTGTTGTATTTGTGTTTAAGTTTGTTGTTGTTGTTGTTGTTATGTGGTCCCACTAGCCTGTGGTTATTCTGAAGTGGAAGGTCTTAAGCCTTGTTTTTTATTGCTCAGCAAAGTATCTCTGGGTATATAAAATATACCCAGTCATGTAGCTGTCATTGAAGAAGAGACATAGGACTCAAAGCCAGGAGTTCTTTGCCATACATAAGCTTCATGACAAATGAAACCTCTTGCTGTCTTAACTTCTCCATCCATGTTCTCAGCCTCTCCCTCTTCTTAAGAGTGTTATGTAGCTAAATGAAATGAAATAATCTTGACCTACTTGGATTTGATGAGCTCTAAGCTCCCTTAAAGTTCTGAAATGCTCCTTACAGTGGGTGGCAAAGTTGAAAAAAGAGTTAAAAAGATTATTTTAGACTAGGGACCCAGTGCATGAATTCATGCACCTTGAAAGGAACTGTGGGCCATGAGGCTGCAGTGGGCACAGAGGTGGGTCTCGACCCATCCTCTGCACCCCAGCCTGGCCCCTCCCACCACAGCCCCTGGTCCCTTGTCTACCAGCAGCCCCACTCCCACTGCCGCTGCTCCCACATGCTGACTCTGCTGGCCTGGCTCGCACCCACTGATGGCTCTGACCTATTGGGGCCAGGACCAGCAGCCGGTGCGAGTGGGGCTGGCACTGTCAGTGGGTGTGAGCAGTGGCTGCTGCTCTGATCACCCCTCAGGATCAGGGTGAGGTGGAGAAGCCCTCATGGGTGATTGGGGCCAGCAGCTACTGCTTGCACCCACTGACGGCTCCCAATAATCGGGACTGGTGCCAGGCTCCGGCAGCAGGTGCGAGCCGCGGCTCTGATGCTGGCTGTGGGTTCTAGCGGGGTCAACGCCGGCAGCAGGTATGAGAGGTGGCTGCCAGCCCCAACTATCCCTCAGGAGCAGGGGGAGATGAAGAAGCCCTGAGGGGTGATCAGGGCTGGCAGCCTCCACTCGCACCCACTGACAACACTGAGCAATCGGGACCGGCGCCGGGCACCAGCAGCTGATGTGAGCAGTGGCTCTGGCACCAGCAGCAGGTGCAAGCACCGGGTGGGACTGCGGTGTGCAGGAGCACAGAATTTTCAGTAACCACCAGAGGCTTGCCCCAATGACAGCGACAAGTGCCCTGCCTTGGTCTGGCGCCCCCACTCACCTACTCCACCATCTCACCACGGCCGACGCCCGCCATGTTCTGTGCTCTGCCGCCTGCTGCTGATGCCCGCCATGTTCCGCGCGTGCCCCCTGGTGGTCAGCATATGTCATAGCAACTGGTTGTCTGGTTGTTCGGTTGTTCCGTCATTTAGTCTATTTGCATATTAGGGTTTTATACTAGTATATACAGATGGTCTATGTATGGTCTTAATGTCTACTGTTAATTCTTCAGCTCCTATGTCATCCTTGTCATAATACTCATTCAAATGTGGGAATTTTATCAGGTATTGATTGGGATAAAAATAATAGTGTGTTTTTTTAATCCTCACCTGAGGATGTTTTTATTGATTTTTATAGGGAGAGGAAGAGAGAGAGAAGGAGAAAAACATTGATGTGAGAGAGAAACGTTGATCAGTTGCCTCCCATATGTACCCTGACTGGAGATTGAACCTGCAACCTAGGTATGTGCCCTGACTGGGAATCAAACCTGCAGACTTTTCGGTGTATAGGAGGATGCTTCAACCAATTGGGCCAGCCATCCAGGGCCATTGTTTTTTAAATCCACTTACCAATGCTATAGCTTCCATGAATGATGTGTGATTTGGTCAAGGATATGAAACAGTATCTTGGACAATTCCATATATCCTACAGGAAAAATACAGTTGTCTCTGTTTCTCAGTGTTAGTTTACTCCATTCTTTTTTTCCCTTCTTCTTTTATTCCTTCTCTCCCACTGTACTTTCTTTGTTTCTCTCTCTCCTGTGCAAATAGCTTATTAGAGCTCTTTCCACTTAAGGTGAACTCATCCATAGGATCCATAATCTATATGTCATTGACCTCTTAGTTCAGATTCTCACTGAATGAAATGTAGATAGCTTAATCAAGTCTTTAGATACCTCTCCCTCTTGGTTATGAATCCATTCTGGTTGGAATCCACTATAGGAGGAAGAGGACATGGGCAGAAGACACAAGCATGGACCCACTCTGAGGACATAAACAGTGCAGGTGTACTTTGGTTTGCAATCCTACATAATAAAAGGGTAATATGTAAATTACCATCACTCTGCTATGCCCACGATTGGGCCAGCGGGAGGCACAGGGGGCGGGACTCGGGGTGGCCAATTGGGCCAGCGGGACGCTGAGCTCACATCGCCAGTGGCGGCACGAGCTCAGCGTCTGCGCCATGGCTGTGCTGCGGCACAGAAGGGGCCTCTGGGGCAGCGAGCCCACGTCCTGCTGCAGACCATCAAAAGCGGGGAGCGAAAGCGGGGGAGCTGAATGTCTATCCGCTCCGGCACCAGCCCTTTCAAAAGCCTCCGCCGCGCCGGAGGCTTTCAAAAGGACTGGTGCACCAGTGGACAGACAGCCAGCTCCCCTGCAATCGAAAGCGGGGAGCTGTGTGTCCGCTCCAGCACCAGCGGACCCCCTGCCATCAAAAGCAGGGAGCAGGCTGCTAGCAGTGTCCGTGGAGCGTGCTAGGCTTTGCGGGGCAGTGGCTATGGCCTGGGTGGCAAGTTAGGCCTAGGGGACTCTACACGTGCATGATTTAATCATGCACTGGGCCTCTAGTCTATAATAAAAGAGTTCTGCCAAGAGCTCAATACCTAGCTTTGGTCATAGATAATAAACATTTTACTTTGAACACATGTTGTATTTGAAGTCAGGAAGTCTTTGCTCATGATCCTGACTTTACATCTTACAAATTCTGTAAATTTCTTATTATTTAACAGTTTTATCATCTGTAAAAGGAGTGAGGATAATATTAATATCTTCTATTGATTTTACAGAATTGTTGTGAAGAAAATAGGTATGTGTTTGAATTTAGACAATATCATGTATGTGTGTGATACACTAATAAAAGCCTAGCTGGCCCTCGTGCCCTCACGTCATCACAAGATGGCCACCCCCATGTCATCACAAGATGGCCGCCAGAAGATTTCCACCCCCACGTTGTCAAAAGATGGCCACCAAAAGATGGCTGCCCCCATGTTGTCACAAGATGGCTGGTAGGGGAGGGCAGTTGGTGGTGGGCTGGTAGGTGAGGGCAGTTGGGGGCAATTGGGCCGGTAGGGGAGTGCAGTTGGGGGCAATTGGGTTGGCAGAGGAAGGTAGTTGGGGGCAATCAGGCTGGCAGGGGAGGGCAGTTGGGGGCAATCAGGCTGGCAGGGGAGCAGTTAGGCGTCAATCAGGCTGGCAGGGGAGGGCAGTTGGGGGCAATCAGGCTGGCAGGGGAGCAGTTAGGCGTCAATCAGGCCAGCAGGGGAGCTGTTAGGGGGTGATCAGGCTGGCAGGCAGAGCAGTTAGGGGTGATCAGGCAGGCAGGCAGGCGAGTGGTTAAGAGCCAGTAGTCCCGGATTGTGAGAGGGATGTCCGACTGCTGGTTTAGGCCTGCAGGAATAGGGCCTAAACTGGCAGTCAGACATCCCCCAGGGGATCCCAGATTGGAGAGGGTGCAGGCTGGGCAGAGGGAACCCCCCCAACCCAAGTGCATGAATTTCGAGGCCCGGTGAATGAAATTTATGCACTGGAGGGGTGTCCCTCAGCCCAGCCTGCACCCTCTCCAATCTGGGACCCCCCAGGGATGTCCGACTGCCGGTTTAGGCCTGATCCCTGCGGGCCTAAACCGGCAGTCGGACATCTCCCTCACAATTCAGGACTGCTGGTTCCCAACCGCTTGCCTGCCTGCCTGCGTGATCACCCCTAACCACTTCTGCCTGCCAGCCTGATCACCCCCTAAACACTCCCCTGCCGGCCTGATTGATGTCTAACTGCTCCCCTGCCAACCCGAATGCCCCCAACTGCCCTCCCCTGCCAGGCATCTTGTGGCAGCCATCTTTGACCACATGGGGGCGGCCATTTTGTGCAAGGGCATGAGGGTCAACTTGCATATTACCTCTTTATTATATAGGATATATGTATATATTTCCCCTTTTGTTGACTTATAATTGGCATGTAACTCCATATTAGTTTAGATGTACAACATAATGATCTGACATATGTATACATTGAAAAATGATCACCACAATACATTTTGTTAACATTTATCACTTCACATAGTTACATTTTTTTCTTGTGATAACTTTTAAGATCTACTCTCTTAGCAACCTTTAAATATACAACCCAGTATTGTTAACTATAGTCACCATGCTGTATCTTATAGCCCCAGAACTTACTAAGTTAGTAACCAGAAGTTCATACCTTTTGAACACCTTTACCCATTTATATTTTTAAAATGTTTGTTTTAAAATGTCTGCTATCTTCTATAACAAAATAAAGTTATTTTCTATGTCCTTAACCCTTATTTGATTGTTCAAATTACTTCTCACAAACACCCAGACCAGGAAGACACATGAAATGGTACTTACATTGTAGCTTCTTCCTTTGCTTTATTATTCTTTTTAGTGCTTGTACTGCATTTCATTATTTCATACTAGTAGCCTGGTGCACTGATTCGTGCACCTATGGCCGAAGGTGGAATAGTGCGGCCTGGAGAGGAATCAGGTTCCCTCCTCTCTGGTTCCAGGGTGCGTCACCCGAGAACCACCACTTGCCAAGTCACCACAGCTCGGCAGCTCCTTCATTGAGCATCTGCCCTCTGGTGGTCAGTGCACGTCATATGTACTGGCCAATTGATGGTCACTTAGTCTTTTATATACTCTCTAATAAAAGAGTAATATGCAAATTAACCATCACTCTGCTACATAAGCCACGCCCACCAGCCAAGCCACGCCCACCAGCCAATCAGGGCAAGTATGAAAATTAACCCCAACTAAGATGGCTACCAGAAGGGAGGCTTGGGTTTCCCCAGCAACAGAGGAAGCCAAGCTTTCCACACACACTGGTGGGCCCAGGCCTCCACTCAAGGATACAAAGTTTCAATTATAGAAGGTAAATAAATCCAAACAGAAATGGCAGCAGCCATGGATCGATCAGGAGGCTTGACTCTGCTCCAGGCTACAAAGTTTCAATTGTAGAAGGTAAATAAATTCCAGATACCTGGGCCTCTGCTTGGGTCGCCAGGGGCGTGGCTGGCCTGCAAACCACCACAGGCCCCTTGCCCAGGCCTCTCCACGCCCCAAAGGAACCCCACCCTGATCCAGGACACCCTTTAGGGCAAACCAGCTGGTCCCCACCCGTGCACCAGGCCTCTATCCTACCTAATAAAAGAGTAATATGCAGATTGACCATCACTCCAACACACAAGATCAAGATAGCTGCCCCTATGTGGTCAAAGATCCTGCCCCCATGTGGACACAAGATGGCCACCACAAAATGGCCAGCAGGGGAGGGCAGTTGGGAGGGACCAGGCCTGCAAGGGAGGGCAGTGGAGGTGATCAACCCTGCAGGGGAGGGCAGTTAGGGGTGACCAGGCCAGCAGAGGAGGGAAGTTGGGGGCAAACAGGCTGGCATGGGAGTGGTTAGGGGGTGATCAGGCTGGCAGGCAGAAGCAGTTAGGGGAAATCAGGAAGGCAGGCAGGCGAGCAGTTGGGAGCCAGCAGTCCTTTATTGTCAGAGGGATGTCCGGTGGGATTGGGCCTAAACGGGCAGTCGGACATCCCTCAAGGGGTCCCAGATTGGAGAGGGTGCAAGCTGGGCTGAGGGACACCCTCCTCCGCCCCCATGCACGAATTTCATGCACCGGGCCTCTAGTATATAGATATTTATGTGTTTAGTGTTTTACTTTCTACTTCTGTTTTCAGAATTTAAACCCTCTGAGGGCAGGGGTTTTAGCTGCACTCTTCATTTTTGTATCCTCAATGCATAGCACTTTCTCTGGCATATAACAGATGCTCAATAAATATTTATGGGATGAATGAATGAATATCCAATAAATAATTAAATGTTAACATCTCTCCCTATTATGGTTCTATTCTTGGGCTCAAATAGGATATTTTTCTAGAAATATGGGATGGACTAAAGCAAGAAATAATTTTACAATCTAAATATTTGAGGGGGAAAGAAAGAAACCAGATCTCTGTGAAGGTAGAATTTCATTTAAAATTTTGCTTACATTTTGAGAAATTGACCTTATGGCTCCAAGTTTTATTATCAGGATCAAATCCCATCAATGGTAAAATTTCACCAGTTCATCTCCACCTGCAAAGTATATAGTTACTATTCACTCTTCTTGTGAGTATATAAGTGCCATGATCTGCTGCCAAGTAATCAGAATCCATGCCCTACACATGTAATGTGTGATATGATTTTGCTTTCCACCAAAGCAAAAGTCTAGAGGGGAAATGGTTAGGGTCTGGGTATTTTTTATTCAAGTTTCTGACAGGCATATGTAGACAGAAGAATGTGAAGGAAAAGCAAAGCCATGTTGTCACATGCAGGCTGCTTTAGAAGTGAAGCAAAGCAAATACCTGACCTGCCTTGAGAACTTGCTACTGTCTGAGCTTGTGTTTTTGCCATTTGGGACCAGGTGTCTAGGAGCTTGATACTATGAAAATTATTCCTAAATAACAAAGGAACAGAAAAATCAGAACTCTGTGAGGAGAAATGTGTCCAAGGAACACCTGTGTGTCAGACTTATTTATCCATGATAGTTTTTTCTTTCTAGATAAAAATAGATGCCTATCATTCTCCATGAGGCTCTTTGACATGTCTCAATAGAGAGGAAAACTAAAACATGTTCCCCCTCAAAAAACAAAAAACAAAAACACAAAACACCACTAAATAAGAAAGTTGTTTTCTTGTTTAAAAAAGAAAACTTCATAGAATATAAACAGTAGGCCTTTCTGTGGCCCTGTCCTCAACTTCCTTCTACAGTTCCATTTTCTCTGCCTTGTGAGAGCTGGATTCCTGAAAGTCATATAGATTTCAGCAACCAGCTGCATGGAGCCATCAGTCTGCTCTGGATGGAGAACTTGCCCCAGAACACAACTTCTGTTTTGAGCTAGTGCCTGCTGCTCAGCTCCCAAGCAGAGTGACTGTCATCTTGCATGTTTCATGCCACACTTAGTGATCTATCTGGCTGCCCTTCCTTACTCATTACACAATAGGTTATGAACATTAGAGAGTTCCAGAGTTTGCAGTGATGAGGCAAAGGGTCTGTGCACTGCAGTGGCCGGGTGTGAAAGCTGACTGCACTGTTACGGGAGTACTGGGGAGCACAGAAGAGGCTGGCAAGAGTCCAACAGCACATGGAGATATATTTGTTGTTGCTAGATTACAGATCTCTTTGGCATTATTGAACTTAGAAATATCCCAGGAGACCAGAGCTTCCCCAAACCTTCTCCCCAGGTTTAGGACCGGAAGCTTCATGTGGGTAAGTCAGGAAGGTGAGGTTTCCCAAGGAATTCTTACCTTGCCAATAGACAGTTGTGGTTTGCTTGAGCCAGTCTCTTTAACAGTTACAGCATAATATATTGGCTTCATATAGTTTTTCATTTTAATATAGACAGTTTCACAGCAGTTCCAACTTGCTGATTGGCCCCACTCTTTAGAAATACAACAATTCAACAGCAAGGGTGCTCTTCACAATAGTTAAAATATTTAACAATCAGAATGGCAGAGGCACATGAATCAAAATGAAGGTCTGACCCATCAGAGTGGGCAGCCCTTTGGCCCTAAGAAAAACCCAGTGTGTCATACTAAGTTGGAAACATGGACATGTTCATTACCCACTAGCAACTAAGCTTTTCTAAGCTTCAAAACCCCATCTTAACATAACGAGAGGCCTTTGATCAGTAACTGCAGGCATGGTCATGTTAAAAAAAATATTTGATTGTCTTTATCCTTAAAATTGTTCAAAACTAAAAATTCAATTAATAGAGGTAACTGAGCACATCATCCCCAATTCTCACCTTATTTCCCAGTTATTCTAATTAAAGATGGGTGGTTTCTTGGGAAGACGTACCACTTGGGCATACTTATACTAACTTCCATTGATCAGTATGTAGGTATGGCCTCAGCCTAGACATGACCTCAGTTGGCTGCTCTTTGGGTTTCTGAACAGCCCCCACCCCCTGCTCTGAGACTGAGACATACTTGGAATTTCCCTTTTACATGCAATTTAGCACTAACAGACTCATTCCTTTATCATTATTCATTATCCCTCCACTCTTCAGTCCTGTCAACTGTCTACTCCAGACTAGTCTTAGCACAGTGTCCTGTTTATAATTATAGTTTTAAAACTATGGAGCCACTTATTTATTTACTCATTTATTATTATCATTGGATATATCAGAGCTGAATTAGACTATTAAATAAAGAGACATTTATTTAATGGGATTTGTTTATTTGTTTGTTTTGTGTATCTCTGTTAAAAATCTTATTCTAGGAGAATGTCAGAATTCCTCAAAAAAAAAAATAAACATAAAAAAGTATGAAAGAACAAAAGAAAGTCAGAATCCTATCAACAGTAAAATCAGTAAATCTCATTTATCAGCACCGTTTCTAAAATAGTTTCTTCCTTTCTGTTTGTATCTATTTTCCTCTCTGCTGCCCTTGACTAGGGCCTCATCTCTTTTATGATTTATTTGTTTACTTTTTCTTATCACCCAGAGCTACTGATTTCTGCCTAACCTCTCCAGCAAATCTGAAAACATTTGTGGAGCTGAAGGAAATAGTGAGGAGGATATAGACTCGCCTCAGGTGCTCCTGCCCAGACCACCAAGATAGAAAGATGGAACCTCCTCCCGCCCCATCTGTTTACCTCCAGGTTGCCTGTTGTACACTTCTTTCCCTTCAAAGGTGTCTCAATGCTGATTTCATCTAGATGAAAATATCTTTGGATGGGGGGAGAGTAGCACCAATTCTTTCCAATCGCCATTCTCCAACTTGTCCTTGGATAACTTGCAATGATGCTGGTGGCATTTCCATGGAAACAGATGTTTCCTTTTCTCACATGTTTAGTGTTGCTACAAGATCTGAGTCTTTGGTATGTTATGTTACCCCCCAGGAAGCCTTCCTTAGCTATCTCAGAGAATTTATATTCACCCACACACATAAGCTCTTTGAAATCAGGTCTATTTTACTTTATTTTTAATCTGGTTTCCCAGCACCTATTCCAGAGGTTAGGCCATCATAAATTCCTAGTAAATATTTTGTTGAATGTATTAATGAATTTGTTACTCAATAAGAAAATGGAGTATTTGAATTTTCTACCAGTTTAGAAAAACTCTTGACATTTGCTCTTCGTTGTATCTTGATTATGAGGATTTTCCCCCCTTATCTGGAATAGGGGGTAGGGAAGAGGAACTAGACAGCAGTTGTCTATCAGCTATGCAGGACTAACTAGGATTCAAGAAGTAATGAAAAAGAAAAGACAGATAATATAATTTTATGTTGTGTGTTCATTGATTGAACTTTGGGACTCCCTCTTGTGAGACAAAGACTTGGGAGAAACACAGAATAAATAATTATTTTTCATTCTATTTGGAAGCAAATATAACTGGGTAAAATATAAATCAATGAGCCCTGGCTGGTTTGGCTCAGTGGATAGAGTGTTTGCCTAAGGACTGAAGAGTCCCAGGTTCTATTCCGATCAAGGATATATGCCCAGGTTGAAGGCTTAATCCCCAGTAGGGGGTGTGCAGGAGTCAGCCAATCAATCATTCTCTCTCATCATTGATGTTTATAGCCCTCTTCCTTCCTCTCTGAAATCAATAAAAACATATATTTAAAAATATATATATATATATATATATATATATATATATATATATATATATATCTCAATGAGAGTCAGGTTAAGATCTCTTCTCTAAATCATTTAAACCCCTCTTTCTTTGCAGTTTTATCAGCAATTGTGGAAATTAAAGGTTTTAGTCTTGAAAATTAGAAAGAGAATGGGATTGAGCATCAACTCAAGTGGAATGAATATAATTTTTGGTGTGAAAGGTGATTGGATAAAAACATTGTATGTCTCTAAGCCACAGTTTCCTCAACAAAACTGAGGCTAAAGACAACTTCTTTTTCCACCATATAAAGATACTAGAGGCCCGGTGCATGAAAATTCATGCACTGAAGTGGGGGTCCCTCAGCCTGGCCTTCCCCCTCTCAGTCTGGGAGCCCTTAGGGGTGGGAGGTGACCCGGCGATCAGGGGAAGGCGACACTCCCATCACACCTCTGCTGCTGCCACTGCCGGCAGCCCAAGCCTCAGCTGGCCCTTGGCAGCTGGGCAGCCACAATCCGAGGCTTGCCTGTGCCTCAGGTGTTGGCTGGGCAGCTGCCATCTGAGGCTTGCCTGCGCCTCAAATTGGCCCTGGGCGACTGGGAAGCCACCATCCGAGACTTGCCTGTGCCTCAGGCCAGCCCTGGGTAGCTGGGCAGCCGCCATTCAAGGCTTGCCTGTGCCTCAGGCCAGCTCTGGGGAGCTGGAGGGCTGAGGGGACTGGGGACTCTGGAGGCCGACACACAGAGTGGCTGGGCCCGCCTGGGGTGGGCCCAGCGGTGCCATGCACCTGCCACCTCGGTGGGGCTGAGTAGACTGGGCACCACCATCTTGTGACTGTGGGCACTGCCATCTTTGAGGGCGTAACAGTCAATTAGCATATTCCCTCTTTATTAGATAGGATTGCAAAGATACTTGAAAACACAATATATATATATATATATATATATATATATATATATGTATATATATATATATATATATATAAATAACTTAAAAAAATTACAAAATATTACAGAAGGGGATGAGGGGAGAAGGTGGGTCCTAATATAAGGTGGTGAGAGGAGATGATTTGACTTTGGGTAGTGAGCACATAGTGCAATATACAGATTTTGTAACATAGAAACCACACCTGAAACTTATATGTTCATGTTGAACAATGTCACCCCAATAAATTTAATTAAAAAAACACACACACACACAATACAGAAAAGTAAAATATGGTATGGCAGGGGACTATTATCTCTTATTTCAAGTCTAATATGGCAATGCTCTTTCAGCTTCAGACGTAGGTGTGAACTTTCTGACTTTTCATTAGGAGGAAAGGGAACATGAGATTTCCTGTGAAGAAAAACAAAACTAAAAGCTGAGTGATTTAAGGAAACATGTTAATCATGTCTAATTTCCTACTCCTTTCCTGCAGGGCTGCACTGATGGTTATCTCAGGAAATCTCAGGATGTTGAGCAAATTGATCCTCTTGACACCTTCAGGGCCTCCCCTGGATGGTGGAGACTTCAGATAGAAAAGCAGCTGACCATACTAGTAAAAACAGCACACACAAACATAGTTACAATATTTGGACCTAAGTTGTCAGTGAAGATGTGAAGTCTTCTTAACTCTCTAAGATAACCATTTCGTTGAGTGAGGAAGGATTGGGCCAATATTTTCACATTGCTACCTTCTGGGCCTACTCAAAGTCTCTGTACTCTGCATTCATGGATTTCCAATTGCAAGGTACTGTGCTGGTCTGTCATTCCCAAATTATATTGATGTCTTGGGGCAGGTTAGCCATGTTGGTGGTAGAAACCAGAAGTAGCAAATACTTACATTGTGCTTACCACCAGGCACTGTGTTGGAAATAATATGAATTCATTTAATCCTCACTGTGATCCTATGAGAAACATTCTAGAAATACCTCAGTTTATAAATATAGAAACTGAGGCCCAGAGAGGTCAAGTAACTTGTCCAAGGTCACATATCTAAGAGTCAAACATGAGCACCCATGGCCCAGCTCCAGAGTTGGGTGATAGCTTCAGTTTTAGATTTACTGAGAAGAATTCCGCTCTGGCAGTTTGAATAAATAAGGTGATTTCTTAATAATTCCTTAAGTTTTCCACAAAGATGGCTTTTCAACATCAGTGATAGGAAAATCAAAGGTGACTCTATATAACAATATAATATAATCTGTTCCTCTTTTTCAAGTGTCAGTTAAACTTAGTATCAATAAAAGAGTTAATTACACTTTTGCTATTTCAAGTGGGTAAATTTTGCTTCTTCACTGGATTACAAGCAGGTAGAGAAGAGTGACTATGTTTTAAACTTTTATTACATATCTATATATATAAAAGCCTAAGTGACCGGCCAATAGCTATGACGTACAATGACTACCAGGGGGCAGACACTCAATGCACAGGCATTGAAACATGGAACAGACTGCTTAATCTCAGAGGGAAGGGAAGAGAGGGGAGGGTGTGAATAGATTAACCAGAGATCTTATATGCATACTAGAGGCCCAGTGCATGAATTTGTGCACCAGTGGGGTCCCTCAGCCTGGCCTGCACCTTCTCACAATCTGAGACCCCTCAGAGGATGTCAGAGAGCTAGTTTCAGCCTGATCTCCACAGGTCAGGCCAAGGGATCCCACTGGTGCACGAATCCATGCACCAAGCCTCTAGTAATGTGTATATTCTTGTGTGCACTGTGTAGGAAATATAGTGGGCATCCATAAACAGCATTGATTAGTACAGTCACATTTTTTTCCCTTTTCTTTTGATACATTTACCCTTTGTCTGCTTGCTCTGAAAGTATTTATAAGATGTAAAGATGTAAAGAATTGTCTCCACTGGACTCTGTTTCTACCTCTTTGAACAGCATTCTGTTCTAACAAAAGTGAGAGCACATCTGCCTTTAGGAACTCTATTACACAGAAGGGAAGGGACTAAAAGGCAACTTTGTAATGGTGGAGGTAGAGTAGTCTGGACAAGCCATGATGGCCTATGTTTCTTATATACTCAAACCTCATATTTTGAGAGTCTCCCATTTCAAACAATTCGGTTCTCCACTAAGTTGTTCACAGAAAAAATGTCTCAATTGTTAAACCAAACTTTGGTTTTCAATTGACAACCCTTAGCATGACAAAAAAAAGTTTGTCTCTCAGGCATCAAACAAAGGAGAGAATGCTTTTGTCCCTGGCAAAATCAATCGACTAGCACAACTTTAAAACATAAAGAGGCCATCAAGAGCTAATGTTGCTAAGGGTGTGAGAGAAGCAATTGAAAAGGTAGGAAAACTGTTGTTGATTTGGATAAAAGAAAAGCAGTTAGCCAATGACAGCTTTTCAGAGGCAGAGACAGTGATATGTAAACAAGCAAAGATGCTGAATGTTGACCTGGAGTGCTTTAAGGCTAGTTGAGGGTGACTAGATAAATTTAAGAAAAGAAGTGCTTATGTATTAATTAAACAGTACATTAGGCATGTACTGTATATAAGAAAAGTTAAAGAGGGAAGCATTTGGGGTCTGGAATGGATTAATTCAATTTACATTATTTATAACGGGAAAAAATAATTCAGTTTTAGAACAAATTGCTTCTCGAACAGCCTTCTGGAACAAATTAAGCTCAAGAACCAAGGTTCCACTGTACATAAATGGATAAAATGATGAAAGATAAATACCAATACCCTCCCCCAACAGCACTCCATGAAACTGTTGTTGATGGTTGTCAGGACTAGTGCCTGAGTTATATGGGATCTCTCTTTACCTGAATCATTAGTACAATTGGCATGGTTTTTGGAAGCCTAACCACTCCAGATGTTAATTCTAAATAAGGAAAAGAGCAAATTCACAGGGAATCTGGCATTAAAATGACGTCTTAAACTAATATGTTTTTCCTCCAGGCACACCAGGCACACCATGTCTCTGTTCAAATTTAGGTGGACTGGCAAAGAAAAATATACTCACACATAACACAGGAAAGTCTGAAGGTACTCTGCTTAATAAGCTAGGAGAAATTCTTGATTTCCTAGGTTTTATAAAGAAAAGAGAAGGGAGATTTCAAGATGGCTGCAGAGTAGGTTAAAGCTACAGTCATTGCTCCTGGTGCCAAACCAGATTTACAGCTAAATTAGAGAGCAACCAAACTGAATAACCAACTGAAATCTACTGAACTGAAATATAACCAAGGATTTACAGAAGAAGCCACGTAGAAACTGATAAGAAGGGTGGAGATGGGGAAAGGGTTGGCCTCCACACCCATGTGTGTTGGCTGAGAAATGGGAGGATGTAAAGCTCCCTTCCCCCAGGAATGTGGGGTCTCAATCCCATACAGGGATCCCCAATCCAGAGCAACAGAGAGGAGCCCAAATAGCATCTGGTGGTGAAAATTAGTGGGGATTCAGTCTTCCTAGGAGAGAAGGGATTCTGCTAGAGACCCAGATGCTACCTTTCCAGAGTCAAGCACTCCTATTGTTATAGCACCAGCCTGGGGAGGGCACTGCTCCATCCTCCAACTATTTGTGACACCATTCTGCTGTGCTTGGGTCCTGCAGAGGAGTCTGCTTGCTGCACCCAGCAGGGATTTTGGGGGTACTCTTTTACTGTAGAATCTCTTGGCAGGGACTCAGACAGTGATTGAACTGTGTAGCTTTGGAAAGGGAATCATTCTTCTTCACCTTGAGTGCACAGCCAGCTTGCCCCCTCCCCAACTGGTTGAATAACTTGGCCTGCCCTTCCACTCCCTGTGGCCCTCCCCTGCTGAGCTCAGTCCCAACGAAGGATCAGAGTGTCTCTCAGAGCTGGGACTTTTGGAGCATGTCTCAGGGAAGGCTTTTGTCCTACATTATGAGGGCCACTGCTATCTCCCCTGTGAGCTCAGTCTGTGCTGTTCCCCCAGTGGGAGACTCATTTGACTTGCCTTCTGGCAGCTGGTGGGCCCCACCCTGTATAGAAATCTGAGAGCTTCTCAGAGCTGGGACCTTTGGTGAACATCTCCCTCAGAGACCTTTGGTCAGGAAGGGAAAAAAGGCCTGCCCTGCTCCTATAGGCTTGCTGGCACCATACCCAATAGGAGACTGGATCTGCCCTCCTAAGTCCTGGTGGCACCTCCATGCTGAGCTCAACTTCTCAGGGGGAAGGGAGTGCTGCTTGGAGCTGGGACATGTGGAGTGTCTCCCTTGAGCCCTATTATCTGGGACCAAGCAAAGTGCTTGGTCCCCTCCTGTAGACGTGGCTAGAACCATCCCCAATGAGAATCTTGATCTGTCCTTGTGAGCTCCAGTGATTCTGCCCTGCTGAGTTTACTGTCCTTGACCTACACCAGCAGCACACTCCTGCTGGGGGAGCAAGATTTTGAGGCTCTGGAAGATTGAGTGGTATGGCTCTAGGCTACTTTTCCCTCAGTGAGTGCTTGACCATGTGGACCCCAAGTAGGGAACTCATTAGCCCAATCCTCCTGACCCTAGTCACCCCACCATACAAAAATCGTGATCTATGGAAGGGTCTGTGGGTTGTGACCAGCCTGTGGTCACAGCTCACTCTACAGTCTTTCTGGAGGAAGAACAAACAACCTCAGGGAAAGGCAGAGTCACTAACAGGTGGAGGCAGACCTTGGGAAACCTTGGACCTTTTATAGATCTTCCTCCAGCTCTGAGCTGGAGGAAGCAGATGCTTGTACACAGATTGGTCCCCCTCAGGCATGCTTATACAGTAGGTCCTGGGGTTATGTTGGAGATCTGTTTGTACGGTGTGACATAACGCGATTTTCACCATAAGTCGGAACCCACCTACATAAGCACCTACGTCACTCACATGGAGCACATACACAGCAGTAATGAAGTGAAACAATAAAAAAAAAAAATTAAAAGAAAGATAACAATTCCTGACCTTTACTTGTGGTAAATAAATAATAAAAAACATAAAGCACATATGTACATATGTCGAAATGATGAAACTTTTTAAAAAATAAATAAATGGGAGATGGCGACATAACCACAAAATGATCTATGTCAAGTCTGATGTAACCCGAGGACTGCCTGTACTGTGGTAGCTCCAGATAGGTAGTCCAATGCAAGTTACACACAATGTCTGATATTGACCTATACCTGAACCCTGACCAAGTGGACCCAGCACCAACACATCCAGTGGTGGTCTTCAGACCACACCCAACTAGCCACACAAGTAGCATATGCAGAGGGAGATTCTGGCAGGCACCAGACCCTGCTAGTAACAACTCCACCTTGAAGGACAGACCCTGCACAGCAACTCATGCATAGAGATCATGGTTTGTTCTTATAGTCAGCTGGCCTCAAGAGTTAATTAACCCCACCCACAAAAGGGACAACAGCATTCAAGATTCAACTACAACAGGAGAGTGCACAAACCCACAAGAAACATTTCTGGAACACTGAGCTCAGGTGATCTGGAAGATTGTGCCACTGAGCCACAAGACACCCACATCATAAAGCCATCATAACAAGTTTGGAAATCATAATAAATCTACCTAGTATGCAGAGACAAAATGGGGAGACAAATATGCCTCAAGTGAAAAAGCAAGAGAAATAAATCTCCAGAAAAAGAATTAAATAAAATGGAAGCAACCCAGATACCAGATACATAGTTTAAATCAATGGTTATAAGGATGCCCTTGAACCTTGGGGAGTGAAGGATGATCTCAGTGAGAATTTAAACAAAGAGATAATAACCATTAAAAAGTACATGCAGATAATAAAAAAAGAACCAGTCAGAAATAAAGAATACAATATCTGAAATGAAGAATACACTGGAAAAAAATGGCTGGAGCCGAGGATTCAATCAGCGAATTAGAGGACAAGATAGCAGTAAGCACCCAAGCAGAACATCCAAAAGAAAAGAGAATTTAAAAAATGAGGAGGGTCTAAGGGACTTCTGGGACAATATCAAGTGTAACAATATCCACATAATAGGGGTACCAGAAGGAAAAGAGAGTGAGCAAGGGACAGAGAACCTGTATGAAGAAATAGTGACTGAAAATTTCCCTAACCAGATACAGGAAAAAGTCACACAAGTTCAGGAAGCACAGAGACTCCTTATCAAGATGAACCAAAGGAGGCCCACAACAAGGCATATCATAATGAATATGGAAAAGGTTAAAGGCAAAGAGAGTATCTTAAAAAGCAGCAAGAGGGACAGTTAGCTACCTACAAGAGAGCTTCCATAAAGATGTCAGCTGATTTCTAAACAGGAACACTTTAGGCCAGAAGGGATGTACATGAAATATTTAAAGTGATGGAAAGCCAGGACCTACAACCAAGACTACTCTATCCAGCAAGGCTATCATTTAAAATTAAAGGTGAAATAAACAGTCTCTCAGGCAAAAACAAAAAAATACAAAAAATCTAAAGGAGTTTATTACCACCAAACCAGTACTGCAAGAAATGTTAAAGGATCTGCTTTAAGAAGAAGAAAGAAAAATAAATATATAGAGAGGAACATAGGTATAAAGAATAAAATGGCGACAAATATTTACCTATTGATAACAACCTTAAATGTAAAGAGATTAAATGCTCCAATCAAAATACATAGGGTAGCTGAATAGATAAGAAAAGATGAACCATATATATGGTGTCTACCAGAGACCCACCTCAGGAAAATAGATACACACAGACTGAAAGTGAAGGGGTAGAAAAAAAGTATTCCATGTAAATGGAAACAACAACAACAAAAAAGATAGGGTAGCGATACTTATATGGGACAAAATGGACTACAAAACAAAGCCATAAAAGAGACAAAAAAGTTCACTACAATAATACTAGGGGGATCTATCTAACAAGATAATATAACCCTTATAAACATTCATGTACATGCACCAAATATAGGAGCACTTAAATATATAAAGAAAGATTTTGGTGGACATTAAAGAAGAGATCAACAGCAACATGATCATAGCAGAGATTTTAACACCCCATTAACATGGGTAGTTCTTCCTGAAAAAAAAATCAATGAGGCAAAAGCAATCTCAAATGTCATACTGAATCAGATGGATTTAATTGATATTTATAGAACATTTCATCCCAAAGCAGCAAAATATACATTCTTCTCAAGTGCACATGGAAAATTCTCAAAAATAGACCACATCTTAACACAAAATAAGTCTTAATAAATTCAAGAAGATTGAAATCCTATCAAGCATCTTCTCTGACCACAATAGTATGAAACTAGAAATAAATTAAAATTAAAAATCTGAAAACCACTCAAACACATGGAGGCTAAATAACATGTTATTAAACAATGAATAAGATCAAGGAAGAAATTCAAAATTACCTGGAGATAAATGAAAATGAACATACAAGAACCCAAAATATAGAGGACATAGTGGAAGCACTGTGAGGAAAGTTTATAGCATTACAGGCCTATCTCAAGAAGCAAGAAAAATATCAAATAAACAATCTAACCATACACTTAAAAGTATTAGACAAAGAATAACAAGTAAAGCCCAAAGTAAATAGAAAAAATGAAAAAATAAAAATTAGAGCAGAAATAAGTGACATAGAGACTAAAACACACACACACACACACAACAACAACAATAACAACAACAACAACAACAACAAAGTTCAATTAAAGCAAAGGCTGTTTTTTTTATTATTATTATTAAAAATAAACTAGTGTGACAAACCTTTAACCAGACTCACTCATCAAGAAAAGGAGAGAAAACCCAAAGAAACAAAATCAGAAATGAAAGAGAAGTAACAACTGCCATTACAAAAAATCAAAAACAAAAAACAAACAAACAAAAAAAGGATTGTAAGAAACTACTATGAACAACTATATGCCAACAAATTGGACAACCTGGGTGAAATGGATAAATTGCTAAAAACATACATGAAAAAGAATCAGAAAATCTAAATGTACCAATGCCAACTAATGAAATCGAAGCAGTAATAACAAAACTCGCAGCAGCCCTAGCCAGTTTTGCTCAGTGGATAGAGCGGACTGAAAGGTCCTGGGTTCAGTTCAGGGCAGGGGCACATGCCCAGCTTATGGGCTCGATCCCCAGTGGGGGACGTGCAGAAGGTGGCTGACCGATGATTCTCTCTCCTCATTGATATTTCTCTCTCTCTCTTCCTCTCCCTTCCTCTCTGAATCAATAAAAATATATTAAAAAAAAAAAAAAAAAACTCACAGCAAACAAAAGTCCTGGATTGAAAGGTTTCACAGAACAATTCTGCCAAACATTAAAAGAAGAACTAACATCTCAAATTATTCCAAATTATTCCAAAAAATTCAAGAGGAAAGAAGACTTCCAAGGTCATTTTATAAGGCCCGCATTATCCTAATTCCAAAACCAGACAAAGGTACTACAAAGAAAGAAAATTATAAGCCAATATATCTGATGAACATAGATGCTAAAATCCTCAGCAAAATATTAGCAAATATCCAGGGAAACATTAAAAAGATCATACACCATGATCAAGTGGAACTTATTCCAGGGATGCAAGGTTGTTTCATAAATGTGATACATGACATAAACGAAATGAAGGACAAAAATTGCATGATCATATTAATAGATGCAGAGAAAGCATTTGATAAAATCCAGCACACATTTATGAAAAAAACAACAACACCTCAGCAAAGTTGGAATAGAGGGATCATAGCTCAGCATAATAAAGGTAATTAATGGGCCGAAACCAGTTTGGCTCAGTGGATAGAGCGTCGGCCTTCGGACTGAAAGGTCCCAGGTTCGATTCCTGGTCAAGAGAATGTACCTTGGTTGCAGGCACGTCCCCAGTAGGGGGTGAGCAAGAGGCAGCTGATCGATGTTTCTCTCTCATCAATGTTTCTAACTCTCTATCCCTCTCTCTTCCTCTCTGTAAAAAATCAATAAAATATATATTTAAAATATATAAATATATATATATAAATATATAAATATATATATATAAAGGTCATTAATGACAAGTATATAGCCAACATCATACTTAATGGGCAAAAACTAAAAGCATTTCCCTAAAGAGGAGGAACAAGAGATGTCCACTTTCACCACTCTTATTAAACACAAATCCCTGTGCCAGTAGCTCGCTGCCGCCCTCCTATAGCTCTCTGCCCACTGCCCTGCCCTCCAGTAGCTCCCTCCCCTCCTCATAGCTTGCTGCCCTGCCCCCTCCTGTAGCTCTCTGCCGCCTGCTTGTAGCTTGTTGCCACACCCTCCTGCTGATCCATGATGCGGTTGTTACTCGGTCAGTCCTTACATTTCACAGCGTAACAACCATTTACATATTACATCTTTATTATATAGGATAGTACTGGAAGTCCTAGCCACAGCAATTGGACAAAAGGAAGAAATAAAAGGCATCCAAAATGGAAAGGAGGAAGTAAAATTGTCATTAGTCATAGGTGACATGATATTATATGTAGAAAAACCCAAAGACTCCATAAAAAAATTAATGGTTCCAATAAACAAATTTGGCAAAGTAACAGTATACAAAATTTAAGTTCAGAAATTGGTGGCATTTTTATATGCCAATAATGAACTATCAGAAAGAGAAATTAAGAAACCAATCACATCTGGCCAGGTGGCTTAGTTGGTTAAAGCATTGTCCTGAGAGGCCAGGTTGCAGGTTTAATCCCTGGTCAGGGTACCTGCTAGAATTAACCAATGAATACATATGTAAGTGGAACAAGTAGATGTTTATGTCTCTCTCTCCCTTCCTCTCTCTCTCTTAAATCAATAAATAAAAAAGTAAGAAAATCCCATTTACTATTGCAACAACAACAAAAAAATAAGGTAACTAGGAATAAATTTAACCAAGGATGTTAAAGACCTGTACTTAGAAAATTCTAAGATATCGAAGAAAGAAATTGAAAAAGATACAAATAAGTAGAAGCATATACCATATTTGCAGATAGGAAAAAATATCATCATTAAATTGTCCATACTCCCCAAAGCAATCTGCAAATTAAAAAACAATTCTTATTAAAATACCAATGGCATATCTCACAGATCTAGAACAAATATTCCAAAAATTTATATGGAGCCTCAAAAAACCCTGAATAGCCTAAGCAATCTTTTTTTAGATTTTTGTTTGTTTCTTGGTTTGTTTTTGTTACTCCTCATCTGAGGATATTTTTCCATTGATTTTTAGGGAGAATGGAAAAGAGAGGGGAAGACAGAAACATTGATGTGAGAGAAACACATCAATTGGTTGCCTCCTGCCCTGACCAGGGCCCAGGCCAGGGAGGAGCCTGCAACCTTGACAGGAATCAAACCCAGGACCCTTTGGTCCACAGGCCGATGCTCTACTCACTGAGTCAAACCTGCTAGAGCTGCCTAAGCAATCTTAAGAAAAAAGAACAAAGTTGGAGTTTTCACACTACCTGATATTTAACTATACTACAAGGCCATAGTAATCAAAACAGCATGGTATTCACAAAAGAACAAGCATATAGACCAATGGAACAGAATAGAGAGCACAGAAATAAACCCACACCTTTATGATCAATTAATATTTGATAAAGGAGGCAAGAACATACAATGGAGTAAGACAGTCTCTTCAAAATATGGTGTTGGGAAAATTGGACAGATTGGCGAAAGAAAGAAAGAAAGAAAGAAAGAAAGAAAGAAAGAAAGAAAGAAAGAAGGAAGGAAGGAAGGAAGGAAGGAAGGAAGGAAGGAAGGAAGGAAGGAAGGAAGGAAGGAAGAAACTGGACCACCAATTTGCACCATACCTAAAAATAAAAAAATAAAAAATGAATAAAAGACTCAAATGTAAGTTGTAAAACAATAAAAATCCTAGAAGAAAAATCTAGGACATGTCTCATGGGAATATTTTTGCCAATATATCTTCTCTGGCAAGGAAAACAGAGAGAAAAATAAACAAATGGTACTACATCAAACTAAAAATCTTTTGCACAGCAAACAAAACCATTAACAAAATTAAAAAGGAATTCACCAAATCGAAGAACATTTTTTCAAATGATACATCTGATAAGGGCTTAATTTCTAAAATATATGAAGAACATATAAAACTCAACACCAAGAAGATAAACAACCCAATTAAAAAATGGGTAAAGTACTTGAATAGACACTTTTCCAAAGAGGACATACGGATTGTCAATAGACATATGAAAAAATGCTCAACATCATTAATCAATTAAACAAATTAAAACTTACAATGAGGTATCACCTCATACCTGGTAGAATGGCTACCATCAATAAATCAACAAACAAGTGCTGGAGAGGATGTGGAGAAAAAGAAAACCATTGTGCACTGTTGTTGGGACTGCAGACTGGTGTAGCCACTGTGGAAAATAGTATGGAGTTTCGTCAAAACATTAAAAATAGATCTGCCTTTTGACCCAGCAGTCCCACTTCTGGGAATATATCTGAGGAAACCTGAAACACTAATTTGAAAGAATATATGCACCCATATTCTCATTGCAGCATGTTTACAATAGCCCAAATCTGGAAATAGCCCACGTGCCCACCAGTAGATGAGTGAATAAAAATGTGGTGATGCATTTACACAATGGAATACTACTCAGCCATAAAAATGAAGGAAATCTTTCTTTTTTTGTTTGTTAATCCTCACCCCTCACCTAAGGATATTTTTCCATTGATTTTTAGAGAGCATGGAAGAGTGGGAGGGAGGCAGAGAGCAAGAGAGAGAGAGAGAGAGAGAAAGAAACATTAATGTGAGAAACACATCAATTAATTGCCTCCCACACCCATGCACTTCAACTGGGAATCTGTGATCAAACCTGCAACCCAGGTAGGTACCCTTGACTAGGAATTGAACCTGAGGACCTTTGGAGCAAAGGCCAGCACTCTAACCACGGAGCAACAACAGACAGGGCAGGAAAACTTACCTTTTGCAAAAGCGTGGATGAACCCTGAGATTATTATGCTAAGTGAAATAAGCTCGTCAGAGATGGACAAATATCGTATGATATCACTTACATGTGGAATCTAATGAACAAAATAGAAACAGAGGCATGGAACAGACTGACAGCTGTCAGAAAGGAGGGGTTTGGAGGAGCCGGATGAAAGAAGGTGAAGTGATTAAGCAAAAATATACACACACCTATAACACATAGACACAGATAATAGTGTGGAAAAGGATGTATGGATAGGTGGAGATGAGTACAAAGGGCAATAAATGGGGGACAGAAAGAGTCTTGCTTTGGGTGATGGGGACATGGGGCAATGTACAAATAATGTTTTATTGAGTTGTATACTTGAAAGCTTTATGGTTTTTTGAACCAATTTCACCTCAATAAATTCAATTTATAAAAGAAAATAAACACATTTAAAATAAAAAGTAAAAAATATAAAAGAGAAGGTATATTTTTCCATGAAAAAAATAAATTACAAAAGGTTGGAGAACAAAATGGAAACTATAGGGGACCCAAGATGGCAGCCAACAGGATGGCAATGAGAAAGAGAGTGTGAGTGAGAGAGTGAAAGGGGAGTGTGTGGATGTGTGAGGCCTGTGTGGATGTGTGAGTGAGGGACAGTTATATTCCAAGGGACTGTTGGGGACTGGCAGACCAGGCTCCCCTGGCTGGGCAGCCTCTACTGCTGCTGAAATCTCTCCTGGGGTGGCCGGCTCTGCCGTAGAGACCACGCCATCTTGAAGGGGAGAGTGGCTATGACTGGGAGCCCAGCCTCACCTCCACCCAGGGAGACCTTGGACACCACCCAGGACCCTACAGCCACACTGGCAGGCACCTGCTGCCTCGGCTGAGAACCCACGAACACCTAGACTCCAGCCTCTCCGGCCATGGGCTCTTAAAAAGTTTGTCCAGGGGGAGGCAAAATGGTGGCCGAATAGGCTGATGGGTGCCCCGCCTTCTCACAGAACAGATAGAAGAAATAGCTGAATAAGATAATATCTACCCAGAACTGGCAAATTAAACACAGCTAGCGAGACAATCCATGGACAGAAAGATCAGAGATAGTCAGGTGGGATCAGGGATCTGGGCTGGAGGAAGAAACATGCACAGCTGGGACTAGAGTGTCAGAGGGAGACTGCACTGCACCAAGTCCACATACATTGGGGACATCATAACACTCAACTGTGGAAGGGTGTCAGACAAGAAGAAGAAATAAAAGGCATCCAAATTGGAAAAGAAGAAGTAAAACTGTCATTATTCAAAGATGACATGATATTGTACATAGAAAACCTCAAACACTCCATCAAAAAACTACTAGACCTAATAAATGAATTCAGCTATGTATCAGGATACAAAATTAACACCCAGAAATCTATGGCTTTTTTATACACCAACAATGAACTCACAGAAAGACACACACACACACACACACACACACACACACACACACACACACAAATCCCATTTACCATTGCACCAAAAAAATTAAGATACCTAGGAATAAACTTATTTAAGGAGGTAAAAGACCTGTATTCAGAAAACTACAGGATATTGAAAAGAGAGATAGAGGGAGACATAAACAAGTGGAGGAACATACCATGCTCATGCATTAGTAGAATCAATATCATCAAAATGTCCATACTACCCAAAGCAATTTATAGATTCAACACAATCCCCATTAAAATACCAATGGCATATTTCACAGACTTTGAACAAACTCTCCAAAAATTTATCTAGAATAAAAAAAGACCCCGAATAGCCACGGTGATCCTGAGAAAGAATAAGAAAGTTGGAGGGATCTCAATACCAGATATCAAGCTGTATTACATAGCCACAGCTCTGAAAACTGCCTGATACTGGCACAAGAACAGACATATAGATCAATGGAACAGAACAGAGAACCCAGAAATCAACCCAAGCTATTATGTTCAATTAATATTTGACAAAGGAGTCAAGAGCATAAAATGGAGTCAAGATGGTTTCTTCAATAAATGGTGCTGGGAAATTTGGTCAAATACATGCAAAAAAATGAACTACCAACTTACACCATACACAAAAACAAACTCAAAATGGTTAAGGGACTTAAATGTAAGACGGGAAACCATAAAAATCTTAGAAGACTCCATAGGCAGCAAAATATCAGACATATGTCGTAGTAATATCTTCACGGATACAGCTCCTAGGGCAATGGAATCTAAGGAGAAAATAAAGAAATGTGACTGCTACAAAATAAAAAGCTTCTGTACAGCAAAAGAAACCATCAACAAAACAATAAGAAAGCCCACTGCATGGGAGAACATATTTGCCAATGCTATTTCAGATATTTACAGGGAACTCATACAACTTAACAAAAGGAAGATAAACAACCCAATAAAAAAAAATGGGCAAAGGATGTAAATAGACACTTTTCCAAAGAGGACATACAGAAGGCCAAGTGACATATAAAAACATGCTCAAAGTCACTCATCATCCGAGAGATGCAAATCAAAACAACAGTGAGGTACCATCTCACACCTGTCAGAATGGCTATCATCAACAAATCAACAAATAACAAGTGCTGGTGAGGATATGGAGAAAAAGGAACCCTCGTGCACTGCTGGTGGGAATGCAGACTGGTGCAGCCACTGTGGAAGACATTATGGAGTTCCCTCAAAAAGTTAAAAATGGAACTCGCATTTGACCCAGTGATCCCACTTCTAGAACTATATCCCAAGAAACCAGAAACACCAATCAGAAAGGATATATGCACCCCTATGTTCATAGCAGCACAATTTACAATAGCTAAGATTTGGAAACAACCTAAGTGCCCATCAGCAGATGAGTGGATTAGAAAACTGTGGTACATCGATGGAATACTATGCTGCTATAAAAAAGAAGGAACTTTTATCATTTGCAACAGCATGGATGGACCTGGAGAGCATTATGCTAAGCAAAATAAGCCAGTCAGAGGAAGATAAATGTCACATGATCTCACTCATATGTGGGATATAATGAACCGCATACACTGATGAAGAAAAATATATCCAACTTTCTGCGCTACCCAGTGAGGGCTCCATATGGCATTGTTCTCGATTCCCAGGTAACTTAAAGGGAAGCTTTCACAATGTCCAAAACGCTTGATGTCCTGGAAATGAAGGAGGAGGATGTCCTCAAATTCCTTGCAGCAGGAACCCACTTAGGTGGCACCAACCTTGACTTCCAAATGGAACAGTGCATCTACAAAAGGAAAAGTGATGGCATCTACATCATCAATCTGAAGAGAACCTGGGAGAAGCTTCTGCTGGCAGCTCGTGCCATTGTTGCCATCAAAAACCCAGCTGACCTCAGTGTCATATGGTCCAGGAATCCTGGCCAGCGAGCTGTGCTGAAGTTTGCTGCTGCCACTGGAGCCACTCCTGTTGCTGCTGCTTCACTCCTGGAACCTTCACCAACCAGATCCAGGCAGCCTTCCGGGAGCCAAGACTTCTGGTGGTTACTGATCCCAGGGCTGACCACCAGCCTCGCACAGAGGTGTCTTATCTTAACCTGCCCACCATTGCTCTGTGTAACACAGACTCTCTTCTGCGCTATGTGGACATTGCCATCCCTTGAAACAACAAGGGAGTTCACTCAGTGGGTCTGATGTGGTGGATGCTGGCCCCGGAAGTACTACGCATGCGTGGCACCATCTCCCATGAACACCAATGGGAAGTCATGCCTGATCTTTACGTCTACAGAGATCCTGAAGAGATTGAAAAGGAAGAGCAGGCCGCTGCTGAAAAGGCTGTTACCACGGAGGAATTTCAGAGTGAATGGATTGCTCCTGCTCCTGAGCTCACTGCTGCTCATCCTGAGGTTGCAGACTGGTCTGAAGGCATGCAGGTGCCCTCTTCTTACCCATTCAGCAGTTTCCTACTGAAGACTGGAGCGCTCATTGTGCCACTGGAGACTGGTCTGCAGCCCCCACTGCTCAGGCTACTGAATGGGTAGGAACTACCACTGAGTGGTCCTAAGCTGTTCTTCCACAAATTCTTAACAGGTCAAAAATAAGATTGATGGAAAATAAACAGTTTCTAAAAGAAAAAAAAAAATTCAGAGACAAGGTGGCAGAGAAGGGGGCTTAGAGATCAAACAAAGGACTTGTATGCATGCATATTAGCATAACTAATGGACACAGACATTGAGGGAGTGGGGCTTGCCTTTGGGGTGAGAGTAGACGGGAGGGGGGGGGCGTATTCAATCAGGGAAAAAGGAGACATATGTAATACTTTAAACAATAAAAAAAAAAAGGAAACTATATGCTCCCTTTCTTCTGGGCCCTTTTTTCCTTACTGGTGGAAATAAAAGAAGGTAATATTTTCATATCTAATTTTAAAAATTCTACCCTAACCACACTATATTGGTTGATCAAAAAGCAAGGGAGTATGGAAAGTTTAGCTAACATTTTTCTAATAATCTTGTTATAATGGTAAAATAGAGTACACTTGAGAGATGGAATGCAAATTCTTATGAAGAACTTTTTATTTTTTAATTTTAAGTTCACTGTTACTTATTAAACAGATTCATATTTGCACTAGGCACTTAGAATACAGCAATAAACTCCACATGTTTTAAGCATATATCCCAAAGTATCAAAGAATTGTTAACAAAGGAGAGTTAGGTGGAGGACTTAGAAGGAGTAGAAGGAGTTTTTTGCCTGCTTGTGTTGATGATACTTTACAGTCAATATAACCATTTGATTCAGCTGAGGATATGCTAGACTGGACAAAGTTTTATGGGAGAGCTTACCTACTACCCCAACACAATCGTGGTTAAAGGGAATGGTAATGACTCACATTGCATGGAGGCCTTAGTATGAGAATGCAGGTGTAGAGTTCAATCCATATGATTTCAAAGTAAGCCAAACTGAGCCAGAATTCTCTTAGGCAGTGTGAGCCAGTGCTCTCCAGTAGGGCAGAGAAGTGTGATCCTACATTTATATATGCTAAGTGTAAGGCCTAGGGAACTATAATAATATAATCACTTTGGTGGTTGGAACAAGATTTATTTCACTGATGAAAATACACTGGACCTAGATCAAGAGAGCTTGTCAATGGATTATTAGGGTGAATGGAATGCTGTGGAAGTATTTAGCTAACATTTAAAAACAAACTCTTAATTAAAAGCATTTGTGATGAGGCTCAATCCTGGTATTTGTTCTTGGATTAATTCTTTATTGCAGTTCTAACCAAGTTGCTCAAGTAAGTGTAAATATATATCTGTACCAAACACCAAAAACCCACGCACTTACTGTATGTTAGATTTTATTTTCATTGTGTCCATTCATTCAGTCTTAGGAACCAAAGAAATGATTAATACCACATGGACATCTATTCTTCCCTTGGCTATTCTACAAACTACCTGATCACTCCAAAAATGAATCAAGCAAAGGTTTAAAGTGGATGCCCCTCTCTTTGCTGAGATTTTTCCCCCCATTGACTTTTAGAGAGAGTGGAAGGGAGGGAGGGAGAAAGAGAAAGAGAGAGAAACATTGATGTGAGAGACACACATCAATTAATTGCCTCCCAATCATGATGACCAGGGCCATGGATTGAACCTGCAACTCAGGTAGGTGCTCTTGACTGGGACTTGAACACATGACCCTTCTATGCACAGACTGACACTCTAACCACTGAGCAACAGCAGCCAGAGCTTTGCTGGATTTTTTTAAGCACTAATTAGTACTTCTTAAGAAGTTTATATTAATATCATTTTGCTTATTATGATCTTAATCTTTTTTTGTTCTTCTTTTGTGTCCATAAAAATGGGAGACTTGGAGGTCCATTCCTGAGTAATTTAATCCTAATAGCCGGGAGAAGTCAAATATATAGACAACATTTCTTTTAAAAAATATATTTTTAATTGATTTTAGATAAAGAAGGGAGACATAAATAGAGAAACATTGATGTGTCATTGAATGGCTGCCCCCCCACACCATGCCCCAGGGATGGAACTAGCAACCCAGGTACACACCCGGACTGGGAATCAAACTGATGACATTCGGTGCATGGGAGGACATTCCAACTAACTGAGCCACAGTGGCCATGCCAGATAACATTGCTTAGTAGTTCCCCCAAGTACTTTTATTTAAAAATCTTATTTACTAGAGGCCCGGTGCACAAAATTTGTGCATGGGGTGGGGTCCCCTCAGCCCAGCCTGCGCCCTCTCCAATTGGGAACCCTCAGGGGATGTCCGACTGCCAGTTTAGGCCCAATCCCAGGGATCAAGCCTAAACCATCAGTTGGACATCCCTCTCACAATCCTGGACTGCTGGCTCCCAACTGCACACCTGCCTGTCTAATCACCCCTAACTGTCCCCCTGCCAGCCTGATCACCACTAACTGCCTCTGCCTGATGGCCCGGTCTTCCCTAACTGCCACCCCCCCCCCCGCCCCGCCAGCCTGATCACCCCTAACCACCTCTACCTGCTGACCTGATTGCCCCATGCAGGCTGCTGTGCAGTCATTTGGTTGCCCCTCACTGCCCCTCCTGCCGGCCTAGTCACCCTACACAGCCTGCTGTTCGGCCATTTGGTAATCCCTCACTAACCCCCCTGCCGGCCTGGTTGCCCCACACAGCCTGTTAGGTTGTCCATATTGTTGTTTCAGTCATGATGGCCCCTAGCTTTTTATATATTAGGATTCTTCTATAATGACTGCAAATATTAGAGAGTAAGCAAGATGGTTGGGTCCTCCCACTCCTAACTGTAAAATATGTTTGAACAATCTTTTGAATGAGGGAAAAGATATTAGAGAGCAAAGTCAGTAAAATATGGCCATGGGCCAAATACAGTTCAGAGCTTGTTTTTGTAAATAAAGTTTAATTGTAACACAGCCACATTCATTTTCTCATATATAATATGACTGCTTTCACACTAAAGTAGCAGGATTGAATATTTGCAACAGAGACCCTCTGGCTTGCAAAGATGAAATTATTTCCTATCTGGACATTTCCAGAAAAAGTTTTTAAACTCCTGTATATAGAAAAAGGAAGAGAGAGCATTCCAGTCAAGAGCATAACCCTATATATGTCAAATGAGATCATTCAGATAATCAAGGAACAATTTGTAGGTTAATTTCTAGGATTATTAATTTGAGTAATAAAAGGTATCTGGAGTATAATTCTGAGAAGGAGAATAAAGCTCAAATGATTCTTGAATTCTGGATAGAACTGCTCAGAGAAACTAGAATCTGAGAGTTAGTGAAGAATTTCAAGTGGAATTTACTGAATATAATTAATTATTATCATCTAGTATTTGTTAATTTTTACTGTTACAACTTGTACATAATAGATTAATCTGGATATTATGTTTTAATTTCAGGTGCCAGTAATATTATCAAATGAAAGGACAATTAGACATAGAAAGGAGCATTCCATGGATATAGGAGGGACTCTAGTCTTGGTGCAGTTATTTTTTTCTTCTATTCATAGCAGTGATGGCGAACCTATGACACGCGTGTCCGCACTGACACGCGTAGCCATTTCTGATGACACGCAGCCGCTGAGGTGGCCGCATGCAGAGGATGAAACATTTGCTGCTCCTGAGGATGAAACATTTGTGACTAGTCGCAAATGTTTCATCCTCCCCTATTAGACACTCTGTGCCAGAGGTCTGTAGGCCAAAACAACAGAAGTCCGGCACAGAGCGTCTAGTTCTGGGACTTCAGGTTAAGCTGGGATCTTTGCCTTCACTTCCGCCGGCAGAGCAGGGAGCAGCGGAAAGCAGCAGGGGATGCATCTCTGGGGGCCCTGCCATTACCAGTAACCAAATAACAGTTAACCACAGCAACCATTATCTACTGTTCTGGGGTGTCATGGATTTCTAATCCATCATTACTGAGATAAGTGAGGGGAAGGCTGGGAGAGGCAAGGGTTTGTGGCATGCTATGGGTGCCATTTCCCGCCATTAGAAATAGCGGCAGCCATTTTAATTCACATAAGGAACACCATCTTGCTCCATAGTGCAGACTCCATTTCACCACTATTACTGTTGTGCATCCTTATTAACCCCTATTTCTGCTTATTAACCCTGCCCTTTCCTAAAAGACAGTTATATGCACCATTTTGTGGTTAGTTAGGCTAGTTAACCCCTAATTGCCTGCAGGCCTAGCAAGCTATCTATAATTCTATCTTCTGTCACTGCCCCCCTGATGGAGAACCCAAAAAATAAAAAACTAAGGTTAAGTAAAGGAAGTGGTAGTAGCAGTGGCCGACCCTTTCAGGAGACATGGACTGAGATGTATGGCTTTATAGAAAAAAAATGGCAGATCATTTTGCGTTCTATGTACTGAAACGGTAGTAAGTAGAACATGGAATACAAATAGACATTTTGAAACTAATCATTCCCAGCTCTTGGAAAAAAGTGAGGATGAAAGGAGGAATACATTTCCAGGCAGCTACACCTTTATAAGAGCCAATCTAATTCCATCCTTAAATGTATGAAAGGCTCTACAAATTTAACATCTTCAAGTTTGAGCATTGCTCACTCTATAGCTCAGCATGGAAAAGCACTCAGTGAGGGAGAATTTATTAAAGAAACTTTCCTAAGATGTGCACCAGTTCTATTTCACGATATGCAGAATAAAGATGCAATTATTAAGAGAATATCTGAGTTACCACTCAGTAGAAATATCATAAAAGACCGAAAAATGAGACTGAACACAAACGTACATCAATTAAAGAGAGACATAAGGAAGTGTAAATATTTTTCGATCTCTCTTGATGAAACTATTGATGTCACATCACATGCTCAGTTGGCCATTATTGGTCGGTATTCTGATGGTCTCACAATGAGAGAAGAGTTGATAAAGTTAGTATCAGTGTCAACAAGTAAATCAGGAAGCGAAATATGTAAGGTTGTTATACAAACATTTCGTGACCTAAGCATTGATATCTCTAAAGTTGTGTCAGTGACGACAGATGGGGCACCAAATTTGGTGGGGAAAAATGTCGGATTTGTCAAATTGTTTACAGAAGCTATTGGACATCCGATTGTGCCTTTTCATTGTATTATCCATCAGGAGGCTTTATGTGCCAAGGCAGGATTCACCGACTTAAACGACTTAATGTCAGTTGTTACAAAAATAGTTAATTTAATAGCTGCTTGCCCCCTTCACAAGCGAGAATTTTCGGCACTTTTACTGGAGGTTGATTCCACCTACAGTGGACTGCTGATGTACAATAATGTAAGATGGCTGAGCTGAGGCAAAGTTCTTGAACACTTTGTGGAGTGCTTTGAAGAAATTAAGGTATTTCTTGACAATAAGGATCTGGGAAACTTTCCTCAGCTTAATGATGATAAGTGGGTCAACACCCTGATGTTTTTTACAGATCTCTCTGTTCATATTAATGAACTGAACTTAAAGTTACAAGGTTTTGGCAAAAGTATTGACGTTATGTTTGGATACATAAAAGCTTTTGAAAATAAAGTTAAAATTTTCAAGCCAGATGTAGAAACTAAAACTTATAAGTATTTTCCTCGAGTAACAAAGTATTTTGAGAAGGCCAGTGCAGCTGTACAAAATGAAATGGAACTCTTGCATATGAAGTACCAGCATGTTTTAGACTCGTTACTTGACCAGTTTAGTGATAGATTTAGTCAATTTAGAAGTCTAGAACAGACCATGAAAATAATTAAGTATCCTGATGTAGTAGTCTACAGTAGTTTGGAATTAAATGGTTTCCAATGGATGCAAATTGATGATTTGGAGATGCAACTTGCAGAATTTCAAGACAGTATCTGGGCTCAGGTGTTTGTCGATTTGAGGTCAAAGTTTGAGAATCTGAAAAGGTGCCGCTTGGAGAATCAAGAGGAGTGCCACTACGAACAGGAAATTTGGAGTGCCTGGAACCGACTACCAGACACTTTTAGCACCCTGAAAAATATAGCTATGGCTTTACTCACAATTTTTCCCTCTACATACTTTTGTGAGGCCTTATTCTCAGCGTTAAATAATATCAAATCTACAAAAGAAACAGATTGACAGATGAAGTTAGTAGCGCTTGCTTGGGCCTGAAGTGTACAAAATACCAACCTTCAATTGAAGATTTAGCCAATGAAATTCAGCAACAAAAAAGTCTCTAATAGGCAGGTTAGTTAAAGAATTCCCCCTCTCCCTCACTTATCTTAGTTCACGGCACCCCACAGAAGCTAAATAATATCAAGACCAACAAAAGAAACCGACTGACGGATGAACAAAGAAGTAACTAAGCAGGTAAGTTAAATATTTAGTTTTTGGTTTATTAAATACAATTATAACAATTATACATTTATGTTATTTAAACTATAAATATGTAAAATAATGTTTTTTCCTCAAAGTGACACACTACCCGAGTTATGCTCAGTTTTTTGGCGAAGTTTGACACACCAAGCTCAAAAGGTTGCCCATCACTGATTTATAGTGTCCTAAATTTTTACTAAGAATAGGTATTAAATTTTATCAAATGTTTTTCCTGGTTCTATTGAAATATTTATATTATTTCCACCTTATTCTGTTAATGAGATGTTATATTAATTTTCACATGTGAAAGTAATATTGGTTTCCTGGGATATCCCCAATGGTCATGCTATATTATCCTATCTAATAAAGAGGGAATATGCAAATTGACCATCATGCCATCACAAAGATGGCGGCACCTGTAGCCACAAGATGGTGGCACCCAGTCCCCTCAGCTCTGCCAGAATCCCCCAGTCCTTTCAGCCCCACTGGGGGGATGGCAGGTGCGCAGTGCAGCTGGACTGCCCTCAAGTGGGTCCGGCCGTTCCTTGCGCCTGCTGCCGGAGTCCCACAGTCCTTTCAGTCCAGCCGGTGAGGGGGAATGGGGAGCAGCAGGAGCAAGGTGTGGCCACACCCACCCTCAGCTCCCCAGCTGCTTAGGGTTGGCCCAAGGCACAGGCAAGCCCCAGATGTTTGCTGCCCAGCCAACTCCTGAGGCTCAAACAAGCATCGGATGTCAGTTGCCCAGCCGCCTAGGGCTGGCCTGAGGCACAGGCAAGCCTCGGATGCTGGCTTCCCAGCCGCCCAGGGCAGGCCCAAGGCACAGGCAAGCCTTGGATAGCGGCTGCCCAGCTGCCCAGGGCCTCCCGAGGCTCAGGTAACTAGGGCCAGCTGAGGCTTGCACTGCCGTCAGTGGCAGCAGCAGAGGTGTGATGGGGGTGTCTCCTTCCCCTGATTGCCAGGTCGCCTCCCAACCCTGAGGGCTCCTGGACTGTGCGAGGGGGCAGGGCAGGCTGAGGGACCCGGCCAGGCTGAGGGACCCCCCTCCAGTGCATGAATTTTCATGCACCAGGCCTCTAGTCCTTTTTATATGTTACTGGAAGTCCAGTGCACAAAATTTATGCACTGGTAGGGTCCCTAGTGGCTGCTGACTGCCAGCAGGGTGCTTCTTCCCTCCCCCAGCTGTCCCCACCCCCTGGTCGAACTCCTGGACAACTCTAGGTCAAGGGGACAATTTGCATTGTATGCTTTTATTATATAGGACTAGATCTGATGATCTAATATGTTTAAAGAAAGTTTGAATCTATGTTCATACGAGATATTGCTCTGTAGTTTTTATTTTCTTACAATGTCTCTATATAGAAAATGAGTTGGTAAGCATTCCTTTCTCCTCCTTTTTTTAAAAGAGTTTGTGTGAGACTGGTTTTATTTCTTCCTAAATAATTGGTAGAATTTACTAGTAAAATAATCTTCCTACGAGGTTTCTTGATGGAAATATTTTGAATTACAAATTTAGTTTCTTTGTTTTGGTTCTATTTTTTGGTTTTGTTATTTGAGTTTGTATCTATCATTTTTTCATTTTATTCTAGTGGTTGAATATTTTTTTGGCATTGAATTGTCTATATTATTCTTTTATTATCCTTCTAATATCTGTATTACCTATAGTGATGTCTCTTCTTTCAATTATAATAGTGGTACTTTGTATCTTCTCCTTTACTTAAAAGAAGAATTTATTCACTTTATTGATTTTTTTCAGAAACTCAGTTTTTAGTTTTATTGTTTTAAAAAAAATGTTTCCTTTTATTCATTTTTGCTCTTACCTTTTTATCTTTCTTTCTTCTACTAAATTTGAGTTTAATTTGCTCTTTTAAAAAATAAGTTTTATAAATTCTTAAGGCATATATTATTAATTGTAGACCACTTACTTTATAATATAAACATCTAAAGTAATAAGTTAATCGAAAAAACTAATCATAACTCTCTGATTTTGATATGTTGTGTTTTCATTTTAAGTTACTTCAAAATATTTTCTGATTTCCTTTATGATTTTTTCTTTAATTTATGGAACATTTTGAATTTTAATACTTACCATTAAATATTTAAATATTTTTAATAACTTTTTGTGTTGATTTCTAATTCAATTCCATTTTAGTCAGAATATATTATACATTTCTTTCAATCTTCTCATTTTATTAAGACTTATTTTTATGGTCCAGGTATAGTCTATCTTGGTGTGCAATTAAAAGGGAGGTATATATATCCTTTAATTATTGAATTTTGGAATGGTCTATAAATGTCATTTAGATCAAGTAATTTGATAATGTTATTCAAATTATTAATATTTTCTGATTTTTCACTTACTTTTATCAATTACTGAGAAAAAAAGTGTTGAAACCTCTAACTATAATTCATATATTATCCCTTTTTTTTTTTTTTTAAGTTTGCTTTATGTATTTGGAAGCTTTATTATTTAGGTGCATACACATTTAAAAAAATATTTATTGTTGATAATATTGCAGATATCTCCCTTTTTCCCCCCATTGCTTCCCTCTATCTGATTCCCCACCCCAGGCCTTCACCATCCTATTGTCTGTGTCCATAGGTAATGCATATATGCATATAAGGTCTTTGGTTAATCATTTTTTGAGGAATGGTCCTTTCTCATGATTAAATATAACTCTTTATCTCTAATAATATTCCTTATTTTTGAAATCTACTTTGTCTGATTTTAATATAATCATGCCAGTTATCTTTCACTTAGTGCTTACATGGTATGTATTTACCAGTAATCCATCCTTTTACTACTAATTTGCTTCTTGAAATATTTAACATAGTTTATTTGGAACAGTATATCATTGGATCTTGCTTTTTTATCATCTGGCAACCTGTGCCTTTTAATTAATTGTAGACCATTTGCATTTAATGTAGTTATTGATACATTTGGGCTTAAATATACCATATTGTATTTGTTTTATAATTGTTTCATTTGTTTTTTATTTTTCTCTTTCCTTAATTTTTACACATTAATTGAATATTTGAAATTGAAGATGATTTCTTTTCTCTATTGGCTTATTAACTGTACCACTTTGTTCAATGCATTATATAGTTGACCCTTGAACAAGGTATGGGTTAAGGGCACCAACCTGCTGTGCAGTTGAAAATCCACATAACTATAGTTAGCATATGTGGATTCCCAACCATGGAGTTGACCCTTGAACAACACTGATTTGAACTGCATGGGCCAATTGAAAAAATTCCAGGTATACGTGGGCCTATGTTCAAACCCGTGATGTTCAAGGGTCATCTGTATTTTCTTTAAACAGTTATCTTTTAAAGAAATTTATAAATTAGAAAAAATCCTTAATTAATTTATTTGGTATTTCTGGCAATCTGTCTTTCTTTGTATACTTTGTCATTTTGTATTGTTTTCCCTTGCCTGATGAAATTCCTTTAACATTTTTCATAACAGACCTGCTACTAATGAATTTTCTCAGTTTTCTTTTTTGTCTGATTTATCTTAAAGAATGTATTTGCTAGATGTGGAATTCCAGGTTTGTTTGTTTTTCTTTCAACAGTGTTAAAATGTTGGTCTGCTGTCTCCTGGCCTCTACTTTTCTGGATTAGGAGCTAATGTCATTTGAATAATTTGTCCCATCCTCCCAGGCATTGTGTCATTTTACTATGGCTGCTTTTAAGATTTTACCTTTTTCTTTGGTTTTCAGCAGCTTGACTATGATCTGCCTAAGTGTAGTTTTCTTCATATTTATCCACTTGAATTTTACTGATCTTTTTGAGTCTGTAAATTCTTTACCAAATTTGGGAACATTTGATCTTTATTTTTCAATATTGTTTCTGTCCCATTGTTTCTCTCCTATCTTACTAGGATTACTTCCTAGTGGATGTTAAACTTCTTAATATTGTCAAACAGGTCCCTAAGATCCGTGTGTGTGTGTGTGTGTGTGTGTGTGTGTGTGTGCCTTTTTCTTTCTGTTCTTCAGATCATAATTACTTAATAATTTTCAAGTTAACTGATGTTTTTCCTTGCTAATCTCCATTTTACTATTAAACCATTACAGTAAACTTTTAAACTTCAGGTGTCTTATATTTGATTTCTATAATTTTTCTTTATTTCTATTTTATAGCTCCATTTATTTGCTCAAATTTATTTCTTTTAAATTCATTACGAGCATTTTTTTCCTATTCTTTAGCATTGTTATAGTAGCTTCTCTACAGTGCTTGTCTGATAATTTTATCTGAGGTCCATTTATGTTAATTTTCTTTTCACTTTAGAATCAGCCATATATTTCTGTTATTTCATATTCCAAGTAATTTGGGAGTGAATTCTTGGTATTGTTGATATTATATTTTGGAGACTCTGAATTCTGCTTTATTAGTCCCCAAACTGTTTATTTTGTTTGTTTTTATATGCAATTACCTTGATTGGACTCAGATTACAAATTATGCCTTTTGGATAACAGTTGAACCTTCAGCTCAGTTCTTCTTAGCTGGGTAGTTTTCACTCAGCTCCATGCATTGTTCATGGGTCATCTAGAAATGTTGGCGGAGTATGTGAACAGTCTGTGGCTCTCACTCTTTGGTGCTCTTGGTGCTTTTTCTGCCCCCTCTTTTTCCAGCAGCTCTCCTTTATGTAACTTTTCAGGTCTAAAAGTTTGTTTGACAGTGTGTTTTCTTCTGAGTTTTAGCTACTCTACATGGTGCCAAGTGTAGCTTGCTCTCATGAAAAACACACACACAACACTTACCTTCTTCCAAGTTTCAGAATCTGCCTGCTGTTTTGCACTATCAGTTCTTTCAGGTAATTTGTTTTGCATTTTGTCCAGAGTATATGGTTATTATCTACAGGAGAGCTAGTTTAGTAAGAACATATTTGTTGGTGCCAGAGCTGAACTACATCTAAGCTTGTCAGGCCTACACCTCAGTGAAGACCCAATGGGACGCCTAAGAGGCCCCTTTTTATTCATGCTGCCTACTTTCAGGAACTTTGTCCCAAAATTTCCACCTGCTTCAGCCTCCCCAAATTTCTCCTCATCTCAGTATGGCCAACTGAACACTTTCTGCATTCTCTCTCAGTATTTGGCACCAGGCAGAAAACCAGTATCAGTGTAGAGCTCATCTTAGTTTTCTTGCTTCTCTTAGAAATACCAGAAAGAGAGAGAGAAACATTGATCTGTTGCCTTCTCTACATGCCCCAACTGGGGATATGAAGCAGTTGTTTCATATTTTTGCTCATTGTTTACAACTGGAGGTTAAGCTCAATTTTTGTTATTTCATCATGACTGGAAGAAGAAGTGTAGATTTATTTTTTAAAATAATATTTGAGGAATACACTATATAATTATATACATTTATATGTATTTAAAAGTACTGTTTCTAATTTTAAAAAGATAAATTCACAGTATTTGAAAAATATAGAAAAGAAGGCAATAAAATAATTCTAAAACCTAACTAACAATAGATAATTGGTATTGAGATAGATGTATTTCCTTGTAGCTCTTGCAGTTTTTCTAGATTTTTTAACATTATAAATATGTATGTTTTTGTGTATATATGTTATACTTTAAATGGAATTATCATATATCATATACCACATGTATAATTTACATATATATAACATTTTAAAATGTTAATAAAATGTCATTTACAGATTATAGATAGAAGATAGTAGACCCAGCGTATGGTGACAGCTAATATCTGTTCCTGGATAATTTATTTGTCTCTCTTAATTAAACAAAATTACTCAGGCCATTTAGTATGTGTTTTGACCATGCAAAAATATTTACTCAAGATACTTGGCGAAGTTTTGCACTGTGTGACTCTATTTTATGGGGAAGGGTGAGGAAAGTTTCTCTTGGCAGAGTGTCTCATGCAAATAGTTTAGATACTTCTTGTAAGTGCTAAATAAAAATAGCAGAAATATTGTATTATGTTATTATAAAAAATAACAAACAAGAGATTCCAGCTCAACAAATCTGGGATAAATTATTGGTTAGTAGACACCGTACCTGGACCTGATAAAGAAGTGGAATCCCAGGAGACAGTTAGGAGAGAGTACTGCAATATTGAGCTTTCCTCCTGGGCTACAGAATTCTTCAATAACAACTGGAGTAGATTTGAGTTCAAAGTATATTACAGGAGAAACATTTATGTTTTTCCTTCAATTGCTGATTACCTTCTGGCTTTTAATTTTTATTTCATCCTAATTTTGATATTATATTTTAATTTTCTTTCTCCATTTCTTTTTAAATTTCTTTTCCCCCTTCTCTTCCTTCTATCCTTTTCATCTCATTTAGTCAAGTCATCTCAGACTTTTCTCTTATGACGTCCTACATCTGCTAAAAAGAAAACAAGACTTTTTATATTTTAAAGAGACCAAAAAATATTATAAAATTTTCTTTCTGTTTTATTTTAAGAAAGCTCTTTGCTTTTTTTAAAAAAGTATATATTTTTATTGATCTCGGAGAGGAAGGGAGAGAGCTAAAGAGATAGAAATATCAATGATGAGAGAGAATCATTGATTGGCTGCCTCCTGCAGATCCCCCCAGTGGGGGATCAAGCCCACAATTCGGGCATGTGCCCTTGGCTGGAATTGAACCTAGGGCCTTTTAGTTCACAGGCCAATGCTCTATCCACTGAGTCAACCCAGCTAGGGCTTTTTCTGTTTTTGTAGTAGGTTGTTTTCAGAGGTTTATTCTTCTCCTTGGTATCTAGGGAAATTTGTCCTTTCAGTTTTGTTTTTTCCATGGATCCCTGTTAACCTTTTGTTAAGCAAGGAAAATGTGTCCAGACCTAGGATTTGCCAGCAGACCAACAGGTAAGTTAATTTCCTTTGGCTTTGCATCGTCTCTGCTTAGATATTGGTAAAATCTTGTCTCAAACCTACAGCCAATGACAGGTGAAAATTAGGAATCACAGTCCAGTTCCCATTGTATTTCAGTTTTGCAGAACTGACTTAGGACTTATTTTTTTAATGTATAATATATAGCTAAGTGTATAGAGTACATACAAAAGAAAATAAAACTATTCTCAGTTTGCATTATTACAAGAGTTCTTCTCAGCAGGTTTTAGATGACAATGAGATTTTCAAATTGTATCAACATCACAATGCAGAGCCTTGGGCCTAATCCCCCAAACCCCTTCATCACAATCTTTAGTGTGAGGAGCTGGAAGGCCTGGATACCAACATTTTGAACAAATTCTCTACTTAGTACTGTGTAAACTAAGAGCATATGACTCCACTACCTGGAATGCAACTCAGTACTGCTTGTGCATCTCTACTTCTGATTCATTGTGGCCTATTAATAGTGAGATGTAGACCAAGAAATATTTATGGCTGCAGATATAAACTGGGCCCACATTTGGCCATCACTAAAATCCAGCATCACAGGCGGTAGAAGCTGCCAAGTATTTTATTTGGTAAGGTCTTTTTGTCTCCTCCTTGTACCAATGAACAGACCATAGGTAGGGCTAATAAATTATTTAATTGCTTTCTGGTGAATAGGTTTGTTTATTTCAGTTCCACTGTAAAAGCAGTTCATAGGTTGTAACTTTTTCTTCTATTCCTTTAGTCTGAAAATTAGAGGAAATTCTGACCAGCATTTACCTTTTTTGGTGTCTAGATCCTCAATTTTCATAGAAGGTTGGAAGTGGTTATGTTAGCATAACAGGTTTTATTGGCTAGATGCCATTTTTTTTAAATCATCACTGGAGGACATGCTTAGAGGCAGAGAGAGAGAGAAAGAGAGGGAGAGAGAGAGAGAAAGATAAAGAGAGAAACATTAACCTGTTGCCTTTCCTATGTGCCCTGACTGGGGATAAACCCACAGCCCAGGTATGTGCCTTGATTGGGAATTGAACCTGCAATCTTCAGTTCACAGCATGACGCTCAACCTGCTGAGCCACTCTGGCCAGGCTAGATGCCATTTTAAATTACAAATTCTGATAGGTATATACAAATATTTGCTTATCTTTGGAATTGAGTTGTAGCAAATTCACTTATATTTCTTATATTTTGTTTTATTTATATTTAAAGATCTTTTCTATTTTGAAAGGTTTTTTTTAAAATGAAAAATATAACAGATTTACACTCATTAATTGAAACTGACATTTGTTAACATTCTGCCATATTTATTTAATCAATTTTGTGTAAACAAAACAAAGATGATCCAGTGTAGATAAATACATTATTAACTAAAGTTCATAGTAGACGTTAGAGTTCACTTTTTGTGTCATAATTTCTGTTTTGACAAATGTATAGTGACATGTATCCACCATTACAGTGTCATACAGAATAGTTTTACTGCCCCCAAAATCTCCTGTGCTCCACCTATTTGTCCCTCCCTACCTCCTCACGAATTCCTGGCAACCACTGATCTTTTTATTGACTCATAGTTTTCCTTTTTCCAGAATGTCATGTAGTTGAAACAAAACAGTATATATAGCCTTTTCAGATTGGCTTCTTTCACTTAGCAATATACATTTAAGTTTCCTCACTGTCTTTTTGTGGCTTGATAGCTCATTTCTTTTATTACCAAACTAGAGGCCTGGTGCATGAATTCGTGCATGGGTGGGGTCCAGCCTGCCCACCCTGATTGGGATGGGAGGGGCAATCTGGGGTGAGGCTGGCTGGGGCAACAGGCCATGGGTGGTTGGTGGGCCGGCCCTGCCTCCTGGCCAAACTCCTAGTCGAACTCCCAGTCAAGGGCACAATTTGCATATTAGCCTTTTATTATATAGGATGATATTCCATTGTGTAGATGTAACCCAGTTTGTTTATACATTAAAGGACATTTTTGTTACTTTCAAGTTTTGGCAATTCTGATTAAAGCATTTGTTTGGCAACTATGAATAAAATATACATGTTCAGGTATTGTATGAACATGAGTTTTGAACTCATGTGGGTAAATACCAAGGAGTGATATTGCTAGATCATTAAAAATATGTTTAGTTTTATAAGAAGCTACAACTGTCTTCCCATTTTGCTGTACCATTCCTTGTCTTTTAATTTTTATCACATAGATGATTTAAAATTTCATTTAGTCAAATGTATAATTTTTGTGCTTTATAATCTTAAAAATTGTATTGATTTCTAGAGAGAGAAAGAGAGAGATAGAGAGACAAAAAAAATCAATCTGAGAGAGAAACATTAATCTGTTGCCTTCTGCATGCACCCCAGGGATGCAACCTAGGATGGAACCCTCAACCTGGGTATGTGCCCTGACCGTAAATCAAACCTGCCACCTTTTGGTGTACAGGATGACATTCCAACCAAATGAACCACACCAGCCAGAGTGTTTTATAATTTTTGCATTTAAAAATAACCTACTATAAAATCATAAAAATATGCTGTGAAATCTCTGTAATTAATAACTTTAAATTTGTTTTTATATTAATTTCTTGAATCTGGCATTCTCAGCTTTCTGCATTCTGTCCTCAAACTAATTCTTTCTCTTATCTTCAACACTAGAGGCCTGGTGCATGAATTTGTGCATGGGTGGGGTCCTTCAGCCTGGCCTGCGATCAGGGCAGATCAGGGCCATCTCATCCAATCCCAATCGGGGCCAATGGGGGCCGGCCAGCTGGGGAGGGACTGCGGGAGGGCTCCAGGGCATGTCTGGCCCATCTCGCTCAGTCCAGATCGGCTGGACCCCAGCTACAAGCTAACCTACTGGTCAGAGAACCTGCCCCCTGGTGGTCAGTGCAGGTCATAGTGAGCGGTTGAGCGGCCTTAGCATATCATTAGCATACTAGAAGCCCAGTGCACAAAATTCGTGCACGGAGGGGGGTTGTCCCTCAGCCCAGCCTGTACCCTCTACAATCTGGGACCACTCGAGGGTTGTCCGACTGCCCGTTTAGGCCCCCGGTGGGATCGGGCCTAAATGGGCAGTCGGACAACCCTCTCACAATCCAGGACTGCTGGCTCCCAACTACTTGCCTGCCTGCCTTCCTGATTGCCCCTAACCGCTTCTGCCTGCCAGCCTGATCACCCCCTAACCACTCTGCTGCCAGCCTGTTTGCCTCCAACTTCCTTCCTCTGCCAGCCTGGTCACCCTTAACTGCCCTCTCCTGCAGGGTTGATCACTTCCAACTGCCCTCCCTTGCAGGCCTGGTCCTTCTCAACTGCCCTCTCCCGCTGGCCATCTTGTGGTGGCCATTTTGTGTCCACATGGGGGCAGGATCTTTGACCATATGGGGACAGCTATATTGTGTGTTGCAGTGATGATCAATCTGCATATTACTCTTTTATTAGATAGGATAGAGGCCTGGTCCAGGGGTGGGGCCAGCTGGTTTGCCCTGAAGGGTGTCCCTGATCAGGGTGGGGTTTCCTTGGGGCATGGGGAGGCATGAGTGAGGGGCCTGTGGTGGTTTGCAGGCCGGCCACGCCCCCTGGCAACCCAAGCAGAGGCCCTGGTATCTGGAATTTATTTTCCTTCTACAATTGAAACTTTGTAGCCTGGAGCGGAACCAAGCCTGGGGCTCCTTCTGAGGCCAGCAGCCATTTGTGTTGGGGTTATAATTGAAACTTTGTTGCCTTAAGCGGGTGGGCCTGGCCAGGGTGTGTGGAAAACTTTGCTTCCCCTGTTGCCAGGGGAAACCCTGGCCTGCTCTCTCAAGCTCCATTCTGCTGCCATTTCTGTTTGAATTTGTTTACCTTCTATAATTGAAACTTTGTAGCTTGAGTGGAGGCTTAGGCCTGGCAAGGGCAGGCGGAAAGCTTGGCTTCCTCTGTTACCTAGGAAACCTTGCTCTCTGTGGCTGTAGCCATCTTGGTTGGGTTAATTTGCATACTCACTCCGATTGGATAGTGGGCGTGGCTTGTGGTTGTGTCGGAGGTATGGTCAATTTGCATATTTGTCTATTATTAGGTAGGATTATGCTTTGATTGGTTGAACAGTTGACCGGTAAACCAGACACTTAGCATATTAGGCTTTTATTATATAGGATAATTCCTCTACTGAGACTACATCAATCGGCCTATTGACTCTAAAATGAGTCATGAACAGTCCCACTTCTATGCTGTTTCCTCCATCTTAAGAACTCATCTTTGTCTAAGTTTAAGTTCTAACCTTTCAAACTCAAACTAAGTTCAACTTCACATTGAGACCTTTTCTGACCTCCCTTCAGTTGCTCTTAAGACCCTTTTCATATTTTTCAGACCCAGGATACAATATTAACATTGGTCAATAATTTATGAGTATCCTATTGCCAATTTAAATATCAGAAAGAACCAGACATGGAGAAAAATACAGCATTTCAGAGATTTTCAATTTGGAATTTTATTATTTACTTGTATATTGTGGGAACTCATGATTTTGTACACCTCTGCTAATTCCTTCATTGTAAGTGGTGTGGTGTTCTATTTAACTATCAGGAAATCAATGTTCACATTTTATTTCTTATTAAGAAGTCATGCTTGGTTTAGACATTCATTAGATGTCATAATAATATTCTGCAGTTAAAGAATATCTTCCATCTAATATCCATCACTATGCAGTTTTTGTAGATAGTAGATTAAAATATCAGTTTATATTATTTTTTCCCACACTAGTGGTATTTCACATGTAGTGTGAGAAGCTATAGCCCTGATGGGCCACAGTAGAGCAAAAGCCAGTCTTCCTATTCTAGAGAAGCTCATATTCTTGAATTCGATGTGGCTTACTAAATTCAATTTAGATCTGATCTGTTCACACATTTCCTAGTCCAGCTCTAGTCCTCAGATCTCCCCACAGCTACTCAGCTTTTCAGAACCAGATCAAGTATTGCTGCTTCAGTGAAATCTTCCTTGATTCTAATTAACATCACACTTAATACATGTTTCAATTAGTGCATTTGTGCCATATTTACTTTTACACCTGTCTCTTCAATTAGATCAACTTTTAAGGAAAATGTTTGTAATATCTGTCTTTTCATCCCCTGCATTGATAAGGACTCATTAGCCACTCCAAATAGGATTATTCAATGAATAAATAATTCATAGGTATTCTCAGAATATTATAAACCAAAATAACAATAATAATAATAATTATTATTATTATTATTAATAAATAAATAAATAAAGATTTCTGATTTAGTGTGGGTAATCCAAGCTCAAATAGCTTTTTCTCTCAATTTATCCTTTTAAAGCTCTCTCTCTTCATCCTTTTACACATGTATTCTGGCTATAGAGTATCCATAGGATCTGATGTCTGTAAAAGAAGACAAACTACCATGTACTTTCCAGGAACATTCCCTGGAGAATTCTTGGTGTTTTTGCTGCAAATTCTGCACACATTTTGGGTGTGCCAGTGCCCTGGCAGTCATGTTTCCTATCAGTTAAAACCACACATTTTATCTCACAATTCAATAAAAAGCTAATTTTGTACTAAAACTGGGATGCAAGCCCAGTACCAGTAGGGAATTTAGAGTGGGGAGAGAATCTTTACTTTCTATTAAGCTATCAGGAAGATGAAGTAGACTCATAGTCTACTGAGTCTCAGAGGTAGAACATTGAATGATAAAGGGAAGATTCTTCCCTAGCCCTGCCCCACATCTTCTGTCATTTCCTATCACTTTATAAACTAGGGACGATTATAATAGAGACAGCTTAATTTCTCCATAGGTATTCCTATAAATATTTGAAATTGCATGTACTTTTTAAGCTTACCTATTAAAAAAAAAATACTGCCCTCGCTTGTTTGGCTCAGTGGATAGAGCATTGGCCTGTGAACTGTAGGGTCCCAGGTTCGATTCTGGTCACGGGCACATGCCCAGATTGCAGGCTTGATCCCCAGTAGGGGGCGTGCAGGAGACAGCCAATCAATGATTCTCTCATCATTGATGTTTCTCTTTCTCCCTCTCCCTTCCTCTCTGAAATCAATAAAAAAAATAAAATAAATAAAAATAAATAGGCAACCTTCCTTTAAAAAAATAAAAAATAAATACTGAAAAAAAAACAAGAATATACACACAACTGGTATTGAAAGAACCCATTCTAATTGCAAAATATTCTAGTTGAAAGTGATTTCAGAAAACATATTCTTTAAAGTTTCTTTTGACATTTAAGAAAAAGCAGCAGGCTCAAAGAGATGTTATGACTTTCCTCAAGGTCATCCAGCCATAGTTTAATTCTTGGACTTCAACCAGTTCTTTTGAGTGTCAGACCAGTGGTCTCTTTTTAAAAAGGTGATGAAATTTAGGGCAAGGTTGTAATAAACACCAATAATTTGGTATGATAGAAAGTTATTGAAAATAATTTTGGGCCATAATTTTGAAATGATATGCATTCTCCTCAGACAGTATGTATTTAAATAAAGTTGATTGAAGTTAGAAATGTTATTGGTGTGTAGCCAAAATAAAATTACTATCAAATGTAGAGTGGTGTAAGTTAAATGAATGAATCCAGTTAATATGTTTAGATCTTCAAATGGCTCCATGCCTGTTATTTTTTAAGTCCTCTTTGTTAACTTGTTAATTGTTGAGTGATACATAAAGAGAAATGGCCAAGAAAATAGATGAAAGTAATCTTCTCATGAAGATATTAATTTTCCCAGGAAGTAACTATTCTTGCTAACACAAAAATTCTTTGCATGTTTAAGTCATGTGGAATCTCTCTATCCTATGATTTTAAAATCCTAGACTACATGGATGATTATAATTTAGGGCTATGAGGTATTATTTTCTTTACTTATACTCAGATAATTTTATCTTAAAGTTAACAAACAAGTCAGATACATGTATGTCTTAGCAAATGTCTTATAGCCAAGGAGTACTCTATTGATTTTGTTCCTAACAGCACATAAAAAAAGTTGCCAAAGGAAATAGTTCATGTCTAAAATATTTATGAAAAAATATTACATTTATTAATTTCTTCTGGAAGTATGTGTAAACTAGACATCCGTTAAAATCATCATTGGAAATTTCTTTTAATGCTGGGCCAATCTGAGAAAAAAATTGATGACCAAAGGTCTTTTGTTTGCCTTTTGTCCCTTCCTCATCTCAAACACCTCATGCCTCCTTCGGATTTCTAGAAGCTTGAATTATGGAAACTTACCAGAGCCTAACTTCCTGCATTGATCCTCTTATAAACCTTCTACATCTCACATCAGAATATATACTTCCCTATAACTCAGGTACTTAAAAGCTGTGATAAGAATCATAAAATTATTCTTGGATTAATGTATTATTTTCTCATGTAATTGTCATGCAAATGTGCATATAACCAAATTTTGATGGAGGAACAATATTTTAATCCAAGGCAGTAGATTTTAACTTAATCCAAAACAGTAGAGATTAACTTTAAAGCAGTATAGTCAATGCCAATAATTTGTGACAGGCCAAAGGAGATGAGATATATTTGGGATATCAGTCACTCTTAAATCATCAGACTACAAAGGGAAATCGCTACCTGAGGTATGCCTTGTTGTATGTCAGGGTTCTCCAGAGAAACAGAAGCAATAGAATATATATTTATAAAGAGATTTATTATAAGGAATTGGCTCATGTGATTATGGAGGGTAAGTCCCAAGATCTGAAAAGAGCAAGCTGAAGACCCAGGAGAACTAATGGTGTAATTCTAGTCTGAAAACCTGCAGGCTCAAGTCCCAAGAAGAGATTAGCCAAAGAACATATATTCATAGCCCATGGACACAGACAACAGTGTGGTGAAGGTGGGGGTTGGGGAGGTGGGTGCTGGATACCCTAGGTGGAGGGTGTTAAAGTCGGGGAAAATGAGAGACATCTGTAATAGTGTCAATAAAAAAATCTAAAAAATAAAGTGCACAATTAAAAGGAGTATGAAGGCAGGAAAAGACCTATGTTCCAGCCCTGTAGTCAGGGGGGAGGAGTTCCCTCCTACTCAGAATATTTGTTCTATTTAGATCTTTAATTATTTGTATGAGGCCTACCTGTATTAGGAAGGGCAATCTGCTCTATTCAGTCTATTGAGTAAAATATTAATCTCATCTAGAAACAGCCTCATAGTCACACCCAGAGTAATGATTAACCAACCGTCTGGACGTCCCATTGCCAGTCAAGTTGACATACAAAATTAACCACATGTAGCAAAGGTTTAGTTCTAATCTGCAAGATTCCAGAGAGAAGAACTGGGAACAATGGGCAACATTCATGGGAGGCTGATTTGGGCTCATTATAAGGAGTTTATAATAGTTGCAACCATATAAGAAGGAATGAAATGTTTTATAAGAGAGTAAGCTTCCAGGTCTTCAAGCTTTTAATTGATGGATTAGATAAAGTTTCTTCTCTGAGTGAAGGTTGCCTAACCTCTTCGTGGTGTTTATACTCCAGAAAATTGTGCTATGCTCAATATTTAGGGAGCCAGTTTTGTTTTCATGTAATCTTCTGTTCTCTGTATTACAGCCAGGGAAATCTCTTAAAAATTCTTATCTGATTGTGTAGGTGATTTGCTAAGGAAGTTCTTCCAGAAGTTGATGAGACTGTAGGAAAGAGAAAAAGTCAAGCCAAGTCTCATCCTGTCTCTAAGAGAAACCAGAACAGGAGTTATTACATCACAGAGCTGATCTCATAAGCTATGAGTTACCCTGATAGCCAAAATCGCCTAGGCACTCCCAGCTCTCTGCACCTGTGAATCAAGCAGCTCCAGTCATCCAAGGACAGATGCCCTGAAGTAAGTGTGAGTAAGCTTTTGGGAGCACAGTACGGAGTAGCTGGGGAAGAGACACACAGAAAAATAAAAAAATATATATATAAAAGGACTCAGAGGGATCAAGGCAGAGGATTGACAGTATTCTCATGATGTTTTATTTTAATCTGGGATGATACATGGCCCAAAATGTCAATTTCGTGTTGAGGTTGAGAAACTCTGCAGATTACCTAAATGGATCAATTAATGAAACAACTGTTCAAAACCTTGTTACAAAAGACAAGTCCTGATATATTAGGTAGGCTCTTTCTCAGAAGAAAGCATTTGTTTATTCTTGAAATAAATAACAGGATCACTGAACTACAAGGAACTTCTATGTTGCTAAGTTTCTTGTGGGGTGGGGATTTGTTTTTCAAACAATCTGACAGTTGAAAAAAAAAAAAAACAGTGGGAGGGGGGAAATGGGCTTCCATTCAGTTCTGTTTTTCTGGAGCAATAAAAGGAAGATCTATGTCTTGCTTACTATTTAAAGGCCAACATTGCCACCTGCTATCTTAGGGCAGCAAGCAGCCTTGTTGGCACCCTTGTGCTTGGTGAGAAAATGAAGGAATGATGAATAGCCAGTTCCAAAAATCATTCAGGGCACACAGCAGTGGCTGGCACAAGACGAAGTGCTTGCGAAAGAATTAGAATGGCGAGTTGAAGCTCCCAGACCATTGATCAAACTTGATTGTAGCCAACAATCAGTGTTTTGCTTCTGGCGGCTAGAATCTCACTACCCTTCCTGATTCCAAAGGAAGCCAAGGACCATTCATCTGTTTACACAGACCCTGTGCAACTACAAACAGAACTGCACAAAAGTTGTTCCTTTGGAGTCCAGGCATCTATGTACTTCCCCCATTCATAAGCCAAGAAATGAATGTGTTCACTATTTTTTATTGCCCTGTGGAATCTTGCTCCAGACTTACTAGTAGTATGATTTAAACTATATATCCAACCTGCATATGGAAGAAAATTTAAAACCCATAGTTCATGTTATTATTAGCAGATACTGAGACCTTTCTGACCCCATCATGAATGTAGAAAGACCACTCCATAGAATCATCATATTTCATTTTACAGACTTAACGGAAAAATTGATTCACCCATAGAGTGAAACTCTCAAAATTAAATCTATTCAGAAGGGTTTGAATCCACTTATTAATATAGTGGCATTGCAACATTTTTACTATGCTCTCTGACCTTTCTGATGACTGAGCACTCCTGTGTCAAATCTGCACATTTACATACTTCTTTTATTGCAGTTATCATACTGTTTTATTATTATTATTTACAGAAACATCTCTTTTAGACTTCAGACCTTTGGAGGAAGTGGCTTCTGTCTTACTCAATTACTTAGCAGCCGCCCCTAGTATAATACACATATAAGTGCTCAGTAAACATATATTAGATGAGTAAAATAATGAATAAAAAATATAAAGCAAAATATTGGAATAAGTTAATCCTCCAGATGCTTTATTGCCTGTGGTAGACAGAGTTATAAAATGACCCCCAATGTTTAGGTTTCATATAATTTCTTCTCTTGAGAGTGGATGGCACCCATGAATATGATAAGCATCACTCCTGTAATTATGGTACATTATATGACAAAAGGGATCCCTGAAAATGTAATTAAGGTGATAAAGTTAAAATACAGATTTAAATACTGCAGATTTTGATTTTCGTTTCTTAAAATTTACAGATGTATTTAAGGTTACTGAACAGCTGACTTTAGGTTAATCAAAACAGATAATGTAGGTGAGCTTGAACTAATCATATGAGCACTAAAAATTTGAATCCAGGGGTCAGAGACAGAAGTCATGACTAAAAGCAGCAGAGAGCTTCTTTTGCTGGCCTTGAATGGGCAACTGCCATGTTATAGAGAGGGCCACTTGTCAGAGGATGATGAGCATCCTCTCGAAGCTGAGGACAGCCTTCCTTGAATCAGTCAAGAACAAAGGACTTTCATCTTAAAATTGTAAGAAGTCGAATTCTGCATGAGGGCTGAGAATATGCATGTTTGGTTCATTGATGTATCATTAGGGCCAAGAACAATCCTTGGCACAAAGAAGATTTTTTTGTAAGTTTTGCCAAATGAATCAATGGCTTTTGAATTGGATTAAATTGATTTCTATGTGCTATTGATGTTCTGATTGGATTGGAGGGAATAAGGAAAATGTTAAGTAGGATCACTTTCCTTGAGGAATATGCATTCTATTATTTTTCTTATAAAATACAGATTAACATATAGAGAAGGGAAAGCTGAACTAGGCTGCCTTCCTTCCCACAGTAGACTGTTGAGTGCTCTCAAGGGAATACCATGAGCACTGGATTTAGACAAATTTGTCTTTGGACCCAGGGTTCAGTGACTTACTGGCTGGCATTACATTGACAACCCAGTTCCTCATCTGTTGATAGGAATTAATAATATCTACCTTGTAGAGTTGTTGCAAGGATTAGAAATAATATATATATATATATATATATATGTATATATATATATATATACACATGTATATATATATATGTGTATATATATGTATATATACATATATTTGGGATGTTCAATAAACAGTAATGTTATTTTAGGACTGACTTAATGACTTTGGTACTTTATTCTTATTTTCTCATATCCTTAAGTAAAATCAGTTTTTAATTTGGATGGTCATTGATTGATTCTTATTGGAAATATGTATGTGTATTGTTTTAGATCCTTATCTACAAGGTAATCTTCATAATAGGTGGGCATAAAGTTAATTTAAAGTTTAATCAATGTGTAACACAGATGGGTACAGTGTGGAGTATTGGAAGACATATGTGAAATTGTCGATTTCAGGATATGTAGCATGACCTTAGGCAAATTATGCCACTTCCCTCTGCAGAAAATTCAAATGGCTCCTATTTGGCCTTGGGTTAAAATAAAAATTCATACTGGTACACTAGGGCAAGAGAGTTTCCTGCCTTTGGCCTTGAATTATAGAAGACCTTACTCTGGCACTATTTTATCTATGCCTTCTCTCATAGGGCAATGGGTTTGTGGGCCTAACAGGATATGCCCACCTGGAACCTATGCCTACCTTTGAGATCATATTTAAGGTAGTCAGAACCCGTATCTCTGTATTCCTGATTGATATAGGCCTGAGTCCACTTACAAGGCCTGCATGGTCTTTTACCTTGGGTTGGTCCTGCATGAGACCACTTCCTTTTCTCCCCGTGAGTTTGCTGTTTTCTCTGCTGGAACACCTTCCCATCTTGCACATTGCCCAATCTGCCAATCAGAATGAATTGCTTAATACTCATTTCTATGTTTTATATCTGTGTGTTGTATTTTGGCTGTTTGTTTTTCAGTCTCTATGCTAGATTTTAAATTTATGGAAATAAATTTCTCCTTATTCATGTTGTTACTCTCTACAGTATACATTTCAGGACCTTCTACATATCAAGCACCCAGATAAACTCTGGCAAATGAAAGAATAAAATGTTTCTAAGCCTTGGTTTCTCACCTCTAAAAAGTAGAGTCTTACATAGTTTATATCAAAGGTTACTTCCAGATCTAGTATTTTGTAGTGCTTTATATGAAAATTTTAAGAGATTCTAGTGGCCAGAGGAACAATATTAAAATGGTCAGTATAATAGATTCCTAGAAATGATGTAAACTAAGAAAGTGGGAGTCAGAGTAGGAATTTCACCTATCACATCCTGGGGAGATGGTCACCCAGCATTTTGCTTTGTTTCTCCATGAAATGTGAATGATCATAAAATCTTTCCTCATATGGAGCCTTGTGCGAGTATCATTTCATATAGACCAAATATTTCCAATTTTGTGTTCCTATATGACATGGCATGCAAACACCTCGCCTCTCTGGTGGTCCTCAACCGAGTGTATTTCAAACTCTCACTCCATATTCCAAATGCCGGCTGACCAGTACTGTAAACAATGGGTTTTGGAATGCCTTGCCTAGGTGCTTTTTCACCTGTGAAAACATGCCAGGATAACTGTTTTACTACGTTGTTTTTGTTTGCAAGGGCTTCACACTGTTGGCTCATATTGAGTTTATAGTTGAGTAAACACTAGATTTTGTTCACAGAAATTACCATTAAGTCAGGTGTCTCCTATTCTTTTAGATGATCTTGGAGCCAAATATGCCAACCTGTCATAATATTTTAAAAACTTGATCCAGTCACCCCTTATATTAACCATCTCTCCCCACTTTGTATTGGCTGCAGATGTGATAAGCAGGCCCTCTTGTCTTCATTGAAGGTACTAGTCATTGAACACAAGAGACAAGTATAAAACCCTGCAGCATGCCATCAGAACAATGTTTTTAAAATTATACTTTTCCAGATACTACTTCCATAAATAAGATGCTAAAGGAAAAAATGAGGAAACATTTTTCATGGTCAGATAAGTCTGAGAAACACTGCCGGCTGTGTGCCCTTTCTTGGGAGGTTTCATTGCATATTACAGGAGTCTTGCAGCAACGAGAAGTCTTATTTAACTTCAATTAAACTAACACTTCCCAAGCTTATTTGTGTAAGAAAACCTGTTTGTTAATTGTTGTTTTGGTTCATTTGTTTGTTTTGATATCTTGCATGTTCCTGATTCATGAAAAATACTTTAAGATACAATCCCGTATAACCGCAATAAAGTGTTTTAGTATTTTATCATGAAGGACCCAAATGAATAGGTATGTGATTTCAAAAATTCATTTTAGCCTTTGTGAACTTTCAGATGAGGCTCTTTTCTCTCCCCCCTCTATGCTGTTCAACATGATTCCTTAAAGACTCTGATTTAACACTCCGGGCTATATAGATCTTTCCATTAATGTATTTGTCTTATTCTATCTTGTACCTCATTTTCCTCTTCTCTATGATTCTTCTTTCTTCAGTTTGAAAATAATTTATCTTGATACAAAATGTGGTAACAAATCAATAATTGGGAGTTTAGTCTTTCACTAACATTATTCTGCTCACCCAGATGCATTAGGATCTTTATGTTTTTCTCATTCTGGGCAGAGCTAATCGTAATTTTTCTAAAGGTCATTAAGTTCTATATTTTATTTTTGTACTCCACAGACCATTTTGGACTTTGACTTGTGGTTCTGACAGGTTTATGGCACTTGTTCTCATTTTTTGTTATAAAAGTTTATTCTGTCTTTTGTACATTTCTTTAAAAAATATGATCTCACCCTACACAGCACCTAAGGCTCCATTTTATATTTAAAAAATAATAATCAGTGACTGTATTATCAGAGGGTCATTGTTATTCTTCCTCCTCTGAAGCAATCTTCCCTTTTAGAATCTCTGGTCATGCGGTCATACCTCATTTGTGTTATGCTTTTGGGGATGTGCTTTCCTAAAGTCCAGGGTAGATGTTTGGCTGTCCCCCTGCATTTCTTTCCACAGCTTTATTATTAATTCCAAGAACATTGTTCACATTCTCTAAAGCTACTATCACTCCCATTGATTCAATCAGTTTTTCCTTGTTGCAAAGAATTAAGTTCAAAGTAGCAGTTCTGCTTGTTCACTCCTGGACTGATTGAGAGTTGAAATTAATGGCAAAGCATTATTGAATAAGTCAGGTAAGTCTGAGTTCCTCATTCAACATATAATTAGTGCTTACCGTATGCTAGAAAAGTTCTTGCTGGAAGGAATATGGCATAGAACAGGAAAGAGAGAGGAGGCAAAGGACTTTGTAAACAAATAAAACTTTAAAACCTCAGCTAATGATGGGGTTATATAAATAAAGTAAAATACCATAATACAATTAAATGTTATGGGTCAGGGGCACACTAATATAAATTAGACTCTAAGGAAAGGCCTCACTAAGAAAGTAACATTTGAGTTGAAATCTGAATGCCAAAAGAGATTGAGGCATAAAATATCTCTGGGTGGAATATTCCATACTGAGTGCACTAGTCCTAAAGTGTGGGTAGTCCTGGCCTATTCTAGAAAGGGGAAGAAGGCAAAAGACCTGAGCATAAAAAATAGAAGGTGGAGTAGTGGGAAACAAGGTATAAGAAGTTGGCAGAAGATGGAGAGACAAATAGAGGTCAGATCATGTCCCTGTGTAAAAAAGCTAAGCTATGTAGGATTGACCTTGAAAGGTTTTAATCAGGGTGGTAACATGATGTGGTTTACATTTTTTTTAAAGGACCCTGAGTCCAAGGTGAAGAATAGATTTGGGTATGATTAAACAAGGCGGATGTAAAGAGCCCAGTAAGGGAACCAGTGGAGACATCAAGAACAGGAAGCTGCAATCTCTCTCACTGACATACCTCGCCTCTCATTTTTGTGATCTTAGATATGAATATAATATATGTCTCCCCTGACTGACTGAACAGTGTCTGGTATGCTCCCCAAACTAGATTGTTTTCACATTTCTCATTTTCTTTCTCATTATCAGGCTCTGCAGGTCTCTCTCATCCGGGCCAAGGTTTTTAACATAGTCCATGCTTTCTTAACATGTGATTCTACTCTATTACCCCATCTCTCAGAATTGTTGTGGTTTTTTTTTTTTCTTTTTTCACTTTGAACCAGACTAACATTCTGAATGCTCCATTTGTGTAAAAAATGTTATAAATGATGCCCCTGGATATTGGCTAAAATGTGTTTGACCATGAGTCATGTCCCATGTCCTACTCAAATTTTATACTTAGAAGGACTTCTCTTGAGTTTCTCAAAATTATTAAGATGTTCCCATTTTAATAGTTGTGTTTTGGATATGAGGAAGGAAAGAAACTAACTGTTATTAAGAGAAGTCTGGGAAAGAAATAACCTATCTGGGTTCCTTATTCAAATGAGCTAGCCAATTTGGTATGGCAAAACACTTCAAGTGAATCATACCACTTTAAAAAGAGACTCTAGTCACTGAGAAATAGCACTTGCTTCACATTAGACACTGCCTTGAACTAGCCAATGCTACTCAGGTTTTCAATGAACATATTAATTAAGCACCAGTTTCCAGGCTCACCCTTTCTTCCCCCAATGCTCCACTGTCCATAGGATAATACTGAACTTGCACAAGGATCACAGTCCCTTTATGCATACTTGACTCCAGAGACCAACCAAATCATAATTCAGGGCCACGTTTATTTGCTTTTCTCTGCTGTGTCTGGCTCCAGGATCATAGTATCAGTGAGTCTTGCCTACGACCAACTGCTTTAATTTTTCACCAGAGATTACTGCTTTTATTACTAGATGAAGGCAGTGGTACTTCTCCAAACTGTCTGGGACAGTTCTACTTGTTGGAATTTCACGGCTATAATAGGAAAGAAAAATAAGTGTTCTTTGCTGTTGCCAATAACATTTATAAAAAGAATAACTTCACATATTTTTAAAATAAACAATCCTAAAACACTCACCTCAATGGTGTATCAATAAAAGGATTAAGAGTAAAACCACACACATTTTTATGTACAAAACAAAGGGATAATGAACTCTAAGGTATAGCCCAGAAGTTTTCTGTGACTTACATCAATCCAGTAATATTATAGCTCAAAAAATATGAATGTTGGTATACTGTGAATCCTTCTTTCTTGGTGTTCTCTGATATTTTCTGACTCTGCTATAATCTAATATAATAGCTTTGAGACTTGAATTCCATTTCAAATTTTGTCACCAGAAAGCTGTGAGTGTTTGAACAGATTACATTGTCTCTTTTGGTCTCAGTTTCCTCATTTAAAAGGAAATCCTGCCATTTGTGACAATGTGTATGGAACTTGAGGGCATTATGCTAAGTGAAATGTCAAAATGAGAAAGACAAATACTGTAGGATCTTACTTATATGTGGTTGCCAGGGTTTGGAGGTGAAGGAAAATGAGGGGGTGTTGGTCAAAGGGTAGATAGTCTTTCAGTTACAAGATGAATAAGTTCTGAAGATCTGAGGAGCTAATGTATAGCTGGGTGACTATGATTAACAATACTGTATTGTATATGTAAAAGTTGCTAAGAGACTAGATTTTAAGTGCTCTCACCACAAAAAAAAAAAAAGTAACTATGTGAGGTGATGGATGTGTTAACCTTATTGTGATCATTTCACAATATACATATATCTAATTATCATGGTGTACACCTTAATTTACACAATGTTATTTGTCAATTACATTCTAATAAACCTGGAAAAAAACATTAAGACAAATTACATAAAGGTGTTGTATTAGAAAATGAGCCCAAATGTTCCTTCTATTCTAAAGCTACATTTCTTTTATCAAGATTTTTAATTGAAACAAATTATATTAAAAGCAGTTTTATGTATATTTTCTCTTTTTTATACCCCTAACACAATGAAGGTTCTAAAGCATGAAATGAAAACCTTGGATTCTACTGAGCTTCTTTCTTTAAAATGAGAATTTGGTTCTTTGTTCCATATTCAGCATTATCTCATTGTCTGACCAAAGTATTTTTTCTCTCCAACATTCCAGCATGTTATACATTAACAGCTTTAGTGTGTGTGTGTGTGTGTGTGTGTGTGTGTGTGTGTGTGTGTGTGTGTTGGGGGTGAGATGAAGGAGAGATAGGGGATTATCAACATCTGGAAAAGATAGCTAAGACTAGGTGATTATTGTTTTTAAGTTTAGAATTAGGGAACAAAATACAAGTGAATACTTGTGTCTGCAGAATTTTCATCACATAATCATCACATATGCAAAAAGAGGTCAGCCCTGACCGGTTTGGCTCAATGGATAGAGCATTGGCCTGCAGACTGAAGGGTCCTGGGTTTGATTCCGGTCAAGGGCATGTACCTTGGTTGTGGGCACATCCCCAGTAGGAGGTGTGCAGGAGGCGGCTGATCGATGTTTCTCTCCCATCGATGTTTCTGACTCTCTATCCCTCTCCCTTCCTCTCTGTGAAAAAATCAATAAAATATATATATTTTTTTAAAGGAGGTCAGCCTTGAGAGTGGACACAACATTTATCATGGAGGAGAAGAAAAGAGCAAATGAATGGTAGACAAAAGTTTCATTTCACCTAAGTGTTTGGGGTATTAACCAATCTATTTACAATAGCCAACTTTAATAAACTATAATCATCTTTGCTGTGTAGTTATATGATCCTATATATTTCAATATGACAATTGTTTTCATCAAATTCACTTCATATGCAGGAAGTTATGATTTCTTCTTACTTCTTAGCTGGAAAATGATGATTCATTTGAAAGGTGAAGAGCGGCTTAAATATTGTGAGTGGTGTGGATAGTTGAGAAACAAATTACTTGGATTTGATATTTGTAGTTTTTCACATCTTTCAATGACTTCTATACTATGCTAGGACAAATAGAACTAGGACAGGTATTTAATAGTTGATGTTAGTGATTTTCTGCATTCTCATGCTATCTTTTATATGTGAATGTGTGTGTGTGTTTGTTGTATGTCTGTATACATACATATATATCCGAAATAAGTCAGAGTCATTAAGATATTAGGTTGGAATATATACAGTTGATTCTCATTATACATGATAGTTATATAAAACTAGAGGCCTGGTGCATGAAATTCGTGCACGGATGGGGGTTGTCTCTCAGCCCAGGTTGTACCCTGTACCCTCTCCAATATGGGACCCCCCAGGATTGGGCCTAAATGGGCAGTCGGACATCCCTCTCACAATCCAGGACTGCTGGCTCCCAACTGCTTGCCTGCCTGCCTTCCTGATTGCCCCTAACCACTTCTGCCTGCCAGCCTGATCACCCCCTAACCACTCTGCTGCCAGCCTGTTTGCCCCCAACTTCCCTCCTCTGCCGGCATGGTTACCCCTAACTGCCCTCTCCTGCAGGGTTGATCACCTCCAACTGCCCTCCCTTGCAGGCCTGGTCCTTCTCAACTGCCCTCCCTTGCAGGCCGGGTGCCTCTCAACTGCCCTCTCCTGCTGGCCATCTTGTGGTGGCCATCTTGTGTCCACATGGGGGCAGGATCTTTACCACATGGGGGCAGTTATATTGTGTGTTGCAGTGATGATCAATCTGCATATTACTCTTTTATTAGATAGGATAGAGGCCTGGTACAGGGGAGGGAGCCAGCTGGTTTGCCCTGAAGGTTGTCCCGGATCAGGTGGGGGTTCCCTTGGGGTGTGGGGCAGCCTGAGCGAGGGGCCTGTGGTGGTTTGCAGGCCGGCCACACCCCCTGGTAACCCAAGCAGAGGCCCTGGTATCTGGAATTTATTTTCCTTCTACAATTGAAACTTTGTAGCCTGGAGCGGAGCCAAGCCTGGGGCTCCCTCCGAGGCTGGCAGCCATTTCTGTTGGGGTTATAATTGAAACTTTGTTGCCTTAAGCAGGTGGGCCCGGCCAGGGTGTGCGGAAAGCTTTGCTTCCCCTGTTGCCGGCAGCAACCCTGGCCTGCTCTCTCAAGCTCCATCCTGCCACCATTTGTTTGAATTTGTTAATAATTGAAACTTTGTAGCTTGAGTGGAGGCTTAGGCCTGGCAAGGGCAGGTGGAAAGCTTGGCTTCCTCTGTTACCTAGGAAACCTTGCTTTCTGAGGCTGTAGCCATCTTGGTTTGGGTTAATTTTCATACTCGCTCTGATTGGATGGTGGGTGTGGCTTTTGGGTGTGTCAGAAGTATGGTCAATTTGCATATTTGTCTATTATTAGGTAGGATAGCCATGAACCCCGAATTTGTGATTACTGAACCATCATTTCTACCAGAGTTAAGTTCCTATGCTTCTCTGTATAATCAATCAGTCCATAAAATTGCTTAATATGTGTTTCTGTTTAAAGTCAACTTATTTTAATAAAAAATCTTATCTAACTCATATTTTCTCCATAGTGCACACCACAGCCTTCTCGCACTAGGGACATGAGACAGCATTTCAACACAATGCTCAGGGATCATTTAAATAGCAAAAATCACCAATAAAAAGCACAAAATTATGAAAAAATGTGACATTAAATATATCATAAGAAGGACATTTGTTTATAGTAGGAGAACTAAAATGATAAATCAGCTGGGAATGTGTACAGTGACTCAAATTTTTCATCTCCATGAATGTCCACAAATGAGTATTAAAGTGCTGTAAGTGAGTTTAGGGTTTACAAATAATTTTAGTGAGTAAACAAATTTGTGAATGCAGAATATGTTAATAAATAATGATCAAATGTGTATGTACATAAAATCATTGAGAGGTTTTGCTGGAACATCTCAGAGCCCATTTGGACAGAGAGAGCACAGAGGGGACAAACCCCACCTTGTGACATGCACTCCCTCAACCTTAATCAAGCAATACTGATATCCTTTTGAGTATGTGCCTATTCCAATTATCTATTGATGCCTAAAAATTTACCTAAACTTAATAGCTCAAATAACATCAATAATTTATTTTGCTCAAAAATCTAGAATTTTGTAGGATTTGATGGTACCAACTCATCTTTGCTCCACAAGGCATCTGTTGAGCCTGGAAGATCCAATGTCAAGATGGCTCAATTCATACTGGCAAGTTGGTGCTTCCTTTCAAGAAAAAAAAAGCCATTCTTCTCTACTGACTATGGTAATTATTGCTCATGACAGTTTCTGAGTATTATCTGTCTCTTACTTATTTTCCTAGCTCTGCTTATTATCACTTACATAGCATATACCCAAATATCAACTTGACTGAAAGTGAGCCTTGTAGCAAGCCATTCCATCTCTTAAAAGTCATGGTGGATTTGGAAACATCTCCAGCTTTGCTAGAGACAGGGACATTGGACTGTAATTCAATGCAGATATGATGCTTTTCTATACAAAGGCTGAGAGGGAAATAATGTTCTACTCTCTCATTGCAGGACATATGAATATAATGAAGTTTCAGATGAATTACATACTACAGCCTACCCATTTAAAAAATATCCTATGTAATAAAAGCCTAATATGCTAAGTGTCCAGTCATCTGGTCGTCTGTTCAACCAATCAAAGCGTAATATGCTAATGGTATGCTAAGGCCACTCAACCACTCACTATGACATGCACTGACCACCAGTAGACCAGTCACTATGACGTGCACTGACCACCAGGGAGCAGGGACTGACCAGTAGGTTAGCTTGCTGCTTGGGTCCGGTTGATCGGGACTGAGCGTGATGGGCCGAACACACCCTGTAGCCCTCCCACAGTCCCTCTCCAACTGGCCAACCTCCCGCATCCCTCCCCAGCCACTATCGTGCACTGGTGGGGTCCCTCAGCCTGGCCTGTACCTCTCCAATCTGGGACCTTTCAGGGGGTGTCAGAGAGCTGGTTTCAGCCCTATCCCGCAGGCCAGGCTGAGGGACCCAACTAGTGCATGAATTCGTGCACCAGGCCTCTAGTTTGATATAAAGTTTCAACTATTCTTGAGTAATGGAGAGAAATATCAGGCTGATAGAATCTCCAGTTAGAAAAGGCCTTAAAGTTGGAGAGAAATTAACTCAGAATAGGCCTTGAAGTTGGAAGGTATTAATGCAGAAATAAATTACAGAAGAAAAAAAATCATGGAAACAGCATGAACTGAGGAGAACTTAGAATACAATAGAAAGAGAAGAGAAAGAAACATTGAGATAGTTCTCTAAACTTTATTTTTTAAGCTTTCCGCACACCCTGGCCGGGCCCACCCGCTTAAGGCAACAAAGTTTAATCCTTAAAGATATCTTGTTATGTATTACTACATCCTTCTTTATGGGTGAAGCACGCTGAAGTTAAATAATTTGTTGAAGAATGTTTCTAAAGAAATGTTAGAATCTAAGCTTAAGAAAGGTCAGATAAATTAGGTTCGTGAATCTGAGGGGCTTTGATTTTGTAAGGGAAATCTCTTTATCAGTTTTATCTAGGAGGAAAATAATATACACTGGTATGGAGTAGAAGAAGTCCATTTAGAACTATTTTTGGATTTGTCCCTTCATCATGATTCTTAATTAATGAGGCAAACTCTTAATCAGAGGAACATTTTATTGACTTAATTTAATTTAGAAAACATTAAAGTCAAATTGACTTAGATTGCTTGAATAAGCTAATGTATAAACCAGAAATTTGGAAATGATAGTGTCATTTATTATACTACTCGAGGCCCAGTGCACAAAATTTGTGCACTCGGGGGGGGGGGGTCCCTCAGCCCAGCCTGTGCCCTCTCACAGTCCATGAGCTCTTGGGGGATGTAAGTCAGCAGTTGGACATCCTTAGCGCTGCCACAGAGGCAAGAGAGGCTCCCACCACCACCGCTGCACTCACCAGCCGTGAGCCCTACTTCTGGCTAAGCAGTGCTCCCCCTGTGGGAGTGCACTAACCACCAGGGGGAAGCTCCTGAATTGAGCATCTGCCCTCTGGTGGTCAGTGCACGTCATAGTGACCAGTTGTTCCGCCATTTGGTCAATTTGCATATTAGTCTTTTATTATATAGGATGGACTTTGGTTGATTACCTGCCACCCACCCACCCATGATCGGGGCCGGGGAGGGATGCAGGAGGTTGGCCAGCTGGAGAGGGACCGTGGGAGGGCTCCAGGGCATGTCCAGCCCTTCTCGCTCAGTCCTGATCGGCCGGACCCCAGCAGCAAGCTAACCTACCAGTCGGAGTGTCTGACCCCTGGTGCTCAGTGCACGTCATAGTGAGCAGTTGAGCAGCCTTAGCATATCATTAGCATATTACACTTTGATTGGTTGAACGGATGACTGGATGACTGGACACTTAGCATATTAGGCTTTCATTATATAGGATTCTTTCAACTTTTCACGTGTTCAACTACAATACTCATGGTTAAATTCTTGCCCAAGGCATTCTGTGACCAAGTGGAGGATAAAAAAGACAACAGATGCCAAATAGCAGTTGATCTCAAGTTACTAACCTTCTAGTTAGATTAGCAATGGGTTTCTAATATCTATCATAGTAACTAAAATGTGAGTGCTCAAAGTTGGCAGAGGCAAATTGGGGGAAGGGATAAAATTTAGGAAAAGCTCTAGAAATATAGTCACAGTTGGAGAAAGAGTGGGATCTAAAGAAGGGAGGAGAAATCCTTTAAAACAGGACTGAGAGGAAATCATGAAGACTTGGAGGTGTCCTCAAGTTTAAGTTCTACCCCACTGTCATCTAGCTGTGTTCGCTCTAGTCAATGATTTAACTTCTTTAAGTCTCAGTCTCTTCTTCTGAAAATATTGACATTTATATATACCTCACATGGCTTGCAGGAAAAAATTAAGTGACAGAATACTTATAAAGCATCTGGCACATAAGAAGCCCAGATCAGATTTTTTTTTACTTTGAAAGCATATCGAGATTGATTGACATTGGCTTCTGAATAACAAATATCCCATTTCAGAGGCTCCCTCTCTATGGGCTAAACAAGTTTCAATGGGAAACATGGATTTTCTTCTCAAATTTACAGCTTCCATGTGTGCTACTCATTACTAATGTGTGTGCATTGGGAATACCATTTATAGTTTTCTCCCTAGGGATTTCTTTAGGCTAGTTGGAATGCCATGGAATTATAAAACAGATGTTATATACTTAAAAAATGTAACAACATTCTCATTCTTCTCTTTTGTCAGACTCTCTTCACTTTTGTTTATATAAGGAAATGCGTAAGCAAATTTTAAAAGGGAATATTTTGGAATTAGTTTCTGCACAATAAATTTTTGAATACATGGACATGTGATGCAAAATCTGCTGGCTCTGTTTCAGAAAAAATGTTATTGTTTAAAGGCTGCCATTTGGAATGTAATTTAAAAACTTGTTTTCAATAGCTATAAAACTATACACAGATTCTAAACAGAGAAATATAAAATAGGCACGTGATGCTCATCTTTTCACACATCTATAATAATCATTTAATAGTTTTAGAAGTAAAGTGTTGTGTGTGTGTTTTTATTTCATTTCATGTTTTTCCCTTTGAACATTACTTCTTTCTCTGATTCATATCCTTTTTATTAATATTATTATTCTAAACTTCCCTTTACAACTCTCTCATTTATAAATTATGAAAGCAGGTGTTTGGTATTTTTCCTTAAAGTGGAAATTCTTACATTCATTCATTTGTTTAACGCAATTACTGTTGACCAATTATGTGTCCAGCATCATGCTAAGTTCATTGAATATAATCTTGAGCAAAACAAATAGTGTCCCCACCTTATGGTGGCTTAAAAATATTGGTAGAAATAGAAATTATTGAAATAATTCCCAGATGTAATTATACACTATGATAAGTGATGTAAATAATAATTGCAAGGTGCTTTTTAAAAAAGATTTTTTAAATGATTTTTAGAGAGAGAGGAAGGGAGAGGAAGAGGAAGAGACAAAGAGAAACATTGATGTGAGAGAGAAACATTGATCAGCTGTCTCATGAATATCCCCTACTGGGAATCAAGCCTGAAACCCAGGCATGTGCACTGACCAGGAATCAAACAGGCAACCTTTTGGTACACACTGGCCAGGGAAAGCAGGGTACTTTTAAAAGAACAGTTAAGGGAAGTGACCTAGTCAGTTGAGAGATGGCTCTGACTGGAAATCTGAAAGATGAATAAAAGCAGCTGAGGAGAGGATGGTAGAATATTCTACACAGAGGCAACCTATATAATAAAGAGGTAATATGCAAATTGACCACCACTCCAACACACAAGATGGCCACCCCCATGTGGACACAAGATGACCACCACAAGATGGCCAGCAGGGTAGGGCAATTGTAGGCGATCAGTCCAAAAGGGGAGGGCAGTTGGGAGGGACCAGGTCTGCAAGGGAGGGAAGTTGGAGATGATCAGGCTGGCAGGGAAGGGCAGTTGGGGGAGACCCAGGACTGCAGGGGAAGGAAGTTGAGGGGGACCCAGGCCTGCAAGGGAGGGCAGTTGAGGGGGACCCAGGTCTGCAGGGGAGGGCAAATGGGAGGGACCAGGCTGGCAAGGAAGGGCAGTTAGGGGTGACCAGGCTGGCAGGGGAGGGCAGCTAGGAGCAATCAATCGGGCTGGCAGGGGAGCAGTAAGGGGATGATCAGGCTGGCAGGCAGAAGCGGTTAAGGGCAATCAGGAAGGCAGGCAGGCAAATGGTTGGGAGCCAGCAGTCCTGGATTGTGAGAGGGATGTCCCAGATTGGAGAGGGTACAGGCTGGGCTGAGAGACAACCCCCCCCATGCATGAATTTCATGCACCGGGCCTCTAGTTGATATATAATCATCAGCATCAAAGCATTTTCAAGAGACAGAATTCTCAACAAGAGGCTGGAAATATAGGATTGATTTAAGGATTTGAACTTTATTCAGAAAGTTAAAGGAAGCCTAAGAAGAGTTTTTAAAATAAGTAAAATAAGATTTGTATTTTTAAAGGTCTCTGTGTCCAAGATGAAAAAATGGAGAGAAGGAAAGTAAAAGAAAGTGAAGGGAAATCAGGATATTCCTGAGGTGAAGGGGTTTGAGATGACTGGTGGTGGAGAAAAGTAGACAGATTGAAGACGTATGTGTGAAGAAAATGTTTCCTCGATCTTTCCCCCCATTGTTCCTCTTTATTCTTTGTACACTGCCTTTTATCTACCTACTTTAGACAATCATCCAAATGGTTTAATGCATATCTTTTGCTCCTTTGTTGTCTAGAAAAAAATAAGAAATATTGATTTGGAAGCATGTATTCTTAATTTATGTGTTGTATTTTGAATTTTGTTGACTTACGGCACAGTTCTCAATGCTGTGCTTCTACTCTCCCACTGAAGGTCATGTAGATTTCCTTCAGCTTTCCACCTGACCCTCCCACCCCCAAATAATGTTGTAAAGAATCAGAGAAAGACAGAGAAGCATCAAACTGACTGTCAAACCTCAGAGGGAAGGCAGGGGAGGGGGGTGGTAAGAGATCAATCAAAGGACTTGTATGCATGCATATAAGCATTACCAATAGACACAGTCACTAGAGGCATTTGCTGGGGGGTGGGAGTGGCCTGCTGGGGGAGGGTAGGTGAAAGAGGGGATAAATGGTAATTGATGGAGACATGAATGTGGGTGGTGAACATACAATACAGTGTACATATGATGTGTTGTGGAATTGTGCACCTGAAACCTGTATACTGTAATTATATTAACCAGTGTCACCACAATAAATTCAATAAAAAGGAAAAAAGAATATCTAGGTATACATTCACTTGTGGACTTATGTGAGAAATGCAGTGAGGGGCTTACAATTCTTATACTACTGATGAATTGAAGTAATTCTCTATAAGGTTGCTAGCCTTTTATATTTTCTCTTTCATAATTTACCTGTTTACTACTCAGCTGTAAAAAAGAAGGAAATTTTACCTTTTGCAACAGCATGGATAGACCTGGAGATTACTATGCTTAGTGAAATAAGCCAGTCAGAGAAAGACAAGTACTATATGATTGTGCTTATATGTGGCATATAATGAACAAAATAAACTAACAAAGTGGAGACAGACTCATGGATGCAGAGAACAGACTGACAGCTGTCAGAGGGGAAGGGGTTGGGGGCTGTGTGAGAGGGTGAAGGGATTAAGGAAAGAAAAAAAAAAGAAACTCATGGACAAAAACTACAGTGTGGTGATTTCCAGCAGGAAGAGGGGGTGTGAGGGTCAGTAGAAGAAGGTAAATTGGGGATAAATGGTGATGGAAAGAAACTTGACTTGAGGTGGTGAACACAAAATACAATATGCAGATATTGTATTATAGAATTGTATACCTGAAACCTGTATAATTTTATTAACCAATATCACCCCCAATAAATTCAATAAAAAAATTTGCCTGTTTATATAATTTACTCATGTTTTTTTCTGATGGATCAATGTATTTTTCTTATTGATTTACAGGTGTTTCTTGTATAGTCTAGATATTAATCTTTTATTGGTCTCATTTAGTCACCTGTCCTTTCACTGTATTAATAGTCTCATTAAACAACTATCTTTTTTTGTATATAATTAAATCCATCACTGTTTTTTTGAGAGAATGCCCTATTTTGCCAAGAGATTGAGTAAGGTGAGGGCTCAAGTGATCATGTAAAATGAGATGGAGTGGTATAGGCAAAGGGTGTGGGCTTATGAATCTCAGTTTTTTAATATGAAAAGCAAGAATATTAATACCAGAACTATATGCTTCTGTTTGCGAGGCTGTTTATGAAGAAGAAATAAAATAATTTTGTAAGCTAGAAAGGTCCTTATAAATATTTGTTGGTTTTATCATAACTACTTTTAATACATAGTATGTTTCTACTAATGGAATTATTTTGTCTTCCTCTTGGATAGACAATTTTATCATTATGAAATGTCCCTTTTATCTCTAACAATGCTGCTTACTTTCAAATCTATTTTGCTTTTTTTCCTGGTTCTTGTTTTTATGGTATTTTTTCTGTTCATTGATTTAATTAATTGTGTTTAATAAACAGGATATAATTAGATTTGTGTCTTTATCCAGTCTAAGAATCTTAGCAATTTAATTAAACTTTCATTTAACTTATATTTTCTTTATTTAAAAAAGTACACATAAACCATGTTTTGTACCATTTAAATTTTAACCAAGACATTATATTTTCTGAAGACCATTAGTAGAAACACACTATGTATTAAAAGTAGTTATGATAAAACCAACAAATATTTATAAGGACCTTTCTAGCTTACAAAATTATTTTATTTCTTCTTCATTTTATTTGTACTTTATCTTATTTTTTTCAACATTTGATTTTATATTTGCAGTCTTCAATATCGTTTTTGTCTCAAATGTTTAGGTTTCTTTTCCCTCCTTTTTAGCATTATTCTGGATAATGAGTATTTTCATTATTTTATTTTTCTCTATTTCCATACAAAATGTATATGTATATATACCTTGCACATAAATATGTATTTACATATATATCTTGCACATAGAGGAAACATAAAATAATCAAATCTTTGATATGTACTAGTATATTTGATTGTTACCCTAGAGATAACAACACACATCTGAATTATTAGTCTAATACAAAATATTGATTTTACCATTTCCCCAATGCTAGCACCTTTTGGGTGAGGTTCTTGTTCAAATATTTTATGGGATTGTCTATTTTTTCATTATTAAGTTATATGAGTCTTGTTTAAAGAAATGTATTCTTTATACAAGTCTATCAGGTATGTGTTTTAAAAATATGTGGCTTGTCTTTTCATTGTTTTAACAATACCTCTAAAAGTGGAGACATTTTGTATATTTACTTTTGATTGTGATTCAATTTATCACTTTTATTCTTCTTTTTCTTGGTTTTATTCTTTTTTCTGGTACTTAAGAAATGAATTTGTCTAATGTAATGTAAGATTTTCTTATATATTTTCTTTTAAAAGTTTGATTTTACCTGTTTATTTAGACGTATGGTACATTTTATGTACATTCTTGTTTATGTTGAGATTAAGGATTAAGGTTCATATATTTCACAAAAATATCCAATTGTTCCAGAACCATTTTTTTAAAAGAGTATCCTCTCACCATTGAGTTACCTTTAAATCTTTGTCACAAGATATATGTGTGGATGACATTTCTGGACTCTATTCTTTTCTTTTTTTTTTTTTATTATGCCAATACCACATTGTTTTTATTACTGAAAATTTATGGAAGTACTAGAGTCAGATAATTTAAGTTCTTCTTTTTCAAAAGTATCTTGATTCTTTTAAGTACTTTGCATTTATGTATAAACTAATCCCCCCTTATTCCCTGTTTCTCTTTCCATGGTTTCAGTTACCAACAGTCAACCACGGTCTGAAAATACTCAATGGAAAATTCCAGAAATAAGTAATTTATATGTTTTAAACTATGCATCATTCTGAGTAGTCTGATGAAATCTTGTGCTGTCTTGTTCCATCTTGCCTGGGGTGAATCATCCCTTTTTCTAGCATATCCATGCTGTATATGCTATCTACCTGTTAGTCGCTTAGTATCTATCTTGGTTATAAGATTGCAGAGAGAAAGAGAAAGAAAACATTCATAAGACTTTATTACAGTATATTGTTCTAATTTATTATTGTTGCTGTTAATCTCCTATTATGCCTAATTTGTAAGTTAAACTTAATTGTAGATATGTATGTAGAGGAAAAAAACATAATATATATAGAATTCAGTACTATCTGCAGTTCCAGACAATCACTGGGGTTCTTGGACCATATCCCCCAAGGATAAGAAGGGACTACTGTAAGTTTGAACATCTTGCCTCTCGATTTCTTAAAAAACAAAAAACAAAAACACCCTGATTTTTATTACCTTGAATCTATAGATTAATTTAGGGAGAAGTGACATATTAAACCATTTAAATCTTCTGATACATGGTCATAGAATACCTCCCCATTTATTTAGATCTTTTTATTGCTTTCCAGCAATATTTTATAATTTCCAGTCTACAGGTTTTACACCAGTTTGACAATGATGTGCCTAGGTATGTTTTCCTTTATACTTATTCTATTTTAGGATTTCTGGGCTTGTTGAATTTGTGGTTGTTGTTATTTACCTTTGGAATACTCCTGACCATTATACCTTCAAATGTTTCTTTTGCTCTGTCCTCACTTTCTCTTTTTGAGAGTGCTCTATTTATAAATGTTGAAAAATTTGATATTGCTCACTGCTTTATGATGTTTTATTCTTTTTTTGTCATTCTTTTTCCTCTCTGTCATTTACTTTAGATAATCTCTATTTATCTATATTCAAATTCATTGATTCTTCCTTCCGATGTGTTGAGTCTATTGATTAGTCCATTAAAAATTTTATATCTTGCCCAGCTCTTTTGGCTCAGTTGTTGAGCATCAACCTATGAACCAGGAGGTCACAGGTTTGATCCCCTATCAGGGCACATGCCTGGAGTTGTGGGCTAGATCCCCAGTGTGGAGTGTGCAGGAGGCAGCTGATCAATGGTTCTCTCTCATCATTGATGTTTCTATTGCTCTCTCCCTCTCCCACCCTCTCTGAAATAAATAAAAAATATATATTTAAAAATTATATCTTATATTGTGCTTTTCATTTCTACCATTTCCACTTAACACTTTTTGTTAATTTCCATCTCTCTGCTGGTCTTCCCCACTGATTTATGCATATTCTTTACCCTTTCCACTATATTCTTGAACATATAAAAAGATTATTTTTAAAGTCTTTTTCTGGTAATCCCAACATCCAGGTTATCTCTTTGGCTGATTCTGTTCACCATTTTATTGCTAAAATATGGAACATAATTTTGTTTATATATCTCATGATTTTTAACTGAATGCTGGACATTTTAAAAATTAAAAAGTAGAACCTGAGGTAAATCATTTTATGCCAGGAAACAGCAAAGCATCTTCTCTATCAGGTTCTTAGTGTTGGGATTGAGCCATTTAAAAAGTAACCCAGCTGGGCTTGGGATTTTTATTGTTATAGTCACTTTTAGGGCATCACAGGCTAAAGAAAGTGGAACCATATGGAAGCCCAAATCTATAACAAATAAAGAAGGAGAAATGTGTGTGGATAAGTATGAAAGAACTACATATATATATATATATATATATATATATATATATATACATAAATACATATACATAAATAACTGAGGTTTTATCCCAGAAATAGAGGTTGGTTTAATATATTTTTAAAATCATGTTAAAAGAGTAAAGTAAAAATTTTTATGATCTCTAAATGGATGCAGAAAAGCATTTAACAAAATGCAATATTCATTTATGTACAAATTTGTAACAATTAGGAATAGAAGAAAGCTTATTCAATTTTATGAGTCATTGTTTTAAAAGATCTACAGCCAACAATATACCTTTTGATAAAATATGTACACTTTCCCCTTGTAATTTTTGATAAATTAAGGAGGTCCACTCTCACCATTTCTATTCAACATTGTACTGGCAATCCTACCTCATGCAATAAGGCATGAAAAAAGTGGGGGAAAGAGTTTATAAATGAAAAAGTAGAAGTAAAATTATCTTTCTTATAAACAACATTATTCTTACATTAAAAATCTCAACAATAGTAAGTGGTTTTAGTAAATTCACAAATATAAGAAAATAATTTGTATTTTTGTAAGCAATGAAAAATTTAGCAAACTAAAAAAAAAAATCTAATATAGCATGTAAGAAGAATTATTTAGAAAAAATATACTAAAAAGACATGTAAGACCTCTACACTAAAAACTACAAAACATTGCAGAAATAAATTAACAGTGTCCTAAATTATATATCATGTTCATAATTTGGACTATTCAATATTATTATCATTTCCATTTTCCCAAGATTGAAATATAGATTTAATGCAATGCCAATCAAAGTCTCAGAAGGAATTTCATTTATCCTTAAGTTGTAGAAAGCCTCAAGAAAATAATTTTTAAATCTTTATTGTTGAAAGTATTACAGATGTCCCTCTTCTCTCCCCACCCCATTGCCATCCTCTAACCAGTTCCCAACCTACCTCGGGCCTTCATCCCTCTACTGTCTGTGCCCATAGGTAAGATCTTTGGTTAAGTTCTTCCCATCCCCCGCCCCCCCTCCCCTCTGACATTCATTCATGCTTCCATGCCTCTGATTATATTTTATTCACCAGTTTATTTTGTTCATTAGATGTCTTGTTTGTTTATTTTGATTTTAGATTCAATTGTTGATAGATATGTATTTGTTGCCATTTTATTGTTCACATTGTTTAGCCCTTCTTCTTTCTTCTTCCTCTTGCTCTTCTTTTTCTTCTTCTTCTTCTTCTCTTCAAGAATACCCTTGGACATTTCATGTAATACTGGTTTGGTGGTGATGAATCCCTTTAGCTTTTTCTTGTGTGTGAAGCTCTTTATCTGACCTCCAATTCTAAATGAGAGCTTTGCTGGGTAGAGTATTCTTGGTTTTAGGTCCTTGCTATTCATCACTTTGAATATTTCTTGCCACTTCCTTCTGGTCTGCAAAGTTTCTGTTGAGGAATCAGCTGACAGTTGTATGGGTGTCAAGAATATTTTTGATTACCCTAACCATGAGAAAATGTCAGATAATCTACAAAATTATAACTTTTGTTAATTCTAGCATAGAGCTAAGATTTCAATTAACCATGAGAACTGAGTTCTAAATAGTAATAAATCCCTTCCAAAACAGATGAGACACACAAACCATTTCAATTTTGGGAGAGGCTAAGAGGAAAAAGAAACCACCATAAAAGCAATTAAGATCAGTGTGGCTCAGTGGTGGAGCATGGACCCAGAGGTTGATTCCCAGTCAGTGTTTCAATCTCTATATCCCTCTCCCTTCCTCTCTCTCTAGAAAAATCAATAAAAACATATTTAAAAAAAATAGATTAGCTGAAATTTTAACAAATTTAATCAAATTTAAGCATGGCCTACCAAATAGGTCAAACTTCAGTGGGAAGGCAGGGGAACGTTGGGGGGCGGGGTGGGTAAGAGATCAACCATATAAGCATAACCAATGGACACAGACACTGGCGGGGATGAGGGTATGTGCCAGGGGATGGGAGAGGCTGGGGGGAGGTCAGTGTGGGAAAAAGGAGACATATGTACTACTATTTGTAATACTTTAAACAAACAAACAAAAAATAATAAAATAAAATTTAAAAAAAAAACACAGGAATCACAAACATAAGGACAGTTCAGGAAATTCATATTCACTTACAAGAAATTTTTTAGTGGACTTCCACTAGGTGCTTACAGGAAGATTTGGGGTAGGGAGAGTACCTGGAGAGAGCCCGAAGACATGCGGGTGGAGGACTTCAGGTGACTACCACTAGGAAACCAGCGTGAACCCCTACACAAGTCTCTTAACCCTCCTCTCATGTGAAACAAAAACCTTAAAAATACTGGAGAAAAGGCAGGAAATACTCCTGCTCACAGGGCCCAGGAAAATATCATCAGTCCTGGAGGGAATAGGTAGGAGCAAAACCCATTTGCTTCTGTGGGAGTGGCAGAAAAAGTTTCCATTTCTAGGAAAAATCCATTCTTTCTGGAGGAATACATCTGAGAAAGAATTCATATGCAGTATATGTAGAGAACCCCTTCACATCTTTAGTAAAATAAAAAAACAATCACTACCTTAGAAATGGGCAAGTCTTGAACAGGCACTTGAGAAAGGAAAACATATAAATAGGCAACAAGTACATGAGAACTGCTCAATATCATTACTTATTGGGGAAATGCTAATTAAAACCACAGTGAAATACCTTATTGTACCACTGTTATGGCTAACATCACAAAAATTGATAATATCAAATGCTGGCAAGTTTGTGGATAATGTGAGAGTGCAAAATGTGGGGACATAAAAAGTTTTTTAACATCAAATATATAAAACAAAATACCATATCCAATCAAGCAATGTATTAAAAATAATTCTAACATGTAGAGATTATCCCATAAGTACAAGAACAATTTAATAAAAAATGTTAATAGTATAATTGACTGCATTACCTAATAAAAGATAAAAACTGTAATACCACATCAACAAATGTAAAATGAAACATTCAATAAAATTCAAAATCTATTCTAGTGAAAATCCTTAACAAACTAAGAACAGAAGGAAAATTCCAGCACCTAATATAATTGACAAAATCCTACTACAAATATCATTCTTCAGAAATAATAATTCTCTTTATTATTATTTCTGTGTAATATATTTTTGAAAATTTGAACCAATGAAAGGAATATAAAAGTGATGTTATAAACAGAAAATAAATACCGAAATTGACATTGTCCACAGATGATGTTATATATATGGACTAAGCAAATATACAACTAAATTATTAGCACTATTAAGAGAATTTAGAAAGATGTTGTATACATTCCTATTTAGTACCCCAAACAATTTAAAGTCATGATAATAAAATAAAACAATAAAAAAAGGCATATGATAACTTTGTTGATAATATATTATTAAAATACATAAAAGGTAACCTAAATTTAAACAGTACTGGTATACTATGTTTATGCCTGGGAACCAACAATATCATAAAGCTGTCAATTCTTCAAAATTAATCTATAAATTTAGTGCAATTCTAAAAAAAATCTAATAAAAAAATGAACCATTGGGACAAAAAATAAAGTATAGAAGTAGACACATAAATATTGAGATCTGGTAGGTGATTAAGTTCCTTTTCAAATCATTGTATGGAAACAGACAGTTGAATAAATGTTGCGTGAATAATTAGCTATAAGAAGAAACAATTAAATTCTTAGATTATATTATTCTTGAAAAAAACATGTGAATTAAGGACATAATGTAAAGAGTAACACTAATTATTCTAGAAGAAATTATTGAAACATATCTTTATTATATTAGAAAAGAGTTATTGTTTTTTAAAAGACACAAAAAGAACAAACCACAGAAGAAAAGCCTGTTAAATTTGATTATAGTAAAATGAAAATTCATATATGACAAAAGACCCCATAAACAATTCTAAAAGACAAACTACAGGTGAAGAACATTTACTGCAATGTTTAGCTCACAAAGAATTTACATCTAGAATCTACAAATAAATTCTATAAATCAATAAGGAAAAGACATTTCCACAGAAAGTGGAATTGTATTCATATAGTAAACAATATGAATAGAAACTCCACAGCATAGGAAACTTAAATAACTAATAAATATAGATTTGAAACTTACTGAAGTGAAGAATGTTAAGACTGGTTGCAAGAATAGACAATGATGTTAGAAAGTAGACTATTCTAATGTAAAGTAGAATATTGATGATTCCAGGGAAAGTAGAGAGAGTGAGATGTTCCCAAGTAAACAAAAGGGCATGGGAGCAAGAGCCCAGATGGAAGAGGCTCTTTAGGTCTATGGCTACCTCCTTTAGTAGAACAGACAGGAGGAGTAGATGGATGCCGATTCAACTAGATTAGTGGGTGGATGGTCAGGCGTTTTGTTGATTCTTTTCGGGTGGATTTTCTTTTTCTCTTTGAAGTAAATTATATCATCAGTTGAAAATAGCTATGGTATGCGACTGAGAGAGAAGTTGCACTTTGAGGATAGAAAAGAAAGTGTGAAATAATCTTTAAAGAAAGTAGGAGGGCAAGTTGACCAGAGAAAAAGGTAAAGTTTATAATTCCCAAATTTATACACTGAGTGGCTAGATTATTATAATCTCTGAATGCATAATAATCGGGCCACTCAGTGTATATCTTATATAATAAAAGGCTAATATGCAAATTGTCCCCTCGACTAGGAGTTTGACCAGCAGGCAGGCCGGCCAACCGCCCATGTCCCCTCCCCCTGGCCAGGCTGGCTGGACCCCACCCATGCACAAATTCATGCACCAGGCCAGATTTTATATATATATACTGAGTGGCCAGATTATTATGACCACCCCATCAGTACTTCGTTGGGCCACCTTTTGCCTTCAATACTGAGGCGATTCTTCTTGGCATTGACTCCACGAGATGTTGAAAGGTGATGCGAGGAATCTGACACCATGCTTGATGAATAGCACTGTCCAGTTCTGTGAGATTTGATGGTTGTGGAACCAGCTGCCTGATGGCTTTTAACTTCGTCCCACAAATGCTCAACTGGATTGAGATCTGGTGATTGTGGGGACCACCTAAGCAAGGTAAAGTCTCCCTCATGTTCTTGAAACCACTCCTGCACAATACGAGCACTGTGGCATGGCGCATTGTCTTGTTGGAAGGAGCCATCTCCATTGGGATATGCCATCAACATGATAGGATGAACTTGATCAGCAACGATACTTAGGTATGTTGTGCTATTCAGACGTTGTTTCACATGAATTAAAGGGCCCAAATCATGCCAGGAAAACATGCCCCAAACCATAACACTTCCCCTACCAGCTTGAAGGGTTGTACTCATGCATGTGGGGTGCATGCTTTCACGCTGTTTCTGCGAAATTCTCACTCTGCCTTCTGCATGATGCAACTGGAAACATGATTCATCGGATGACATGACTTTTTTCCAATGCTTAACTGTCCAATCCTTGTCTTCCTGTGCGAATTGGAGGTGTTTTATCTTGGTAACTGCAGACAGCAAAGGTATTCGAACAGGCCTTAAGCTTCCATATCCCATACAATGCTAATTTGCCTACAAATGTCAGGTGGTCATAATAATCTGGCCACTCAGTGTAGTGAGATTTATCTTCCAAAGCAAATGATTGAATTGATATAGAATTAAAGTTTTCTGAGAAAAAGAAACAAAAATATCAATGGTTTTATCAGGAAAATTATGAAAATTCTAAATCATGTAATTGAATCTGAAGGGGAGAAAAAAAGATGGTAAGAAGATAAGAGAGAATATGAAAGAGTCAATGAACTGGAGAGCACAAAGGATAGAATAATGTCCATGTATAAGTAAAATAGGAAGAGCAGAAGTTGTGATGGGAGTGAGGAACTTAAATTGGTGATTTTTAGAATCAGAGCAATTTGGGTGTTGGCATGTTCTAGGATGTAACTAATGGACAAAGCTGTTGACTAGAAATATCTGGGGGTTTGGATAACTGTCCACATGCTCATTCAATGGGTTGAAGAAGAAAACCATGCCAAGGGTCAAAGTCTCAAATAATGGGCAGAAATGACTAAGCACAGGTAAAATGTAGTGATGGAAAAGTGGAGAAGGTTAGACAACATCTGGAATACTCTCTTCTAAAATAGATAATTGTGATGTATACATGAAGGTGTCACTTCCCTGAGTCTTTGGAATACATAGTATATGATTGCAGTCTATATTCAGAATTATTGTCATATATACAGAAGCAATAAAATAAATATAATATTTAAATTGACATATAAAAATTCTACATAGGGATGGCTTGTAAGAATGTGGCTTCAGTATTACAAAGAATAAGTACAAGAATCAAATATATTCTTCATTTAGTTATTAAAATTACTTGACGGGTCCAATATCCGGCTGGAGTCTTCTACTGGCTTGAAGCAAGCAAGAGTTCTGAGTATGTTTTGTCCAGAAGAACTTGGCTTGAGATAATTTTTGGCTGTGGTAGAAGTTGAGTAACTGGGACATGAAAGTAGGGCTTCTCAGAAGAGAGCCAATGAACCCAGCCTGCTGCCTTAGGCAATGTGTGTCCTAGTCAGAGTCCTATTCAGGAATTCATGTCATTTGAAGTAAGTGGTTTGTTCTTATTGAAGAAGACATTGCTTGCAAAGACATGCCAAGTAGTGTCCAAAGAAATGAATCACGGTATAAAATCTGGGCGGTCCTCAGAGTTGGCTTTGCATATAGGACAAAAGAAGCATTTGTGAGGTGGCAGAATATCTGTGAAGGGAATTCTTTCTGCGGTCCAGGGGTTATTTTGGCATAGACAAGGAGATCACTCAGCAACACTGGCATTTGTATGGCCATATTTATTTTTGCCAGGAAATATTTACCCCATAGTCTAACACTGTCTGCTCCTAAATTAGGACAGGCAGTTACCATAATTCTATGGCATTAAATAAGTTTCTTGGGGAGAATAAATGTTTTGGAGATGTACTGTAACAGCTCACTACTGGGCATGTTCCCCAAGGGGATCATGTGGATAGAAACAAGAAACTAAACTTGGTTCTATGAGGGTACAAAGAGCAGGAATCCAAATTCAATCCTACCTTAAAATTTTATTCATATTGGTTTTATAGGATGCTCTCTCCCAGCTCAGCAATGGATTCATCTTTTAGCCCAAAAGTGGGTAGTTTCAAGCCAAAATCAGATATTATGGAGGTTGTGTGTATATGTGTGTGTGTACAATTTCCTTAGATGTGATTACCAATCTCAAAAAGATGTACTTTGTCAAACCATCCACATTTTAGTGACAAAAATATCATTTTGTACAGAAAAGCAATCAGATAGGTTATCAATAGACTAGAGTATTTTGATTCAATGTTCTCACTTTTGAGATGGGGAAATGAGATCTGGCTGTGTTCAATAATTCGCTCCAAGTCATAGAGCTAATAGTGATGGAGCCAAAACTAAACTCAAGTCCCTTGATTTTCAATCTAGAGTGTTTTCAGCAATACCAATTTACCTAGGCTTAGCACTGTGTTTTCATTTTCTCAACCTTTGCTCCTGGCTATGGGATACCTTCTTCAGTTCAGTGCCCTTACCATAAAGCTTATCAAATCTTATTGTAAACCATTTCAAGCATTAAAAATGTCTAGAAAATATTTGTAAGAAAACACATGTACCTACCTAGTTTTAACAAATGTAACATTATGTTTTTCTTTGTCTTTTCCTTCTCCTCCCTTTCAAATTCAAGATTTGGTGTAATAATCATTACACCAAATCTTGAATTTAAGCCAATTCAAGTTGCTATGCTCTATCTATCTACATACACTTATCTATACTGATAAAAGGGTAATATACTAATTAGACTGGGTCAACTGGTCATCTTCCGGATGTCTGACTCCCTTCTGGACAAAGCCATGGTGGTGGAGGTCAAGGCAGAGGCAGTTAGGGGTGAGATCAGGCTGGCAGGGGAGGGCAGTTGGGGGCAATGAGACCAGCAGGGGAGAGCAGTTGGGGGCAACCAGGCCAGCAGGGGAGGGCAGTTGGGGGCATTAGGCAGGCAGGCAGGTGAGTGGTTAGGAGCCAGTGGTCCTGGATTGCGAGAGGGATGTCTGAATGCCGGTTTAGGCGTAATCCCACAGGCCTAGCAGTTGAACATCCCCTGAGGGGTCCCAGATTGGAGAGGGTGCAGGCCAGGCTGAGGGACAGCCCCTCCCGCCCCCGTGCACAAATTTCTTGCACTGGGCCTCTAGTACATATATAATTCTACATCTTTATTTTGTTCAATATTATGTTTTTTAAGTTTTATCTTAACCCTAAACAGTCTTCTGTTGTATAGATGCAATGATAATATTTATCCACTGTCTTATTGATAAAACAAAATTGTTTTCATAGTATACACAATGTTCTGATGAATATATTGGTGAATATCTCTAGGCCTCAGAAATGGAACTGCTAGTACAAAGAGTGCATGCACATGTGCTTGGTATAATAGTGGCTTCCCCAAAGATGTACGTGTACAAACATCTCTAAATATGTTACTTTAATTGCAAAGGGGACTTTACAAATGTGACTGAAATTAAGGATCTTCAGAAGGGGAGATTATCTTGGACTACTCGGGAGGGCCCAACCTAATCAAACAGTCCTTGAAATCAGATGGGGAAGAATAGAGAGAGCTTTCCACAAGAAAAGAATTCAACCAGCTGGTGCTGGTTTTGAAGATGGGGGAAGAGGGCATGACCCAAAGAATAAGGACATCCCCAAGAAGCCAGAAGGCAAGGAAAATGGCTTATCACCAAGGGCCTGCAGAAGGGGATGTGGCCTGATGACACACCTTTTTAGCCCACTAAGATCCATGACAGACTTTGGACCTCCAGAACTGTAAGCTAAAAAATTTGCGTTGTTTTAAACCATGAAGTCTGTAGCAATTTGTTACAAAGGCAATAGAAAACTAACACAGAGTACTAATTGGACTGTTGTTAAATTTTCCTCCGAAGTAGCTGTACTAATTTCTGTGCTCACTGTCAATGTATGAGAATCCCTGTGACCTTTTAGTCTAGGGTAGCACCAGACTTTTAAATGTTTGTTCATTGGGTGAGTTTGAAAAAGTATGCAGTTTTCTAATGTCACCCCAGTAAATTATATTTAAAAAAGAATAAGTATGCAGTTTTAATTTGCAAGTGGTTTTAACTGTGTGTTGGGCACTGTTATATGTCCTCTACACATAATAATTTATGTTATCTTTACCACATCTCTATGAGGTGAGTTCATTGTTTCCCAAGTATACAGATGAAGAAATAAGGGACAAAAAGGATATAATAAGTTAAGAAGTTCAAAGAGCTAGTAATTGGTAGAGCCAAGACTTAAATCTGAGCAGTCTGACTCCACTGTCCACATTTTGACTCTGACACTACACTACTGCTGCCGGGTTTTGCTTTATATATTTTATGACTATTTTATTAAATATACTCAAGCTTATGCATGTTATGATTTTTTATAGAAATACGTATTTTTTTTCTATTGTGCACTGACCTTCATTCCATCAAGCCTTTTTAAATTAAATGACTTTACTTCTATTTTATAGGACATTAGTATTACTATACCAGTTTCCTTTTGATTAGCATTTGACTGTTGTTTTTCCCACTTACTTTTAACTATAATTTCCCCCTTGCTGATTTGAACATCATGGACTGTATTTTTTTTAGTTGTTACCCTAACTATTTTAACAGATGGGTAACTATCATTTTTTTTCTAATGAAGTTGATTTTACTCTTCCTTCTTCATAACACATGAACCTTAATTCACTTTAAATATCCATTAAAATTCCATAATATTTTCATTTTTGTAAAACATTGAAGTTTTGTCTTTTTAAAACTCAAGAAAATGATTTTAGATATATTTGAAACAATTACATTTATCAATATATTTATTAGAATCTATGTTAACATTTGGTTTTGCTATCTCCTTCCTTTTCTGTGTTTACTTTTCTTTCTCATTTATGAAGAATCTCTTTTAAACATTTGTTAAATTAAGAATCTGTCAGTGGTAAATTTTGAAAGCCCTTGAATATTTCATTATGTCTTTGTTTTCTGCTCATTATTAAAAAATAGTTCAGCTTGCACATGCACACATGAGCATACACACATTCTTATATAACCCTTACCACAATGCCTTTTTTTTTATGAGAAAACTGAGGAGAAGCAAAATTAAATAACTCCCCAAGTATATGTGAAAGCACAATATAAAGTAGAAAGTATTGAACAAAGTTATTTATGTGTTTTATCTTTCCTACTCCATTGAAAGCTATTTAGAAAACAAAGACTGTCTTTTATTATAACAAAGAGTTAGCAAATGAATGAATATCCTTTTATTTCCATAAATAAATATATAATGCATAGGAAAATATAAATGAACAATTTTATAATTTGTTTATAATAGTGAATTTATATTCTCCTCTGACTGTTACACATTTAATTGATGATATCACATTTGTTTTTATGTCTTTAGTACATACTGAATATGTACTAAAGACATATGTACAAAAATGAAAATATTATGGAATTTTATGTACATATGTACATAAAATGCATATGTACAAAAATGAAAATATTATGGAATTTTAATGGATATTTAAAGTGAATTAAGGTTCATGTGTTATGAAGAAGGAAGGGTAAAATCAACTTCATTAGAAAAAAATGATAGTACCTGGTACATGGTAAATGTTAAAAAATAATATACTTTTGGGAAGAATACTTCACATGTAATTCAAAAAACATGTATCTAAATCAAATATAAAGATTGAAATTTTACTTCCACTCATGTTAAGATTCTTAATGATTATATATATATATATATATATGTAATATATATATGTAATATATATATATGTAATATATATATATATATACACATATATATATGTATATGCCTAATATGCAAAGTGTCCCCTCTGTAGTTCCACTGACTGGAAGTTCCATCACTCGCTATGACATTGCACTGACCACCAGGAGGGGGTGCAGAATGAAGGAAGGCCCTGGCCAGTGGCTGGCAGCTGCTAGGGACCCTCCTCCTGCATGAATTTCGTGCACTGGGCCTCTAGTTTAATATAATCTCAATGTTATTTTTAATGGTGATATAAAACTCCTAATATGCCATTTGTCATCTTAAGCATATTTAAGTGTACAGTTCAGTAGTGTTGAGCATATTCATATTGTTAGGCAATGGATCTCCAGAACTTTTTCATCTTGCAAAATTGAAACCCTATACCCATAAAACAACTCTTCGTTTCCCCCTCTCCCTTGTCCCTGGAAACTACCATTTTACTTGTTTTTATAAGTTTGACTACTTTATATATTTCATTATTATTTGTTTACTGCATAATATTATTAAATATTTCAGGTAGTGCTGATGGAAAAGTACATTATGGAAGAATAATATATATATATATATATATAAGATATATATCTATATATATATATAATAGAGAAATATGCTAATTAACTGGGACGCCATAACAGGTTGACCAGACAGGAGGAGGTTGCTCGCACAGCGTCAGGGGCTGGGCGGCAGGGGCCTCCGCATGCCTGCGCTGGGGAGAGCCTGATCAGCAGTGGCCGTGGCTGCTTCAAGGGCCGGAGAGGGAGGCAGGGCCAGACTGGCGAGTGGAGGGTGGGTGGTGCCGTGCGATTTCGAATAGCATGTTGGGCTCCTAGTACTTTATAATTGGCACATGAAAATCTCTCTCTCTCTCTCTCTCTCTCTCTCTCTCTCTCTCTGAAATATGCTACCTAATTTCAAGCTAAGCAGGAGCCTTCCATGGATAACAATTAAAAAGTAATATTCTATTTGAAACATAAATCACTGCCTAAAGGACTGTGTGAGAGAATTCTCACATTTCCTCTCCTCCTACTTCTTTTTTTAAATTTTGTTTGGGAGGAGGTTGAAAACAGAAGCATTGTTGGAGTATTAAGAGTCTTTCTCCCTTGGGTATTGTTCTAAAAAGGCAAGTTTGAAAAGCTTCAGGTTTTCTCCAATAGCTAAGTAAAGGCCAAATTAAATATAAATTAATTAGTTTCATTCTTTTGATTGCTCCGTTTCTATTTTTTGAAGTCAAAATGGCTTTCCTCAGTCATAAACAGATTCTACTTTGAAAACCCCAATTTAAATCAGTAAGTGCTCTAAAAAGCCTCACGCTGTGGATTAAGAAAACATCAGGTGACTCAGAGGGGCCATAAAAGGATTTAGGCTTAGGAGCGAAAATATTACTTTTTGAGAGCCCCTACATAGCACCTGGAAAAACCACTCTGTTGGTTTGGCTTGACCCTCCAGAGAGTCTTAGGCCTTCTAGAAATCCACATTATTACCTTAGGAGGCAGCTTCAGCCATGAATGTAAAAATGTAGCTTGGCGATGAAGGGTCTAAAGGGCCTTATGCCTCTGGGTCCACAGTTGGAAACATCCTCCTATTCTAGCTTTACCTTTTACTTTATTATTTCTGGCATAAGCAGATTTCAAGGAATTGTTTTCTTATTTATTCATCCACTATATATTTACCAAGCACCTACTGTGGTCAGAACCTCTATTAGCACTGTAGAGACATACAGTGTCCCTGCCTTCATGAAGCTTCAGTCAATTTATGATTTGGTCATCATGTGATTTAAGGCACTCAAAACTATGAAGTAGAATGGAATTCCCAGAAGCCACCTATGCCATACTCCTACCTAAAGAAATGACTCAGTAAAATATTTTCTGACAGATTTGATTGTCATGGCTGAAGATCTTCAGAGAGGGGATATCTTCGACCTTTGAATTAGAGTCATTGTTCTTATATGCAATAAAAACACATATCTAGGAGTATTTCATGCAAACTAGGGTAGAAAGGTGATAGTAGTATTGCTAGATGAGATACAAAAAGTCCAGTTAAATTTCAATATTAGTTTGAGGCAAATATTGCATAGGACATACTTATACTAGGAATTTATTGGAAGTTAATCTGAAATTCAAATTTAACTGGCATTATTTAATTTTATTTGCTAAATCTGGCAACTCTATATGGTAGAGAAAGAAGAAAGGTCAGGCAAAATTATTTTAAATATTTAATTAATGAAATAAATAAAATAATTCAGTGGAGTTCAAACACTAATGACTTGGGTTATAGTACCATCAGCAATGTACTTTGCAACTCTCTCCTGACTGATTCTCTTTACTTAAGGATGACATTGGGATAGTCTGTGCATCATTGGTTCTCACATTATGGATTCTTATGACTAAAAGAAAGATTCAGGCCATTTACTTTTAAAGAGTCATATGTTTTAATGGGATCCCTTTGGAGACCCGTGTATATCCATTGCATCTCCAATAAACTGCCCCGTGAGACAAGGTAAAAGTAAAATGGACTCCACATGGTGTACTACTAGACTTGAATTTTTATCAGCCATTTCACAAGGTACTTGAAGCATACAAAAACTTTCCCAATATCTCTGTGGTTTATGTTCTGTGTCTAAAGTTCCACCAAAAATAAGGTAGCGAATGTGTAGAGAATAGAAATAACTGCACTATAAGCACTGTGGTAGCAGAGACCGGACCTATTTTACTCACAGCCAGTAACCAAGTGCCCAGCACAGTACTCTCAAATGTTGTTAGATGATAGTAAAGAATTCTATCTTCCACATACCCTATGCCCTTTACTCCAACTAAAAAAAGGCAAATTCTATGATTTTCACAAAAGGCCCTCATTTATTTTTATGTATATAAAAGGCAAGTCTGGAAAAAACACACATATATATAGAGTATATACAGTATATGCTTTGTCCATCTTGAGGTCTTTCATTATTCAAAGTAAGAAAGTCAGTAATTTTAAAAGTTATTTTTCCCAAGTAGTGCCTATACCAAATATTTATATTGTATTCTTTCTTTAGATTAAAATACACATATTTCATTGAAGTATAATTTACATGTTGGGTTACAATACTTCTCAAAAATAACACAAAATTCAAATCAGATCTTTTGCATTCTTAAAAGATATACTGAGGCATATTAAAATTTGTAAGAGTTTATTTGAGCAATTACCAATTCCAATTGGGCAGAACCAAACCAGAGGTGGTTAGGAGCACTCCAGTGACAAGGAGTGAGGAGAAAAATTTATGGAGAAGGTACAGAAACAAAGAAAGAAAATTATTTGATTGGCTATTGTTTAAAGGCTAGTTGACTGTTTGCAATTATTTGTCCTTTGATGTTGACTTTGTAATCTTGAGGCATTTACAAGCTTAGATTTGGCCACCAGGGCATCAGAGCCTTATCAGTCTAAAGGCCAAGTTGTTTAATGAGTTTAACAATAGCTTGCTTCTTCATTGAAAAATGTTTAATATTCATTATTAGTTCTATTACATAAGGGCAACTTTACACATCAATTCCAAATGGAATCATTGAGTATTCTAGGTAGACAGTATTTTCTAAGTCATTTACACAACTGTTACTTTTTTAAATGAAGAAATGGGCATCCACAGAGATAAAGTAGCTAGTCCCAGATCACATAGGTGGAATTAAAACGTAAGCCTGTTTATCTTCATTTTGAGTCCTCTGTTTATATTTCATTACATTTTTATTTGGAATTTAAGACTTTTTGGCTTAAATATGAAAATATGCAAATATGTTCAGAAATTGCAAAGAGAAAAGGTGACATTAGCATTTAAACAAGGATTTTAAAAGTTTGCATTAGTTGTTTCTTTTTTTCTTTTTAATGACTCACATAACAGACTCTAAGGAAGTACTTACTTTCTTACAAAGTGGAAATAGCTCCTTATTACTTTGAATTGTCTTGGACGTTGCCTAAATGGCTGTCATGAGGTGAGATCAATGCAGGTTCTCAATCTGACATGCTGGTAGGGTGACCATCTGAGTTTCCTCTGGAAAATCTGAGAATAAAATGTCTAGACTGATTTTCAGTCCAGAAGCTCAAACTTCAAGAAACTTGGGACAATCTCAGCAGCCTAAGGAGATGGAGTAAACCCAGCTGGGGCATAGTCACGCAGTGTCCATCAGATTATTCACCAATTCCAGCTTCTTCTATCCTTTGCCAGAACAGGAATCAACTCATTTTCCCCTTGCTACCTCCTCACCAAAACCTCTTTCTCTTTTCAAATTTTTTCCGGGTCCTGACTTGGTTCTAGTTTCAACCAAATTTCTTTCCTTTTCCTCTCTTGCTGAATTTTTTGGTTAGATTTTGGAATACAACTATTCTTTATAACTCTATTTTCTTTTTAACTCTGAATGGGCAAACCAGACTAAATACTTCGCTTTGATTCATTCATTTATGCCTAGACATGTTCTAAGCACTCATTGCACATAATATACAAAACGAATGGGAGATGAAGGTCACTCCATTGCACAACCTCAGCCAGCACCACTCACAAAGTGGTCCTGCTTAGGAGCCAGTAATAACTTATTTATTCTTCTGAAGTTGTCTTTGATCTTTCTACTCTTCAAGTACTAAATCAGAGAACCTTGCAAAGTCATAGAAGGAGGTGGCATTTGTATCTTGTGAGACCTTACTCATGACTGTACCCTTTTATTTTCCTTCAAACAATAGTGTATCCTGGAGGAAAGACATAAAATAGAACATTATTATAAGGGCTGCCTCTCTAGGGACCAGCCTAGTATGGAAGTGGATACTGCCTCTGGCATTAGAACTATACTCATCATGGCCTAGGTGACAGTTCGTGGACTCTGTCTAGAAGATAGTAACTCAGGCCAACTTAACAATAAAGAAAGCAGCCCATACCGGGGACTATAAATCACAACCCATAGAAAGAAGGCAAACGTACCTAGTGAGGGTGCAATCCAGTAATGTGACCAGGGGCTCCTCTGATAGAGAATGGGAAATCAAGGAAAGTGTCTTGACCTGGGAGACATGCAAAGACAGGGACATCTGGGGCTACCAAGGAGTTCAAGGAAGATTTCTAAATCTCTTGATTCCATCTACTTCTATTTTTACCAACTCTGCAAGAGTCCTGGATACTATGATATCTGGACTATAGCACTAGAATCCTAATTCATCTCTCTTTCCCACCAGTCTTTTCTCCTTGCAGCTAAAATAACTTAAAAAAACAACAAAACAACACACAAATTTGATCATATAACATACTCTTACCGTCCTTCAATATCTTCCCATTTTAAGGTACATCAAAATTTCTAAGAGATCCTTCATGATATAACTTTTAACACTACATTTTCAGCCATACTTCCCACTGACTCTCCAATGTTCTTGCCAGTCTCACCACCCCAACTGGCCTTCTTTCAGGCAGCCCTACTTATTAAACACATAAATAGTTCCTTAGGCTAGAACATTTCTTCTAGCCAAATGGGAATCTTGACAAGTCATCTATTCAACTACCATTTTCAGTTCAAGTTTATCTTCCATTAGGGGGGTGGGAGGAGGGCATGTTTTTCACAGCTCCCAAAGTAGGTCAAATCCACTAGTCAAGTTTTTTTGTGCACCACTCCTTGATAGCATCTACAGATCATGATTGTCATTTTACTCCTTTTTATGTGGTCATTTGATAAATGTCTGTCACCCCTACTAGACTGCAGTGTACACAAGGACAAGATTGGTCTATTGGGAAACCTTTGTGTTCCAAGAACCCAGCACAAAGGTTGGTAAATAGTGGTCACTTTTCATGTAACTGTTGATTGAGTGTGATGTAAGAAGTGGGACTTGCCTGCTTCTAATTGTTTCTTTTAATATATTTTGGTTGTGCTCTTAGTACCTGGACTCAGAAACTCTTGGATCTCCAGGTTTATGGATGAAGAATCAACCTAAATAAGGTGGAAATTCTATGAAGTATAGAGCTGTGCACCCTGGGTGTTTCTGGGCCCAGTCTGATGATAGGAGCGGCCAGCGTTCCTACCACCATAGATTCCCCCATCTACTTCAATTTTAAAAATATTTCTACAAAGTGCTACCAAGCTCATCACTTGTATTAAGCAATAATTAATTTGTTTATTTCAAAGACACAAACAATGGCCAGCTGGAGCTATTAGTTGGCATAAGATTACAGGGTTACCATATGATGTTGATATTCTTGCAAACAAGAACAATAATATGAACATATTTTATTCATGTGAGACTTCAAATATTATTAGAAATAACTCTGGGCTTTTATTTTTGTGTTTTAAGGACTCCTAGAAATCGAGGGCCCTCAGGTTAGGAACTACTGCATTAAGTCTCATAAAGATGGGACAGACAACAAAACTGGGGATGACTTTCCTCTCTGTTCTGATAATGCTGTGTCACTCTGACAGGACTGTGACCTGGAATATTTGGTAGAGACCACAATGAGCCAAGCCATAGTGGGCTGACATGATGTTTTAGGCAGAAGTACCCAGCTGAGGATGAAGCAGACAGTGATCCATGCCTTAACTTAGAAGACATTTTTCAAAACCTCAGCATGGCCAACTTTACCCTTTTCTTAGTTGTAAAGGTATTGCAGCCCGGCCAGTGTGGCTCAGTGGCAGAGCATCCACCATGCACCAAGAGGTCGAAGGTTCAATTCTCAGTCAGAGCACATGCCTGGGTTTCAGGCTTGATCCCCAGCAGGGAGTGTACAGGAGGCAGCCGATCAATCAACATTGATGTTTCTATCTCTCTCTTGCTCCCCCTCTTCCTTCCCCTCTATCTGAAATCAATAAAAATATTTTTTTAAAAAACAAAAGTATTGCAACCTGAGGGTTACACTTAGTAATAATTCTAGACATACATGGCTGGTTTCTTAAAGCCAAATAAGTATTTAGATAATAGAAGGAACAAAAGGTCAGGCACAGGCCTGCCAAAGCTTGACGGCTATGCATGTTTTCAGAAAAAGAAACAGTGATATCCTTTATTCTACTTTGAGACAATATCTTTGAAGTCTTCACTTACCATAAAATAATAGCATGAACACGAGGAAATAATTAAAACTTGACCTCAACTTACATTGTAGAAGTTGAGTGAAGACAAATGCAATTTTATACATGAAAGTGCTTTAAGCTTATAGGAGGAAGGCTCCATTACAAAACCTTAAGAATACTCACTAGGAATTCCTATAAGTAAAATTTATATTTAAATCACATTTACTCCCTTTTTATGAAATCTGAAGCAGATTCTAGCTAAATTGAGCAGATTCAACATGATCAGGGAAACACTGCTGCTATACAGCACTATCTGAAATAATGGTGTGACAGGTAGGCATAACAATCTTGTGCTGACTAGAGTGAAAACTGAGACGGTGGCTAAGAGGGTCATTTAAGGTGAGACAACAGTAGAATTCCTCTGCTCATATCCTTTTTGAAATAAGTGAAAAACAGCACTATTACACTTGTCTCCAAAACGACCTCTAATACCATTCTTTTGCATCATTCAAGCTACACCCACCACTAAATTGCTCTTTAAAACCACTAAACTGCAGTCCTGTCTAAAGATTAATGATGCAAACTCATAACATAACATTCATAAACAAACAGTTTCAGAAAGAGAGGATTTCTTAGCCAGCAAACAGAATTAATATTTATAATATTATTGTAAGTGCATGGAGCACAAGTAACATTTTTTAGCAAGACCAATTGAGGAAGAGCTGTGTTATGACTCTGAACTGACTTTTCCTTTAATCTGATATGTAGCCATTGGTGATAGTGCCAGCACTTTTTATAATGAGATTTGTCTACCTATGCTCTGGATGGAATATCCTCAAATAGCCCTTCTTTATTCTTTGGGAAATGGAAATGGAGACAGTGAGAGGGTGAGAAGAAACCATCCCCTCACTTCAGATCACAGCAAAGCTGGATTTCCAGTACAAGATCCAATGCAGGATCTATTTCTAGCCAATGAATGAATGAGCCAGTAGTGAAATGAGGAGCCCAAAGGAGCCTCCAGCCTCTGGAATCTGTGCCAACTCTCTCCGACCACAGTACTTCCAATGGCTAAAGGGCACCTGGGCACCATTGCTCTGGAATGTAAAATAAAGAGTTACCAGCCTCGTTGAAGCTCTTTGGAAATAACTTCGGTTGAACTTGCTGAATATTGATGACAAAAAATAATCAGCCAGAATGCCCTTATTAAAAAGTATGTACCGCCTTCCAAACAGTGTAAGATTTTAATGGACAAAATAAAAGATATATTTTTCTTCTTGGTTCCTACCTGGAAGAAAGAGGGATCATTGAGTTTCTTGGGCAAGAAGCTATATGAATCTCTGCTTTCCCTTATAAAAGTGAGGATGGGAGGGAACAAAAAAATGCAAGGTGACCTCCCTAACAATTTTTCATGGAAGTCAAAATGTACATTCATGCAAATGACCAGATATAGAACAAGGAAAGGAAAAGCAGAATATGTTTATGATCAGCTAAAACATATTTCCCAGGGCTTAAGCACTGGTCCTGCCCACATAACCTCTTTTCAGGATATATATATAAGCAGGAGTTAGTTTCAGAAGGAAACAGAAGCTTACCTGTTCTCCAGTGATTTACACGAAATAAAAACCCCAAATAAACTGGACATTTAAAAAATAGCCAAAAGCCACATTCACATTTGTCTGGGAATTCATGTTGGAGAATGGCCTTTTTGGAATTATAACAATGAAATGCTAACATTTTGATCATTTTAATCATCATTAATAAATCTTGAGCAGTTTAGCCAAAGTAAATATATATATATTTTTTGCTTTGGGTTAAAATGTACCAATTTTGTACTTTGAAATAACTGTTTTCCTTTTTCTCGAAAAGCTAGGTAATTAACACACAGGAATTTGAACACAACAAAGTGTGCCCTGGACTTTAGGTTCATAGCTATTTGATATTTAAAATGATAAAATTATTTTGCCTCCCAGATTTCACAAATGTTAACATAGTGCCACATTTGCTTCTTTATCAAAAGAAAGAAAATGTGTAGCTGTCGCTGATGTCTCCCTACTCATGTCATTCCCCTCCCTCTTTTCATAAAGAAAACCATGAAGCCACTGAATCTGGCACACTGCCCAAGGATGCAAGCTCAGAATGCAGAACTCCAGCTGTGCATGGGGCAGCCCGATAACCACTGTATAGAGCACTCTCTTTGTAGTTGACCATTCACTATAAGTATTTGTACATTTACACAATATGTAATATGCTTTCAGGGCTTCAGAAATATTTACAAAGACACAAAACTGTGCATATCTTCCTACATCTTGCATTGCTTTTACTTACATTAGAGTTGGTGTTTGCCTGACAAGGAACTATTGCCTTGCTAACAGAGACTCAATTTTGTTCATGTTTCCATTCCTTAGGAAAGAAGAACCTATCCCTAGTCAAGGGTAATGCCAACTAGTTTAAGCAATCATAATAATCCTATTCCTTCTCGTTGAGTGGACTATGCAGGGCAATGTGACATAACTTTGGTCGATGAAACTATCCGAATCCTGCTGGGAGGCTTCTGGGAAAGATTTCTTAATCTTGAAAGCACAGAAAGAAATGGCTTTCTCTTCTGCTGGATGCTGTCACCTCTGAATGTGAGACATAGAACAGTGCAGCCATCTTGCTACTTTGAGGAGCTGACCTGAAGACATGCACACATACTGACGATGACAGAGAAGAAATATGAACAAAACAGGGGGAAGCTATACTAAACAATCTTCAGGCTATCCTCTCTCAGGTTTCTTCTTACTTGAGCTAATGCCTTTATTTCTTGTAAGCCATTCTGATCATATGCTTTTATCAGTGTTGGAAAGTACAGATTTTCTTTCATCTTTTTAATCACAGAATGGTTCCACAGTATGATATGTATTCATTCTCCTGTTAATGGACATTTAAACAATTGTAGGTTTTTTGCTTTTGCTAACAATGTTGCAGCAAACATCCCAGCACATGACTTTTTTTTTTTTTTTTACTTAAAATACACACTTATTCTCTTCCAGTTCTGGAGGCCAGGAGTCTAAAATAAGTATCATTAGGCAGAAATTAGTGTTTTGGCACAGCTGCACTCCCTCCAGAAACTTTAGGGGGAAATCTATTCCTTGTCTCTTCCAGCTTTTGGTAGCTGTCAGCATTCCTTGGCTTGTACACATGACTCTCTATGCATATTGTGTAATTGGAATTGTTGGGTCACATACATAGGCTACATACATCTTTACCTGTACTATCTTTACCTGTACTAGATATTCCCAAATTGTCTCCAATGACATTGAAACAATGTATGCCTTTGCAGCAGTGTATGTGAACATCTCTTTCCCAACATCATTGCCCCTTCAGACATTTAAATTTTGGTATTTTCAAACTTTGAAATTTTGCCTTCTTGATGAAATGGTATCTTTTTGTTGCTTTCATTTGAGTTTCCATGTTTGCAAATGAGGTTGATAAGCTTTTAATGTATTTCCTAGTCATTGAAGTTTCATTTAAGCCATTGATTTATTTTCCCATTGAATTGTTTGTTTCTGTTAGTTTTTAGAATTTTTTTCTGATAGTCTAGACTTTAATGCTTTATCGTTTATAAGCATTATAAATATTTCCTCCCAGTGTACTATTTGTCATTTTCTACCATATCTTTGTGACACAGGCCTTTTATACTTGAATGTAGTCAAATTTATCATTTTTTCATTTATGATGTGATGTTTATGTCTTCTTTAAAGGTCATATGTCTTATTTTGAGGTCATAATGACATCACCCTTAATTGTCTTTAAAATTGTGAAGTTTTGCTTTTCACATTTGGATTTTTAATATATCTAGTCATCTTTGTTTTTCTCCTGTCTTTAAATAGGTGAACAGACTTCTAAGTTTTTTTATTGTCTAAATTAGCTGTGTAAGTTAAGGTACAACTAGCATACAGAAACCAAAGTATGTATTTCATGAAAGGGAATTTAATGTAGAGAAATGGTTATACAGGTATTGAAGGAGTAAAAGGATGAATGAGGAACACTTTTGTAACCCAGAGATAATAACTTAAGGAAACAGGTACCAGCCTGAAGTCTGAGAGAATAGAATGGAGAGCTGGGGTACCAGATTTTAGAAACTCAGAGGAATCCCTGCAGAGTATGTGCTTAGACCTTTAAAAAACGAAGGCCACCTGGCTCCTGCTGGGCCTTCAAAGGTCATGCTAAGGCTGGCTCTGAGAGTGCTGAAAAGAAACTAGAAACTGGAGTGAATTATCCCCGCTAGGCTGAACTGCTATTGCCTGTGTAAATTACTATCTCTAGGGCAATGCAAATAGGAAAACAAGAAAAAAACAACAAAGTTGTCTTTTCTTCCTGCATTCCAATCTGCCTGTTACCTTCCATTGGCAGAACCTAAGGGGCAGCCAGGGAGCAATAGAATCTGGAAAATGTAGATTGCCTTTTCCCAGTTGCAGCTTTACTAAGCAGGAGTACAAAAGGGTGGATTGAATCGAAGAGACAACAAAGGTAAATAAATAGCCCATCAGTTGTGTCCACATGGGCCATATGTACCCAAAGGGACATGCAACCTGACTCATTGGAGTGGGAAAGGAAAAGGAAAAGGAAAAGGAAATTTAATTTTGCTAACATTTAACAAGACCATTTACTTTATTTAGAGTTTTCACACTGGTGCCCCCACTCAATCTATGTAGCCTTGTTGAACTTAAAGATAAACTAAATACTTATACTAAAAGGCCTGTATTACAAAGCTGACCTTTGGTAGAATGACAAGTTACTATTGGTAGCATACTGCTAATAGATATTTCCTTAGAAATGAATGCCATTAATTTGACCCTTCAAGATGAAGTTGACATTTTAGCAACAAGTATGAAACAGCTTTTCAAAAGCAGCTTTTTATATAAACAGGATTCAGGAGAAAGTATTTATATTATTATGGTACTTTGTTGGCCAATGGATATCTATCAAAACTCCCATCTGCACAAATTATAGCCTTGAAAATAGAATACTCAAACTACTTTCAAAATTAAAGATTTTAGTGTATTTTTAATTCATTTTTTAATAAAAAAAATACACTGCCTTCTAATTATTTTTCAGGAGCAATGGGCTGACATTAGAGGCTATAGAACTTTACCAGCTGAGTTTTAATAAAAACCATTTATAATTGCTGGATGAGAGTAAAAAATAATGAATCTTAAGACTTAACAAATGACACATTTTTTCCATTTGGATATATAGGATATTGTTAGTAATCTATTTTTAAAGTAGAGCATCTTTTAGGACCAAATATAAAACGATCTGAACCTATAACCGAATTTTTAAAATCACTGATAGCCTAATGTAAGCGTCCTCAAACTACGGCCCGCGGGCCACATGCGGGTGTTTTTGCCGTTTTGTTTTTTTACTTCAAAATAAGATATGTGCAGTGTGCATAGGAATTTGTTCATAGTTTTTTTTAAACTATAGTCCTGCCCTTCAATGGTCTGAGGGACAGTGAACTGACCCCCTGTTTAAAAAGTTTGAGGACCCCTGGCCTAATGTATTAAACTAAAATTTTAGAATAAGGAAGAATATTTGTTTTCAATGAAAAACAGTAATAAGTGAACAAAAACACTTTTATATTATTAGTAAATAAAATAATAAAATACTTGTTCCACTTTTATTTTTAATTTATCTTGTTCATAATTTAAATTTAAATATTAGTTTAGTAATATGTAGATAGAATTTATGAACAAATAAATATACTATATTGGGGCTGTGTGAGAATCTGGTTATTTTTAACCTAATGAGGTTTGTAGTGGGGTATATAACCAAAAATGTTTGGAGACCACTCATGTTAGTTAGTCATGATGTTTTACTTGTTTTAAATCCTAAATCTAAATTATGTAATATTCTAAGAATATCCCAGAATATGTAGACTGAATTTGAAAGTTTTTCTAAAAATTTACAGCATGTAATATATGTTCCAAGTATTTTAGGACTAAATACTTTAGAAGTGTTTACAGTATGAAGTGCTTTGATGATTAAGTGACTGACTTCCAACTATTAGTTCAGCAACCTTTATAAAAAGTCATAGTGTGTAGGGTTTCATAAATTTATATATATATATATATATATATATATATATATATATATATATATATAATTTAGTTCACAGGGATTAAGTAACTTTCTAAAAGTTAAACTCCAATTTATTAGCAATGTATTTGAGTTTATATAGTTTCATCAGTTGCCCTTTTACTGCATATTTGTTAAGTAGCTATACAGACATAAGCAAGTCATTCTACCTATTTAGGCTTTAATCTCATTTGTGCAGTGAAGGGTTGGCATAGATATCAAAGGACCCTTTCTTTCAAACCACCGAGTTTTGATACTATATAGAAAATTAATCTTAGAATGGGGCTACTGAAACTATTTCATTAAATTTCAAAATTCCAATGAGCTGACTTTCCATTTTAGTGGCTGGCAGTGTTCCCAGGGTCTGCCGTAGATGCATAAAGTTCTCCCTGGTCAAGGTGAAGAGACACTAATGCAAGGTTTTACCAACGCTGTGTAGTCCTTGGAGCCAGGAAAGGAACTCGCAGGACTGACCTGAGTCTTGAGGAACTGTTTCCCATTGTCTAAAAATGCCTTCTAGGGGCAGGTAGCATTTAGACCTACTCTGTACATTGCAATGTGTGCTTGCTTCTATCTGTTTCATCTACAGACCCTTTAGCTAGCTTGCTTCTTTCCTCTGCCATCCTTGGATAATCTCTGGTCTTGAGGCTTGTATACTTGATGGGTATTCTTGCCCATCTTTCTCCTCAGACTAACAATATGCCTAAGGGTTCCTTGAAAGAAAAATAACATAGCCATTTGGGACATGTTTGTTTTGTGTCTGTTCCACCAGTAGCCGGCACTGGCCCAACCTGCAATGAGAGTTTGGAGTCTAAGGCATGAAAAACAGCCCATAAGAATTTTAGAAACTCGTAAAGTTTGCAAACTAATGATCTAGGCCTTTCATTATTTTTGGAAAGGTGGCAACTCAAAGTTGCATGAAGCCAAAAGGAATATTTAAAACACAAGAAAATGCTTTTATTTAGGCTTTCATTCCTTGAAATGTTAGACAACTTGTCACTTTCCAGTAAAAAAATAAAATAAAAATAAAAAGACCACTGTGGGATGAAATGGCCTTTAGAGGGGCAAAAATAAGACAATCAGATCCATGACAGGGGTATATTGGCATGGCTAGAAGGCAATGACAGACAACAACTGCTGTGAGTGGAGATGAGATTGAGTAGGGACAGGGCCAAAAGACAAAGGAGAAACAACTCGATGGGGAGTGGTTAGAAGTCCTTTCCTGTGCAATACAGTGGAAAAAACCAAAAACACCAAGAGTTCAAGAGACAGATTTAGACTGAAAAATCTATAAAAGAAATAATGAAGAAGAGCCAAGCACAGCCAAACTCTGGGGCAGCCTAGGTAATAAACCATGATTTGTTCCCAAATATCTCATCTGCTGTTGTGGTACTTGTCTGCTATTAGTCACTCATTTGGGAGGTGACATTATCTCTAAAGTGCAAATGTTAAAAATTACATTAATTTAAAAAAGACATCAGAGAAATTTATAACAGAAAAATACTGATTAGTATTTCAGATTATTTGCATTTTTGGAAATCCAAGAGTAAAGTCCTAGGATAATCGAATACAGGAAGGTATATTTTAATGGAGCCACCCAGCCACTTACTAAAATATAACTTTATTTAATTTTCTTACTACCTCTTATTGCTCTCTTATGTTTTCCTTTTATCCTTTTTATTATTGTCTTATACTCTTGACTCTTTCCATTAATAACCACAAACACGGAAACATGTCTTATTTATCCATTGATACCCAGAACCTTGTACATTGCTGAACACATAGCAAGCTCTGAAAATATATGTTAAATGACTGATAAGTGAGTGAATGAACAACGTAATGGAAGATGTAAGGAAAGAATAATGTAGAAAAAGGTCCACAAATATGTATGTTTGTGTATATTTGAAAAAGATAAGCTTAGGTAAGGTGCTGGAAAGATGGATAAGATGAGAAAAGGGAGGAGTTTAGACAAAAAAAGTCAGAACAGAAAGAGGGTTATCCAAAATGTATTTCCCTTTTCTCCAGTATTGGCTCTGGAAAGAAACATACTTATTATGCTCTAATCTAAGGAGGGGAAAAAGCTATTAACTATATTTTGGGACTATTGAAAAACCCTTGGAATGAGGTGTGAGCAGTACTGCTTCTGTATTTGGCCTGGGCCTCTACAAAAATATCCCATGTGCTTTGTAAAAAATGTTATAGAACTGGGTGCTCTGTAATGACTGTTTTTAATTTATAGAAATAGCAAGCATTTTGCTTGACACCATGGTGGTCCTTATTAAGCAAGTGCAAGCAATGGATGTTAGTGAAACCCTGTCTATAAGCCTTGGTGGTGTTATTCATGACGGACTCCAAAGTTCTTATATAGAAAATAGGCAAAATGAGCCCTTGAGAATTTTAAAATTTAGTAACAATTTCATCATTGCCTTCCTTTCATCAAGTAATGAGAAAAAAAAAAGTTAGTTTGGGAATAATATGACTTGTCTATATTGCCCCCAAATAGCTTAAATCTGATGAAGGGGTATCTATAATAATAAAATCATAATATGATAATTAGACTGGACAGCCGAACGACCTTCCAGATGTTCTTCCAGATGAAACTGTGGAGGCAGGGGTGGTTATGAGCAATCAGGCAGACAGGTGAGCAGTTAAGGGCATCAGGCAGGTAAGCGAGTGGTTAGGGCTGATCAGGCAGGCAGGCAGGTGAGCAGTTAGGAGCCAGTGGTCCCAAATTGGGGTAGGAATGTCTGACTGCCGGTTTAGGCCCAGTCCCTGGCAGTCGGACATCCCCCAAGGGGTCCTGGATTTCGAGAGGGTGCAGGCTGGGCTGCGGGACACCCCACCCCATGCATGAATTTTGTTCACTTGGCCTCTAGTATAGTATAATGTAAATAGCCCTAAAGGTTCCCATATTTTTATAGCTATAATATATTTGCTTCATTTCTGCAATTTTTTTGTTTCTTTCTCCCTCTCTACTCCCCCAACTTTATTTGTGTTGTTGTTTTGTGTTGTTTTGTTTTGCACACTCAAAGGAATATATCTGGGATTACCCAAAAGCAAGATGAAGAGCTAACACAAATACGCACACTTTATTTTTAAGGGAAATTCTATGTGCTCCTACCCATGCTATTTTCTCTTCAGAATTTAATCTTTGCTATTTATCTAATAGGCTAATCAGTCACCACCTAACTTTAAGTGGCATAATCTTCTAGGAATATTACCTAATATTTTGTTGAGAAAAAATATGTAAGAAAGAAGGAAATAACATTTGTAGATTTGTGAAGGCAAGGTGAAGAAAACAAGAGGATTTCGGTTAACCCAGCATTTTCTGCTATATGAAAGTTGTCAGGTGACATCTCAAGTCGAACGGCCTACTTCTCTTTTCTGTGTGTATTGTCATCACATTCTCCAGGGTTATCCAAAGGATATTGTAACTATATTTTGAAAATGTCAAGGGTCTCCAATGATCTGTATCATGTACTAAGTGAGACAGATGTTCATTTTGGGGCGATGAGACAAGTCTTGCTTCTTTAAAGTCTCATGACTAGTTCCAGTATTTTAAAAGGGACATCATGAGGAAGTATTCACCAGAATGGATATAGGTTGTAGAAAGTAAGTAGAGAAAGCTCTGTTTCTTTTTGTTCATACTTCTGATTATATTTTAGGTATAACTAAAGAAATATAAGTTTTAGGGTATAACTGTCAAGTGAGTAATTTTCTAGAAAAAATACTGGTTTTTAAAAATTAATTCTATTAAAAATGGCTTTTTCCATGGCTGTGCCATCAGACTCCCTGCCCCATCTAATGCAGCTAGGTCAGTCCCTACCATTCTTGACTTAATAACCTCTCTTGACACAGTTGTTTATTATTGAGTTCCTGATACATTCCCTTTCCTGATCTTCAGAACCACCATTTTTATTTCTTCCTGTTTTTCCTTTGCTGGCTGCTCCTTTGCTGGAGATTAGTCTCATTTGCTGGGTCTTCTACATCTTCCTGGCCACTAGGATATGAAATGCCTCAGGATTCAGTCCTTGAACATTATAGAAAAAGATGAATTGAATTTGTAAATTCTAAGTGAGTTTATAATTATCCAAACTCTGTTGGTGGTTAATAACTCATGTATCAAATAATTTATGACTTTAGAGTAAAAAATAATACTGGAATTTATTTTTCAGCAAGGAAATATTGGGGCTGAAATTTTGGTTCTACCTCTTCCTAGCTAGTTAACACTTTGAGAAGTAAGTTATTTATTTTCTTAGAGCCTCAGTTCTCTAAATTGTTAAAAGAGATGAGAATATTGATCTTGGTTGTCTTCACAACCACAGTCATTAAAGCTGCTATGGAATAAATGGTAGTAATGCTTTCTTCCTAAGTCACAGGGTAGGCAAATGCTTCTCCTCTAAAATTTAAGCATTATAAGGGTTTTAGCAAGACATTTAAACAGGCTTCCTCAGAATCTCTGACAGAACTGAGACCTAAAATAAACAGATATGGTAAGAACAGCATGGGACAAAGATCACTGAGGCCATTACAATCCTGGAACCCTCTGCAGACATGATCCCAATTTCAGGGTAGCCTAGGCCTCCCACTCTAGACCATCCCTATTCAGAGAATACTCAGGAAACCAGCTTGTTCCCAGAATCATACCAGAGTGGATGACATGAATTTGGGAATCCTCTACCACAAAGATAATTGAAATCTTAGGGAAGAACACGAACTGACCCTTTCTTCCAGTACCTCTCAAGAGCCTGAATTATACTCAGTGAAAATTAACTGAGTAAATTAAATACTGTATCTACACATATGAAATAGTGACTTTGCCACATATACCTGAAATAGTCAGGAAATGCTACCTTTCAATACATATTTAAAAATGAAAGATTCATGGTTCTTCTTAAAATCAATGCTTACTTCTTTTTCATTTCATTCATCATCATTGCTTTCCATCTTGGTCCCTCATTCTCTTCCTTTAAATTCCCATTCCACCAATGAAGAACAGAAGGTGGTGGCTCCCAGTACATGGCTAATGTACACCTTTAAAAATGTGTGTTTTTCCTCTCTTTGATAGATATCTTGAATGATAAGTGAAGAAAAATAGAGATATTTAACTGATAATAAAAAATAAAATGCTCCTCACTTTTTTAGATATTTTCTTTCTCCTGGAGCAAAGTCCTAACCTTAGACAGCAAGTGTTGATCTGTTCTAAGGGAAAGGCCAGAGGAGTCCAAGGTAACCTTATAAAACACCAACTGTTGAGGAAGAGGGCAGAGACATAGGTGTTGTGGTTTGATTTGATTTTAGATGGAGTTTGGGTATATAGGTGGGGAACCAGTCATTGGGCAGGGCTCAAGAAACCATTTCATTGAGTATAAATAACCCTGGCAAGGGTGACAATAACTCTCCCGAAGGGCTTACCACTTTTGCCTGCCACTCCAAAGCCAAATCCTTTTATTAAAATTTTAAAAAATACACAACTTTGATTATAGAGTTTATGAGTTAAACTGCATGGCTTCATCCAGTCATATTACCTTCCTGAGCCAGTCATTAGAGGGGCCAAAAATGTTCTGACTACAGGGTGATGTGTAATACTGCTTTAGGCTATGCAGGACTGCCTAGGATCACCCTTGTCCAGGAGCCAGACCAAACTTAACCTGGCCAGAATCTCACAAGAATTAATGGTTTTTCAGAGAAGGTCACTGGCAGGACCTTAGGAAATGAGATCCCAAGACATGGAACTAATTGTCCAACAGAAGAGATTTCACATAGGGAAAGAGCTACTTCCTTGTCTGGCTAGTAGGATATGTGGAGGGAACAGAGCCCAGGAATGCTCAAATGTTTTTGAAAGTCCTTTATGTGGTTTGAGTTAGGTGAAAGAGTTTTTTGTCCTGCATCACTTAGAATTAAATAAATTTATACATAAATTTCATTTCTTTTTTTTTTTTCTTCAAAGAGGTTTTGTATGTTGACTGGACCTTTGTACCAAAAGAACATGAAAGAAGCACATATGAAAAATTCACTGTGATTTTTTTGGTTTAAAAGGTTAGCAAAAACTCTTTTACTAATGGATAGCATAGCTATCTATTTGTTTGGTCATACCATATCCTGTTAGCTACCTAAATGACAAATCAAAACCTGGTTTTTCAATTACGATATCAAAATTACTATTAGATGGCAAGCTCTTTGAAGGTAGGGCACTCAACTTTTGGCTCTCTGTAACTCTCACATTGCCCATCACAATACATGTACATACTAGACACCCAGTATGTCTTCCGTGAAATAGATTGCCTAGTGGGTACATTAAATTATTGTATACAAAATCTGAAATTCTCTTGACATATTGATGCACAGAAGGAAAATGAAAAAGTCCTCTTCATTTACTCTTTCTTTAAAATTTTTTGTTTGTTCAACAGTGGTGTCTAGAGAGCCCACTCTGTGCCAGGCATTGTAGTTGAGCCTGGGACTGGGATATAAGCAAGGATAATACATTTTCTGCCTTGAGGAGTGTAGTCTGACTTGGGGGGGGGGGGTGTTGAAGTACAGCAGTAATATATAAGCACCTAAAATTATAATTCAATGTAAGATAGACTGGCATAGAGATATCAAGAGAATGCTGAGGACTTCAAAGAAGTTGGCCTGAAGAAAACAGGAAAATCTAATAGAAAACTGAAATTTCAAAGCCTTGGATATTCAATGTCACCAACTAATGACTTAGGTGAGGATTATGATATCAAAGTAGAAGAGATATGCTAAATAAATAAACCATGTGGTCTTCCAGAAGCATATGTGATATTAAACAAATCTATTTCTAACTTACTGTTAGTCAATTCATCAATCTTTTGTGATCCTGCAAATTTATTAGAATTTATTTCTGTGTAAAAAAAAATTACCCAAAGTTTAGTGGTTTAAAACACTACACACTTACTATACCATAGTTTCTGTAAACCAGGACTCCAGGCATAATTGAACTGGATACATTGGGCTCAAGGCATCTCATGAGGTTGCAATCAAGATATCGGCAGTGGCTGCTATCATTTCAGGGCTCCACTGGGGGGTGGGGGAGATCTGCTCCCAATTTCACTCACAGGGCTGTTGGCAGGCATAGAATTCTTGCTGGCTGGAGACAACAGTTTCTTGCCACAGAGGCCTCTCCTCTGGATAGCTCACAGCAAGGCATCTGGTATCCCTGACAAGAGGGCTGGAGGGATGGGTATGTGTTCAAGATTGAAGTCACATTTTTTTGTAACATAATCTTTCATCACTTCTGTGATATTCTATTTGTTCTATGTAGTAGTCAGCCTGCATTCAAGAATAGGGGATTACGTAAGGAGATGGGGAGGTCATTGGGGGCCATTTTAGAGGCTGCCTATCTACCAAAAAGAGGTATAAGTAAAATATGAATGCTATTATTCATTAGATTAAGATACGAAAAGACCTGTGAATCTCTCCACAAGTTTCAATATGGATGGACTGTCCACACACTCTCAACTCCCTCCTCTTGCCCCCTCACCAGAGTTACGTGGACTTTTGACATATGTAGTAGTTTGAAAAGGAGTTATGTGGTCTTTTGACATATGTAGTAGTTTGTAAAGGAGTTACGTGGACTTTTGACATATGTAGTAGTTTTTCACCATGTCATCTGTGAAAAAATGAAATTTTCAAATTAAAATCCCTATACTTACATACTAAAGTAAAGATACATGTATGCAAATTAAACATGAGATTTGTACTTCTCATGTTTCATACCATTTTCTAAAAAGTATATTAGACTAATAAATGAACTGCTGAAGAATGTGTACCATGGTGAAAAAGAAACTTCATTTTCACAGATTTTGGCTTCTCTGTATTTATGTCTGAAACCTAAACACTGAGCAAATTTAAGTTGTTGCTTTTAATTTCCTCTTTAATAAACATAGAGGGGAGTGAAAAGGAAGAATATATTTTTTTAGTTTTATCATGTTTCCCCATGTCCCTTCCATTACTCCTCCCTGTCTGCTGATCCATTCACCTCAGTAAAGTTCAAAGAAATTGAGCGTCTATTGTTCCATTTGAGCCAGGTTTTTAAAAATGATCTTGCTTTCTGTACAAGATTGTTTTCAATGGTAGATTGTTTTCAATGGTAACAATGACTTTATTAATAAGTAATAAATTCCTGTGATAACTTGAAACTTATAAAGTTTCAACTTTTAAACTCTCATTATAAGCAATGCACCAAAAGAAATTTTAGATCCTTTAACAATATTAAAAGATACTTTTTCACCTGCTTCTAACTCAAACATAGTTTAACACATTTGCATCATTTTTTTTCCAAAAGAAATATACTTTTGGGTACAACCCAGATATACACAATTTCTGCCAAAAGGATAGCTTTCCACAACATTTCATACAAATTAAAATGGGGTTTGAATGGTCTTGAATACATTTTAAGTAGTCTGCACTTCCATATTTTCTAATTCTAAATTCTGAGTTTTATTTGCATGTGTGGTCTATCCAATGGACACTTCACAAGTATCTCAAACTCAAGACTCTGAACAATGAACTCATCCTTCTTCTTCCACAAAAACTCATATTGCCATATGGATCATTGCCAATTATTTAATAATCCCAACTCTTTTAATTTATAAAAGAAGTTTAAGGATATCAGAGAATTTAGATGACTTGCCAATGTATCTGGAGTTAAAGACTAGTATCTTGGCCCACCTGTTCCTTCATTCTTCTGATTCTTCTGTTTTTATTAATGGCACCATAAGAGGCTTCTACTCACTTCAAACCATCAAAGTCACATTTACTCCTTCACTTTTTCCATATCCAGTTGCCTACCAAGTGTTGCTCTTCACATACGGATGCTGCTTTCATTCTCTTTCTCACAATACCCATTCAAGTCATATCTTACCTGAGGCTATTGAAAAAGTCTTCTAACTACTTACCTTGACCTCCAGTCTTCAGCCACTCTAGGTTACTCCAGAAGACAATCAGAGTGATATTTTCCTTAAACACAATTTTGATCATGTCATGGAAAATTCTAACCTTGAGTGTCTTCCCATTTAGGTCTGCATAACCTAAATCCCATGAACATTCTCAAGCTTATCTCCTATAGTTTGGTAGCACTCTCTTCCCTAGATAAACTGGTACAGTCTGTTTCCAGAATATACATTATCCTACATCTGTGTTTACATCATTTCTCCTTCCTGGAATAATACCTTTTCAATATGGTGAAATCCTTCCTGACTAAGATGAGCATTGCTCTATCTAAAACTCCCTTGGCATTGTTTCTGCCCTATTTGTGGCTCTTTCTAGCTTTAGAGGTCTACACTACTCCTTTACCCTTTGCTTTATTATAAGGTTTGTAAGAATAGTAACCATTCAGCTTTGTCTCCTTATGTGTGACTAACGTGGCTCTTCTCCCTAACATGACTCAATAAAGGTTCATTGAATTAATAAACTCAGCCTGTCTATGAAGTGGAATTTAAACTTTCAACTTATTTTTTAAGCATCTCCATTAGAGGTACTAGGAACTTCCTATACAGCCCTCTTAAAAGCCATTTATGAAAGTGGTTACTCTCTCAGTTATAGCTCTACCCAGGAGTTGATAGACTGAGGTATGCAGATGGGTAGACAAAGCTGGTGGTGTTATAGGACTTCTACTTAATGTTTTTATGTAGGTCATATCAAGAGTATCACTGGAGGTAAGTTGTTAAGCAGCTGTTTTATGTTTTTTAGGTTTGGGTTTTGGTTTCATCATTACTTAGCCAGTATGCTCCTCCAACATTTAACAGTCAACCTCCCAGAATTTTCCCAAAGCTGTCAATCACTAAGGCAGCCCATCCTAGGTCCAGATTCAACAGTTCCTAGGGAGTAGTTAGCTCTGTTCCATATAATTTAATTGTCTCTTTTCACCCTCAGTGCAAGTAGAGAGTACCAATCTCCAAAAATTTTATATCTCATGTTTTTTTTTTCTTTAATCCACAAGTAATCATTTCGTTTATCATTCCTTTTTGTCTTCCAACCCTCTTATAAATTTCTAAAGGCGAAACAATAGAAGGTGTCACAAATACATTTTTTAAGCTAAAAATATTTTATTTTAAATATTCTTGCTGGAGACCAAGAATTCTGTCTTGTCAATGGCATTTCATGGGCAGATCATCCAGCCAAGCCCCAGGCAAGTCTTCCCTCATAGGTTTTACCTCATTACATTCAGATTTATTCAAAGTAGAATAAATGAGGTTGAACTGTCCAAAATGTTATATGAGCCAGTGCAAAGAAAAGAAAATGTATCTCAAATTAGCATAATTATCCAAACTCAAGCATGGACTTTACTTCTATTTTAATGCTATGTTATATCATTGCTCTTCCTATAATGCTAAATACTTGACTGGAGAAAATCCTACAGTAATCAGATGCATTGTGAATACAAAGCTAACTTCAGCGTGGCCTTCAACTGGTCAACAACTCATTTTATTTTTATATTATTACTGCATTTAATTACCTACTATAACAACTGTTTGAAATGTTTTACATTTTCTCTGGACCTCCACATAGTTTTTACCTCCTGTATTCATAGCTAATTACCTCACCATTTACTTTACTGTGAGACTAATTAATATAAATACTCTTAAATATAAGCTTAATAGCAATCTTTTCAAATCTCTTTGCATAATTAATGCTGTTCCAAATATTCAGTTACCTCTTGTTCTACTTCTATCTGGTAAGAGTGTATTCTCCTGCCCCCTTTGGAGTTAGGCATGTCCATGTGAATTGCTTTGGTCAATGAAATGTGAATGAGCTTGAAGAGTCAGTGGGTGATGTGACACATTTCATTTTCCTCAGCCACAGCTCCAGATTCTGGCTATTCCAGAGTCTTAAGGTAGAAATAGACAGGAAGCTGAGTCCCAGTATATGCACATAAACATGAATCATGAGCAAGAAATAAACCTTTGTGGTGTAGATCCACTGAAATCTGGGGGTTCTTTGTTACCTTTACCAAAACCTAGTCTCTGAATTATATCAGGGAAAATAGTGGAGTAGGTAATCCCCAAAACTTGTCCTGCTATAAAAACAGTGAAGAAATTGGCACAAACTATCAGAATCAACTTTATCAGAACTCTGGGAACTGGTCAAGGTTTTGTTGCAGCTAAGCAAATGCTTCATCAAGAAAAACATCAAATGGATTCAGTAAGAGAGCGTGGTGGCATTTTAGTTTACCCCGTCCCCATTCTCCACGCCCCGTTCAGAGGCAGTCTCGAAGATACGTCATATTCCTGGTACAGGTTCCTGGTGCTAGAGGAAGCAGAACAGGCCTTGTTCTCAAAGAAATGTGTCTTTGTTTCTACCTGTCCGGTGAATTCCTGCTGGACAAGCTCAAAGAATTTGCCTTTATTTTGCCTAATAAGACCACCCCCAGGGTATATTGTCAAAACCTTTTAAAGGCTGATTAGCAGCTTTCACCCGGGGAAAGGGATTACAGGGCAAATAATAGACAAACTGAAAAGCTTGGCATAAAAGGCTAGGTAATGAGATGATTAATGGAAGAAAGAAATTAAAGAAATCCTAAATAAATGAAAAGATATCCTGTTGTAATACATTGAAAGACTTAATATTGTTAAGATGGCAATACTCCCCTAATTGATCTATAGATTCTACTCAATCCCTCTCAAAATTCCAATTCCTGCTTTGCTGAATTGGACAAGCTGATTCTAAAATTCATATTGAATTGCAAGGAACCCCTTATAGACAAAACAGTCTTGAAAACGAAGAACAAATTAGCAGAACTCATACTTCCTGATTTCAAAACTTGCTGTAGAGCTGAGAACACTGAGGGAAGCTACATAGTCAGACTGGCTTCTCTCAATAAACTTTGGTTCCACTAACTGTTTTTGTCCGCAACTTCATTCTTTGATTTCACTAGACAACGAACTCAAACACCCACATTTTGGTTTCATAGCTACAGAAATCAAAATAGTGTAGTATTGGCAACAATAAAAATAGAGACCAATGGAATAGAATTGAGAGTCCAAAAATGAACTCATATATCTATGGTCAATTAATTTTTGACAAGCAGTACAAGACCATTCAGTGGGGAAAAGAATGTTTTTTTCAACATATGTGCTGGAACAACTGGATAACCACATGCAAAACAATGGTATTGGACCCTTAGCTTGTAACATATATAAAAATCAGCTCAAAATGAATCAAAGACTTAAATATAAGAGTAAAAACCAAAAACCCTTAGAAGAAAGGAGTGGAATAAATCTTAATGACCTTGGATTTGGCAATGAATTCTTAGTTGTGACACCAAAAACACTAATGGCAAATGAAAAATATATAAATTTAACTTCACCACAATTAAAAGCTTGTGTATAAAAGAACACAATGAAGTGAAAAGACAACTCATAGAATGGGAGAAAACATTTACAAATCATGTATTTGATAAGGGTCTAGTATTTGTAATATACAAAGAATTCTTACAATTCAACAATAAAAAGACAATCCAATTAAAAATGGGCAAAGGGATGTGAATATAAATTTTTCCAAAGAAGATATATAAATGACCAATCAGGACATGAAAAGATGTTCAATATCAGCAGTCATTTGGGAAAAGAAAATCAAAATTACAATGAGAAACAACTTTATATTCACTAGGAAGGCAATAATAATAATAATAATAATGACAATAACTCTATGGGAAAATACATAATATTTAGGCAGTTCCTTAAAAAATTTAATATAGAGCTACCATATAACCCAGCAATTCCACTTGGGTAGAATCCAAGAGAACTAAAAACAAGTATTAAAACAAAAACTTGTACATGAATATTCATAGAATTTTTCATAGTAGCCAAGAAGTGGAAACAACCCAAATATTTATCAACTGACAATGTATAAGCACAACATGGTACAGCCACACAATGGAATATTACTCAGCCACAAAAAGGAATGAAGTGCGGATACATGCTACAACATCAATGAATCTTGAATACATTATGCCCATTGAAAAAAGCCAGATGCAAAAGGACACACATTCTATGATCCATTTATATGAAACTAGAGGCCTGGTGCATGAAAATTCGTGCACTTGGGGGGGTCCCTCAGCCTAGCCTGTGCTCCTCAGGGGATCAGGCCTAATCTGGCAGTCAGACATCCTTCTGGCAGCTCGGGAGCCTTCAGGGGATGTCTGACTGAAGGCTTAGGCCCGCTCCCTGTCAGTCAGACATCCTTAATGCTGCAAAGCGGGCAGGAGAGGTTCCTATCACCACTGCTGTGCTCGCAGCCATCAGCTTGTCTTGTGGCTGAGTGGAGCTCCCCCTGTAGGAGCACACTGACCACCAGGAGGCAGATCCTGCATTGAGCATCTGCCCCCTGGTGGTCAGTGTGCATCATAGCGACTGGTCATTCCACCTTTAGAGTCAATTTGCATATTACCCTCTTATTATATAGGATGTTGGGAATAAAAAAAGACACAAAGCAGATTAATGATTTCCTGGGGCTGGGGAAAATGGGATTTGAGAGAGTGACTGCCTAATGGAGTTTCTTTTGGGGATGATGAAAATGTCCTGGAATTAAACAGTGGTGATGCTTTTACAACATTGTGACTATTCTAAAAGTCACTGAATTATACACTTTAAAATGGTTAAAACAATAAATTTTATATTATGTGAATTTTACCTCAATAGAAAAAAATTTTTTTAAAAGGCCTAGTCCATCTGGATTTTATACCTTGCCTCTCTACTCTTCTCAGTCACCTGTCTCAGAAATTATTTAATATATATCTCTATATTTAGCTATCTAAATATCTACCTATGTATCCTTTTAAGGCCACTCCATTTGTCAGTGCCTTTATATCATTTTTCCTTTCTCTTCTGTCTGCTTGTGCCATTAGTCATCCCTCATTTCCAAATTCTTCCTTCAGGTACTTCCCCTATACCTACAGTATAAACATACTCAAATTTTCTTTATTCCCAAAATAAGAAAAGCCAAAACAATCCCTCTACTTTGCTTTCCTTCCTTTACCAAAATTTCAAAATCCAAGTCTATATTCTCTCCTTCTAATTCAGTACCTTTGCATTAGCCCTCAATTCCTACCTGGTATGAAAGACCCTTTCACTAAGCTTATGAAACTTTTCTGATTTATTGGCAAAAGCATCCTTCTTATTTTTTTGTTTCTTAATTGCTATAAATATAGTGATTGAATCTATATCTCCTTTAAATTTTATTTTCTTGGCCCTTGTGGTACTGTGCTCATTTATTTCTTTGATGTTTCTTTGAACTATTCTTCTTAATCTCCTCTACTGACCTCTGTTTTTCAACTATTTTTTAATAAAACATTCAGCCAGTTTCTGCCCTTAACCAGATTCATGGCCACTGACTCCCTTCTATCAATGTCATGTCATTCTTTAAGGACTTAATAAAAATTTACCTTCTCCATGAGGCCTTTCAAAGTCCCCTTAATTAAATTAATAGCTCTTTGTACTTCAATCATAATGCTTTCCATGATATATCTTATGGTCATTTATTTAAGTGTCATGCCCATTAGTGTGGTTTTACATACTGGGTTTTGGTTCTTTTTTTTATCTCTGTATACCTATTACAACCTAGTGTAATGCTTAGAACATAATAGTGTTGGATGAAATGTATTTTTATTTTCTTCAACATTCATAAATGAACAGTTACAGTCTTATAGCAAGTTAGACTTTAAGTCAAAGAATTATATTAGATATGTGCAAAGTTAAATTTATGTGATTTCTAGTCACTCTTCCAAATGACCACTATGGATACCCTGAAAATATAAGCCATGCAGATAATTGATCAACTGTAGATTCTATCCACTACTGCTCTTTGAAGATAAGCTTATAGGTCTAATCAAACAAGTCAGAAGGAATTTATATTCTCTAAATAATTTAAAACCACTTGTCAAGAAGAAAAGGAAATATTGCTCTGAGAAATCTCATCCAGAGATCTAAACTTCAACACTATGCCAGCCTTTTAAATAGTGTTCACACTATTTTGTGAATTATTCACAATTCATGCCCTCAATCAATATTATTAAGCATCTTCTATGTGCTCGGCCTTGTTCCAGGCCTCAGCCCTTATAGAGCTTATATTGTAGTGGAGTAAGAAGTTGATAAAGTTAAATACATGAATGAGATAATTTTGGAAAGTGATTCTTGCTGTGAAAAACACCAAGTTGGGTGAAGGAACAGAAGAAGCATTATCTTATGTGATCAAGAAAGTTCTGTGGAGGTGACATTTAAACTGAGACCTGAAAACCTAGATGAAGTCAGTCATGCAAAGATCTAGCAACAGAGTTATTTCAGCAGAGGGAGCACCAGCTGTAAAACCTTCAGAAATTAAAACTGAGCTTGTCCTGTGCCAGGCCAGGAGACACACGTGGAGCGTGTGGAGTGTGGCCCTCCTGAGGGAGGATTACTGAACAGGGACAAGATTATATCGTCTTGTGCATCATAGTATGACACTGGGGTTTTATTCTCTGAATAAGAGGAAATCATTGGAGGAATTTAAATGGGTGAGAAATATTATCTGATTCATCTTTTTAAAATATCACTTTGGCTGCTATGTAAAAGTGAGATGAATACACGTAGGAAAGCAGTTAGAAGACCATAGCAGGGCAGGAAGGAGGTGATGATGGCTTGGGCAGTCATAGCTGTAAATGTGAAGATTCAGTTATAAAAAAAAAAAAAAAATCTGAGTGTATTTTCTGAATTCTCCTTTACCCACTTCCCCTCACTTCTTTCTTGTGCTAGTCTTTCACTAGATTAAGAAAGTATAAGCTTTTTCCCTTAACAAATGCACTGAGAGTGCTCCTTTAAACATATCTAAAAAACTTAAACAAAAAGAAAGGAAGTAGGAGACGACATGAATGTATTAAATTACTTTTCTTTAGACATTGGGTACCTGGACCAGAGCTTATTTTCATGACTGGATTTCAGTCTCAAAAAATAAAGGCCCACTTATGTATTTAATCACTTTTTCAGCAATTATACCTTGTTTATAGCTTACAACTAAAGGCTATTCTTCAATTGTGTTAATCATGGATATTTGTTATTTAAAGCAGAAAAAGAAATAGAACAAAAACATCTAATTTGTTTCAACAGCTTTACTGTTTGGCAGATTTCTAAAATTCACATATGGTAATTTTGTATTAATTGATTTATACCAGGATTCTTGTCAGAACTAAATACTTTTGTAATTAATTATTTAAAACTCATTGAGCTCTAAAACATGAATGGGAGCATGGGTGGTTTGAAAAATTTTCTGATGCTTTTTATTTTTAATCAATGTATTTTAATAATAATTAATTTGGAAAAAAGCTGTTTAATGACATTTAAATACCCTACTAAGGTATAAATTATTATTCACTATGATGAAGATATTTATCAATAAATCAAATAAATTTTAAATATTTATGGTGTGTCCAGGACTTGTGTCCAGGACATTATAATATAACTAGAAAAAGACACAACAAACACATGTACACTTGTTAGCTCTAAAGTATATGACACATTATTTCCAGTAATAATATTTTTTCTATGCGACAAGCCAGTGTTTGCTTGAAGTATTTTGAATTACAATGGATAAAATTAAATCTGAGATTCTCAGGCTCTCTGTCCAGGTTCTCCTCATCAAATGCAGTAACCACCTCAGAGAGATCAAAACAGAGAAAGAACTCTCTGCACTCAGCAATAACAATGGCTGTGGCACTGGAAGACACACTTTTTCTGGATATGACAACTCTTCTGCCTTATATCTTAGCTTCTTCTTGAAGTTGTACACAATATCCTTCTTAGCAGTGGTAATGAAGCTAAATTTCTTACTATCAGGATCTTCATGAGAAAGTCTATGAGCTCACGGTCAACCCAATACAGTGCAGGAACCATGTTCCCATGGTACTAAAGGACAGCATCATGGTTGATAAGGTTAAAAGCAAGAGGTGAGTCCTTACCCTGTAGTGCCCCATTGAGGACATTGTCATCAGTGAGTATGGTGTAGAGAAAACCTGGCATCTGCCTTCTACAATAAGCCTTACTAAGGCTCCCATAAACTCCATGGCCAACAAAGTGGAGATGCCACAGGTTCAATGGAAACTGTATATACATTGCTTTATAGGCTGTACTGTCCCTGGATGCCTTTGGTCATACCACCATATATTATGGATTCTGGTGAGGGTTATGCCCTACCACATACTATCCTATGTCTGGACTTGGCTGGCTATAACTTGACAGACTACCTTAGTTATAGGTTTGCTACTATAGCTGAGAATGGAACTGAACTTGACGTTGAAGAGAAGTTGTACTGAATGTCTGTGGACTTTGAGGAGAAAATGGCCACTATTCCTCCTCATTCAAGAAAAACTACAAGCTCCCTAATGATCAGTTGATCATCACTGGTAATGAAAATTGGGGTTTCATCCTGTGACATTCATGAGGTCACTTTGAACTCAGTCATTAAGTGTGATGTTGATAAAGAGAAAGACCTGTATGTCAGACCAGTGCTCTCTGATCAGACTCCTATGTGCCCTGCATTACTGACTAAATACAGAAAGGAATCACAGCCCTGCACTTGCACACACAAAAAAATGAAAGTAATTGCTCTACTTTCCAGCAAATGCAGACCAGCAAGCATTTTTATGAATGTCAGTCTATTCATTTCCTACCATAAATGACTCTAACTGAATTGCTAGCAGATATGCAGCATTTACTTCATGAATTCACAAATATAAATTTACCCTAGTAAATATATACACCTCATAACCATATGATATCTCTTTAATGAATTGGCTGCTTTTTGTCTTGATATTTATATGTTTAATAATAATATAGCTATAACAGCTTTTCTGTAATTAGTTTCTCTGATATGTATTTTTAAAATTACTTTTACTTTCAGTCTTTGTGTGCCCTTGTGCTTTTGTAAATACCATTATAGATGGATGTTTTTTTATTCAATCTGACACTCTCTTTTAGGTGAGTTTAATACATTTACATTTGTTGTGTTTGCTGATATTTTTGGAATTAAATCTGCTCTCTTTCATTTTTATTTAAATTTGCTCTACATTTTTAATATTTCTTGCTTTTATACTCTTCTTTCTTGCTTTTTAATTTTAAAAAATATATTTTTTTATTGATTTTTTACAGAGAGGAAGGGAGAGGGATAGAGAGTTAGAAACATCGATGATGAGAGAGAAACATTGATCGGCTGCCTCCTGCACACTTCCTACTGGGGATGTGCCCACAACCAAGGTACATGTCCTTGACCGGAATTGAACCTTGACCCTTCAGTCTGCAGGCCAATGCTCTCTCCACCAAACCAAACCAGTTAGGGCCTTTCTTGCTTTTTAAATTGATGTGAACTAGCATTCATATGTTTTCCCAACAGAAACTTTCTCAAACTCTCATGACCTTTCATACTCTACCCACCCATCATCTTATTGATGTCATCTATAATATTAATTATTATAGAAAAACTTTCATTTTCTTTTATTTTGCCTTAACCATTTTAAAAATAACTATCAATTCTTCCAAGAGTTATGACTCCATATATTCCATCTCCTCTAATATTCTTCTCTTCCCAATTGGGAGCTTTTTCTCCAAAGCATTTTCAATGTGAATCATTTTGCAGCAAATTTTTTAGGCTTGTGTACTAACATGTTTATTTTAGACATTTACATTTGAATAACAATATTCATAAATATAAAACCATAGGTTGAAACTTCTTTTCCATCAATACTTTAAACTTTTTACATTTAGTGCTATTGTACAAAAGTCTAGCATCAGTATAATTCTTAGTTCTTTGTAGGTGATGCACTCTTGCTATAAAGGCTATCAGAGTATTTTCTTCCTCTTCCTCCTCCCCCTATCTCCAATTCCTTGATTCTTAGATTTCACTAGTATTTGCTAAGTATGTTAGTGTTTCCTACTCTCTCCTCTTTGGCACCTATGAAAATTTTAATCTAAGTTTATCTTTTCTTATTTTAGAAAATATTTGTACTACTCCATTTTAATTTTTCTTCTTCTGATCTCCTATTATCTGGATGTTGATATTTCTATCTACCTTATATCTTAACTTTTATTTTTAATTTATAATTTCTTCACTGTTCCCTGTTTTCATCAGAGTTCCTCCGACTGATCTTCCAACTCACTAACATATTCTTTAGGCATATATTACACCAATAATTTATTTCAGCTATTATGTTTTATTTAACTATTATATTTTTCATATATAATATTTCCATTTTTGTTCTTATTTTATATTTTTATTCTTATATTTAATTTGTGGTCCATCTATTCATTATTCCTGCTTTTTTTGGTTTATATTTTTTAGTTTGGCATTTACCTTTGAAATAGCTGTCCTCTTCAGGTATCCTATTATTTTGGCCAACTAGAACATATTCCCAGTGAGAATATCAGCTCGCTGTCTGTTAATGTGTCTTGAGAAGAGCAGAAAGTCATGCCTCAGGGGATGTTAGCTTTTTGAATTGAAAAAAAGGAGAAGACTTAAGGCTTTTCTTAAGGTGTATCATCCCACAACTAATTACTCACATTTGCCATCATTTCACCAAGTAACTCTTTAGGTCAGGACTTCATTTTTATTTATATTTTTAAAAAATATTTATTATTGAAAGAATTACAGATGTTTCCCCTTTCCCCCCCTTGACTCCTTCTAGTCTGCTCCTACCCCCCACCCCAGGCCTTTACCACTCTATTGTCTGTGTCCATGGGATATACATACATGCATATAAGTCCTTTGGTTATTCTCTTTCCATCTACCCATCCACCCCCACCTTCCCTCTGAGATTCGATAGTCTGTTTCATGCTTTTATGTCTCTGGATCTATTTTGTTCATCAGTTTATTTTGTTCATTAGATTCCACATATGAATGAGATCATATGATACTTGTCTTTCTCTGATTGGCTTATTTCGCTTAGCATAACACTCTCCAGATCCCTCCATGCTGTCTCAAAGGGTAATATATCTTTATTTTTTACTGCTGCATAGTACTCCATGCTGTAAATGTACCACAGCTTTTTTATCCACTCATCTACTGATGGGCACTTGGGCTTTTTCCAGATCTTAACTATTGTAAATTGCACTGCTATGAACATAGGAATGCATACATTCTTTGTGATTGGGGTTTATGGTTTCTTAGGATATAGTCCTGGAAGTGGGATCACTTGGTCAAATGGAAGCTCCATATTAAATTTTTTGAGGAAACACCATACTGCTTTCCGTATTGGCTGCACCAGACTGCATTCCCACCAGCAGTGTACTAGGGTTCCCTTTACTCCACAGCCTCCCAAGTACTTGTCATTTGTTGATTTGTTGATGGTAGCCATTCTGGCAGGTGTGAGGTTTTAATTTGCATCTCTCTAATAATGACTTTGAGCATTTTAACAATATTTGCATCATAGGAGTACCAGAGGGGAAGAAAATGAGCAAGGGATAGAGAACCTGTTTGAAGAAATAATGGAAGAAACCTTCCCTAACTTGGTGAAGGAAAAAGTCAAGAGGCACAGAAAGTCCCAAGCAAGAAGAACACAAACAGGCCCATACCCAGACACAGCATGATTAACATGCCAAAAATTAGACAAAGGGAGAATCTTAAAGGCAGCAAGGAAAAAGCGATTTGTTGCCTACAAAGATGCTCCCATAAGACTGTCAGCTGATTTTTCATCAGAAACGCTACAAGCCATAAGGGAATGGCATGAAGTATTCAAGGTAATGGACACAAGGCTTCAGTTTTAAACCCCCGAGGAGAAATACCACAAGGAGTTGGAAGTGCCATTGGGTGAAAATTTATTTGTCCTGTGGATTTAAAAGGGGGAAATGGAGTAGTCAATGCAAAAGGCTAATCAGTGCCCACCAGTTTATCCAGTGATTCACCTCATCAGGACTTCTGAACTGCTTTTTGGATACTATACCAATCTAGATCATTGCCTCAGATTTTTGCATACACAGGGCAAACAATGACTGTTCCCAGGCAACAGCAGTGAAAATACAAGATTGTCAACTATTTCTTAATAACACAGACTCTCATACTTACAACAAGTGCGTTTTATCCCATAATACAGCAATCTCCCCCACATCATTCAAAATAGTCCTTATTCTCCCCAGATTATTTCATATTTTTAAACAAATTGAGTATATGTTTCCCTCTATATTCCTTCAATGTTGATTTGGGAGAAGAAAATGATAAGCCTATGATAGTTACCATATTGATAGGAACAGGAAGTTCCTCCAAATAAAGGGGAAAATTAAAACATTAGTCATGAGCAGAGCAATGTTTAAGTTAGTTATGATATATTTATATTATGGAATACTTTTCATCTGTTAAAACAGATGAATTTAAATACATTGATAGAGAAAAATGATCATGATATTTTAATAGAAATTAAGCAGGAAAAATATATAAGATGCCATTTTTATAAAATCTTTATAAATATGTCTGCATTTATAAGCATAGAAAAATATGAGTGGGTATGCATTAATTATCAGAGTGATGCAAAAAATTCAGGGGAAATTTTCACTTTTTGCTTTACATATATTTGAATTGTTTGAATGCTTTTAAATATTACATGGCAATTGGTGAATCCACAAATAAATGGAGAGGGTAGATTCTTATAATCAGACTCGGCAGAGACTTAGATTGTCCCCTTATGGGATGCTGTTTCGTTCTTTTTATGTGTTCTATATATTGTACATTTTCTATCCCTTTAACAAAAAAGCAAAAAATTCCCTTGCCTGTATCCTGGGAAATTGTCAATTGTTGATAAAATTTATTGACAAAATAATATACAGCAAATAATACATCACTAAAAGAATGAATGTATGAAATACAGTGGGGAAACTATATTAAATAACATCATAGTTTTCTTCTTTAGTTGGTTACTTATTTAGTTATTACAAATTGAATGTCCGTTTAACTCACAGTTTTTATCTCTCAAATAAGGTAGGAACATTGCACTCATCTTTATCCATGCACTGCTATGGAAGAACCATCCGCTCTAGATACAATCAGTTCCACATCTTCCCCAGAACTAAAGACAGTCCATAAAATTAAGCTGTTACCTTTAATCTAGGTATCTCATTTTTATAAAAGGTGTAGTTATCTGAATTCCAAAAGGCCTGTATTCGCGGCTAGTTGTAGAAAAAGAATTGCTTGCAGAAATAAAAGCAAAATAATTTTTTAAGAACATACATTTGGAAATGTAACAACTAGTTGTCCAAGTACCTATTGAAAAATCTGTTCTTTATCCAACATTTTTAATACAGGTGGTATCATTTGTAGTTAATAAAATTGCTGGAACTGGTGCACTTATTATTGGTTGGTAATTTGTTCATGATCAGAAGTCAGTGACAACCAATCAAACTTATGAAATCTGAAAGCTCTTTTATGCCAGAATGTTGTTTTTAGTGATCCATAAAAAAATTTTGTGCTGCTTGTTTGCCTAAAGGGAATGTTTATTAAAATACACAACTTTTGAATTTGGAACATTGGCAAGATACTATCTTATCATAGCACCCCAAAGAGGGGGGCCCTTGTCAACATAGTGCTGGATGTAGTATTACTCAAAGCACATATGACTGGTTATTCTAGTTCATTTACCATTGTATTTGATTGTTACAACTTGATTATACCTTTAAATATGTACCATTGGCAGTATATTCAAGCAAAAGGTGTGTGAGTGAAAATGTGTTGTCTGGAATGACTAAGACAAGGAGTAGTGTGGACTGCAGAGTTGAATAGACCTGGGTTCATATCCTCGCTCCAGCACTAACTAAAACAAAATTTACTTAATTTCTCTGAGCATCAGCTTCTCATATGTAAACTGCAGATAACAGTGCTTGCTCCCTAGAGTGGTAAAGGAATAAATGAAATTATGTTTATAAATGCCTGGCATATGCTAGGCACTACAAGCATGGTAGTAATTATAATTCTGTTTCTTGCCAACTTTGCCTTTCTTTATGCCTTGCCAGCATGTACCAAGACTCAGCCAGCGTTTCCCATACACCCTCTTCTTTAAACCCACCCCCACTCTTCTAGGAGAGACAGGATGCAAAGTGAGTGAAATAAACAACTTGTTTGACATTGATTGGGATTTGACACCTGAAACTGCTTGTGACAGCAGTCCTGATGTTCAGAGGATACTGAGCCCTGGGCGGGAATGAGCCACTTCCAGCACAGCCAAAAGAGAAAGACAGTGAGTTTCAGAGGAGGCTGTCCTACTTTTCCAGCTGGCTAGTCACTAGCACTTCGTACCTGCTGGAGTGTTAAAAGGGAAAAGGTAAACTCTTTAAGGTCAACAGGGATCGATTCCAAGGAAAACACAGAAAAGCTGGTTTCTTTCTTTCTTTTTTATTCTGGGAGGAAACTTATAAATAAGGCTTTGTTTCTGCTGTACTGAATGCAGGCTATAGTGCCTGGACCCCGCTCTGTGATGTTATGTTTTGTTCACAGGAACCCTGAGGAAAAGAACTCATGCTTGTCCATGGGTACATCTTCCTACTTAAGGCCAAAACAACTAATAATTGTGAAATCCATAAAAGGGAAAAATAATTCAGGAAGCAAATCTGTGACTAGACTTAAATTCATTGCTTGAATGTGTGCATGAGTTTGTTTCTATATGTGTATTTCTTTTATTAATTTTATTTTTCAATTGCAGTTTATATTCAACATTAGTTTGTATTAGTTTCAGGTATACAGCATAGCAGTATATACTTTACAAAGTTTCCCCCTGATTTTTCAAGTACCCACCTGGCACCATACATAGTTATTACAATGCTATTGACTATATTTCCTACGCTTTACTTTACATCCATGACTATTTTGTAACTACCAAGTAGTAATTCTTAATTCCTTCAACTTTTCCCCCTAGCCTCCAAACCCCTCTCCCCCCTAATATCTTATCAGTCTGTTCTCAGTATCTATAAGTTTGTGCTGCATCTGATAAGGGGTTACTATCCAAAATTTATAAAAGACTTAGACAACTCAACACCAAAAAATTCCACAAACAACCATAAAAAAGTGAACAGAGGACCTGAATAGACACGTCTCCAAAGAGAACATACAGATGGTCAATAGACATATGCAAAGATGCTCAATATCACTAATCATCAGACAAATGAAAATTAAAATTATAATGAGGTATCAATTCACAGCTGGCATAATGGCTACTATCAATAAATCAACAAACATCAAGTGCTGGTGAAGATGTGGAGAAAAAGGAACCTCATGCACTGTTGGGAGAATGCAGATTGATGTATGTAATTTCTCCATATTATTTCTGTTTGGGTATTTCATACAGAAGGAACCAATTAACTATTTTATCACATGGGAAGTGTACTATGGAAAAGTTATTATTAAGAGCTCTTTCTGACTGACCGTTGTAGCTCAGTGGCTGAGCATCAACCCATGCTCCAAGAGATCTCAGGTTTAATCCCTTATCAAGGCACATGCCCAGGTCGCAGGCTCGATCCCCAGCAGGGGTCATTCAGGAAACAGCCAATTGATGTTGATTTTTCTCTCTTATAAATGTTTCTATCTCTTTCTCGCTCTCACTTCCTCTCTCTCTAAAATCAACAAAAACATATTTTAACAAAGAAGAGTTCTTTCTGCCAAAACTGAGAGAATATTTTTACCAAATACATAGTAGAAAAAAAAAAGTAAGTCTAGAAAAGAATGCTTAAAATAAATGCATATCCTGATTTTTCAAAACTACAAAGGGATTTGCTGTGATCAGTTAATAACTAAAGATCTAATTTTTGCCCTTGAATCCTGGTCTACTCCACTTAGCTCTTAGATGATCCAATGAAAAAGAGAAAGAGGCTAAGATATAATTTACCACATTTGCATTCTAAGAGAAGAAAGTCAGCAGCCTCAGGAAAAAAAAGTTCTATATCCATTTAAGATTAAAAATAAAATACTGTTAGCAAGCTATGTCTAAAAGAAAATGTTCTTAACTGGCAAAGAACATCTATAAAAACCATCCTGCCAATATTACAATTAAAATGTTGAAAGTATGGTCAACCCTTTGTATCAGTGGGTTCTGAGCGAGAAAAAAATATGTTGTTGATGTGGGCTGGACAAACCAATTCTTTCCATTGAGCAGAATGGGGCAGAAGTGCTGCTTTGTGATTCTGAGGCAAGGTCACAAACAGAAACGTTTCTGTCAAGCTCTTCCTCTCTGTCATTTGCTCTGGGGGAAGCCAGATACTTCAGCGTCTTTGGGAGAGGCCTACATGAAGAGGAACTGAGACTTCCTGTCAACAGCCAGCACTAACTTGCAGCTAGTGAGTAATCCAGTATAGTCTCATCATCTTGATTGCCACAACATCAGAGACCTTGAGTCAGGTCTCCACAGCCAAGTTTCTCCTGTCCTCTTGACCTAATAGAAATCATGAGAGTTAACACGTGCTTACCATTATTTTAAGACACAAAGTTTTGCAGTAATTTGTAACAGAGCAATAAGTAACAATTCACATGGTGTGATCATCACAACATCTCTGTAAGTTAGATACTATGGTCAATTTACAGATGAAGCAAGAGAGGCAGAGAGAGGTTAGGTGGCATGCGCAAGGTCAGACAGTGATATGTAACTAGTAAAGATGGGACTCAAGCACAGCCAGTCAGCTCCCAAAGTTCGTTCTTGTAATTGTGATACTACATTTCATTGCATTTTCCCCAAGCTCTCAGACATACTTCTTATTTTATTCCATTTCCTTTTATACTAAATAGTTCTCTCCTGTAGACTTCCAACCTCCTGATTCAATACAGCTAAGTAGTTCTCTAGACCTATTGAGCCACTGTCAGCTGGAACTTCTCTTTCTTTATCTTGAATCTATCTTTCCTGGGTCCCATACTATCATCTTTGATTTGAGAATAAAATCTACACTTCTTCAAGATAAAAAAAAAAAAGAACATTCTGATTGTTATTTTGCCCAAAACCCAAGTAATAAACAGGATACCTCAGAACAGATTTAAAACCTATCCTAGTCAATCATGATAGCTTCATTTAAGGATCCACTTGGTTGGGTAATTATGAGATGCTTCACTGCAGAAAGCTTCCAAGTCAGCCAGTCTCTAAACTCCACCTTCCGCAGGGCTTATATCAAGTATCCTCTTTGCTTTGCTCAGAGACTTCATTCTACATCAACAAGTCTCACCTGCGTAGCAAGTAAAAAATTCAGCTTCTTTGCTTCATATCTATGTAAAGGGTGCCTTTCTCTTGGATACTTTTTTCACCCACTTGGATTGCTAGTGTAAATCTTAAAATAACTTGCTAAGCAAGAATATGTGGGAGACACATTTTCTGAATCATCACGTATCTGAATATCCTTTCTTCCTGACTTCTTATTTGGTTGGTAGTTTGCCTAAAAATTTAATTTGGCAGCAAGTATTGTTACAGAAAACCGGAGAAGAACCAAGCAATACTTAGAGAGATGGAGTTACATTTATTACACACGGGTCCAGAGGAAAATATCTTTCAAATTCTGGGCCCCAACATGCAGGAATTTTCCCTATTTAAATGTTTTTACCTTCTTTGTCTCCCAAATATGGGGTGTTTCCGGCCCCTCTTGCAAGTTCTTAAAGAGCCCGTATGTACTGGGGCCTTGAGATCTCAACCAGAGGCCTGGCCTGGTGCCAGCACTGATAATTTTGTCCGGGAAGGTTTAATGGCCTCTCTAAAGTGGGAGTAGTCTTATTTTCCTTATTATTTAAGCAAACAAGCATTTACAGAAGCCAAATAGCAGGGTTAAAATTTCAAACAACAGTTTTTCTATAAGATGGATGCTTCAGTATCACCTTTTTCCTCAAATTTGAAAGGATTAAATTACAGTCTTCTAACATCCAGTGATTGCTGATGACAACTTTGAGGCCAATATGCTTTATATTCCTTTGGAAGTGACTTTTTTTCATCTCAAAGATTTTAAAATATTGTCTCTATTTTGATGTTTTGAAATTTCAGAAGAATTTTTTAGATACTTCTTTTATTTCATTTTTTATTAATAGTGCTATTTTGTGAATCCCTTGCAATCTGATGACATATATCCTTGTTTTCATATATCCCATCATTTTTCTTTTCTGTTTATATTCCAATAAATTTCCTAAATTGTGTTCACCAGTCTTTCTGCTGAAAGTTTATAATGATTAATTTCATGTGTCAATTTGCTTAGGCTACAATACCCACATATTTGGTCAAACACTACTTTAGATGTTATTGTGAAGGTATTGATTTTATTTTTATTATTTTTAAAATATGTTTTTATTGATTTCAGAGAGAGAGGAAGGGAAGGGAGAAACATCAATGATGAGAGAGAATCATTGATTGCTGTCTCCTGCACACCCTGTACTGGAGATCAAGCCCACAACACGGGCATGTGCCCTGACTGGGAATCGAACCGTGACCTCCTGGTTCATGGGTCGACACTGAGCCACACTGGCCGGGTGGTGAAGGTATTGTTTTTAGATAAGATTTACTTTTCTCTTTCTTTTAATTAAATATATTGGGGTGACATTGGTTAACAAGATTATTTAGGTTCCAAGATTCACTTTTAAATCAGTAGACTTGAATAAAGCAGATTAGCCTCCATAATGTGCATGGGGCTAATTCAATCAGTTGAAGGCCTTAAGTGAAAACAAGATTGAAGTCCCCCAAGAAAAAGGGAATTCTGTCTCCAGACTCTCTTTGGACTCAAGCTGCAACATCAAGTCTCCCCTGGGTCTCTAGCCTGCTGGCCTATGCTGAAGATTTTAGATTAGCCAGCCTGCACAACTGTGTAAGCCAATTCCTCAAAATAAATCTTTTATCTCTCCCTCCTCCATTCTTCCCCCACCGTTTTTGTTATTGCTGTTTTTCTCTCTTTCATACTGCATTCTTCTGATATAACTGGTATTTAGTTGCCCATTTGTATTTATGAAGGAAAAATGAAATAGATTGGTGAATTTCTAATGTACATAATATTTCTATGTTGCTCCTCCCCGGGGGCTTAGCTCAAGAGTAGAGGCAGTAGCTCTTTCTCAGAGGCATGCAGGTGTTTAATAATGTGTTTCTCCATCAGCCCTCCTTTGTCGACTGTGCAACCCAGTATAGTTTCCTAGGCTGAGGAGGAAAGTGGCCCTCTGACTGATCATGATCATGTATCCTTGGAGTCTTTCGTCTTCTTTTCATGGACTTTGTCTTTTGCAATTAAAAGGCTGAGAGCATAAATTTTAAATTATCTTATGGTGCTGTAACAACATTTCTTTGAGGCAATGATGATCTGGTTTCCAGGTTGAGAGCCACAGGGCCCTAAATAAAAGCATTATTGGGAGTAACAGGAACAAAACCCCACATGGTATTAGATCAAAATATCATCCAAATCACAGCATTTACACACCAAAATGAAATAAAGATAGTTCAGTCCTCTTCACTTCACATTTTTGCCATGTAATTCTTCCAAAACTTCTTCCTAAAATAAGCCTATTTTCAAAATTTGCCATTGTAATCCCATCATTTGTCACTTTCTGGCCAGACTTATGGGGACAGTAAACTATAATTCAAGCTTTATATTTGCCTTACTGAAAATCCAAGACCATTATCCAGTAGCAAAACTGTAACTGCATAGTTTTCAATTTACATGGACCAGTTATTATTTCAACATAGAGAAAAAAATTATTTTCCTGTTTTATTTTTCTAATGAGATTGCCAGAAAAAAATTATAGGAAATTTAGGTGACTGCTTACTTCTTGGCTTCCTTTGAAACTTCCAAACCCAGTACTTCCAAAGTCCCCTATACCTGCTTCTTGAAGGCTCATATCAAGATAGACTGTTTCTTATGATGACATAAAAAAGAATTGGTGTTTCTTAGTTATGTTGGTCATAACTACATTTTGAGAGTCAGGGCTCTAAAGGAACCAGGCCAAGAAGACATTAACTCCTCTAAAGAATTGTTATTCTTTCTTCTAAAAACAACTTCTTAGCATATTTTCCTCATTGCTCTAGCCATCAGGACACTCAAAGTCAAACACAAAGCCTTTTATAAATAATATGGTAAAATTAAAAACAAAGTTAATAGTCCCCAGCCCCTAGAATAGTTTAGTATGTCTGTAAATCTCCTATTAAAGCTTTTTTTTTTTTTTACTTTTGAAGATGTGTATGCATGTGTGTGTGTGTGTGTGTGTGTGTGTGTGCATTTTTTAATTCTCTAATATTGTTGGGATAATCATTGGGTTTTTAAAGATATATCTTTGTATGTTTAATATAATTATAAGCAATGTTTTATAAAGTGTTATATAATAGATTCTGCTGGAAAATTTCATTGAGCCTGGAAATTATAACATTCTCGAAAATCACCAGGCCTCGAAAAGATACATAGTTCCTCCCAAAATTTCCACTACCTCACTATAACCATAGTTTTACCTAAACTCCCTTACTTAAAAGGAAAGAAGAAAAAAATACATTCACCAAACCATTTGAAACTCATACACTTTTCTAAGGCTCACCATCAAATTCCAATATGCTGGGAATGTTTAAAGTCAGTGGGCACTAGTCACCACTTTGGTAGAAATTTAAGGACTGAGAGCAAGATATTTTTGGCAAAAACAGTGTGTTTCTCTGAGACTTGTTCTCTGGTTTTCCTTAGTAACTTGGGTGAAGCATGGAAGAAACCTTGGAACTGCTGGGGTTATAGAGTTGGGATAAAGAGCCTGGGTAAGAGTATAAATGTTTGTTCTAGCCAGTTAATTAACATAAATATTTTTACAAACAAAAGCTGCCTACTATTTGTAATTTCATGTTTTTAAAGAATTTAAATTTTTTAAAAAGTTAATGTAATTATGCAGAGGATTCTGAAACAATAGATTCTTGAGAAGAGTCAACATAGATTTGACCTCTGACCTTCTCCTTTAATTACCCTGATGTTTCTTATATTTATCCCAAGACTTAACAATGCCATGTTTCAATAAAGTTGGTTTAAAAACATGCTCGTAAACTTTGTCTTCATTATTCCTTTTGTACAGGCCCATAATATTGAGGAAATCCTGGGTAAACGAATCCATGATTAGCATAGGAATCCCATCTTCATCTGGATTTTATGTAATTCTAGTCTTTATTTGCCTTTTCATTTTCATTCTTTTGGAAAGCAGTTAGATATTTATTTGCACACACACACACAAATGGTATCTCAGCTATGCAGTTGGTGTTCACATTTGTGACAGCCAATCTCCTATGATTCCTGTTACTTCCTCTTACCTCCTAAAGTCATTGGCATAGCATTTTTTTTCTATTGGAGACTCTCAGAGGTTGAAGCCAGAATGCATAGTGTGCATTGTGGGGAGAACAATACATTCTTTCCTTGCTAGTTTCCAAATAAGGAAGAAAAGGAATATTAAATACGCTGACCTTCAGTTAGTTACACAAATCACCAGAAATAATTAGGGTTAAAAGGACCCCTAAATTCTCCCCCATGGTATAATGTGATATCAAACAGGTATACATGCTCAGTGGGATGAAAAAGTAGAGGCTCATGGAATTTCACAAGACTGCTTCACATCACCATCTTCAGCCTCCATTCCATTTGTAATTATCCTGATCTTTTCCCATTTTCATGAGCGTCTCCTGACTCACTCCTTTTGTTAGTTCCTCCCTTGTAAATCCTTCTGAAAGATACATACTTATATACTACACTGACAACCATTCACTGTGCTCTTTTCTAGAAAATTTTGTTCTTCACTTCACCACCAAATTCCAGGCTACTATTTGGGTGAAGTAATGAGACGTGAGTGTGAACTGTTGGGATCATTGTCTCAAGAAGTCCATGAATTAATTCCAGCCAAGGGGAGAGTAAGCAAAAGGGAAGCAAAGTTTATTAGAGCAAAAGTAACAAAGATCTCAGCATGGGAGAGGGGTCCCAAAAAGGGTTTCTGCAGAAGCTTACTAGTATAGAGATTTATATTTTCTTGCTCTTGCCCTCTATTGGCTCTTTCAAAGAAACACCAGCCAATCTCCTTTTGCCCTCATCTCCCTGCTTTTAGTTCCTGCTCTTGGCTTCAGGGGGAAGGGCAGCTCTAAGGTTGACTGGTACATTCCCTCTATCTTACATCCTGACATCTGGCTCATCTCTTTATCTACCTTCTTCCCTCCCCACAGCCCTTACCCTCAGCTGCCTGATCCCATCTAACACCTCAGTAAGAGCAGCTAGAATATTACTAAATCTGTTACAGTCCCATTTTAAAGAGTTATGATTATTTTTTTCATAATTACAATCACAGCACAATATTTTGATCCTTTTGTTCACTACCATATAAATTGTTTTATTAGCATTAATTTAATCATAATCAGGAGCCTGCAAAGATTAATTTAAGAAATGACTCTCTTTGTTGTTGTTGTTTTTTGTTAATCTTCACCTGATAATATTTTTTTCTGTTGTTTTTAGAGAGTGGAAGGGAGGGAAGGGAAGAGAGAGAGACAGGGAGAGAGAAAGAAACATCAATGTGAGAGAGACGTAGCAATTGGTTGCATCCCACACATACCCTGACCAGGGCTGGTGATCAAATCTGCAACCCAGGTACATGCCCTTGATCAGGAATCAAACCTGTGACTCTTTGGTGCATGGGCCAAACACTCTAACCACTGAGCAACACTGACCAGGGCAGAAATGACTCTCCTTGAAAGAAAGTAATAAAACATACTTTAAGATGCCAGTATTTTATATCCTTACATCCTTTCCTCGAGTATTTGAGGAAGTATCTCTATCAGTCACTTCATTGTTACCCATAGACTTCTTAGTTCTCAATTATTTACTAAGCACCTACTATGTCTATGTACTGTCTTAAGTACTATGTAAAATGTAAAGCAACTATGTTTCCTCTATGTCATGAATTAGTTGTAAAATTGAATATTATAGAATCAATCCTACACAAGATAAAAGAGATACACATAATCAGTCCATATAAAGAAGTTCTAAATAAAAGCTGTATGGTGAATGCCAAAATAACTGATGCAGTTTATCGGAATTAATTTTTTTTAATATTAAAAGCAACATAATAAGGATATTGGTCTAAAAGAAAATTTTTTTCCTGAAATTCTTTTAAGCCTCAAGTCACTGATACCACCTAACAAAAATCAGAATTCTTCCCCACCTCTCTTAGAAATCTGATGAAGTACAGACTTTAATGAAATATCTTTGGTAATGTCAATAACATAGGCAATTTTTCAAATTGAACTGGATATGGATCAAATTAAAAATAAATATGGCATTTCTACAAAGATACCCAGGCCGAACTATCCATTTCCAAGTGGGAATAATAGAATAGGCACAGTTGATTTCAATTTTTTAATGTTAATTGAACTGACATTCTAGAATACCGCAATAGCTATGCCTTTTATGAAAAATACATTTGAAGACACCAAAAAATATAGCAATTGAGTCAGAGAGAAATGCCTAAATAAATTCCCACATGCTTCTTCTACATTACCATATTAAGATACAAAGAAATAATTATAAGCGTTTGTAACTGGATGATATCTAACTTTAATGAATATTAATCAAGATTTCTTAGTTTGGGGGTCAAATGTGTCAGCCATCTGCTAAAGAACTTGTACTAAAAATTATAACCGATGAGTGCATATACAACATCTTCTTAAGTTAGGAATTTGTTAACACTTTCCATTGTATTTTATAAATTCTCTTTTAAATATTTTCTAATTATCTACATTAAAGTTTCTTGCATACTCACTGTAGGAAGTTAAAATTTAAGCTGAAACCTGAGAAATGAGGGAGAGGTGGAAAATAGCCAAGCAAAGGAGATAATGCTATCTAGACACAAGAAGTGGCATCTACAAAAATAGCAGATGAGATAGAGCATTTTATATCCAGAAGTTGACATTAGTTCGATAGTGCTGACCTATAGAGCTCAAAATATGAATGAGTGACATGGACACAACTGAGTATTAACCACTAGAATGTAGAGATTTATAAACCAAGTTGAGGACCTAGTTATTTTTAAATATTGCTTTTCTTTTAAGTGACCAAAATAGATTTGTACTTTTTAAAATTAATTGATTTACTTATTAAGATATAAGTGACATAGGATGTTTTGCTACTTTAAAGTGTATTATGTCAGTGTGATACATTTATACATTGTAATATGATTAGTACTATAGTGTTACCTAACAACTCTATCAGGTTACATATTTATCATTTTTTGTGTAATGAAAACAATTAAGATCTAGTTAATTAGCTACTTTGAAAGTTATAGTATTGTTGATTATAATCACTGAGATGTGCATTAGATCTCCAGAATTATTTATCTACTAGTTTCAAGTTTGTACCCTTAAACAAGGTCTCCTCAGTTTTCCCATGCCCTAGCCCAGGTTAGCCAAATCTCTACTCTCTGTTTTAAAGAGTTTTTTGTTTCTTTGTTTGTTTGTTTAAGTTTCAACATATAAGTGATGTTATACAGGCATACCCCAGATATATTATTGGTTAGGTTCGAGATCACCACAATAAGATGACTATCATAACAAAGCATGCCACATGAATATGAATTGTTATTTCCCAGTGTATAGAAAACTTACATTTACACTATACTGTAGTCTATTAAGTATGCAATAGCATTATGTTTTAAAAAGACAATGTACATATCTTTATTTAAAAATTATTTATTGCTAAACAATGCTAACCATCATAGCCCAGCTGGCATGGCTGAGCATCAACCTATGAACCAGAAGGTCAAGGTTTGATTTCAGGTTGTTTTATGGGCTCAATCCCTAGTGTGGAGCATGCAGGAGATAGGCAATCAATGATTCTCTCTCATCATTGATGTTTCTATCTCTCTCTCCCTTTCCCTTCCTCTCTGAAATCAAGAAAAAACACATTTTTTTAAAAAATGCTAACCATTATCTGAGCCTTTTGAGTTGCAATCTTTTTTTTTTTTCTGGTGGAAGGTCTTGCCTCAATGTTGCTGATGGTTGCTGAAGGTTAGAGTGGTTATGATAATTTCTTAAAATAAGACAAAAATAAAATATACTGCATAGACTCTTCCTTTCACTAATGGTTTCTCTGTAGCATACGATGCTATCTGATAGAATTTTACCCACAGTAGAAATTCTTTCAAAACTGGAGTCAATCCTCTCAAACCCTGCTGTTGCTTGTACATCAGCTAAGTTTATGTCCTATTATAAACCCTTTGTTGTCACTTCAACAACCTTCACAGCATCTTCACCCAGAGTAAATTCCATCTCAAGAACCACTTTCTTTGCTCACCCATAAGAAACAACTCCCCATCCATTAAAGTTTTACCATGAGATTGCAGCAATTCAGTCACATCTTTAGACTCCACTTCTGATTCTAGTTCTCTTGCTTTTTCACCACAACTGTAGTTACTTCCTACACTGACCTCTTGAACCTCTCAAAGTCATCCATGAAAGTTGGAACCACTTCATCCGAACTTCTATTAATGTTGATGTTTTGACCTCTTACCATGAATCACAAATGATTTCAGTAGACTCTAGAATGGTGAATTCTTTCCAGAGGTTTTCAGAAGAATTCTGCCCAGATCCATTAAAAGAATCAGTATCTATTGCAGCTATACCCTTATAAAATGTATTTCTTAAATTATAAGAAATATTTTGAAAATCAAAATTACTCCTTGATTCATGCATGGAACAGGAGAGGGAAGGAGAGACTAAATGAAAAAAGGTGAAAGGATTAACCAAAGAACATATACGCATAACCCATAGATAAAAATAACAGTGTGGTGTTGGCCAGAGAAAAGGGGGAGCAAGGGCTGGGTGGAGGTGGGAAAAGAGGGGAGGGAGTGGGGACATGTGTAATAGTGTAAGCAATAAAAAATATTACTTCTTGATTCATGGACTTCAGAATTGATGGTGTGTTTGCAGGCATAAAAACATTAATCTCATTGTACACCTCCATCAGAGCTCTTGGGTGACCAGGTGCATTGTCAATGAGCAGTAATATTTTGAAAGTAATCTTTTTTTCTGAGCCGTAAGTCTCAACAGTGGGCTTAAAATATTCAATAAGACATGTTGTAAATGTGAGTGCTGTCATCCAGGCATTGTTGTCCCATTTATAGAGCACAGAGTAGATTTAACAGCATTGTTAAATTCCCTAGGATTTTCACAATGGTAAAAAAGCATTGGCTTCCATTTAAAGTCAGCAGCTACATTAGCTTCTAATAAGAGAGTCAGCCTGTCTTTTGAAGTTTTGAAATGTGGCATTGACTTCTCTCCAGGTATGAAATTCCTAGATGGCATTTTCTTCCCATATAAGGCTGCCAACATAATTAGTCATCAGGAAAATGCAAATTAAGAGCACAATAGCATTTCACAATACATTTATTATTGGTTAAAAAAAGACTGACAATAGCAATGTGATAAAGGATATGTAGCCATTTGAACTCTCCTACATTGTTGATGGGAATATATAATGGCACAGGCTCTTTGCAAAATAGTTTTCCAGTTCCTTAAGAGTAAACATACATTTACTAAATGTACAGCAATTCTACTGTAAAGTATTAACTCACAAATTGAAAGCACTTTTCCAGACAGGCTCACAAAAAACTTACAGGAGTTTTATTCATTAAACCTCCAAATGAACGCAACTCAGATGTCTACCCACAAGAGCAGTGACATATAAATGAATGAGCTACTGCTATTCACACAACATTAATGAATCTCCAAAAATTTGGACTGAAAAGGAAAGGCAGTCAAAAGAGGCCATACTGTAAGATTACATTTATTTATGAGGAAAAAAATTAATCTATGGTGATAGCAGATAAATTGTTGCAGAGGCTGGAGTGGGGAATGTTTTTCGAAATAGACCCAAGAGAACCTGTTGGCATGCTGGATATTCTGTGTACTCTTTGTGGTGGTAGCTACATAGGTGTGTATGCTTGTCAAAGTTCATTCCAATGTACACTGAAATTGATACCTTTTGTTATTTGTAAATTATAGTCAGTAAAGGTTATTATACAAATTAGTTGTCAGCTTTATAAACCATCGTACCTCCATACTAAAAATTGGAAAGAAATACACAAATAAAGTTACATTCTCTATTTTGAACCTCTGTTTCTGTTGTTATGCTAGAATTTTGTTGATATGTTAGTGTTGTCTTCTGGTTTGCCTTGTCTGTGTCTCAAGCTAGCCCAGTCTCTTCCTACCAGTGCAGCAAAGGACAATCTCAGCCACACAGACTTCATGAACTCATAGCTGTTTCAGCTTGTAACTGTCACTAAGAAAAATGTAAAAATGTGGAAATACCAGGAGATGCAATTTTCCTCTTCTCTGTTGCATGTCATTCTATTATGACCATAAGATCAAAGAATTACAGGAAATGTGGCAAAGATTCCATTTTTAGCTTAATTTGGGGAAGACTTCAGTGACTTAAGAGAAAAGTAGGCATTCTGGCAATTTTATTTTTTTTGCTTTATAGTGATATAAAAAATGACCTTGTAATTTATGTAATCAGGTCAATAGTTATTCCTATTTAATCCAAATGAATGCCATTCACATTACTGTTTATTCAGTTGGTATATTATGGGATTTACATGGCTGTGTGTGAGCTTCCTCCAGTGTTATATATTGACTAGAGGCCCAGTGCATGAGATTTGTGCACTGGGGCTAGGAGTCCCTCAGCCCAGCCTGTACCCTCGCGCAGTCTGGGGCCCCTGGGAAATGTGCCTTGGGGGAATTGGGCCTAAGCCAGCTGTCAGATATCCCTCTCGCAGTCTGGGGCTCTCGCAGTCTGGGACCCCTCACTCCTTACTGCCTGCCCTGCAGCAGAGGTGGGAGAGGCTCCGGTCACCGAGGCTGTGAGCCCGGCTTCTGGCTGAGCGGCGCTCCCCCTGTGGGAGTGCACTGACCACCAGGGGGCAGTTCCTGCATTGAGCATCTGGCCCCTGGTGGTCAGTGTGTGTCATAGCAACCGGTCATTCTGCCGTTTGGTCAATTTGCATATTAGGGTTTTATTATATAGGATTATAGCCATTTATACAGTCTCTACTTCTAGCCCTTAATATCATATTAGAGTTTGTTCTTCATTTGACTTAGTTTGTATTTCTTCTGTTGCTATTTTAAATAATTTTCTTATACTAGTATGCAGGATAAACTGGGGCTGGAGAACAGCTGGTCAATATCCTCCAATTAACAATGTCATGTTTAAAGACTCATGGCCAGTCACTTCCCAATCATGCTTCCTCCAAAACAAATTCCTAATTCCTTTCATCTTTAATCATGCAACCAATTGCCTAGGCCTTTCTTAAATCCCAACAAATAGATATGAGATACTTCCAACCAGCTGTTTAGATCAGAGATTTCAATTCCCCTTTAACTTAGATTAGAATCAGTTTCTCCAGGACTTACAAATATATTCCCCATGCCTCCTGAAATAAGATAAATTCTCCTGAAGTGTACAGAGAGATGTACTGTCACACACCCAGCTGTTCCTCTTTTTATTGCCTAGATTCTTGCCAATTAATGAATTAAATAAAACACTGCTTAGTATATGTTGTCTATGTGAGCATCCTTTAGTGAGGATGGATTAAATAACTATAAATCAAGCCTTCCCCAGGATAGCATTCCTTACACTAAAATGACCAGGTGAAGAAATGATCTTGGAAAAATATATGTAGGGAAACACTTTTATTTTAAGCGTATAATTTTCTTCCGGATGAATTTCAGTAAATCATTGTGCTAGTAAAATAAGAGGGTAAGTATGAGTTTGCAAAGATGATACATGTCCTATGTAATGTGTTCTTCTACAAGAAAGTTCTCTAGGTTCTCTTGAATAAAGTAGAGATCATACTGAGATGAATGAAAATCAGGAGTCCAAGAACAAGGCTGACTCTCTCAAGTCTTGATAAACTCACCCCAAGTTTGGGAATAGGTTCTTCAGAAATCCTTCCCTCTCTGCCCAAAGAGATTCTCCTTTAAGAAAGTCTGTGTGTGTGTGTGTGTGTGTGTGTGTGTGTGTGTGTGTGTGTGTGTGTTATATTCTCAGTACTGACTAAATACAAGAGCAGTAATTCGGATTAAAAATACATTTTGCTACCCTCATAAAATTCACTCACTTGTAAATAACTCTGATTCTAATAAAAAGGAGCTGATATTTTGATAACAATTGGAACAAAAGGATTCTTAGTAATATAAATATATTGTAAAGTTTTGGAATGTAATTCGAATGTGTACACTCTGATGCTGAACAAACACAAACAAGTAGATACTGAAGCAGCTGTACATCTAGAAAACAAAATTCAAAACATTTCAACTGAAATAATTGCTTAGAATAACAACTTAGTGACTAACATGGCATGCATGTTTTATAATATTTAGCTTCTAATAATTGAAATCAATCTCTAAACAACTAAAACAATTTCTAGGATTTTAGACATCCTCAGCATTATGGGGGGAAATTATATAATAAATGGAGCCCTTTTCTTATATTTCAGTAAAAGTGAATAGTGCTAGCCCTTACAGTAAAAGTTAGTGTTAATAATCAATTGCCATAATGTTTATTTTTTAGAGGATAAATTTTTCCTCTGATTTTTATAACAGAATAGACTTTTACCTTTTGGTAGCTTAGCTATATAGGAATTTTAAGTAATTTAGATGAAATGAATTGAAATAAAAATCCATCCTGCTATTGTCTACCAACCTTCAGAGGAGACCCTGTCAAATGAAAAGCAAATATTATTTCTTTTTTATTTGAAAATTTTAAACAATATAAAAAAATAAAGATATCACTAAAATAAACACTCATGAATTCTCAAGCCAGAATGTTCACAATGTTTACACTTTTTCCTTCAGATATAGTTATAATAAAAAATAAAAACTTTCCTGATAAGATTCAAATTTGTGCCCTTTGCCAGCCCCCTTCCTTTTCTCTCTGCTTAGAAGTAACCACAGACATTAATTTGGTAGCCTTCCTTCCAGTTCTGTTCTCATATTTTTTGTTATTTTCATTTATAGGAATTTTTAAAACATTTTCTTAGTTCATTAATTGTTAGAATTATGTTGAAAACTATTGTAATTTATACATTTATTTATATTAAATCTTTTAATACATGAACAATATTTCCCCTCTCTTTATTCAGTTTTTCTTTTATGTTCTTTAATAATTTTCTTCATTATGTTTTGTAAATCTTTAGTTAGATTTATTCATAGTAGCTTTAGATTTTATTGCTAATGTAGGATTATGTTATTTCTACATTTTCTAGATATTTTAAAACTAATACAAGATTTTTTGGTGGTATTGTTTAAGCAGTCTTGTGAAAATCTTTCCCTCATTTTTAGATTCTCTGCAATTATCACCTTAAAATGAAGACAACTTTACTTTATTGCTTACAATTTTTAAACCTCTTACTTTTTTTTTTTTTGTCTTGTTCATTGGCTATGAGTGGTAGTGAGTTTAGTGGAGTTTTCTGAAAGTATTTCTTATAAAGATTTTATAATTAAATGTGATGCTTGATATCAGTTTTGGTAGATATCCTTTATGAATTTAAAAAAGTTCCCTTTAACTAATAGTTTATTAGGATATTTTTAAAATTTTTCCACAGTCAGATGTTACACCTGTCCCCAAGGGACATGGACTTGGAGCCATGCAGCTTCCTTCTGATCCTCTCCTCTTGGTGGTCATGTGTCTCTCTCCCCAGCCCAGATCCTAATCCTACCATTCTCCAGGCATCCTCTGCCCTTCCCAGCTGCTAATTGTCTCGCAAGCTGTGACTACTTTGCCAATTCCAGGTGGGTGTAATTTGATTTAGATGCTCCTTCTATCTGCTCCAGGATAAGGCTCCTGACATGGCTGCCTATTCAGCCACCATTTTTTCTCCCTCTCAACCTTAAAGTTTTAAAACATCATTAACTTCATATTTTTCTGAAAAAGTAAAATAATTAGTTAACATTTTTATTCTCCTCCTAAACAATACAAGAACCATAACTTGCTGTTTAAGTAATTCCAAAAACGCTATGTGGAACTTTTACTTCACATTCCTAAATGTATTTTTAGGTTAATAATATTTTCAAGTATTTTTGTTTCCATTCCTTCTTGCAAATCACTCTTTACCCTGAGTTAACATTTTTTCTTACTGAATTTTTTTTTAGCAATTCACTAAGAAAGAGATTATCTACACTAATAAAAGAGAAACGTGCAAATTGACCGTCCCTCCACTATGCCCACCAGCCAATCAGGAGCGAGTATGCAAATTAACCCAACAAAGATGGCAGTTAATTTGCATACACAGGTGTGGAGCAAAGACTGAAGACAGTGTAGAAGGAAGCCAAGCGCTGCAGAAGGGAGCAAAGTGGCAGAAAGCGAGGCAGCGGAGACAGGAGGGAGCGAGGCAGCAGAGAAGGGAGTGAGGCAGTGGAGACGGGAGGGAACGAGGCAGTGGAAAAGGGAGCAAGGCAGCGGAGAAGAGAAGGAAGCCCGCTCAGGCCGCAGGAAGCCCTATTCTTGCAGGAATAGGCCCGAGGAAGCCCTGTTCTTGCAGGAATCTTCCTGCAATGGGCCTCTAGTGTATGTATAAATATTAAGATAATTAGCAGATTGCTTTTTAAAATTTAATTTATTTTGTACACCCCAGTGACCAGACATTACACAACTTAATACAAGATTATCCCAATAAATGCTATACCCATCCAGCTCCACACCTAGTTTTTAGACTATTATTGACTATATTCCCTATGCTGTATTTTACTATACTGTATGGCTATTCTGTAACAACCAATTTGTACTTCTTAATCCCTTCACCTTTTTTGCACCCTTCTCTAATTCTCCTCCCATCTCATCTCGTAACCAAAAAAATGTTCTCTGTATTTATGAGTCTGTTGATCTTCTACTTGTTCATTTTGTTTATAGATTCAATTGTTGATAGATATGTACTTATTGTCATTTTATTGTTCATATTTTTATCTATTTTTTTCTTCTTAAATAAGACCCTTTAACATTTCATATAATATTCATTTGGTGGTGATAAACTCCTTTAGCTTTTTCTTGTCTGAAAAGCTCTTTACCTGTTCTTCCATGCCTACTCAGCTGATCCTGCAAGGTGGTTGGAGGTCAGAGGTCAGTGGTCACAGACAGTCCTTAAAGATGATTGGCCTGGCTAAATCTTTCCCATTGATATGACAACAAAAATCAAGACTCAACTAAAACAAGAGGGTGTACAGCCCTCACAGTGTGCACACCTCAGGTGCACAGCTGGGGTGATTTGAGAGGCTGTGCCACTGGACCCCACAGGACACCTACTACATTAGGCCAGTCTACCAAGCTTGGGAGACATAGCAGCTCAATCTAATACATAGAAACAAACACAGGGAGACTTCACAATGAGGATACAAAGAAACATGGTCCAAATGAAACAACAGAAAACAATTCCATTAAAAGAACTAAATAAAATGGAGATAAGCCATCTACTAGATGCAGAGTTCAAAACACTGGTTATAAAGGTTAAAGGAACTTACTGAGGACCTCAACAGCATAAAAAACAACCTGTTAAAAATAAAGGCTAAACTAACTGAAATAAAGAATAATTTACAGGGAATCAACAGTAGAGTAGATGGAGCTATAAATCAAAACAGCTATTTGGAATATAAGGACCCAAAGAACATCCAATCAGAACAGCAAATAAGAAAAAGAATCCAAAAAAAATGAGGGTAGTGTAAGGAGTCTCTGGGACAACTTCAAGCATATAAATATTTCCATCATGGGGTTCCAGAAGAAAAAGAGAGAGAACAAGAAATTGAAAACTTATTTGAAATAATGACAGAGAAATTCCCCTACCTGGTGAAAGATTTAGACTTACAAGTCCAGGAAGTACAGAGTCCCAAACAAGAGGAAACCAAAGAGGCCCACATCAAGACATACCATAATTAAAATGCCAAGGGTTAAAGACAAAGAGAGAATCTTGAAAGCAGCCAGAGAAAAGCAGTTAGTTACCTACAAGGGAGCACCCATACAACTGTCAGCTGACTTATCAACAGAAACTTTGCAGGTCAGAAGGAATTAGCAAGAAATATTCAAAGTGATGAAAAGCAAGAACCTACAACCAATATTACTTTACCCTGCAAAGCCATCATTTAGATTCAAGGGACAGATAGAGAGCTTCTCAGCTAAAGGAGTTCATCACCAACAAACCAGTATTCCGTGAAATGTTAAATCGTATTTCTTTTTAAATGATGTATTATTACACATTAACTGCACACATTCTAAATATAGTTTGATGAGTTTTAGCAAATGTGTTACCAACTCCCCAATCAAGATATAGAACATTGCCAAAAACACCCTATAAAGTTTCCTGTTTCTTTTTTCTGATTAATTCTTCCCACTTCCTTGTAGGGACAATCATTATTCTGATTTCTACCCCCTAGAATTAATTTTGCTTAGTTTTCAATAGTTTTGCCTGTTCTTCAGTGCCTATTTTTTATACACTATGCATTTTTTGTGTGTGGCCTCTTTCACTGAACATCTTAGGTATTCATCTGTGTTTTGTTGCAGGCAATGAATATGGTAAATTTTTAAAAATCTGTATTTATTGATTAATATTGAATTGCTTCCAAGTTTTTGCTACTCTAAAGTCATTTTGTTGATGCATATTTTCATTTCTTTGGTGTTAATATCTAAAGTAGAATTGCTATATCATAAAATATGTGAAAGCTTAACTTTATAAGAAACTGGAATAATTTTCCAAAATGGTTAATTATTTTACATATCATCAGTAAGATTTGAAGTTGTTCCATGGCCTCTCAAATATTTAGTGTTGCTAGTCTTTTATTTTAAAATTCTAGTATATATGTAATGTTCTTGTGATTTTAATTTTCATTTCCTGACTATGAGACATTTTTTCATATTTTTATAAGCCATTTGTAAAACATTTTTTTGTGAGGTAGCTGTCCAAGTCTTTAGCACATATTTTAATTGAGTTGTCTTTTTATTAACCCCCTAGAGCAGGGGTCCTCAAACTTTTTAAACAGGGGGCCAGTTTACTGTCCCTCAGACCATTGGAGGGCCGGACTATAGTTTTAAAAAAAACTATGAACAAATTCCTATGCACACTGCACATATCTTATTTTGAAGTAAAAAAAACAAAACGGCAAAAACACTCGCATGTGGCCCGCGGGCCGTAGTTTGAGGACACCTACCCTAGAGAATCATACTAGGTCATTGGTTCTTTATTTTGTATTATTATTTTTTAAGTATATATTTTATTGATTTCAGAGAGGAGGGGAGAGGGAGAGATAGAAACATCAATGATGAGAGAGAACCAATGATCTGCTACCTCCTTTGTGCCCTACACTGGGGATCGAGTTTCAAACCAGGCATTCACCCTGACCAGAAATCGAACCATGATCTTCTGGTTCATAGGTCAGTGCTCAACCACTGAGCCATGCCAGCCAGTTCATGGATTTTTATTTCATGTATCATACTTCTCTATAGATTCCATGTCTTTGCAGAAATTTTCCACTTGTTCACCTGTTTTTCTTCTGAAGAACCTTGAACATTTTTATAATGGCTATTTTGAATTCTTTGAGTGCTATTTCCATTATTTCTGTCATCTGGTGCTCATCATCTGCTGTTTTTATTTTCTTGGGTGTGGGCTACATTTTATTGTTTCTTCACACACATGTCTCAGGATTATGTTTCCTACAAATTAAATCTCCCATAGTTCCATGGCCTCTCCAATTATATTTTCTCAAGCTGGACACCCTATCTCTATTTTTATCAATGTTAACAAATTTCATCTAAAATACACCAATCTTGCCCTCACCGGTTTGGCTCAGTGGATAGAGCATCGGCCTGCGGACTGAAAGGTCCCAGGTTCTATTCCGGTCAAGGGCATGTACCTTGGTTGCAGGCACATCCCCAGTAGGAGGTTTGCAGGAGGCAGCTGATCGATGTTTCTCCCTCGTCGATGTTTCTAACTCTCTATCCCTCTCCCTTCCTCTCTGTAAAAAAATCAATAAAATACTTATTTAAAATACACCAATCTAGTGCTCGCTTCGGCAGCACATATACTAAAAAATTGGAACGATACAGAGAAGATTAGCATGGCCCCTGCGCAAGGATAAAATACACCAATCTATATTTTCTGCATTCACTATCTTGCCACATCTTTTATTTTAAAATCTAACTTTGACATTGCCATTCCAATGAGTGTCTGATATCCTTAGATTTAGGAATGCACCATTATTTTTCTTTCACCTACACTTTAACCCTTGGAATCATTTCTGGTTCCTTTTCTTCTCACCACCTCTTAGATGTCAGATTCTACTATATAATTTCTCCTAAAACTGTCTGTCCCTCCCCATTTCTCAATTAATTTTTCTCCTGCAATATTCCTTTAAACTTTTAACTTGTTTTCTACATTGAATCAATTTTATTCATGGATACAAATTCTTTCTTATCAAAACTCAGTACTGTTCATCCCATTTACTCTAAAAAGGTGACAGTGATGTCCCCCTATCTGAAATATATATATATATATATATATATATATATATATATATATATATATAATTTTCCAAGCTGTATTTTAAATTACAACTTAGTCTGGTCAAAGATCATTTATACCACTATTTTTGAGCATTTTATGTCAAATAAAAATTTCTAATTATTCTCTTAATGTCCTGTTTCAGATTTTCAGTTAATTTGTTGCTTTGGAGAAAAATATTTCTATAACCTTAATAGAATAGCTTAGCTTAGAGAGACTTTTTCAATTAAGTTGTTTCCTCTGAAATTTCCTTAACATATATATCCAATTATTTTATAATATTTACCATATAGCGATGTCTGTTAGAGTAATTTTCTTATTTGTCCTACTATATTGTAAGCTTATAATCAGATTTTAAGTGAATATCTGATTTACTTTGTCACCATCCTATCTCTTAGCATATTGCTTGTTTTCTTAGGTGCTCATTAAATATATATTGAATTGAATTATGTTATAAAATCAAAATGCCAAAATATATTCAGGATCAAATATGTAAAAAAGGAATGATATATTTTAGAAGGTGTTTTTGTTTTGTTTTGTTTTATCTACATGGTAAGTAATAAAGCCGAGATTCTTAAAGTGAAAAATCTGGCTATCAAGTTCCAGGAGTTCAATGTAAATAAAGTTTTATCCCTGTTTTTAGTTAAATTAGATTATTCTCTTAGATAAAGAATCTCTGGCTCACTGGCAAAGCTATCATAATAGTATGACACACACAAAAAAGAAAACCAGAGAAACAAAAAGCAAACCTGTACCTCTGAAATCTCCATCTTTGCTTTGTCCTTGTGCCAGAGTTTTCAAAGAAATGTAGCTAAAGAGGCATAAAATGCTATGACAACTAAACACAAATCCTGACATGTTTGTTAGCAGTTGGAGGACTTATTGAAGTAAAACTGACTCACGAAAGACCATGGAACAGCTTTAGAGATGATCCAGAAGATGATTAAAGGACTGGAAATGAAGACTGACATTGAAAGGTTAATAAAGCTGGAACTTCCAACTTGATGAAGACCAAAAGTCATTTCGTGCCAGTCTTTAAATATGCAGAGGGAGTTTATTCAGTGACTGGTGGCCAGCTGTTTTCAAACTCTGATGGCATAGAACACGATGATATGGGTTTAAACTAAATTAGAAAGGACTTAATTTTGTTTGGAATAATTTCTTATAAGCAATGAAGTTAAGATATTGAATAAACCTCCTTCTCTGAAACAGATGGATTTCTCCTCCATATTTATAGGGCTCTGAATGCCACTGCTAGAGAAGTTGCACTGATTGTGTATCTCAAGGGTTCTTCTCATGATTTTATATTGCCAAGACTATGATAGGTGTTCATTATCCTAAAGGAAACTCTTCCTCCCTTAATAGCTATTTTAGTAAAGCCATTTTTAAATTTTATATGTGTGAGAACTTTTAATATAGCAACGGAACCTTTTTCAACTAGGTTTATCATTGAGGCAGTTGAGAATCTAGTTTTTAAGCAGCCAATCAGAGAAGAAAAGATGAGCTACACATAAAAAAGTAGGTATAAGACTATTATTACTGACTAGAGGCCCGGTGCACGAAATTCGAGCACGGGGGGGGGGGGGGGCAGGGAGTGTCCCTCAGCCCAGCCTGCACCCTCTCCAATTTGGGACCCTTCAAGGGATGTCTGACTGCCTGTTTATGCCTGATCCTAGCCTAAACGGGTAGTCGGACATCCCTCTCACAATCCAGGACTTCTGGCTCTCAACTGCTCGCCTGCCTGCCTTCCTGATTGCCCCTAACCACTTCTGCCTCCCAGCCTGATCACCTCCTAACCACTCCCCTGCCAGCCTGATTGGTGCCTAACTGCTCCCCTGCCAACCTGTTTGCCCCTCCTGCAGGTTTGATTGCCCTATCCTGCAGGTTTGATTGCCCCCAACTGCCCTCCCTTGCAGGCCTGGTCCCTTCCAGTTGCCCTCCCTGCTGGCCTGATCACCCACAACTGCCCTCCCTTGAAGGCCTGGTCCCTCCCAACTGCCTTCCCCTGCTGGCCATCTTTTGGTGGTCATCTTGTGTCCACATGGGAGCAGTCATCTTTGACCACATGGGGGCAGCCATCTTGTGTTTTGGAGTGATGGTCAATTTGCATATTATTCTTTTATTAGATAGGATTAGATAGGATAGAGGCCTGGTGCATGGGTGGGGGCCAGCTTGTTTGCCCTGAAGAGTGTCCCAGATCAGGGTGGGGGTTCCCTTGGGGCATGGAGTGGCCTGGGTGAGGAACCTGTGGTGGTTTGCAGGCCAGCCATGCCCCTTGGCAACCCAAGCAGAGGCCCTGGTATCTGGGATTTTTTTATCTTCTATCATTGAAACTTTGTAGCATTGAGTGGAGACCTGGACCGGCAAGGGCAGGCAGAAAGCTTAGCTTCCTCCATTGCCAGGGAAACCCAAGCCTCCCTCCTGCTCATTCTGTGGCTGCAGCCATCTTGGTTGGGTTTATTTGCGTATTGGCTCCTGATTGGCTGGTGGGCGTGGCTTGTGGGTGTAGCAGAGGTACGGTCAATTTGCATATTACTCTTTTATTAGATAGGATGTTTTTGTTATGAAATCCTTCCTTAAAATAATTATCTACAATTAGTTTTTTGTAAATAATTAATATTATGGACATTGGCATTTGATCCAGTTTGTATAATTTTGAAAGTAAATATATAAAGTGACTGATATGTTCTGAAAACCTTTTTTTAAGGTTCAAGGAAAAGATTGATAAGCTGGCTTTTTAAAATAGGTGTAAAATCCTTAAATCTTTATTCTGTCATAGCTTTCCTCACAAAATGGCAGTAATCCAAATATATTTCTTAACTAAATTATGCAGAATCATCCACATTCAACAATACTTATTTTATTCATGGTATCAAGAATCATTCTATGTGTATATGTCTCCCACTAATTCAGCAACATTGAGAGAAGTCATTTAAATTATCATATAGCCAAAACTACTCTGAAGGAGGCTTCCATTGGGAAATTTGAATTACTTGCTTTTTAATATTTATTTTTTACTCAGAATTCAAAACACGTTTGTTCTGAAAGTATTTTTACCATGATCATTTATCCTCAAAGCCTATTTTGAAATCAATAATTGTTTATTAGCATAAAAAAATGTTTATAATAAACTAGAGGCCCAGTGCACGAAATTCATGCACTGGGGAGGGTGTCCCTCAGTCCAGCCTGCACCCTCTCCAATCTAGGATCCCTTGGGGGATGTCCGACTGCAGGTTTAGGATTGATCAGGCCTAAACCTGCAGTCGTACATCCCTCTAACAATCCGGGTCCACTGGCTCCTAACCGCTCACCTGCCTGCCTAATTGCCCCCTAACTGCTCCCTTGCTGACCTGATTGACACCTCACTGCTCCTCTGCTGGCCTAATTGCCCCCAACAACCCTCCCCTGCTGGCCTGATCACCCCCAAGGCTTTTATTAATATAGATATGACTCTTCACAGAAAATTTTACTAACCCTGCTTTATAATAAGGGCTTGACGATTGAATCATTGGGACCAGACACCAAGATTTCCTTTCTTTGAATAGTGGAGGGGATAATTATCTTGTCTTTAAGTTGCCCTGAAATTAAAATGAGATAATGACTTAGAAAATTATAAAATCACAATATAAAGACAATTGTCTTTTTCATGTACTGAAAAGATAATAAAGTGGTAAAATGAAAAACACTATTTTTATTCTCCCCCTTCCTTCCTTTACAGTCTCTATTTAAACTTTGAAATTTATAAAAATTTCACTCCAATTTTCATTTCTTTACATTCAACATTATTTTGTATTGTTTTCAGGTTTTATATTAGTTACAGAATAGTGGTTAGACAATCATATACTTTACAAAGTGTTCCCCGATATTTCCAGTACCTACCTGGCATCATACCATCATTACAATACTATTGACTATATTCCCTATTTAAGTGACAATGGGTTTACAGGTTCCTTCCAGTCTTTCTTTTGTGTTGCTCGTCCTTCCTTTTCTTTCTCACTTCTTCCCTCATTTTCTTTATATAGTATCTCAATTGGCCATCCAAGCTCAGTGAAGGCACTAGGACACGCTTAATCCATTTTACAGACCAGGAAACTGAGGCCAATTCCAGTTGGCTGTGGAACTTGACTCAGTGCACAGGGAGCCCTCAGAGCCATGCTCTCTGTCCTTCCTAAGGGGCAGCCGCCAGGCAAACAGAATAAACCTTCCCATCAGGCTTCCGAGCCTCTTTCTCAAGCACCTCTTCATTGCGGATGCTCCACATTCTTTCCTCTCCGCCGTTCCCTGCCCCCATTCTTTACTGCACCCCCTTCTCTGGAGCAGGTGGAAGGCTTCACACTCACTGCCTAGGCATGCTCTGCCATGGGACAGGGTGTCGTGGGCTTGCTTTTGGGTCAAGGCGGGAGCAGGAGTCGCTGCCTCTGAAGTGCAAAGGCCGCCTGGGTGAGGCCGGTTAGCACTGGGAGCTTCTCTGAATCATGTCAGTCAGCCCGGTACCCTGCAGTGCGGCACCCCTCCACTGAGGTGGCACCACCCCTCAACCCCCACCTCAGGGCTGCGGGTCCTTGCCCCTCCACCTGAGCATCCTTCCATGCCCCTTGATCCCTGGCTGGGCCCACCCGCATCTTGGGGCCACTGCAGAACCTCTCTCTCTCTCTGCAGGTGAGGCAGATCCCTGCCCTCGGTCTCTAAGAAGCTGTGAATCTGTGGCCAGAGGCCCGATCTGGGTCTCAGCAACCCCATGCCTGCGATGTTCCCGGGGCTCCACGGGAGTGGCTAGGTGGCCCGGCTGCGCCTTCTCAGGGCAGCGATGTTCCTGGGCCCCATGGGAGTGGCTAGGCAGGCCCACTGCCCCTTCCAGGACCTTCGATGTTCACGGGCCCCACACGAGTGGCTAAGCAGGCCCAGTCACACCTCGCCAGGGCAGCAATGTTCCCAGGGCCCCACAGGAGTGGCTAGGCAGGCCCGCTGCCCCTCCTGTGGCCTGCGCTAGACCCAGACCCCTTGGATAGTGTCTGGCACTGCCCACCCCGCCTCCCTGGGCCCCGATGGATTGGTTCCTTGTGGGCGGCATCTGGCACTGCCTGCCCTGCCTCCCCCGCCCCCGATGGACCTGGACTCCCAGGAGTGGGCCATAGCACTGCCCACCCCACTTGCATATGCAAATTAACTGCCATCTTTGTTTGGCATAGTGGAGGTACGGTCAATTTACATGTTTGTCTATTATTAGGTAAGATTGATGGGTGAAGAAAAACATCCTATCTAATAAAAGAGTAATATGCAAATTGACCATCACTCCAACACACAAGATGGCTGCCGCATGTGATCAAAGATGGCCGCCCCCATGTGGACACAAGATGGCCACCACAGATGACCAGCAGGGAGGGCAGTTGTGGGCAATCAGGCCAGCAGAGGAGTACAGTTGAGGGGGGACCCAGGCCTGCAGGGGAGGGCAGTTGGGTGTACCATGCTTACAGGGGAGGGCAGTTGGGGGGAACCAGGCCTGCATGGGAGGGCAGTTGGGGGGGACCAGGCCTGCAGGGGAAGGCAGTTGGGGGTTACCAGGCCTGCAGGGGCTGGTAGTTGGGGTGAAACAAGCTGGCAGGGGAGGGCAGTTGGGGGTGACCGGGCCGGCAGGAAGAGGGCAATTGGGAGGGACCAAGCCTGCAGAGGAGGTCAGTTGGGAGGGACAAGTCCTGCAGGGGAGAGCAGTTGGGGGGGACCAGGCCTGCAGGAGAGGGCAGTTGGGTGTAACCAGGCCTGCAAAGGAGGATAGTTGTAGGGGACCCAGGCCTGCAGGGGAGGGCAGTTGGAGCTACCATGCCTGCAGGGGATGGCAGTTGGGGGGGACCAGGCCTGCAGGGGAGGGAAGTTGGGGTGAAACAGGCCGGCAGGGGAGGGCAGTTGGGGGTGTCTGGGCTGGCAGGGGAGGGCAATTGAGGGTACCAGGCCTGCAAGGGAGGAAAGTTTGGAGGGACAAGTCCTGCAAGGGAGGGCAGTTTGGGGAGACCAGGCCTGCAGGGGAGGGCAATTGGGGGAGACCAGGCCTGCAGGGGAGGGAAGTTAGGGGTGACCAGGCCAGCAGGGCAGGGCAGTTGGGAGCAACCAGGCCTGCAGGGAAGGACAGTTAGGGGTGTCCAGGCCCACAGGGGAGGGCAGTTAGGGACAATCAGGCTGGCAGGTGAGCAGTTAGGCATCGATTAGGTTGACAGGGAGTGATTAGGGGTGATCAGGCTGGCAGGCCGAAGCTGGCCCCCACCCCTGTACCAGGCCTCTATCCTATCTAATAAAAGAGTACTATGCAGATTGATCATCACTGCAACACACAATATAGCTGCCCCCATGTGGTCAAAGATCTTGCCCCCATGTGGACACAAGATGGCCACCACAAGATGGCCAGCAGGAGAGGGCAGTTGGGAGGCACCCGGCCTGCAAGGGAGGGCAGTTGAGAAGGACCAGGCCTGCAAGGGAGGGCAGTTGGAGGTGATCAACCCTGCAGGAGAGGGCAGTTAGGGGTAACCAGGCCAGCAGAGGAGGGAAGTTGGGGGCAAACAGGCTGGCAGCAGAGTGGTTAGGGGGTGATCAGGCTGGCAGGCAGAAGCGGTTAGGGGCAATCAGGAAGGCAGGCAGGCAAGCAGTTGGGAGCCAGCAGTCCTGGATTGTGAGAGGGATCCCAGATTGGAGAGGATATAGGCTGGGCTGAGGGACAACCCCCCTCTGTGCACGAATTTCATGCACAGGGCCTCTAGTACTAGTATAAGAGAGTCTTTATTGCAGCCCAAGTAACCATTGCTACTACTAAGGAACCATTAGCCCAGCAGTTCTTCAAAGTAGCCTTACAGAGGTAGCTCTTACTAATACAGTAGTAAACACAGAAGCCATCCTAACAAACACAGCCAGCCCTGGCTGGTCAGTAATGCATCTTCCCACAACTGTGCAGCCCTGCACTGGCTGGTCAGTAACATAGTTTATGCTAACTTAGACAAAAGAGGCTTCTTGCCAAATAATAACCTCAATCTTTGGGTTATAGAAGGGTACACTTGCGCAGTGTGTATGATACAATCGCTGTGTCCTTGCTCAGATTGGCCTTCAACATCCGACGTACTCTGGACAGGGCCCCCACACTCAATTGGCCTTGACAATCCAGCATACACTGATCAGAGTTCCCACATATGGGAACTCCATATACATCAGCAGCTCAAAGACAGAAAAGCAAAATAAGATATACATGCCATCTTGAGCAAAAAAATAGGATAGAGCCCTGGGCTTCAGAGGGGAGGATGGTAAGTTACAGAATAATAAAAAGAGAAGGTGTTAAGTAATCAGATATTTGCCTTGCCATACAGATAGGTCATAAAAATTTATTCCTGGTAGTAATTCTTACTATGAACAATACCCCCAATTTAAATTCTTTAAGGGAGAGGTAAAGGTTTCTCTTGAAACCTCAGGGTCTCAATTGCCTTCAGCTAAAAATAATCCACATGCAAAAGTGGCACAGCTTGGGGAGACCTGTCCTGAACCCATTCAAGCTTTATAATCAAGTGTGTGTGTGTGTGTGTGTGTGTGTGTGTGTGTGTGTGTGTGTGTAATTTTGATTGGGAATGTACAAATTAATATTAAGAAACCTCATTGAAAATAAAGTTGGGAGGCCAGCAGGAGGAGCTCACACACCCTTCTGTGAATTGCTGAGTTCCACAGAAAGAATTCTGTTCAAATCTTATTCTCTGCAAAAGTGTTTCCTCTCCCTTGTTTCTCAAGGTCAATTTTTATGACCAGACTTGTGCATGATTCACCATTAAACCGCGTCCCAAATTAAAATTCTTCATTGTTTCTAAATAAACTCATTTTACTGGAGAAAATCAGTCTATTCGTTTAAAGTCAACAGGAACATAAGTTAAAGTGAGCACTTAGCAGAACACCTTAGCATTTTGTAGGTCAAATTTAGAGCAAAAATAAGAGGCTAGAATTCAATGATACCATGCAACTTGCCTAATTTTTTTAACATGATCCTAAATATAATTTTATGATGAGGCATTGCAAGGATTCCTGAATCTTAATACAGCTCAAAAAAAATGCACTCAGATATTAACATCTTAGTGGCTAAAAACAAACAAACAAATAAAAGAAAAAGAACTATTTACACTTGTCACTTAATATTAGGTAATCTAAATTAAAAGAACTACAGTCTAAAAGAATATTTAATTTATTCTGGGGAAAATCAGTCTACTATAAATTATGCATTATTGAGGTTCAATGTATTGTATAATTATAATTCCTATTGAATACATGTAACTATTTTGCTTTAAGATTGTAACTAGTAACTATCTCAGTGTCTATCCAAATGGTTCACTCTTTCACTAGGAAGATAAAATCATGGAAATAAACTAAGTACGAAAGGAACAAAAATTATTTTTTTTACATTACATTGATGTTTGAAAACGTTTTAGGAATAGATATTCTTCTAAACTCTCTGGTTTCTCAGTGTGTGATCAATCACCCTTAGAATTAAGAACATCTTTAGATCTAACAAAACTTTCAAATCACGAGTATTAGTCCACTTACTGGTACATACTTGGTTTTCAGTATAAGGCAAAGCACTGGAATCTTGTTTAAAATATCTTTTCATATTTTTGAAGCAGAGCATAGCTATAACTCCATTTGAATTGACCTTCCTTTGACTGAAACTATTGAGGCTAAAGAGAAAGACTGTAAAAATTTGAGAATTCAATAAAACTCCACTAATTATTAATAATAAATTAGTGAATCAGCCCTGGGACTCATTTTCTGTGGCACAGTAAAACTTTAATCCTATAACCCTTATTTATCTGATCTCACATTTATCCCATTAATCATTATTTTTGCATTTCTTAGATTGTCCTCTGTATCTTTTCTAACTGAATTCTGCAATTTTTTCCTTGCTATTACCGTCATAGCTCAGCTGCAGAGAGGGCTTCATATGACTAGGACATTTAGGTCTCCTGGCTTTTGCTAAGGCTTAAAATCCCACTGCTCCAAATGCATTTCCATTCTATTTGATGTTTTTAAAGTGCTCATTTTGTAATCTAGAGATTGTTGGAGGTGAGGGAGGAAGGAGATATACATTTTCCCAAGGGAGTAACCATAATAAGGGCTGAATTTGAGGAATTTAATCTTCCAGCATAATGTTGATTTGGGCTCTGGTATCAAGATTATATCTATGAATATGAACATCTGGGCCTAACAAGATATCAGAATGCATTTTGGATCATGAATAAACAATATTTCTCCAGCTTAGTTACTGCTGGCCACATCAATAAAAGGCCTGTCGGTGATTAGAAAAATCATTCTCTGACACATATTGGACAACTGTCTGCCCCAAATAGGGAAGATTTAATCATTTTAGAAAGTAATTTCATTCACAGGTTATAGTAAAAATGAGATGGCTAGCCAATATCTAGGTGGTTTTATTTTTCAAGACAGATAGACAGACAGACAGATAAACAAACACACACACACACACACACACACACACACAACACAGCTACACAGCTACATCTTTTGTGTGGAGAGCTAACTTGCTTCTTGGCCTACACCTGAGCCTCAAAGGAGGAGTCTTTTGTAAGGACCTTAGGAGTTGCTGAATGGAATTGCCAATGTTAGTGCAAGTTTCTTCAATTCATGATGCTCACCACCACTATTCAGGCAGCTTTTAACATATTGATGTTCTTCAAGGTGAGAAATGTATCCTGCTCTTAGCAGGCACTTTCTTCATTAAGTCTGGTTATTTTTGGCACAGCCCAGAAAACACACATTCTTGAAGGCTGGTAGAGGGAGTAAAAGGTCAAACTTAAGGTGTGTTGCTGCCACAGAGCACAGGGGAAGAAGCCCTGGGAACACAGGGAGAGGAGCATGAGGAAGGGAGGGAGCGAGGAAGGAACACAGCCCCATCCACCAGTTTAAGTTTCTGCCCAGCCCAAATCCCATTTGATATCAACATGTCTGGTAATACATACAAATGATTCCCATGCTTTCTGTCAATAAGTTTGTATTTATGGAGTTTAAGGTTAAATCCTTCTTTCCTCTGCATTTACGTGTTAACTAGAGAAAAAATAAACCTAGCCTTTGTTTCGAATGTTGTTTTAGGAATATCAGGAAATTCATTTCAATGAGATATGCAAAGACATTATCCATATTTAAATGACTTAGGTCCGTGGTTGGCAAACTGCGGCTTGCGAGCCACATGCGGCTCTTTGGCCCCTTGAAGGTGGCTCTTCCACAAAATACCACAGCCTGGGCGAGTCTATTTTGAAGAAGTGGCATTAGAAGAAGTTTAAGTTTAAAAAATTTGGCTCTCAAAAGAAATTTCAATCGTTGTACTGTTGATATTTGGCTCTTTTGACTAATGAGTTTGCCGAAAACTGACTTAGGTAATGGAAGTCAGAGGATAAGTAAAAGTTATAACAGATTAAAAGCATCAAAAATTATTCTGAATTAGGTCTATATGAGGTGCTGCAAAGTCCCTCCCACCTCTGAGGTTCTAGAGCTTTATCAGCTATATTTGCATGACATATCAAATTTACAAAGTACTTCCACATATGTCCTCTAATTTTATTTTTACAACACCCTTAAGTCAAAACACATGAGGCCCACAATAAAGAAGCTGAAGCTGAGAAAGTTTGGATGATTTTTCCTAAGTTACCAACAACTCCTTGTCAGTGGTGAATTCTGATTATGATCAAGGTTTCCTGACTTGGGTTCAATATTTTATGGCTTTGGATTCACACAATATCTCATGCAAAGATATCAGATGAATAATACCAACATATTGGAAAGCCTCTCTGCTAGAGAGAGTTCTAAATGAGGAAATCTATGCAGACAAACTCACTAAAGCTGTTTTTATTCTGTTACCTTATTAACATGACAAAATGTGGTAGATATATGGTCCCTGCCTTTAAAAATCTTAGCTGCTGGGGAGAGAACCAAGATGGTGGTGTAGGTAAATGCTAGTACCCACCACCTCCCACAACCACACCAAAATGACAACTAAAATATAGAACGACCATCATTCAGAACCGCCTGAAAGATGACTGAATGGAAGTCCTCAACTAGAGAAGTAAAGAAGAAAGTACGTCGAGACTAGTAGGAGGGGCAGAGGCATGGAAAGGGCTGGTCCTATACCCACATCAGGAAGAATATCTTGGCTACAGAGGCCTCCTGTGAGAAGCAAGGGGTTCCCATCCCACACCAGACCCCAAGCTCAGGGTTCCAGAGCTGGAAAGAGAAGTCCCTGTAACTTTGGGCTGTAAAAACCAGTGGAGACTGTGGCTGAGTGACGCGGAGGCTGTTGGACACATGGCAGTTCCTCTTAAAGGCCTGGCGCATGAATTTACATAATCCCACTCTCTCTGAGCTCCAGTGCTGGGTGGCTGCATTGGGATAACCAGGGACATATGGAGAGGAACTGGACTATTTGGCATTGGGGAGGCTTACTCCCAAACAGAGGTGCTTGCAGGGCTCATTGTTCCTGTGCTGGGACCTCCCTCTTCACAGAGCTAACTGGTATCCATATCTGAGTTTCCATCAGCATGGCTCACATTGTTCACTCTGCTCTGGAGACTCCCTGGGACCCTGTCCCATCCAATCTATAGTGCCACCCACGCTGTTTGCAGTGGCTTTTCCATATGAATGGCCTCTCCTAGCTCAGGCTTCAAACTTTCCTAAAATCTCTTAAACAAGCAGCAGTTGACATCAGTGTGCCCCATACCTATCAATAAAAGGCCTAAGACCCAGCACTAGCACCAGCCTGTCTTGCTTCACATCTTGGCCTCACTGGCACTTCCAAGCCCAATACAAATAGTAGCCACCTACAGATTGCTCAGTAGCTCCTGCTGGGTGGCCCCAGGCAGCAGATTAGTTTGCACCTCCCAGGAGACCCCCAGTGCCAGAGCACCATGTGGACAGCTTCAGACCATATCAGATTACAAGTCTACACATCCACAAGCAACACACTCAAGGGGAGGACTCAGTGAGCATCAAAGCCCCACTGAAGCAAGACCTGCTCCATAGGGTTATTCCCCACACAACAGCTCTTCGACTATAGTCACAGATGGTCCTCACAGCCAATTTTCTTGGAGATCAACTCCTCCCAGTGATGCCAATAGTAATCAAGGCTCAACTACAACAAGACAGTGCACACACCCACACAGCAGTGCACCTAGAGTGTCCAGCTCAGGTGACTGGGGAGACTAAGCCATTGAGCCCTACAAGACACCTAATACACAAGGGCATTCTACCAATTCCAGGAGAGATAGCAGCTCTACCTAATACATAGAAACAAATAGGGAAGCAGCCAAACTGCAGAGACAAAGAAACATGTCCCAAATGAAAAAATTGGAAGCAAGAAAACTATTGGATACAGATTCAAAACAATGGTTATAAGATTGTTCACAGACCTTAATGAGACATTTAAGGGACTCAAAGAAAGCTTCAAGGTACTTGGTGAGACTTTCAAGGATCATAGCGAAAATTTTAAAGACATGAAAAAGGACCAGTCAGAAATTAAGCATGCACTTACTGAAATAAAGAATAATTTACAGGGATTCAACAGTAGAGGATTCTGAGAATCAAATCAATGATTTGAAATATGAGGAAGCAAAAGCACCCAATTGGAAGAGCAAGTAGAAAAAAAAATCCAAAAATATGAAGATAGTGTAAGGAGCCTCTGCTACAACTTCAAGCATACCAATATTTGCATTATGAGGCTGCCAGGAGGAGAAAATAGAGATGAAAATATTTAAAATCTATTTGAAGAAATAATGACAGAAAACTTCCCCTACCTGGTAAAATAAATAGACTTACAAGTCCAGGAAGCACAGAGTCCCAAACAAGAGGAACACAAAGAAGCCTGCACCAAATCACATCATAATTAAAATTCCAAGGTTTAAAGACAAAGCAAGAATCTTAAAAGCAGCAAGAAAAAAGCAGGTAGTTACCCACAAGGGAGTGCCCAAACAAATGTCTGCTGATTTCTCAACAGAAACTTTGCAGGCCAGAAGGAATTGGCAAAAAAATATTCAAAGTGATGAATACCAAGGACCTACAACCATGATTGCTCTACCTAGCAAAGCTATCATTTAGAATTGAAGGTCAGATAAAGAGCTTCACACACAAGAAAAAGTTAAAGGAGTTCATCACCACCAAACCAGTATTACATGAAATGTTGAAGGGTATTCTTTAAGAAGAGGAAGAAGAAGAGGAGGAGGAAGAGGAGGAGGAGGAGGAAGAAGAAGAAGAAGAAGAAGAAGAAGAAGAAGAAGAAGAAGAAGAAGAAGAAGAAGAAGAAGAAGAAGAAGAAATAAAAATATGAAAAATAAAATGTCAACAAATACATATCTATCCACAATTGAATCCAAAAGTCAAACTAAACAAGGAATCTAATAAAATAAACTGATGAATAAAATTGAACCAGAGGCATGGAAACATGGAACAGACTGATGAATCTCAGAGAAAAGTGGGGAGAGAGGGATCTTAACCAATGATCTTATATGCATACTAGAGGCCTGATGCATGGAATTCATGCAATGGGTTCGGCCCTCACAGCTGCAGCGGCTTTCCTTGGTTCTTGCAGCCCTGGCTTCATCTGGAAGGATGTCTGGAAGGTCATTCCACTCTCCAGTCTAATTAGCATATTATACTTTTATTATTATAGATATACATTACCTATGGACATAGACAATAGGGTGGTAAAGTCCTTGGGTGGGGTTGGAACCAGATAGAGGGGACAATGGGAGGTAAAGGGAGATATCTGTAATACTCTCAACAATGAAGATTTAATAAAAAATCAAATAAATAAGAACCTTAGCTTTAAAAGATAATAGAATTGTAAAGTAATTACCTTTCTACTGATATTAGACTCTTTTACCATGCAAGGAGCACATATGCCCAGATTTTGGGTGTTTTTATATTTGAGATACAAAGATAAGTAAGGAAAGACAGATAATGGTCTACCAAGGCCTTAAGGAGAACTGAGAAATACATTGATACAGTTAGGGATCAACAAAACTTGGAGAAACCAGACAAATCTATGGTAAGACTCTGTGAATTCTTATTCCCTGTACCCAGGGCCCAACCCTATAACCCTGCTTCTTTCTCCAGGTGTTTCTTTTCATTCCAAGTAAATCAATGCGTTTCTACATATCTTTATTCTGTCTCATATTCTTTATTGATTAGAGCTGCATATTATTACCTTCTTGGGCATTTTCCTTTGTGTTTTTTTTTTTTTTTTTTTTTTTTTTTTTTTAGCTGCTCTATAGTTGAGTTACTCTCAGAGGACCAGTTTGAGTGTGTTAGTAATCAGGAGGACAGGCTTTCTGGGGCTCTAACCACCTTTATAGGCCTATTTCCTATGTCTTTGCATCATGTTTCCCTCCTTCAGCCCTAATCAATTTTTCCAAGGTTTGTGGGATTATCTGTTACACACCATGGTAATAAGCAAGGACTGTATCCCAAGGATAGGGGAGATCATATAATCAGACTTCTCAAAACAGCATGAATGTACTATTCTACCTGACATTTCTTTATTTTTAAATTTAATTTGCTGGATTTAAAAAATATTTTCTTTTATTTTGAATAGTCAGATTTATTGTTTCCTATCTATTCTCTTGCATCAATTTTCAAATACATATTAACATATAAACATTCCTTGAACACTTCAGACAGTAAGAAAATTATATAGTAACTAGAGGCCCAGTGCACGAATTTGTGCACAGGTGGGTTCCCTCGCTGCTGATCAGGGCCTATAAGGGCTGATCAAGGCCAGTCAGCCAGGGGGAGGTGCCACGCAAGGTTAGCTGTGGAAGTGCACTGACCACCAGAAGGCAGCTCCTGCACTGGGCACCTGCTCCCTTGTGGTTAATGCGCACCATAGCTACCGGCCAGTGGTCCAGTCGTAATGGTCACTTAGGCTTTTTATATATATATACTAGTGGCCCAGTGCATGAAATTTGTGCACAGAAGGCAGTATCCCTCAGCCTGGCCTGCACCCTCTCCAATCTTGGACCCCTCGAGGGATGTCCTACTGCTGGTTTACAGGGATCAGGCCTAAACCGGCAGTCGGACATCCCTCTCACAATCCGGGACTGCTGGCTCCTAACTGCTCACCTGCCTGCCTGCCTGATTGCCCCTAACCACTCTGCCTGCCAGCCTTCTCGCCCCCAACTGCCCCCCTGCCAGCCTGCTCACCTCCAATTGCCCCCCCTGCTGGCCTGCTTGCCCCCACCCCCCTCCCCACTGTCCTGCTCACCCCCAACTGCCCCCCTGCTGGCCTGCTCACTCCAAACTTCCCCCCCCCCGCTGTCCTGATCACCTCCAACTGACCCCCACTGATGTCCTGCTTGCCCCCAACTGCCCCCCCTGCTGGTCTGCTTACCCCCAAAGGCCCTGCCCCCCACCAGCCTGATTACTCACAACTGCCATCCCATCCTGGCCTGATCACCCACAACAGCCCTCCCCTCTTGGCCTCTAACCGCCTCTACCTTGGCCCCACCATCATGGCTTTGTGGGTGAACATCCAGAAGGTCTCCCAGTCTAATTAGCATTTTATTAGTATAGATAGAGGCCTGGTACACAGTTGGGGGCTGGCTGGTTTGCCCTGAAGGATGTCCCGGATCAGGGTGGGGGTTGCCTTGGGGTGTGGGGTGGCCTTGGCGAGGGGCCTGTGGTGGTTTGCAAGCCGGCCATGCCCCCATGGGGTGAGGGTCTGGGGGGCTGGGGAGATGTGGCCAGCCTGAGTGAGGGGCTGAGGGCTGTTTTCAAGCTGGCCACACCCCCTTCAGGGTGGGGGTCTCCCCTGGGGTGACTGGCCAGCCTGGGTGAGAGGCTGATGGCTGTTTGCAGGCTGGCCAAGCCCCCCAGTGGGGACCCTCACCCCATGGGAGTGTGGCCAGCGTGGGTGAGGAGCTGAGGGCTGTTTTCAGGCTGGCCACACACCCCGGCGATCCAGGCTCCCAGCCCCTCCTTTTTTTCTTTTTTACTTTTTTTCAGGGCCTCCTTGAGCAGAGGCCAGAGCCATCTGGAAGCAGGTATCTGGGATTTATTTATCTTTCATAATTGAAACTTTGTAGCCTTGAGGGGAGGCCAGGGCCGCCAGGGCAGGTGGGAAGCTTGGCTCCATTGCCGGGGGAAACCCAAGCCTCCTACTTGCTCCAGCTTCATTGCCGCCTCCACCTTAGTTGGGTTAATTTGCATACTCACTCCTGATTTGCTGGTGGGCGTGGCTGGTGGGTGTAGCAGAGCTATGGTCAGTACGCCTCATAGTGACTGGTCGAGTGATCCTTCTGTTCATTCTGCTGTTATGGTTGCTGGGCCTTTATTATATAGGATAACACAACCAATAGGTACAGAAGTACCAATATGGCTTAGAGAATAAAATAGTCTACTAGCCATGAGTGTTTGCTGTGCCATGAGCATAGAGAGAAAATTGACAGAGGGAAAACATAGAATCCATTCATCTAGCCAGTGAGCTGAGGGGTTTTCTTATACAGATACTCAATCTTATCCATAATTTCTCTAAGGTGTTTTTTTTTAAGTAAGTTTTAAGAAGATTCATAGTGGAGAGAAAATTTCATTATAGAATTTCACAGAATGGTAAATTTTAAAAATATACACTGAGTGGCCAGATTATTATGATCTCTGAATGCATAATAATCTGGCCACTCAGTGTATATCCTATATAATAAAAGACTAAAATACAAATTGTCCCCTCAACCAGGAGTTCGACCAGCAGGCAGGCCGGCCAACCGCCCATGTCCCCTACCCCTGGCCAGGCTGGCCAGACCCCACCCATGCACAAATGCATGCACTGGGCCTCTAATATTTATATATATACACATTGAGTGGCCAGATTATTATGTGTTCAGAGATCATAATAATCTGGCCACTCAGTGTATATTTTATTGATTTCAGAGAGAAAGGGAGAGGGAGAAAGAGATATAATATCAATTATCAATAATAAGAGCAAATTATTGATTGGCTATCTCCTGCATGCTCCACACTGGGGATCGAGCCTGCAACCCAGGCATGTGCCCTGACTGGGAATCGAACTGTGACCTCCTGATTCATAGGTCAAAGCTCAACCACTGAGTCATGCCAGCTGGACCATAATGGTAATTTTTTAGAAAAAATATAAAAGAACATAGAATTAAGGCTAGTTAGTATCCTATATAATAAATGGCTAATATGCAAATTGTCCCCTCAACTGGGACTTCAATTAGGGGACAGGGCCTGGCCAACTGCCCATGGCCCCTCCCCCTGGCTGGACGGCCGGACCCCACCCATGCACGAATTCATGCCCTAGGCCTCTAGTAGGTAAATAAACAAGAAGCAGAAACAGGCACTTCCTCAGAGTGTACATAACATAAAGATGGGGCCTGAAAGGCCTGCTCTCAGTTTAAGGCTTAAAAAGAAAAAAGTAAAGAAAAGCCCACTGACACAGAGAAAAATATAAGGAAGTTTACTTTATCCTGAATTTTGATTGGCTAATTTTTTTTTCTCTTTGTTGGGTCTGTACCAAACATTGCCTGCTTTGGAAAATAAATTATTGTAAAATTTTTTTCTTGTAACAGTAATACTTCTGAGAGCCATGGAATAAGAAAACACAAACATGATAGGACATGCTTTTCACCTAGGTGGCAAATGAGTCCCATAAGAATGAAAATGAATTTACAATGCAAGTATAAAAGGAAATAATCCATCATGAATGAGACAGCACACAAAGCAAACAGGAGATTTTAAATCCTAATAACATTAAAAAATAAAATAATCTGACAGACTCAAAATGTGATTAATATGATTAAAGAGAAAAAAAAAGCAAAACTTGAAGGAAAAAGGTACACAAAAGCATCAAAAAATAAGATGCACTGATAAATTCATGGAGAGTTAGGTTGATGGACAAATCATCAAGTATAGTAAATCATCAAGTATAGCAAAATGTTTATAGTGGACTATAGGTGGTGGATATACATGTATACAGTATAAGATTCAGTTCTTACACATTTGAAAATTTTTGAGATAAATACACTATAAAAAAAGAATAGTGATATATAAGACAATTAACTCAAAAAAATCAAGTATAAAAACTGGTCAAATATTTATAAAACTGAAGGCATTAGACAGCCATCAGCCAAGGACACAATAATTTGAGAGAAGGTATGACCTGAGCCTCACTTTCACTCCAGTTATCTCCTTGAGAATAGGGAAATGGGAGCCAAATAAACTGATGTAAGCAAGTTTGGGAACAAATAAATACCATCTCACCATAACTATCCAACTTAAATGATAAAGCGGGCGTTTTAATGTAACATAGAGCGCTGGCAGTGGTACTCAAGTGTGGTCCCTGACTAGCAGCATCAGCGTCTCATAGCAACTTGTTAGAATGCAAATTTTCTGGTTCCTCCTCAGACCTACTGACTTAGAAACTCTGGGGTTAGAGCCCAGAAATTTGTTTTCATAAGTTCTCCAGGTGATTCTGATGTTCTCTTAAACATCAGATAACCACTGATTATGTAGAGAGAAATAGAACTTCTGATATGAGGCAGTTAACAAAAATTAATAAAAATTACAGTGCCCTCGTAGTATAGTTTGATATCAGGTATTGTAACACCTCCAACTTTGTTCTTCTTTCTAAAGATTACTGAAGCTGTTCTGGCTCTTTGTTGATTCCATATAAATTTTTTTAAATATTTGCTCTAGATTTGTGAAATATGCCATTGGTACTTTATTAGGAATTGCATTGAATCTATAAGTTGCTTTGGGTAGTATGGACATTATAATGATGTTAATTCTTTCAATCCATAAACATGATACATGTTTCTACTTATTTGTACCTTCCTCAATTTCTTTCTTCAATATCCTATAGTTTTCTGAGTACAGATCTTTTACCTCCTTGATTTAATTTATTCCCTAAGTATGTTATTTTTGTTGTTGTTACAATAATAAATGGGATTATTTTCTTAGTTTCTTTCTGATAGTTCATTATTGGCATGTAAATATGCCACCAATTTCTGAATATTAATTTTGTATCCTGCCACTTTGCCAAATTAATTTATTAGATCTATTAGTTTTTTGGTGAAGTCTTAAGGGTTTTCTATGTACAATATCATGTTATCTGAGAAAATGACAGTTTTTACTTCCTCATTTCCAATTTGCATGCCTCTTATTTCTTCTTCTCTGATTGCTGTGGCTAGGACTTCCCATACTATGTTGAATAATAGTGGTAAAGTGAGCATCCATGTTTTATTCCTGATCTTAAGGGAAACACTTTTAGTTTTTGCCCATTAATGTTGGCTGTAGGTTGTCATATATGACCTTTATTATGCTGAGATATGATCCCTCTATTCCTACTTTGATGAGAGTTTTTATCATCAATGGTGCTGGATTTTGTTGCATGCATTTTTTGCATCTATTGATACGATTGTGTGGTTTTTATCCTTCATTTTGTTTATGTGGTGTATCACATTCATTGACTTAAGGATATTGTATCAACCTTCATCCTCAAAATAAATCCCAACTGATCTTGGTATATGATCTTTTTAATGTATTGCTGGATCCAGTTTACTAATATATTGCTGAGACTTTTAGTATCTATGTTCATCAGGGATATTGGCCTATAATTTTCTTTCTTTGTAGTGTCTTTATCTAGTTTTGGAATTAGGATAATGCTGGCCTTGTAAAAAGAGTTTGGAAGTGTTCCTTCCTCTTGAATTCTTTGGAATAGTCTGAGGAGGATAGGTGTTAGTTCTTTGAATGTTTGGTAAAATTCTCCTGTAAAGCCATCTAGTTCAGGACTTTCATTTGCTGGGAATTTTTTTAAATTACTGCTTCAATTTAATTAATTGTAATTGGTCTACTCGGGTTTTCTGATTCTTCCTGATTCAGTTTTGAAAGCCTGGACATGCATATGAACAGGCATATAGATAAACAGAACAGCACAGAGAGCCCAGAAATAAACCCATGGCTTTATGGTCAATTAATATTTTACAAAGAGACAATAGTATACAATAGAGTAAAGACAATCTTTTCAATAAATGGTGTTGGGAAAATAGGACAGGTGCATGTAAAAAAATGAAACTAGACCATCAATTTAAACCATATACAAGAATAAACTTAAAATGGATAAAAGACTTAAATGTAAGTCAGAAACCCATAAAAATCCTAGAAGAATACATACACAGTAAAATCTCAGACAACTCTTATAGCAATATTTTTGATGATATATCTCCTCAGGCAAGAGAAACAAAGGAAAAATAAACAAATAGGACTATATCAAACTAAAAACCGCTGCACAGCAAAAGAAGCCACTAACGGAATGAAAAGGGAACTCTCCTGTATAGGTGAACATATTTGCCAATAATATTAATTTCCAAAATATATAAAGAGCAATAAAAGAAGACAAACAATCCAATTTAAAAAATGGAAAAGGGACCTGTATAGACACTTCTCCAAAGAGGATATACAGATAGATAATAGATATGTGAAAAAATGCTCACTGTCACTAATCATCAGAGAGATATAAATTAAAACCACAATAAGATATCAACTCACACCTATCAGAATGGCTATTATCAATAAATCAACAAACAACAATTTCTGATGAGGATGTGGAGAAAAGGGAACCTTTGTGCTCTGTTCGTGGGAATGCAGACTGGTGCAGCCATTGTGGAAAACAGTATGGAACATCCTCAAAACATTAAAAATGGAACTGCCTTTTGACCCAGTGATCCCACATCTGGGAATATATCCTAAGAATCCCAAAACACTAACTTGAAAGAATATATGCACCCTTATGTTCACTGCAGCATTGTTTACAATAGCCAAGATCTGGAAATAGCCCAAGTGTCTATCAGTAGATGAGTGGATATAAAAGCTATGATATATTTACACAGTGGAATACTATTCATCCATAAATAAGAAGGATATCTTACCTTTTGCAACAGTATGGATGGACCTGCAGATTATTATGCTAAATGAAATAAGCATTTAGAGAAAGACTAATACAAAGACACAGACACTCACTTATAAGTGGAGTCTAATGAACAAAATAAACTGGTGAACAAAATAGAAACATGGAACAGACTGAGAGCTGTCAGAGTGGAAGGGGGTAGGAGGACTGGTTGAAAAGGTGAAGGCATTCAAAAGTAAGAATTGGTAAATACAGAATAATCACAGAGATCTAAATTACAGCATAGATAATATAGTTAATAATCTATATACTGTATATGAAAGCCTAAGTGACAGAATGACAGACTGACCGACCAACCAAACGACCAGTTGCTATGACGCTGCCCCCTGGTGGTCAGTGTGCTTCCACAGCCAACCTCCCTCAGCCCCTCCCCCTAGTCAGCCAACCTCCTGTGGCCCCTCCCACAAACCCTGATCAACCCCAATCACCAGCCAGGCCAAGGGACCCCCACCCATGCATGAATTCATGCCCTGGGCTTCTAGTATTATAAGAATTATATATGGGGCCAAGTGGGTACTTAAAATATTGGGGGACCATTCTGTAAAGTACATGACTGTCAAACCACTTTGCTGTACATCTAAAACTAACACAGAATAATATTGACTATAAACTGTAATTGAAAAATAAAAAAGAACTTCAGGTGCAGAAAAAAATCTGTAAAAATTTTTAGCTGAAGAAGATGTGGAAACACTGGAGTTGGGAACATTGTGGTTTCTCTTAAGACTATAAATCTCTCACCTTTTATTAAATAAGGTGATTAGCTTCTATCTAAAGGAAGTGTTCTATGAGGCCAGGATCTCAAAATTAAGTTGAGGTTGATAACAGCTAAGGATTAAGTGAATAAGTTGTTACAATCTGGGTTTTCAGGACTCATTTACCTCTTATTAAATATGCCAACTTAAATAATTTTTCCTATTTAAAAAAGTCATTGAAGGGGAAATCTTCCAGTTACTATTTTAGTTAGTAGAAAGTAGGTCAGCTTTGGAATCAGACTATATGAATTCAAATGCTGGCTTGCTGTATGCCTTTGAGCAGGTTACATAGCCTCTCTACCTCAGATCCCTTACCTGTAAGATAGAGTAGTGAATATCGCCTACCTTGTAAGGTTATTATAATGATTAAAGGAAATGATACAGGTAAATACTCACATAATGTCTGAAAAATACTAATGGATAAAACTGAGCTATAGATATCATATCATAGCTAAAGAAAGCCTGCTTACAGTAGGTCCTTGGGTTACATCGGAGATCTATTCCTTTGGTGCAACATAACGTGATTTTTGCCATAAGTCGGAACCCACCTACATAAGCGCCTACATCACTCACATGGAGCACATACACAGTAGTAATGAAGTGAAACAATAAAAAAAAAATAAAAGAAAGATCACAATTCCTGACCTTTACTTGTGGTAAATAAAAAATAAAAAAACATAAAGCACATATGTACAGACGTCGAAATGGTGGAACTTTTTTTTTTTAATAAATAAATGGGAGATGGCAACGTAACCATGAAACGATGTATGTCGAGTCCGACATAACCCAAGGTCTGTCTGTATTTGGATCTCCAATATATAACTAATGTACTATAGTCCATCTGCTACCAATTTTGTGTCTGAAAGTATTAACTGGTCATTTTTTAAGGGCTGAAATTAAAAATTAAATGTTAAGAGAAAGAAAGCACACATCAATGAAGATAACATTTGTTACCAAATAATTTCATAATTAATATGTTTAAACACTGAGACCAGGCGTATTTCTGAAGGCATATACAGACTAGATTAGATCTGACCACTGATACTAAACACACATACACACAAACATCCCCACACCCTGCCCTGCCAAAATATGTAGGTGTGCCAAAGCCTGGGTACACAGAATTTGCATTCCTAAATACCATGAAACAAAACCACTATGCTGAAATTGACATTCCATGTATTCTTTGCTGTTAACCAAAAATGAAGATATTTTCCAACATAATTAAAACATGATTGGAACTAAAAAAATGTGAAGTATGCGTTTAAAACCCATTTTGAACCCAAACCATTAAAATTAAGCTTTTCCATTTGCAAATTAATTTAATATCACAGGTATTACCTGGGGCTTGAACATAGGTCTCTAATTCTCCAATATTTTTTTCTAGCCCAGCTCAGTGATAACTTTTCCAGTTGTATTTACTATAAGTTTAAGGGATACAGTTATATGGCTGCTTATAAGGAAAGTTAAGTATTGAGCATAAGCTTTGTGCCCAATACTCTGCAAGACATCATGAGGGGCAGCAGCTCTGACCCAGAGCCCATGCCATCTTGAGGGGGTAAGCAGTGGTGGCCAGGAGCACAGACATACCAACATCCAGACTGCCCTCAGACACCATCCCGAACCCACACAGTGAGCCACTCGCCAGCCAAAACTCACAAGGGACCACCACCTTCAGTATGTGGAGCCCTACCTCACCACCAGCTCCCAGACGTCCACAGTGACTGCAGGTCAGAGAGACCTTCTGCAGCACACCTCCCTGCCCAGGGTCCTAGACCCCATGCTCTAGAAACCCACACTCCAGGACCCTATTCTTCTGAACCACATGCTCCAGGACCCCATGCTCTAGAACCTGCTCTCCAGGTCTCCACATTCCCAGACCCCACATGGTGAGTGCCAGGCAAAGGGACCTTACACTCCTCCCCACCCAGCTCCTGGGACCACATCAACTATGAGACCAAGCCCAGCACCCTATCCAGACCACACAGTGAGTTGCATACCAGAGCTCTCTGGAACCTCACAGGGAGTCACACACCAGAGCAACTGTGTACCTGTCCCCTCCGACTCTGAGCACATGCAGTGAACAATGAGGGACCCAGATCGGTGGAGGATGGAAATAAAACTCAGAGCAAAGACAATAAAAGCATGAGACTCAAGGCAGACCCAGCCTCTGGGTTAAGGAGTCCTGGAACATTGGACCACTAGGGGCTTCAACCTTTCAGACCTCAAGGAGGTTCCCAGGGCCAGAAAGTGACAGCAACTCACATTACATGGAAACACATACAAAGGGACAGCAAAAATTGGGAGACAGTAAAACAATCCCCAGAGGAAAGAAAAGGGAGACTCGCCAGAAAGGGAACTAAATGAAATGGAAGCAAGCAAATTTTTAGAGAAAGAATTCAGAATGGTTATAAAGATGCTCAACTGTCTGGATAAGAAATTCACCAACATGTGTAAGAATCAAGAGGAAATAAAGAATGACATAGCTGCAATAAAGAACACAATGAAAGGTTTCAACAGTAGACTAGAAGAAGCTGCAGATCAAATCCGTGAGTTAGAACACAGGGTAGGAAAAAAACATCCAATCTGAATAGCAATTGGAAAAAAAGCAACACTTAAAAAACAGGAGGAGAGTTTAAGGGAGCTTTGGGACAACATGAAACGAAGCAACATCGAAATAATAGGGGTGCCAGGAGGAGTAGAAGCTGAGCAAGGAATAGAACACCTATTTAAAGAAATAATGACAGAGAAAACTTCCCTTACTTGGGGGGAAAAAGTAACACATGCAAAGAGTCCCAAACAAGATGAACCCAAATAGACCCCCACCAAGACATGCCATAATTACAATGGCAATTGTTAACGACAAAGAAAGAATCTTAAGAGCTGCATGAGAGAGACAAAAAGTTACCTACAAGGGATCTCCCATTAGACTATCAACTAATTTCTCAACAGAAACACATCAGGCCAGAAGAGAATGGGATGAAATATACAAACTAATGAAAAGCAAGGGACTGAATCCAAGAATACTCTATATAGCAAGGCTATCATTCAAAATTGAAGGTGCAATCAGGAGCTTCACAGACAAAAACAGGATAAGGGAGTTTATTACCACCAAACTAGCAATGCAAGATATCCTAAATGGACTTGTGTAATAAGAAGGAATAGAAAGAGAAAGAGAAACACAGACATAAGGGATAAATATAGCAACAAACAAGTACCTATCAATAATAACCTTAAACATAAATGGATTAAATGCTCTAATCAAAAGACATTGGGTGGCTGAGTAGATAAGAAAACATGACCCATATATATGCTGTCTACAAGAGACCAACCTCAGAACAAAGGACTCACACAGACTGGAAGTGAACAGTTGGAAAACAATTTTTCAGGGAAATTGAAAAAAAAAAGAAAACAACTTTGGGTAGCAATACTTATATCTCACCAAATAGACCTCAAAGTGAATGTCATAACAAGGGATAAGGGAGGCTACTTCATAATACTAAAGGGATGAATAAAACAAGAGGATATAACTCTGATAAACATATATGCACCCAATACAGGAGCACCCAAATACATTAAAAAAAAAAAAAACTTCTGGAAGATATCAAGGGAGAGATAGACAACAATACAATCATAGAAGGGGACTTTAATACCCATTGTCATCACTGGATAAATCTTCTAGAAAAAAAATCAACAAAAAGAAACAGCAATCCTAACTGACTCACTAGATCAGAAGGAACTAATTGACATCTTCAGAACATTCCACCCCAAAGCCAAAGAATATACATTCTTCTCAAGTGCACATGGGACATTTTTAAAGATAGACCAAATATTAGGACACAGGCAAAGTCTCTTCAAATTCAAGAAGATAGATATCATATCAAGCATCTTCTTAGATCACAATGGCATAAAATTAGAAATCAACTACAATAGAAACAATCAAAAACAATCAAATACTTGAAGGTTAAATATCATGCTATTAAACTATGATTGGGTTACCAAAGAGATCAAAGAAGAAATAAAAAACATCCTGGAAACAAATGACAACGAAAACACAATAATCCAAAATGTATATGACACAGTGAAAGCAATCCTGAGAGGGAAGTTCATAGCACATTACAGGCTTACCTCAAAAAATAAGAAAAAATGGTAATAAGTTATCAAACCCTACAACTTAAAGAATTAGAAAGAGAGCAACAAGCACAGCCCAGAGTAAGTAGAATGAAGGAAATAATAGAGATCAGAGTGGAAATAAATGACATGGAGACAAAAAAAAAATTACAAAAAATCAATAGAACAAAGAGCTGGTTCTTTGAAAGGATAAACAAAAGTAATGATCCTCAATCTAGGCTTACCAAGAAACAGGGAGGACCCAAATAAACAAAATCAGAAATAAAAAAGGTGAAGTAACAACTGACCCTACAGAAATACAAAGAATTGTAAAAAACAAACAAACAAACAAACAAAAAAACCTATGAATAACTCTATTCCAAGAAATTGGACAACCTAGGTGAAATGGACATATTACTAGAAAAATACTATCTTCCAAAACTCAATCAGGAAAAATCAGAAAACCTGAATAGGCCAATAACAACTGAGGAAATTGAAGCAGTAATAAAAAAAAATTAAAAAAAAAACTTCCAGCAAACAAAAGCCCTGGTCCATATGGCTTCACAGGTGAGTTTTACCAAACATTTAAAGAAGAACTAAAACCTACCCTCCTTGGACTATTCCAAAAACTTCAAGAGGAAGGAACACACACCCTAACTGGTTTGGCTCAGTGGATAGAGTGTCGGCCTGTGGACTGAAGGGCCCCAGGTTCAATTCCAATCAAGGGCATGTACTTTGGTTGTGGGCACATCCCCAATAGGGGGTGTACAGGAGGCAGCTGATTGATGTTTCTGTCTCATTGATGTTTCTAGTTCTCTATCCCTCTCCCTTACTCTCTGTAAAAAATCAATAAAACACATTTTAAAAAAAAAGAGGAAGGAACATTTCCAAGCTCTTTCTATGAAGCCAGAATTACCCTAGTCCCAAAACCAGATAAAAACACCACAAAGAAAGAGAATCACAGGCCAATGGCCCTGGTGAACATAGATGGGATTTATTCCAGGGATGCAAGGCTGGTACAATATCTGCAAATCAATAAACATAATACATCACATAAATAAATTGGAAAATAAAAATCAAATGATCATAGCAATTGATGTAGAAAAAGCATAGATAAAAATCCAACACACTTTTTTGATAAAAACTCTCAGCAGAGTGGAAATAGAGGGATCATTCCTCAATATAAAGAATTTAAATTAAAAAATAAAAATTAAAAAATAAAATAGAAAAAACAAACAAAACAATCCAACAAAAAAATGGGCAAAGAACCTAAATAGGCACTTCTCAAAAGCGGACATATAGAAGGCCAAGAGAATATGAAAACACACTCAAAGTCGCTACTCAACCAAGAGATGTAAATCAAAACGACAATGAGGTACAATTTCATACCTCTCAGAATAGCAATCAACAACAAATCAACAAATGACAATTGCTGGTGATGATGTGGAGAAAAGGGAACACTAGTATACTGCTGGTGGGAATGTAGACTAGTTCAGCCTCTGTTGAAAACAGTATGAAGTTTCATCAAAAAATTAAAAATTAAATTTCCATTTGACCCAGTCTTTCCACTTCTAGAACTATATCCCAAGAAATCAGAAACACCAATCAGAAAGAATATACGTACCCCTATGTTCATAGCAGCACAATTTACAATAGCTAAGATTTGAAAACAGCCTAAGTGCTGATCAGCAGATGAGTGGATTAAAAAACTGGTATATCTACACAAGGAATACTGCACTGCTGTAATAAAGAAAGAACTCTTACCATTTGCAACAGCATGGATGGACATGGAGAGCATTATGGTAAGTGAAATAAGTCATTCAGAGAAAGATAAGTATCACATGATCTCACTAATTTGTGGTATATAATGAAAAATATAAACTGACAAACAAAAATAGATCTAGAGACATAGAAGCATTGAACAGACCATCAAACTCAGAGGGAAGGCAGGGGAGGAGGAGCCAGCAAGGGTGGGGATTAAGAGATCAACCTAATAACTTGTAAGCATATAAGCATAAACAATGGACACAGACAATAGGGGGTGAAGGCCTGGGCTGGGGGGTAAGGGCGGGCTGGGAGAGGAAAATGGGGAGGAAATTAGACGAATGTAATACTTTCAAAAATAAAGAATTTTAAAAAATCATGGGGATTAAATGTGGTCATTATAAGTGGCAATTTTAATAAAGACAGTTGGGAGTGGTTTTGCAAAAATCGACTGAGTAAAAAGTAATGTGTGATATTTTCACTTTCAAATATAGAGTTGTGATTAAAAGTGAATGGTCTTAATTCAAGCTGGCAGAATTCCAATATAGGTTTTACTAAATCCTGGGTATGAAACTTAGGTCAAGCTATTTAACCTCCTTAAGCTCCTATTTTCTCATCTCATAAAATAGGGTTTGTGGACCTTGAAGTCCTTATGCTAAATGAAATAAGTCAGACAGAGAAAGACAGATACCATATGATATCACTTATATGTGTAACCTAAAAAAGTAAATAAATAACCAAACTCATAGATACAGAGAAGGGGGGGGGGGAGAAACAAAATGGGTGAAGATAGTAAAAAGATACAAACTTCCAGTTATAATATAAATAAGTTCTGGGCATGCAATGTACAGCATGGTAGCTATCCTATCTAATAAAAGAGTAATATGCAAATTGACCATACCTCCTCTACACCCACAAGCTACGCCCACAAGCCATGCCCATCAGCCAATCAGGAGCGAATATGCAAATAAACCCAACCAAGATGGCTGCGGCCACAGAGAGCAGGAGGAAGGCTTGGATTTCCCCAGCAATGGAGGAAGCCAAGCTTTCTGCCTGCCCTTGCCGGCCTAGGCCTCCACTCAAGGCTACAAAGTTTCAATGATAGAAGATAAATAAATCCAAACAGAAATGGTGGCAGCCATGGAGCTGGAAAGAGCAGGAGGCTAGGGTTTCCCCCAGCAATGGAGGGAGCCAAGCTTCTGAAGCCCTGGCCTGCCTTGGCCTCCGCTCCGGGCTACAAAGTTTCAATTGTAGAAGATAAATAAATCCCAGATACCAGGGCCTCCACTTGGGTCGCTGGGGGCGTGGCTGGCCTGCAAACCACCACAAGCCCCTCGCCCAGGCCGCCCCACACCCCAAGAGAACCCCCACCCTGATCTGGAACACCCTTCAGGGCAAACCAGCTGGCCCCCACCCATGCACCAGGCCTCTATCCTATTTAACAAAATAATAATATGCAAATTGACCATCACTCCAACACACAAGATGGCTGCCCCCATGTGGACACAAGATGGCCACCACAAGATGGCCATCAGGGGAGGGCAGTTGGGGAGGACCCAGGCCTGCAGTGGAGAGCAGTTGCGGGGGACCAAGCTTGCAGGGGAGGGCAGTTAGGGGTGACCAGGCCTGCAGGGGAGGCAGTTAGGGGTGACCAGGCCTATAGCGGAGGGCATTTAGGGGCAAACAGGCTGGCAGGGGAGCAGTTAGGCATCAATCAGGCTGACAGGGGAGTGGTTAGGGGGTGATCAGGCTGGCAGGCAGAAGCAGTTAGGGGCAATTAGGAAGGCAGGCAGGCGAGCAGTTGGGAGCCAGCAGTCCTGGGTTGTGAGAGGGATGTCCGACTGCCCGTTTAGGCCCGATCCCATGGGATTGGACCTAAACAGGCAGTCGGACATCCCTCAAGGGGTCCCAGGTTGGAGAGGGTGCAGGCTGGGCTGAGGTACACCTGCCTCTGTGCACGAATTTCGTGCACCGGGCCTCTAGTAATTAATAATCCTGTATTGTATACTTGAAACTTGCTAAGAGTGTAGATCTTAAAAGTTCTCATGACAAGCAAATAATTGTAGCTATGTGTGATGATGGATATTAAATAGACTTGTGATTATTTTGCAATATATACAAATATTGAATCATTATGTTGTATACCTGAAACTAGTATAGAGCAAGTGGTCAATAAATATAAAATAATCATCCTTATTATTATCAGTCAAAATACTATTAAAGTTCAGCAATCCTTCTTGAAATGGAAAGAACTCCAGAGACCCTTTCTTCTTGGTTATTAGTCATGATCACAAATGAATTTGTTAGCTTGTCCCTATTTTGTTCATAAATTTAGATAAGAATACCTCATATAGTTATGTAAGATTCAAATAGGATCATCCATGCAGAGTGCCTAGCAAAGTGTCTAGTGCTGATAAAACTTCAGCTCTCATCTTTTGCCTTACTCCCTCACAGAGAATAAGTTATAGATGTTTCTGTGAATTGGCAGATCTGGAATATTTTTTCCAAGTAAAGTGGTTAAAATAGATGACTGTATCTTCTAGGTAAGGTGGTACTGAGAGACAAGTCAAGAAAACAAATAGGTTATAGTAACTACTTACAAGTTAGATGTTGCTGATGAAGGTGAAGAATTCAGTTTAGATAGAGTGAAAAGTAAAAAACAGATGATTTTTATATCTAATATTTTGTTATTCTGTAAGCACATCAGATAAAGCTGCCAGCCAAGAAGCTAAACAAAGACATTTGAGAAATGTTCCCTAAAGCAACAAAGGATATGGCAGAAATTTAATATTATGAATTGCATATGTATTCTAAAGGGCAAGAACATTAAAGGACTAAGGATGTAGGGCTCATCAAGGACAAAAGAACCCAGAAAGAAGTAGCAGAATAACAGAAAGCAGAATAATTTTCTTCATAATTTAACCAAGAGCCTTCCATAGAAGTTTATCAAGGTAACTGAGCCCTGATACAAAGTGCAAAACCAATACCACTAATGTGATTTCTCCACACTATGAATATTGAAAACCATATGTAGTGGGTTGAATTGTGTCCACCAAAAAATTAATATATTGAAGTCCTAACCCCCAGTACCATAGAATGTGACCTTATTTGGGAATAAGGTTAATGCAATTGGAATTACTTAAGATGAGGTTATATTGGAGTTGGATGGTCTCTAATTCAATATGATTGATGTCCTTGTAAAATGGGGAAATTTGGACATTGTTTTTTTTTGTTTATTTTGTTCTTTAGATTCCACATAAGACATGCACACATAGAGAATACCATGTAAAGAAGAAGGTGGAGATCAAGGTGATGCATATACAAGCCTAGAAATATCATATTTCCACAAACCACCACAGCTAGGTGAGAGGCATGGAACAGATTCAGAGGGAACCAATGCTGTTCACACATAGTCTCAGACACTAGCCTCTGGGATTAAGACAATACATTTCTGTTGTTTATGCCACCGTACTTCCTTATTGCAGCCCTGGAAACTAGTACAGATTTACCTTAAACTGGCAATATCCCAGTGCTGACTAATGCTGCTACTTGCTATAAAAAAACTTTATGGTTTTCCTTTTAAAAAAGTATTTTATATAATCAGAGGAATTCAGAGTGCTTAAAAACAAATATTTTCCTGGCTTTAAGAGAGGCCTGATAAAGCTGGGAGTTGAGTGATGCACAAAAGAATGCCGGCCTCCAGTGAGCAGGCTGAAAAGAACAGGAAGGATCCCAAGATGTCAGGTTGATTAATTTCATACAATTAAAAAATGCCAGCTTGTATATCATAATAAAAACTAATGCATGTGATGGATTTTTTTTTTAAAAAGCATACATTTAGGGAGGAGGAGTTGACTTCTTTTTGTTTCATCCTATGGCCCAAACGTTCTTTAACTGATAGAGTATCAGAACAGTAAGTGACTTTGGACAGCACTTCATCTTATTAAAGAGGGAGGTAAGGGCACGAACAAGTCAATGGCCTGTATAGTGATGAAGCTGACCCAGGCCAGGGGACTTCTGTCACTGAGTCTGAGAAGAGGATAAGTCCTTGGACTGGGTCAGAATCTCTGTCCCTGGACCTTGCTTGGGGCCAAACCTTGCTTATTCAACACATGATCCCTTAACCTGCAACTAAGTATTTCTACAATAACTTTTATGTGGCCTCTTAAGCCATCAAATCATCACAACCCTAGAATCCACCTAGTCTGTGCCATTCTTTTTGTTTCCTGACCTGGCTATTTGAATGCTGAACTTAGCAAAGAGAGATTGTAGAGATGATGAGAAAACCTTTGCAGACATGGCATTTGGGAAGAAAGAAAATCTTGGAATTTGTCTCATTATTAATATGATTCCACCAATTTTTAAAATCATCCCTTGAAGATTTAGAACTAAGGAATAAAAGATATCTTTTTTAAAAATTTATCTTTATTGTTGAAGGTATTATAGATGTCCTCCTTTTTTTCCCCATTGACCCCCTCCACCCTTTCACCACTGCCTTCACAATGAGATTCTTCAGTATGTCCCATGCTTCTGTGTCTCTGGATCTATTTTGTTCATTAGTTTATTTTGTTCTTTAGATTCCACATAAGAGTGTATGAGTGAGATCATGTGATACTTTCTTTCTCTGACTGGCTTATTTTGTTTAGCATAATACTCTCCAGGAGAGTCAAACCCCTTCAATAAGGAGATCCAGAGCGATCGTGCCTTGACCATGGTTATGCAAAGAATTTGTAGAAGACCTGAGCTAGACCATATTTTCCTGATTCTTGGTCCAGTTGTCTTTAAACAACACTGTACCACCACCCCAGAGAAGCTTCTCTGTATATTTTCGTTCAATGTGAAGTGAAGCAAGCATCTGTCTTGCTACTGATCTGTTTATAATTGGGTAACTCTCACATGTGAGGTGCAGATGATCAACAATGCACAGTCCTTCCAAAAGCTTGGCCAGCCCCTGACCCCTTTATGCATTGTATTCTCATAGCCCCAGTTTACAGAGGAAATGGATTATCTTCCAATCACTTCCATTCAAGTGTATTCCGTTCCTGTATAAAAGCTTAGACGTACTGATAGGTACCATGAAAATATACAAATGAATATAATAGATAAACGTGTGCCAAACACACATTTGGCCTTGATCTATGACTCGATGTGTTTTCAAATTGTTCTAAAAGCAAAATAATTCTTTTGGGACTAGCCAGAGCATATTTTGAAATGCTTTGTGCCAAGATCTCTGCAGTTCAGCTACTAACTGACAATGGTTGGCAGTCCTGAATTCATTCAATCCAAGTGTACAAGGGCCTCACTTTCAATAGAATGGCTGGCTCAATCCTATGGTGCAGAGCTAGCAAGAATTCCACTGAAGTTAATAGGTCATATTCCTCTCAGTGTAGAGGGAAGCAAACAAAACCAACAGCGAAAGTCTACGGAGCTTTCAGACTGCTCCTAATTTACTTTTCCGGTGACTCTAGTCTCAATTACTCAGTGCATAAATTTTGAGTCGCAAGGAGCATTCCTAAGGTTTCTTTAAGCCTCTTTTATTCTAGTTGCTCTTCTGCCACATGTCTGCTTTTCAATTAGATAGTAAGTGATTAATTGATAGCCACACAAAGTTCAGACATCAAACGCAGAAAGGGAAACCAAATCCTGCATGACTGTTTAGGCTAGAACATAATCAAGTTAGCAGTTCTATCATTTATAAAATCAAATCCTCATTTAAATGAAACAGATAAATTTTCAGTAATAATAAATTCCTTTCTTAGCATCTTCTTTTCTTCTATGTGCCAATCAAGGGAAAGATTCATTTTGGTTGGGACACTGGGTTGTCTGCTTTTTTTAAGATTAGGCTGATATCTGCTTCTTCCTTTTTAGATCTCTCTCTATTTTCAGATGTCTGACAATTCTTGGGTAAACAAAACTTTTCACTTCACAGGTAGGAATTAAAGATTTAAAATACACATGAGCATACCAGGCTGCTCAGTAAATATGAAATGAATAAATGATGCCTCTAAAAGAAATATTTCCAATATAAATATTTTACAACCTAACTTATTTGCAAAAACCATTTGGTTTGACTAAATTTGAAGTCAAATGTAACCATTTGAATGTTTCATGCTAAAAATCTGAAAATGTATATTGCCACAATATTTTTTTAGAATGATGAATGGACCCTTACATGTGTTGGAAGAGAATACAACATTGTGGAATCCTCCCTTTATACAAAGAAGCACTCAGCTCTAAAGACAGAACATGTAGGAAGAGAGTTTTGAAATCCACCTGATGACAAAGAGCAATGAAGCCACAGCTTCCAAAAAGAATCATTTCCATTTCCAATGTTAACAGATTTTAGCTGAATTTCCCCTCACCACATTTGAATAAGACTTCCACATTTAATGAGTTTGAATACAGGAGTACTAGTAAATCTGAAAAAAAAAAGAATATATTTGAAAAATATTCTGGCCTCTAAATATTTCCTATAAAAATATAATCCTTTCCATTTAAAACACCTTATATAACAATACGCAAAAACGTTCATGGCTTTTCTCCATGTGTTTGATTTTACTACCAATTTTTTTAACTGTCTACAGTCTTGTCTAAAATTCTAGAAGCTAGACCCTGTCTAGAATGGAGCGTTCCAGTCTCAGCAGGACTCTCTTTCCTGAGGGAAAAGGTATTCCTTGTCATTCTTGTTTCAGGTTGGGGGCAAACGGCCAGGAATTTTCACAGGTAGACAGACTCCCTTTGGTCAGCTTGCTAAATATCTGGAATCAAAATATGCCCTCACTGGACTCGGTTGTGAAAGCAATATTTGTTCAGTCCTCCCATTTGGGGGTAGATGGATGCCCCCAAGTAGGAAACGTGAATGTCTGTCCAAGAAGTGTGGGAGTGTCTGCCATGAGTTCCTGTCCAGAGCATTTCTCTCATTGGGTTGGTGTATCTGGAATTCCTCAGCTTCCTTATAAAAATGTTGATGTTTCTTCAGATTTTCTGAATCTTAACAATGATGGTCAGATCCCTGTGGCCCCTTATTCCCTGGATGAGAGGCTGGCAGCCCTCAGGACCACTTATTCTGCTGTCTGTCACCCATCATCAGAGATTTAAACACAGACTGGTCAAAGTCAAGTCCAGATAGACGATGTGTAAATGTTTATTTAGTCTGAGGTATTTCTGATCTGTGTTTCTTTCTTTTGACAACTTAAACTTATCCTCCTAGTTTCTTTGGTCCAGATTGGTCCTGACAAAATGAAGTATGAGCTACTTTTTCTATCTTGGCTCTACAAAATGTAGGACTTTTTTCTGATATTAATATAAAGAGAAGTTATGAGGAAGATAGGACAACTGAAAGTGGTAGAATTATTGTACCTTTTAGAGAGATAAGAAATTCATTCCAGGCACACTGCATGAGACATGTCTATGATATGCATCAGAGTTACACGTTTTATTCTAATACCCCCATGCCTCAAATCCCAGGCTTCTCACTATATCTGTGTAGTAAAGGTCAAATGGAGAAAGTACTACCTACAATTGGTCTGAGTATTTCCATGATTTATCCCGCTGTATGTGGATGACTTTCTTCTTAAGATCTAGTTTGTTTATCCCATAATAAGGAAGGATAGAAACCTATAATTAATATATATATATGTAGACATTTTGATACAAGGATCCCATGTAAACATCAGGCTAGCAATTAAGGCTAGTTCAGCTTTTCAAGGCAAGAGGAAGGACAGTCCCCAAAAGGGAAAGTGTACCATCGAGATGATTTTGTAATTTAGGGAATATCTCAGGAGCCAAGAATTTAAATGAAGCACTTCACCTTACCCAACCTTTTGGTATTCCATAATTCCAAACTGTATAGATGTCTTAGAGTTAAAAGATGATGCATAGAATCTGTTTGCCAAAAGACATTTCTAACTTATTAAATATCAGCACATCAAGGAGGAAAATGACTGGAAATTTTATAGTTGCTTACATTGGGCAACAGCCAAAACAAAACATTCATTATTACTGAGTAACCCTTCGTGTATCTAAGTAGACTGATTTTCAGATAGAATGCATGTATAGACTCAAAATCTAGAAAATTTCTAATAATCTGAAAAATCTTCATTCAGTTTTTAACAGTAATAACCACAGCTATTAAAGTGCTTGGACTGCACTTCCATGAAGGCTGTTTGGGTGAAGTGAGAGAAGCACCATCAGGACTGCACTTCAGACCTGGCAGTGCCCCTCCCACCTGGCAGGTTATTGGAACTGGTAACAGAATCATGGAAGTGACAGGACACTCCACTACTCCCACTCTTTACTTGGTAAAATTTTTATAAGATTTCATTTATTCTCAAAATAATGATTTATATTTTTTCTATGTATTTCTCTCTCTAGATATATATAAAGAATTATAACATAAATAGAGGCCCAGTGCATGAAATTCATACACGGGGGGGAGGGTGTCCCTCAGCCCAGCCTGCACCCTCTCCAATCTGGGACCCCTCAGGGGATGTCCGACTGCCGGTTTAGGCCTGATGCCCCAGGGATCAGGCCTAAAACGGCAGTCGGACATCCCCCTCACAATCAGGGACAGCTGGCTCCTAACCACTCGCCTGCCTGGCTGCTGGATTGCCCCTAACCACTCTGCCTGCCAGCCTGATAGCCCCCTAACCACTTCCCTGCTGGCATGATTGACACCTAACTGCTCCCCTGCTGTCCTGATCACCCCTTACTGCCCTCCCCTGCAGGCCTGGTCCCCCCCAACTGTCCTCCCCTACTGGCCATCTTGCGATGATGTGGGGGTGGCCATCTTGTGACAATGTGGGGACGGCCATCTTGTGGCAGCCATCTTGTGATGATGTGGGGGCAGCCATCTTGTGATGCAAGGGTGTGAGGGTCAATTTGCATATTAACTCTTTATTATATAGGATTACATTTATATTGTTATATAGTTTTATGAAATATATAATTACTAGAGGCCCAGTGCATTAAATCGTGCACAGGTGGTGTCCGGCTGGCCCGCCCCAATGGGGGGCGATCCCCTGGCTGGCCAGCCCCACCCCCAGTCAAGGTGGGGAGCGATCAGGGGCAGGGCCAGCTGGGGGGAGGGGCCGCAGGTGGTTGGCCGTCCTGCCCTGCCCCTAATTGGGGTGGGGGGGTGGACGATTGGGGTCCTGAACGGGCCGTTTAGCCACTGCAGTTCATGTCATAGTGACCAGTCTTTCTGGTCATTCCATCGTTCCGGTCACTTGGCTTTTATATATATAGATAATATATAAACATAGAAATATATCTCTATATTTATCAATATCTATATATTTATATATCTATATATATATATCTATAGACAAATATATGTGAGAGAGAGAGGGAAATAAAGAGAAAAGTTGTGAATATTGGCAAGTCTGAAATCTGCAGGGCAGGTAGTAGCTTGAAAATTCTAGCAAAAGGTGGTGGTGTTGTCTTGATTCTAAAGGCAATATGGAAGCAAAATTTTTTCCTCTTCTGGGGACCTCAGTCTTTTCTCTTAAGCTCATCTTTGATTAAATGAGGCCCACCCACATAAAGGAGGGAAATCTACTTTACTCAAAGTCTACTTACTGATTTAAATGTTAATCACATCTAAAATATGCCTTCAAAAAATCTAACTAATGTTTGACCAAACAACTGAGCACCATGCCTAACTAAGCTAACACATAAAATTAACACATAAAACCCTGTCTTATGCTTAATTCAAATTGTTGTCACTTAAATATGCTCAGAGGTTGAGCATCAACCTGTGAACCAGAGGTCATGCTTCAATTCCTGGTCAGGGCATATGCCCAGGTTGCAGGCTTTGTCCCCAGTGGGGAGCATTCACAATTGATCAATAAATTTCTCTCAGCATTGATGTTTCTATCTCTCTTTCCCTCTCTGAAATCAATAAAAACATATTTTTAACCCTTTGCACTCGCTTGCTTTTTTCTCCATTCCTTTATTCTACTCGGGATTTAATTTTTTAAATACCCCAGATTTTACAAAGTGCAGCAGTAGAATAAAAAACTGGAGTTTCTTTTCATACAAATTTATTTATTTGGATTTTTTTATATTTCAAATTATTGATACATTCAATACAATTCGACATATGAGCTGCTACCGATGCAAACTGTGTCGAGTCACACTCGACATCCGAGTGCAAAAGGTTAAAAATATGCTCAAATGAATATGTGGCAAAATATAAACCCACAAATATATAAAGTATGTACTATAGGCTTTCCATAAATTATTATAATCTCATACTTCTAGTTGTTATTCAGCACCTTATCTAGGTTTTTCCTAGAAAAGATAGCATTTGGAAGTTATCATACCAAGGCTTACACATATGCCAAAATAGGGCAAGATATTTAAAACCTAAACCAACCCCATAAATTCCTTTTTCTCAATTCTTTCCATTCCACCTCTTCCCCAGGATCCTGGCTTTACCCTGACCAAGGAGCATCTATAAGATAGGCTTTCCCTGGCTAGAAAGTTGCACTTCTTATAAACACCATTATGCAAACAATATCTTAACTTTTTAATGAAATACTCATCCTCTTATCCCAATTGGGGAACAAAAGAGAAAACTCTTTCCTTTTACATGAGCTTTAAACTCTCTCTCCAAGATGCCTAAAGATATTAAACATATGAATATGAGTCTATTGCTATTCAATTGATTGATTTTTAAATTATAATTATTATAAAGCTGTAACAAGACCAGGAATTTCTCAATGTTTAAAACAAGATTTTTTCCATCTCCTATGCTGTTTTCCTATCTCAAACGTGAAAAAAGAAGAGTGGTTGCCTTAGCTTTAATAATCAGAAAACCTTTGATTGTCACTGATTATTAATGAGCCATTAGAATACCTGAAAACCACTGAATTAAGAAAGAAAAAACAGATTTGGGAAACCAAGATGGTGACATAGGTAAACACCTGAACTTACTGCCTCGCACAAACACTTCAAAACTACAACTAAAAGATAAAACAGGTATCATCCAGAACCACAGGAAGGCTGCCTGAGTGGAAATTATACAACTAGAAGGAAAGAGAAAAGCACACTGAGACTTGGAGGAGGTGCGGAGGTGCAGAAATGAAGTCCAGAGGTACGGAGGCACGCAGAAAGGGCTGGCAACAGAGTACACTGTTGTTTTTTTTCAATCGGGAGGGAGATACAAGCTCCCGACTGCTCTGAACTCCAATTCCAGGTGAGACTCTGGGGACCCAGACTCATATGGGGAGAAACTGGACTGTCTGGCATGGGGCGGAACTCGAGGGTGGCTTTCTCTCAGAGTTACTTGCAGGGATCAATTTTCCTGCACCATGCTGCGGGATACAGAGACACGGGACCTCTTCGGGGCAGGGCTGATGGTCAGCCATTGCTGTTTGTTCCACCCTGGTGATTCTCTGAGACCCCGCCCCACCCAGTTTACAACTTCACCCAAGCTGTGCGCAGAGGCTTTTGCATATGAATGGCCTGGCCCTTTGCAATCTGAAACCTAATGTATTGCAGCTGGGTCAAAGAGCCCCAGAGCCTCCAAAAGAAGACCCAAGGCTCGACAGCTTGCATTGCTTCACAGCTGGGCCTCTTCTGGGCACCTCCAAACCCCAAACAAAGAGAAGGAATCTGCATATCTCTCTGTAGCTCCTCCTGGGTGGCCTCTCTCCTTGGAGATCCAAGAGCCAGTGTACCCAGTGGTCAGAGAGAGAACATCCAGACTACAACTCTTCAGATCCATAAGAGACACACTCAGAGGGCAGACTGAGTGAGTGCCAAAGTCCCACTGAAGCAAGTCTTGCCCCATAAGGGTGTCTCCAGCACAGAAGTTCTCCCATCATAGATACAACTGATCCTCACAGCCAATTGGCCTGGAGATCAATTCCTCCCAGTGATACCAACAACAATCAAGGCTTAACTACAACAAGACTGTGCACACAGCCCACAAACAGGTGCACCAAGAGTGTCCACCTCAGGTAATTGGGGAGGCTGAGCCACTGGGCCCTATAGGACACCTAGCACACAAAGCCATGCTATCAACACAGGGAAGCAGCCAAAATGCGGAGACAAAGAAACAGGTCACAAATGAAAGAAATGGAGGAAAGCAAACTACTGGATATAGAGTTCAAAACCACGGTTATAAGGTTTTTCAAGAATTTCATAAAAACTGCCAATAAATTTAGTGAGACCCTCAAGGATATGAAAAAGGACCAACTAGAAATTAAGCATACACTGACTGAAATAAAGAATAATATACAGAGATCCAACATTAGATTAGAGGATCCCAAGAATCAAGTCAAAGATTTGAAATAATAAGAAGCAAAAAAACACTCAACTGGAAAAGCAAAAAGAAAAAAGAATCCAAAAATATGAAGATAGTGTAAGGAGCCTCTGGGACAACTTCAAGCATTCCAACATCCGAATTATGTGGGTGCCAGAAGAAGAGAGAGAGCAAGATATTGAAAACCTATTTGAAGAAATAATGACAGAAAACTTCCCCTACCTGGTGAAAGAAATAGACTTACAAGTCCAGGAAGCACAGAGAACCCCAAACAAGAGGAATCCAAAGAGGACCACACCAAGACACATCATAATTAAAATGTCAAGGGCAAAAGACAAAGAGAGAATATTAAAAGCAGCAAGAGAAAAACAGTTGTTACCTACAAGGGAGTACCCATAGGACTGTCAGCTGATTTCTCAACAGAAACTATGTAGAGCAGAAGGGAGTGGCAAGAAATATTCAAAGTGATGAATAGCAAGAACCTACAACCAAGATTACTCTACCCAGCAAAGCTATAATTTAGAATGGAAGGTCAGATAAAGAGCTTCACAGATAAGAAAAAGCTAAAGGAGTTCATCATCACCAAACCAGGATTATATGAAATGTTGAAGGGTATTCTTTAAGAAGAGGAAGAAGAAAAAAGTAAAGATAAAAATTATGAACAACAATGTGACAACAAATACATATCTATCAACAAGTGAATCTAAAAATCAAGTGAATAAAAAGTCTGATGAACAGAATAAACTGGTGAATATAATAGGATCAGGGGCATAGAAAGGAAGTGGACTGACAATTCTCAGGAGGAAAGGGTTATGGGAAGAGACTGGACAAAAATTGTACACCTATGTATAAGTACTGTGCGGGGGGTGGGGTAAGAGCAGAGGGTGGGGTGGGAACCGGGTACAGGGGAGCTGGGGGGCGGGAAGAGAAACAACTGTAATAATCTGAACAATAAAGATTTATTAGGAAAAAAAGGAAGGAAGGAAGGAAGGAAGGAAGGAAGGAAGGAAGGAAGGAAGGAAGGAAGGAAGGAAAGAAGGAAGGAAGGAAGGAAGAAAGGAAGAAAGGAAAAGAAGAAATAAAGGGAGGGACACAAAGTAGGTTGTTTGGGCAATTGCTTGACAGGAATGTTTTACTGCAGACCTGATGGTTTTTGGTAGGCTATGACTGGTCACTGATGACCAAGAGGCTTTGGTCTGGAAAAATCCTATTAATAAAAGGCTAATATGCAAATTGTCCCTACGGACGGGAGTTCGACTGACTGGGAGTTAGATATGCACTGACCACCAGGGGGTGGCACAGAACATGGTAGGTGTCTGCATCGCAGCTGGCAGCAGGTGGCAGTGGAGGCACTGCCTGGCCCTGATGGGCCCCAATGAGAGCGGGACCACAGCGGGATGGTGGAGCAAATGAGCGGGCGGCACCAGGCCAAGGCATGTGTGAAGGGAGGCCCCGGCCAGTGGCCAGCAGCCACTAGGGACTCTACCCATGCATGAATTTCATGCACTGGGCATCTAGTAATGAAATAAAAAATAATTGAGTTCTGCTCTGTTCTCAAATTCATAAAACTCACCTCATTAAGAAAAAAGTAAAGGTTTCAGGAGAGCACAATGCAAAATAGATAAAAATGTAAAATTTATTTAGGGTTAGGACACACCTGTATCCACTGTTTTATTTTTACTTTGCCAAAACATTTGCCTTTGTGTAACTCCCTCGATGATGTTATTATAATATTGGCTGCTAGGAGCATGAAATCTGCTTTTTTGATATTTTGGTGCTATAACCTCAAATGTCCTTGATCATATACCCCTTTAAATTATTGACCACACAGCTAAAATGTATGTTAATTTATTTAGAAGTTATACACATGTGCCATTTTATAATATGTACATTATAAGACTACATAAAATAATTTAAAAATATAAGTTCTAATATTTTTCCTGCATCCTAGTGAATTATTTTGTACCTCATAAGGTACACAGCACCCATACCCTCCTCTTTGCAAACCATTGCTTCAGCAGACTCTCTTTCCACCAGCCCTTTGCTTTTAGCAAATTTCCCTTAATTTCAATGAAAAAAACAAAACAAAACCGACAATATCTGCAATTCTCTAACACTAACTTTCCTTTTCTAAAAATCCAGGTTGCCTCTATTTCATTCTTCCAACTATTATGTACTAGTAAATCTCTGTCACTATGAATACTCTGAATATACCCTTAGTAAAGACTCCCTTATTTCTACACCAAATGGATGGATATATTTCAAACTCTATATTTAACCTTGCAGCAGCACTAAATACTATTAACCACATCTCCTTAAAATGCTTTTTTTCCCTTTATTTCTACCTCAGTCTGGTATCACTAGCTGCTGGAACCCAAAACACTCTGGACCTCTGAGGGGCTGAAACCAGAAAGTGACAACCGCTCACCTAAGTTTCTTTTTCAAGCACCTTATGCCCACTGAATAGCTCTTCACTCCTCTTCTTTAGCACTGCTGGCTATCCTGACCCTGGTTTAACATGGCCTCTGTTCAAAAGTTCAATGTAATGACTAGCATTCTATTACAGTCACACCCATCAGGGAGGGAAAATCTGCTTGATGCAGCTTGAGTCTTATGTCAAGTCCTGGTCTCCAGTCAGCTATGTACATTAGTTTGAGGTCTTCTGAGGGGACAGACTCAGATTGTGGTGGTAGGGTAGGCATGTTCCCTAACATAGCAAAAGGGAGAGCATGGTTTGCCTCTCCAGAATAACTTCTGTGGCTCTCCTCTATTATTATGCTCCCTCTAATGCCTTTCCTTCTTGGATTATTCCATAGGTTTCTCTTCTACCCAGTCCTTAATGAAGATGTTTCCCCATTCTGTCCTGATTCTTTCTCCATTCTATATACTCATTCCAAATGCCTTGTTTCTGTAACCACCCACTTTGATTAATTTATAACTCAAGGTACACAGCATCCCTACCCTCCACATCTGTGTCTCCAGCTCTGCAATCTGTCCTGAGCTAGAGCCACTCTCAGTGCCTACCTGCTGCCCCTCTACCTGATGCCTTGCAATCAACTCAAGCCAAGCATCTCCAGACTGAGCTCACCACCTTCATCCCCACCACTGATGTTCCCGCATATCCCACCCCTAACACCGCTACCCAAACTGAGCGGCATTCTAATTAGACTCTTGCTTTTGTCTAGATTATATATTGGCTCTCACTTGATATTTCTGTTGAAATGCACATTTCTATTGCTTTAAACTACATGCTAAAGCATCACAGTATTCAAAATTATTCTGCTTTAGTAACAGAGTGAGTTAATATGGACAAACTCATCATAAATGAATTTAGCATATATTTTCCCAAATAAATCTCTATGGGCAGTGCTGCCAGAGAATGCCCTGGAGAGTAGTGGTATATTATCATTTATTATTCACCCCAATATAGAATGTAAGTATTATTAATATCCCCATTTTACAGGTAAAGGAATATATTGCTATATAGAAAGTTTGAGTAACGTACAATATTACACATCTAGTAAAAGGCTGATGCAGAATATTAACCCATATTCCAGAGCCCAAGCTCCAAATGATGACAATATGCTCCCTCCTTCGATGTTATTAAATTTGGCATATGGTTCAGAATACAGGCTTCAAAGTCAAACAGAATTGGTATGAGTTACTACTTGACTGCTTGGACCAGTTACAGAATCTCTCAGTGTTTCCTCATTTGTAAAAGGGGATAATAGAGAACTAATGTGACTTAATAGAGTAAACTAGAGGCCCGGTGCATGAAATTTGTGCACAGGGGTGTGTGTCCCTCAGCCCAGGCTACACCCTCTCTAATCTGGGACCCCTTGAGGGATGTCTGCCTGCTCATTTAGGCCTGATCTCGGTAGGATTGGGCCTAAACAGGCAGTCTGACATCCCTCTCACAATCCAGGACTGCTGGCTCCCAACTGCTCGCCTGCCTGCCTTCCTGATTGACCCTAACGACTTCTGCTTGCCAGCCTGATCACCCCCTAACCACTCCCCTACCAGCCTGATTGCCCCTAATTGCCCTTCTTTGTAGGCCTGGTCACCCTTAACTGCTCTCCCCTGAAGGCCTGGGTCCCCCCCCCAACTACCCTCCCCTGCTTACCTGATCACTCACAACTGCCCTCCCCTGCTGGCCTGATCCTTTCCAACTGCCCTCCCCTGCTGGCCATCTTGTGGTAGCCATCTTGGGTCCACATGGGGGCAGCCATCTTGTATGTTGGAGTGATGTCAATTTGCATACTACTCTTTTATTAGATAGGATAGAGGCCTGGTGCATGGGTGGGGGCCAGCTGGTTTGCCCTGAAAGGTGTCCTGGATCAAAGTGAGTGTTCCCTTGGGGCATAGGACGGCCTGGGCAAGGGGCCTGTGGTGGTTTGCAGGCCAGCCATGCCCTCCGGCAACCCAAGTGGAGGCCATGGTATCTGGGATTTACTTATCTTCTATAATTGAAACTTTGTAGCCTTCAGCAGAGGCCAGGGCAGGCCAGGAACTTGGCTTCCTCCATTGCCAGGGAAACTCAAGCCTCCTGTTCACTCCGTGGCCATGGCCATTTTTGTTGGGATTTATTTATTTTCTATAATTGAAACTTTGTAGCCTTCAGTGGAGGCCTGGGCCAACCAGGGTGTGCAGGAAGCTTGGCTTCCTCCATCGCCAGGGAAACCCAAGCCTCCTATTCTCTCTGTGGCCTCAGCCTTCTTGGTTGGGGTAATTTTCATACTTGCTCCTGATTGGCTGGTGGGCGTGGCTTGTGGGTGTGGTGGAGGTATGGTAAATTTGCATATTACTCTTTTATTAGATAGGATAAGCATGATAGATGTGAACTGGAGAACACGGGGGCTGGCACATGGTTATTGTTCAACAAATGACACCTATTAGCCTAAATGAAGCCATGTGGTTGGAATGGGCTCAGATATTAGTACTTTGGGTTACCTTGGACAAAGTGCTTTAACCCCCCAAGTAGCTACCTTCTAAAGGAAATTTCTTATCAAATGAAATAAGGTCTCTAGTGGTAAAATGCTAGTCAATGTGTTAGACAGAAGGGCCTTAGACCTGACATGAGCCACAACAGACACTGATGAATGGTATTTTCTTTACATTTTCAGGTGGTAGAACAGTAGAACTTGGTCAATAGTGTGATAAGGAGATCCAAAACTTTAACTGGATAAAATGTGGAACTGCATGTATTTCATAACTGCATTATTGCTAAAAATTGATGAAATGACACTGAACCAGCCAGGAATACCAAGGTTCAGGCTTCCCAGTCCAAACTGTCCAGGTCAGGCTACAAAGTGGTGATTGTCCACTGCAATTTAATAGAAAGCTCTCTGGCTCTTTGTGGTTAATTTAGAATTCCAGGATAGTGACAGCTTTCTTGGTACTCAAACCTGGAAAACTACGTCAGAAGAATACTAGAATGCAGCGGTCCATCCTCCATCTCTCCAGTTCTGGAGATTGAGTCCCCTGATATTGCACACCCATCCTGACTGTCCCATATTCTTACTCCTGTGCCTTATCCCAGAAGATGAGAAATTGTAGTCCATCTAACTTTGAGATCAGGGTGGTATAGCACAGCTTAAGTTACCTACGTGGATTCTTTTTTTTTTTTCTTAGCAAGTTTGATGTTGCTAATATTGTATACTGTGCATTAGATCTCCAGGATTTATTTATCTACTGGTTACAGGTTTGTGTCCTTAAACAATCTCTCTTATTCTCTCACCTCCCAAACTCTGGTAACCACTATTCTACTCTCTGTTTTTACAAGTTTGGCTTTTTTTAGATTTCACATATATAAGTGGTATCATACAGTACTTGCCTTTCTCTCTCTGACTTAGCTCATTTAACATAATGTCTTTAAGGTCTGTCCATGTTTCACAGATGGCAGGATTTGCTTATTTCTTGTGGCTGGATAATATTCCAGTGTGTGTGTGTGTGTGTGTGTGTGTGTGTGTGTGTGTGTTTGACATCTTCATTATCCATATATCCACCAACAGACCCTTAGATTCTTTCCTTATCTTGCCCAAAAATAAGAAATGTTGTTGCAATGAACATGGGGGTGTCTATATCTTTTTAAATGAGTGCTTTTGTTTTCTTCAGATAAATACCCAGAACTGCAATGGCTGGATGATATGGTAGTTCTATTTTTAATATTTGAGGAACCTCTGTACTATTTCCTATAGTGGCTGCACCAATTTATATCCTCACCAATAGTGCATAGGGTTTGCTTTTCTTCACATCTTCACCAATACTTGTCTCTTGTCTTCTTGGTGATAGCCATTCTAACTGGTGTGAGGTGATATATCATTGTTTACATTTATTCCTAGGTATTATATTGTTTTTGATGCTGTTGTGAATCACATGATTTTATTTTTTCAGATATTATATTGTAAGTGAATAAAAGTGCAACTGATTTCTGTACATTTATTTTTATATCCTGCAACTTTATTTAATTTATTGATTAGTTTCAACAGGTTTTTATTAAGTGCTTGGGATTTTCTATATATAGGATCATATCATCTGCAAACAATTTTACTTCTTTCCAATTTGAATGCCTTTCATTCTTTATCTTATGTAATTGCTCTGGCTATTACCTCCAGTACTATACCAAGTAAGAGTGCTGAGAAAAAGCACTATTGTCTTGTACCTGATGATAGAGGAAAAACTTGCTTTTTCTCCATTGAGTACAATGTTAGCTGTGGGTTTGTCAGATACAACCTTTATTTTGAGCTATGTTCCTTCTCTACACATTATGTTGAAGGATTTTATTATGAAAAGATGTTATATTTTTTGTCAAATTCTTTTCCTGCATCTATTGAGATAATTATATTATTTTATCTTTCATTCTATTAATGTGGTATATTATAGTTATAAATGTTTGTATGTTGAACCATCCTTGCACCTCAAGGATAAATCCCTCTTGGTCATGGTATATAATGGTTTTAATGACTTATTAAATTTGGTTTGCTCACATTTTATAGAGAACTTCTAAAGCTATATTCATCAGGGATATCAATCTATAGTTTTCTTGAAGTATCATTATCTGACTCTGATATCAGGGTAATGCTTGCCTTGTGGAATAAGTTTAGAAGTGTTTCTTCTTCTTCAGTTCTTTAGAAGATTTGAAAAAGACTGGCATTTATTCTTTAAATGTTTGATAGAATTCACCAATGAAACCATCTGGTTCTGGGGTTTTCTGTTTTGGGAGATTTTTTATTACTGATTTAATTTCTTTAATTGTCATTGATCTGTTCAGAATTTCTATTTCTTTTTTATTCAGTCTTCGTATGTTGTATGTTCCTAGAAATGTATCCATTTCTCTAGGTTATCTCATTTTTAAAATATTTTTATTGGTTTCAGAGAGGAAGGGAGAGGGAGAGATAGAAACATCAATGATGAGAAAGAATCATCGATCGGCTGCTTACTGCGTACCCCCCACTGGGGACCAAGCCTGCAACCCAGTCATGTGCCCCTGACTGGAATCTAACCTGGGACCCCTCAGTCCTCAGGCCAATGCTCTATCCGCTGAGCCAAACCAGCCAGGGCTAGGTTATCTAATTTGTTGGCATATATAATTGTTCATAGTAGTCTCTTTTGACCCTATACATTTCTGTAGTATCAGTTATACTGTCTCTTCTTTTATTTTTTTATTTTATTTCAGTCCTCTCTCTTTTTTTATTTAGGTAAAATTTTGTCAACTTTTTTTTATCTTTTAAAAAACCTTGCTCTTAATTTTGTTGATTTTTCCTGTTGCTTTCCTGGTTTCTATTTCATTTATTTCTACTCAGATCTTTTGTTATTTCCTTGATCTGCTAACTTTGATAAATGGATTCTGGTGAGTACTGAATAATCAACCTTTCTGAAGTGATATGTCCAGGATGAATTCTCATTTTTATGGGAATTTCTAGTTGAGATTCTCCTGGATGGGAGAAAAAGAGAATATACTTGCAAAACTCTTGCCTGGAATATAGTAAAACATTGTGTCACTGAACCCTTTAATCACTACATTTAAAACATTCTGTACTTAAACATTTTTATTGTCTGGTCTTTGTCTATGCTACCCAAATAATAAGTCATTTTACAAATGCAGTGCAGCATGAGTGACCACCCTTTAGCCAGAACACAGACTTTCTATCCAAAAGCCAAAACTGTCGGGATCTATACTTGAAGACATTTGTGGCAGGGACTGCTAAACACCAACCTATTATCCATTTTTCCCATCTTCCTCACAAATATAACCCTGATTTTATTCTAAGTGGCATTGTGCGTGGCTTAAGAAAATGGCATTTCTTGGCCTCCCTTGAAGCCAGGGATGGAAGAGGTATAAAGTGGATCTCTGAAAATCTTCTTAAAGGAGCACTGGCTCAGCTAGAAGAAAGAACTTCTTGCCCTTCTTTATTTCCCCCTTCTTTCTTGTTATTACCTGGAATTCAGATGTAATCATTGGTGCTTCAGCAGCCATCTTATACCAGAAGGAAATCCAGAAAGTTTGTGTCTTAATTAACTCAAGCTGCCATAACAAAACACCACAGACTGGGTGGCTTAAACTACAGACAGTTATTTTCTCACAGTTCTGGAGACTGGGAAGTCTAAGATGGGGTTTTCAGCATGGTCAATTTCTAATTAGACCTCTCTTCTAGGTTTGTAAGAGCCTGCCATCCTGCTGCATTCTCACGTGACCTCTTCTTTGTTTACAGGGAGCACATGGTGGGGGGAGGGTAAAGAAGGAGGAGTATGCTGGTATTTCTTTTTATAAAGACACTAGTCCTATCATATGATGTCTCTTCTCTTATGACCTCAGTTAACCTTAATTATATTCTTACTAGAGGACCAGTGCACGAATTCATGTACAGGTGGGATCCAGCCAGCCCATCCCAGTCAGGGCTGGTCGGGGCCAGACAGTTGGGGGGAGGGGCTGCAGGAGGTTGGCCAGCTGGCTCCACCCCCAATCGGAGTGGGGGTGGCTGATCAGGGGCTGGACCAGTGCAGGGGAAGGGCCAAGAGAGGTTGACTGGCCGGCCCCACCCCCATCGGGCCGGTTGGCCAGCAACAGTGTGCATGATAGTGACCAGTCATTCCAGTCATTCTGGTCTCTTGGCATATATATATATATATATATATATATATATATATATATATATGGTCCCCATGTCTAAATACAGACACATTGGGGTTAGGGCTTCAACATATTATTTGGCAGGAGAGGACACAGCTCAGTTCCCAGCAGATATGTAGCAGATTTAATAGTCTCTTGTGACACTGATGCCAACATGAAGCCATCACACAGCCTTAGACTGCCTGTTCAAAAATTTCCTTCATATGATGCCAAAGAAAGAATTCACTATCTTGTATGAGTCATATATTTCAAATTTTTATTATGTTGAATCAAACCGAATTCCAAATGATATATTTATCTATTCACTCAATAAAAAATTTTTGAGAATACACTATTTACTTGGGATAACAAGACAAATCAGATAGATTCCCTGCCTCTGATGAAATAAAAAATTAATGAAGCAGACAAACATATAATTCAAATTTTTAGTCTTATGAAAATGTCAATAAAATAGGAAAAGCGAAGAATTCAAAAAAAGCTTAGTTTGGAAGGGTGGGCAAAAACTTCTCAGAAATAAGATTTGAACCAGTCCTTAAAGAATGTGTGGCATTTCAGCAATTTAGAGTTTAGAATATTCTAAACATAGAAAAATAGTAAGAGCCAAAGAATGGAAACATGAAAGAGCATGGAACGGTTATTGGACATTGGGCAGTTTTCTATGATTAACGAAAGGGAAAGTGGGGAAAGTAGGAGAAAAAGGTGGAAAAGAAATAGGGGGCAAGTGCCCTGTATACAATACTTAGATATTTTGAATTAACATCATGGTAATGGGACACACTAAAGGATTTTAAAACAGTGATATACTAGTAATTAGATTTACATTTTAGAAAGATTACTGTGGAGATGGACTGGAAGCAGGAAGACTGGGTAAATGACCATTACAATAATACTAATAAAAGATATTGAGGGTATAAATAGGGCTAAGGAACAACATGTTAACTCCCATCCACTTTAGTTTCAATCCAGCTTGTCAAATGAACTGCTAACTATCTGCAGATTAGCCTACATGGACCAACAGACTCTAACCCAGCACTAGAGCAAAGCTTTTTTTTTTTTTTTTTTAATATATTTTATTGATTTTTTACAGAGAGGAAGGGAGAGGGAGAGAGAGTTAGAAACATCGATGAGAGAAAAACATCGATTCAGCTGCCTCCTGCACCCCTCCCCCCCCCAGCCACTGAGGATGTGCCCGCAACCAAGGCACATGTCCTTGACCAGAATCGAACCTGGGACCCTCCAGTCTGCAGGCCGATGCTCTATCCACTGAGCCAGACCATTTAGGGCTAGAGCAAAACGTCTTAATCCATTCAATAGTATTCCTTGAAAAATGATCTTGACTACTGTCATTAGGCATATGTAAAAGACATTTGATGAAGTTTGGTGGCAAGCCTTCAGACCATTGCTGTGGCCAGGGCAGGTCTTCTACTTCATACTTACAAATCTTTGGGTTTTCTTATACTGACATCTCCCTACTTGGATGAGAGACCCCCCAGAAGTTTGCTTTGTACCCTGGCCTGCTAACTTGGATGTACTCTCCTACCTCCTGTCTGCTCATCACGCTCCCTTATTTTCAAATGGATCTCCATAAACTTGATACCACTTGAAAAAATGGTATTGCCATCTGGTTGTCAAATTGCTAAAGCTATGCATGAATTATCCCTTGTTCCCAGAACAAAGCTCTAATTAGATATGGACACCTGTTTGATTCTAAACTGTGAAGAATGTATTATTATGGTTGGCACCTCTCTCGGAGTTCTGTTTCTACTCCTATTTTCCTCTCACCAGCCCTTTCATACTCACATGCCCTCCTCTAGCGTTGGGTGGAAGCATACAAAATCTCCTTTGGGGAAATGAAGCTGATAAATTAGGGCATACCAGATGCAAAAGGAAGATGAGCTGGTGACCAGTCAGTTAGAAAGTCAAAATTGCATGAAAAACACAAAAAAGATTAGCTTTTCTTTGACACCAGCAGTGAAGACATTTTTTATGATATTTCTTTAAAAATCACAAAGAGCGGAGTACAAATATGATGCATTTATAGTTCTTTGCCTTTCCTCACCTACTGATTAAGCAAGCAACATTTTTATTAAACTTAACACTTGTTAGTCATTTTTGGATTACAGATTTATTTTATCTGAACATCTCCAAAATTTCTAAATCCACACGCCAATTACACACACACACACACACACACACACACACACACACACACACAGAACATGTAATTTTATTCAAAATCAGACTATATAAAAAATAAAAGTGGAAAATTCCAAAGAAAATGTGTTTTCTTTCCAAGAAGTCCACTGTGCTTTTATTTCAAATACTGATTTTTTTTTCTGAAAATGTCCTATTGTTTAAATTGTCTACACAACAAGCTAAGTTCTCAGCTGGAACACTCAAAATCAGTACATGTTTCTGCACATATTTTTAAGGTTCATTCACATTTTGATTGAAAGTAACAATAAATCACTTAATGTGAATCATTCTGTAAGTTCATATTCCTCTATAAACCTTCCCTTTGAACATAAAGCATAAGGATATACTTTTGCATTAATTACTTTTACTGTTCCAGTCCTTTTTCTGTTTCAAGATCCAGTGTGTGTTTATTTGCATTGTTGAATTATTTATTTATTTTTATTTTTAAAATACATTTCTTTATTGATTTCAGAGAGGAAGGAAGAGGAGAGAGAGATAGAAATATCAATGATGAGAGAGAATCATTGGTCGGCTGCTTCTTGCACGTCCCTTATTGGGGATCAAGCCTACAACCCGGGCATGTGCCCTTGGCCAGAATCGAACCCAGGACCCTTCAGTCTGCAGGCCAACGCTCTATCCACTGAGCCAAAGAGATTATTTGATTTATTTTTTATTTACTCATTTAACAAACATATATTAGACATCCATGTCGCAGATCCTATGCTTGGAAATGTGGAGACATAAAGATTAATAATTCTCTACAGTTAAATAGCTCTCAGTCTTGAAGAAGAGCTAATAATATCATGCATTTCATAGGAGTTTGTAGTTTACAAAGCATTTTCAAATGCATTCCCACATTCTTCATAACAACCTGATGAACAAGGTAAGGTAGGTGTTCTTAGCCCTGTGTCACAGATGGTGAACTATACCATCTGTCATAAAGACTTACTTCACACTTGACCAGAAAAGTGTGTTGCAACCCAAATGCAATGAAAATCACCTCAGAAGCTAATAAATGACATGTGCCTGCCCACCCTGCTCCAGAGATGAAGATTTTATTGGCCTCAGGTGGGGTCTAGGCATGGACAATTTTTTTAAGTTCATGAGATGATTCTACTGTGCAGCCAAAGGTTGAAAACCATTTCTTTACTCTTTCTAAGCTTCTTGTGGTTCTCCATGGACACCATACTATTTCTCTTCTCTGAGTCTTTCCTCTTTGTTTCTGTACCTTCCACTTTATCTTGAAATCCCCCTCACACACACCCTTAAACTCCATTTTATTAATCTTTTATCTATTTATTTATTTTGTTAATCCTCACTCAAGGATATTTCCATTGGTTTTTTTTTTTGTTTTTTTAGAGAGAGTGGGACAAAGAGAGACATCGATGTGAGAGAGACACATTGATTGGTTGCCTCCTGCATGCCCCTTGACTGGGGCCAGGGATGGAACCTGCAACCCAGGTATGCACCCTTGACTGGAATCAAACCCACAACCCTTTGGTGCACAGGCCAATGCTCTAACCACTTAGCATCACCATCCAGGACACTTTATTCATCTTTTAAGCCCCAGTTTCTAGCATAGGACCTCATGAACAATAGAAACTGAGTGTTTCTTGAACTAACTTCAATTTGACCACAAAATAAGTTCGTTTGTGTTATTGCTTCTACCTCATCATGGTCCCCTCATCAAAGGATGACATCTATTATCTGATTGGGTTAGTTAGTTCATTTTTGTCCCTTTCTTACTAGGGACCTGGGTTAAGTTTCCTGGTAAAGGCAGATGGACAAATTTAGTGGTACTGTGATGTTCTATATTCAAAATTATCCCTCCTCTCTAATTCCTACCTTTTCATGCCCCAACTATTTCTTCCCATGCTACATTTTTCAGAAAAGTAAGGAATATGGCCCTTGACTTCCAGCTGCCCAGTTAATCCAACCAAGTTGCTGTCAGAAACCTCACCAGATCTTCATTAACCCTTTGCACTCGCTTGCTTTTTCTTGATTCCTGCTACCGATGCTAACCGTGTCGAGTCACACTCGACATCCGAGTGCAAAAGGTTAAAGCATGATTTGTCCACTGGCCCTTACAGATATACCCATCTGTGTCAAAAGTCAAGATGCCCCTAGTTTAGGCCATATCTCTGGAATCCACAGCATCCACCTAATACTTAGGACATTTATATCTGATCATTACAATATATTTTTCTAATAGGATCTGTGTTGTTTCTAAGAAATACAAAGCAAATTAAACTATCAGTTTCTTTTTTTTAAATATATTTTATTGATTTTTTACAGAGAGGAAGAGAGAGGGATAGAGAGTTAGAAACATCGATGAGAGAGAAACATCGATCAGCTGCCTCTTGCACACCCCCTACTGGGGATGTGCCCGCAACCAAGGTACATGCCCTTGACCGGAATCGAATCTGGGACCCTGGAGTCCGCAGGCCGATGCTCTATCCACTGAGCCAAACCGGTTTCGGCAAACTATCAGTTTCTTTAAAATAATTTATAAAAGTTAATGCCATTGTGAAAGTAAAATATAAATGCTTTATACTAGTTTCTGGGCTTAAAAGTGACTGCTTATCTGGTAGTAAATATCAACTTTTATAAAATTTCTAATCATTGTGATGGCCAACAACTTTATTTTATTGTTTTTTTATGAAGTTGACAAATCTATCTATAGTAGCACCTCTCTCTCTCTCTCTCTCTCTCTCTCTCTCTCTACCTGAAACCAATACACCTGAAACCAATTGTACAGTTTAGTGGTTAGACAAGTATATACCATACATAGTGTTCCCCTTGATATTTCCAGTACCCAACTGGCACCATACATAGTTATCACAATACTAGAGGCCCGGTGCATGAAATTTGTGCACTGGGAGGGGGGGCATGTCTTTCAGCCCAACCTGCACCCTCTCCAATCTGGGACCCCTTGGGGGATGTCTGACGGCCTGTCTAAACAGGCCGTCAGACATCCCTTTCACAATCCAGGACTGCTGGCTCCCAACTGCTCGCCTGCCTGCCTGATTGCCCCTAACCGCTTCTGCCTGCCAGCCTGATCACCCCCTAACCACTCCCCTGCCAGCCTGATTGATGCCTAACTGCTCTCCTGCCAGCTCAATTGTCCCCAACTGCCCTCCCCTGACAACCCAGTCACCCCCAAATGCCCTCCCCTGCATATTCCCTCTTTATTAGATAGGGTTTTTTTCTTTAACATATCGGACAGCCCTAACTGTTTTGGCTAGGTGGATGGAGTATCAGCCTGCAGACTCAAGGGTCCCAGGTTCAATTCCAGTCAAGGGCATGTACCTTGGTTGGGAGCACATACCCAGTGGGGAGTGTGCAGGAGGCAGCTGATCAATGTTTCTCATAGATGTTTCTAGCTCTCTATTCCTTTCCCTTCCTCTCTGTAAAAAATCAATAAAATATATATTTTTTAAAAGAAACATTTAAGATTCCTCCATATCTGCCTGGCTGGTGTGACTCAGTGGTTGAGACCCCAGGCTGCCACAACTGGGAGGGGATCGCGCCATGGGGGTGCGCACCCCTGCCAGGCTGAGACCCTAGCCTAGGCTGCCGCCATTGGCTGGGGGATAGCGCCCATCCCAGGCTGAGACCCCAGCCCAGGCTGCCGCCACTGGCAGGGGATCGTGCCATGGGGGTGTGCGCCCCTGCCAGGCTGAGACCTCAGCCCAGGCTGCCACCGCTGGCAGGGGATCATGCCGTGGGGAGTGAATTTGTTTTTTATAAAGGGTCAGGAGGGCCTCTGGGCAGCATTCTGCCAGGCCACTTACTCTGCAGGCTCTCAGCAACAGCCCTCCCTGAGACTGGGGGACTTCGGTGGGGCTGAGAGGACTGGGTGCCGCAATCTTGTGGCTATGGGTGCTGCTATTTTTGTTGTGGAGTGATGGTTAATTTGCATATTACTCTTTTATTAGATAGGTTCATTGATTATGTTCCCTATGTTTTACTTTACTTTTGTAAATGGTTCTTTACAGGACATTTATGAAGATTTCTAAGTGCACAGTTTCTGAATAGGAGGTTTGTTCCAGCTTGATATTTTTCAATCTCCCTCCCATAATGATCTTGCTTCTGTGTTTCTCTTGCCTGGAATAGCATTGAATTGCAGGCACTGCATTCATCTTGCTGTGACAAACAGTGGGAGTGAGGCACACTACTGCTTCACAGCTGTCTTCTCCGTCAGCCATTCCCCCATCTCTCCAGTCTGTATCTCTCGATTTCCTGTCCTCTGCTCAATTTGACACAGAAAACATTCAGCAAGTCCTCTGGACATATATCTCACCAGATAATGAGATGCCAGACTCCCATTACAGCTGACTCCCCCGGTCTCTAGAAGTGTTTCTTTTGGATCCCTTGATTTCAGGACCACAGGAAGCACTATTCTACATCCTCCATGGAGAGGAAGGAAAAGTTGCAATTCTATCTTAGACCTCTCAAATTTCTTTAGTCTGCTCACATAGACTGATGGGCAGGGTCCACTGATGTTTGGTGTAAAAGAGCCAGTTTGACCACCTATTAATAAGACATGAAGAGATCTGCCCCCATTAGGATACATTACTTTATTTGAACATTAGGCAGGTAAACCTATTGTTTTCTTCTTGTTCACCTATTTACTCCATTTATTGCACTCTCTAGTTTTATACTTTGATTCTGAGTATACAAATGCTCTCTTGTTAATTAAGTCACCAAGAACTCTACCTTCTGCCATTCAAAATTTTCTCAAAACACCTTGCTTTTCCTAGGCTAAGTAATTAACATTAATGCAAAAATGATTAGCACTAAAGATTTTTCCTGCTGGAAAGAATCATTATAAACTCAGTCAAATTCTTTTCATTGATTGGTAAAAAAAATAGTAGATTTCAAAAGGTGAAATCATTTATCCACAGAATTGAACTAATTAGTGGCAAAGATAAAACCAGAATTTTATTCTCCTGTTTTCTGAGAGAGAAAATTCCCCAATACACCATGACATTTCTCATGTCCAAATCAACCTGACTCAACAACAAAATTCACAATTCTAAAAATGTTCCGATAATTACTAGTACACTTACTGGATGATATAGCCACTGAATACCATGACTTTATTTTTTTATTATTATTTATTTATTTATTTATTTACTAGAGTCCCGTTGCATGAAGAGATTCGTGCAATAGGCCTTCCTACCCTTGGCTTCCAGAACCAGTTTTTCTCTGGCACCTGGGACGCAGGCCTTCGCTCCAGCCAGAGACTTCCATTATCGTCTTTGCTGCAGACTCCGGAGTCTTCAGTCTTGTCTTCGCTGCGGCACTCCCCTCCTGTAGATCCCTTCGCCCCCCCACCCTCCTTCTCATAGCAGGCGTCCTGCCCTGCCTGGCCACTCCGTGCCTGGCGCAGCTGGGCAGCCGCCATCTTTGGCCTTCTAATTTGCATACTCACTCTGATTGGCTGTGGATGTAGCAGAGGTATGGTCAATTTACATGTTTGTCTATTATTAGTTAAGATTTTTCTATGCAAAAGAAGACTATATCACCTTTCAACCTAAACAGTATTTTTATTTTAATATACTGTCTGAATATTCCCACATTCAGGAGTGCAGATAGGGGGAGCAGATAGGTAGCTAGGTAGCAATGGTGAAAGTAATTTTTTTGTTTAGAAACAACTTTGTCAACAACTCAAAATATACTGAAAGGCAAGGCCAAGATTAGCATAGATTCTTTATTTGTGTTTTTTTTTTTTTATCAGTTGGCTAATTATTTTAGAAAGAGTGTTCCAAAAAGTCTCCATAATAATGAACCATACACAATAGACAACTTTAACAAATGTGTCTTTACATTTGATAGGATTCTAAACCAAGATCTATGTGACCCAAGCAAATCAACATTTAGAATGTATCTAAATTCCCAGTTTCAAACTGAATTGGGGAAATGTTTTTCATTATTGTAAATCCTATTAGACCAATATTCTTTGTAAAGTGGAAAATGTCTGACCTTGAGGGCTATGGAGGGTATAATGAATGCAGTTTATTTTATTATTTTTTGAAAATAATTCTTAAGTTTTATTTTTTTATAATATACAAATTAAATCTATTACAAGATTGTAGATACAAAATAGTTAGCCATTTGCATGCTATAAATATTTATATGTCAAGAAAAAATATTTTAAATATAATATTACATGCAATAAATATTAATATTTCAAGAAAAAATATTTTAAATATAATAATATTACCAAAACTGTACTAATATAAGAAATATTAAAAATCTGCAAATAACAGGATTACTTCTATTATATTCTAAAATATTTTTTTTCTTTTCTTTCACTTTTTTTTCTCTTGTTCTACTTTTATTTATCAGTTTATGTTCATTATATTCCATAAATGAGAGGTCATGTGATATGTATCTCTCCTACTGGCTTATTTCACTTAGCATAATGCTCTCCAGGTCCATCTATGCTGTCGCAAATGGTAAGAGTTCCTTCTTTGTTACAGCAGTGTAGTATTCTACTGTGTAGATGTACCACAGCTTTTTAATCCACTCATCAACTGATGGGCACTTAGGCTATTTCCAAATATTAGCTATTGTAAATTGTGCTGCTATGAATATAGGAGGGGTGCATATATCCTTTCAGATTAGTGTTTCTGATTTCTTGGGATATACTAGTATTTCCAGAAGTGGGATTATTGGGTCAAATAAGAGTTCCATTTTTAATTTTTTGAGGAAATTTCATACTGTTTTACACAGTGGCTGCAGCAGTCTGCATTCCCATCAGCAGTGTATGAGGTTCCTTTTTCTCCACATCCTCACCAGCACTTGTCATTTGTTGATTTGTTGATAATAGCCATTCTGACAGGTGTGAGATGGTACCTCACTGTTGTTTTGGTTTGCACCTCTTGATGATTAGTGACTTTGATAATGTTTTCATATGTCTCTTGGCCTTCTGTATGTCCTCTTTTGAAAAATGTCTATTTAGGTTCTTTGCCCATTTTTTGATTGGATTGTTTATCTTCCTTTTGTTAAGTTGTCTGAGTTCCCTGTAAATTTTGGAAATTAAACCCTTATCAGAGATAACATTGGTAAATATGTTCTCTCATACAGGGCTTTCTTGTGTTTTGTTGGTGTTTCTTTTGCTGTGCAGAAGTTTTTGTATTTTGATGTAGTCCCATTTGTTTATTTTCTCCTTAGTTTCCATTGTCCTAGAAGCTGTATCAGTAAAGATATTGCTATGATATATGTCTGCTATTTTGCTGCCTATGGATCCTTCTAAGATTTTTATGTTTTCCCATCTTACTTTTAAGTCCTTTATCCATTTTGAGTATATTTTTGTGTATGATCTAGTTTCATTTTTTTGCATGTATCTGTCCAATTTTTCCAATACCATATATTGAAGAGACTGTCTTGACTCTATTGTATGTTCTTGCCTCCTTTGTCAAATATTAATTGAGCATAATAATGGCTTGTGTCCATTTCTAGGTTCTCTGTTCTGTTCCATTGGTCTGTATGTCTGTTCTTGTGCCAGTAACAGGCAGTTTTGAGAACACTCGTTTTGTAATATAGTATATTTATAACAGTAGTTTTGCAACAGCATAGATGGACCTGGAGAGCATTATGCTAAGTGAAATAAGCCAGTAGGAGAGATACATATCACATGACCTCTCATTTATGGAATATAATGAACATATTACATTGATATCTGGTATTGTGATCCCTTCAACTTTGATTGTCTTTTTTAGTATTGCTGCAGCTATTCGAGGTCTTTTTCTTTCCATATGAATTATTGGAGAGTTTGTTCTAGGTCTGTGAAATATTCTGTTGGCATTTTAATAAGGATTGCATTGAACCTATCAATTGCTTTGGGTAGTGTGATCATTTTAATGATGTTGATTCAACCAATCCATGAACACGGTATATTCTTCCATTTGCTTATGTCTTCCTCTATCTCTTTTTTCAACATCCTGTAATTTTTCAAATACAGGTCATTTACCTCCTTAGTCAAGTTTATTCCTAGGTATCTCGATTTTTTTGTTGCAGTGGTAAATGGAATTTTTGTTTGTTTGTTTGTTTGTTTGTTTGTTTAGTTTCTCTTTCTGTGAGTTCATTATTGGTGTATAAAAAGCCATAGCTTTTTGGGTGTTAATTTTGTATCCTGCTACACTGAGAAATTCATTTTTTAATCCTAGTAGTTTTTTGTTTGAGTCTTTATGGTTTTCTATGTACAATATCATGTCATCTGCGAATAATGACAGTTTTACTTCTTCTTTTCCAATTTGGATGCCTTTTATTTCTTCTTCTTGTCTGATTGCTATGGCTAGCAATCCCAGTACTACATCAAACAGGAGTGGTGAAAGTGGGCATCCCTGTCTTATTTCTGTTCTTAGGGAAAATGATTTTAGTTTTTTCCCATTGAGTATGATGTTGGCTGTAGGTTTGTCATACATGGCCTTTATCATGGTAAATGGGCTCCCTCTATTCCCACTTTGCTGAGTTCTTATCAAAAATGGGTGTTGGATTTTGTTGAATGCTTTCTCTGCATCTATTGTTTTCATCATGTGATTTTTGTCTTTCAATTTGTTTATGTGATGTTTCACACTTATTGATTTGCAAATATTGTACCAGCCTTGCATCTGTGGAGTAAATCTCACTTGATCATGGTGTATTATTTTTTTAATATATTGCTGGATGTGACTTGCTAATATTTTGTTGAGGAATTTAGCATCTATGTTCATCAGGGATATTGGCCTGTAATTTTCTTCTTACTGTCTTTATCTGGTTTTAGAATTAAAATAATGCTGGCCTCATAAAAATAGTTTGTAAGTGTTCCTTCCTCTTAGATTTTCTGAAATAGTTTCATGAGTATAGGTGTCAGCTCTTCTATGAATGTTTGGTAAAACTCCCCTGTGAAGCTATCCAGACCTGGGCTTTTGTTTGGTGGGAGTATTTTGATTACTGCTTCTATTTCATCAGTTGTTATTGGCCTATTCAGGTTGTCTGATTTCTCCTGATTTAGTTTTGGAAGATTATATTTTTTCTAGGAATTTTCTATTTCATCCATATTGTCCAGCTTGTTGGCATATAGTTGTTCATAGTATTTTCTTACAATCCTTTGTATTTCTGTGATGTCAGTGGCTACTTCTCCATCTTCATTTCTAATTTTATTTATTTGTGTCCTCTCTCTTTGTTTCTTGATGAGTCTGGCTAATTGTTTATCATTATCCTTTCAAAGAACCAGCTCTTAGTTTCATTGATTTTTTGTAATGTTTTTGTTTAATCTCTATATTATTTATTTCTACTCTAATCTTTATTATTTCCTTCCTTCTACTTACTCTGGGCTTTTCTTATTGTTCTCTTTCTAGCTCTTTAAGTTATAGTATTAAATAGTTTATTGCTGATTTTTCTTGTTTTTTGAGGTATGCCTGTTGTGCTATGAATTTCCCTCTCAGGACTGCTTTTGCTGTGTCCCAGAGATTTAGGTTGTTATCTGTTCATTTTCATTTGTTTCCAGGAAGTTTTTTATTTCTTTCTTGATCTTATTGGTAACTCATTCATTGTTTAATAACATGCTATTTAGCCTCCATGTGTTTGAATGTTTTGGGGTGTTTTTACTGTAGTTGATTTCTGATTTTATTCCACTGTGATATGAGAAGAGGCTTGATATGATTTCAATCTTCTTGAACTTACAGAGACTTGTTTTATGTCCTAGCATGTGGTCTATTTTGTGAATGATTCATATGCACTTAAGAAGACCATATATTCTGCTGTGTTGGGGTGATATGTTCTACAAATGTCAATTAAATCCATCTGAACCAGTGTGTTCTTTAGAATCTTTGTTTCCTTGTTAAGCTTTTGTCTGGAAGACCTATCCAGTGAAGTAAGAGAGGTATTAAAGTCCCCTACTATGACTGTATTGTTGTCAATCTCTCCTTTAAAGTCCTCTAGAAGATATATATATATATATATATATATATATATATATATATATATATATATATATATATATATACTCCTATATTGGGTGCATATATGTTTACCAGGGTTATATACTCTTATTGGATTGATCCCTTTAGTATTATGTAGTGACCTTGTGATGGCCTTCATTTTAAAGTCTATTAAAGTTTATTCCAGCTTCTTTTTCTTTTCCATTTGCATGGAATTTTTTTTTCCATCCCTTCACTCTCATCCTCTGTGTCTTTTGTTTTTCCATCCCTTCACTCTCATCTTGTGTGTGTCTATTGTTTTTAGATGGGTCTCTTGTAGACAGCATATAGTTGGGTCATGTTTTTATATCCATTCAGCTACCCTATGCCTTCTATTGGAGCATTTAGTCCATTTACATTTAGAGTTATTATTGGTAGATACTTATGTATTGCCATTTTAATTCTGTATGGCTAGGTTTCTCTCTGTGTTTCTTTTTCTCATTACAGCAGTCCCTTTAGCATTTCTTGTATTGCTGGCTTGTTGTTGATGTACTCCTTTAGCTTTTTTTTTATTATTATTTGGTGGCACTGCAGTGGGTGGGCAGGGCCCCCCTCTTCTGGCATCAATCTGGGGGCCTCGCAATCTTTCACTCCACAGAGGGAGGCTCAGGCCACTGGCCAGCAATGCTGTGGCAGGTGTGCAGGGCCGGCCAGCAATCGCCCAGCAGAGGGAGGCCCAGGCCAGCCAAATGATCACACCCCACGCCTGTCACGTGCAGAGGGAGGCAACCGGTGTGTGTGTGGGGGGGGGGGGGCGGGGCAGCACCACACAGATGGAAAAGAGTGGCAGCGGTGGGGGTGGGGCCAGCTGCCAGAAGCCGGAGGAAGGAAAGTCCCAATAGGCCCTGATCGCAGGACAGGCCTAGGAACCCTACTCCTCAGCAGACAGCACCCTGCTGCTTTTCACAGCCAGATGTTATGTGGGTACCCTCCTCAGTTTTGGTGCTCTCTGCTGGGGGTCCAGCTTGGGGATTAGATCTCAGAGTTCTCAGAGGCAACCCCCACAGCTGAGATATCTTCCAGGACTTCAGTTGCTGTCTGTGGGTGCCCGGTCAGCCCTTTCCCACCTCCGCCCTTCCTACCAGTCTCTATGCAGTCTCCACTTTTGGTCTTTGGGTATCAGGGATCTCTCCTGTGAGTTTTCCATTGATTATTCAGGATGTTTTTCTGTATTTTAGTTGTTATTCCAGTTTGTTCCTAGGAGCATGTCTGTACAGCATCCACTTACTCTGCCACTATTTTTAATCCTCTGAGTACCATGACTTTAAAGGGCCTCCCTCTTTGGACCTCCCTCTTTGGGGTGATCAATTGCCAGGCACTGTAATCGATTGCCCGGCAGAGGGAGGCCCCACCCAACTGGTGGGGGCTCCGTGATCGATCGCTCCTCAGAGGGTGGCCTGGGGCTCCCTCTTTGGGATGATTGCAGAGCCCCCCCCCCCCCCCCCCCACCAATCGATTGCCCCACTGGCTGGTGACCTGGGCCTCCCTCTTTGGGGCAATCAATTGTGGGGCAATGGCGGCGCCCCCTGACCAATTGCATCGCACACACCTTGGCTGGTCTGGCAACAGTGTATGTCAGAGTGTGGTCGTTCAGAAGGTCATCTGGATGGTCATTCTGCTGTTCAGTTGTTCAGTCTATTTGCATATTATGCTTTTATTATTATAGATACTATAATGTATAAAAATTCACAAAAGTAATGGCTTTGCATTATTCTTGCTGTATCATCAGATACTAAAATATATAGCAGACACTAAATAAACTTTTGGATAAATGAATAGATAGATGAATGCATGGACGAATTGTGAGTAAATGAATGAATACATGAAGAAAATGGCACAGTGGGGGTACAATGACAAGGAATGACTAATTACACTTAAAAGGAAAACTAAAGATAGGTGGCTTTAAAAAAGAGTAGAAGTTAACAAGACATTAGGTTGGGAGGAGCAATGCTGGCTGAGGAAACTGAGATAGGTGAGAATATGTGTGAATGTTTTAATGAGTGGTTAGAATATAAGGAGAGGATCAGAAGGAACAAAAACTCAGTTTGTTGTACTTAGGCCGTGTATTAAAAGGCTCTTGATGCTTGCTAAATAGTTTGTATTATTTCTGAATCTTTTTTTTAACACACTGTAACTAACATACAGTCCTTATTCTTCACAAATATATGGGAGGGAGAGAGTCTAGGGTCTTAAAGAACCAATAACCTGCCTGGCTAGCATGGATTAGTTGTTTGAGCATCAACCTATGAACCAGGAGGTCAGGTTCCATTCCTGGTCAAGGCATATGCCCGGGTTGCAGGCTCCATCCCCAGTGGGTGGCATGCAGGAGCCAACCTATCAATGATTCTCTCTCATTGATGTTTCTATCTCTCTCTTCCTCTCCCTTTCTCTCTGAAATCTATAAAAATATATTAAAATAATAATAATAAATAAAGAACCAATGACCTAGTCTGATTCTTTAGGAGGGAATAACCAACCATAAACACAGGGTAATATATCAGTTTTACATGAATTATTATCTTGAAATTGTATATGCAGGCTTCATGGCCATGGAAACTCCTTGAATCATTTTTAGGATTTTTTTTTCTCAGCTCATTTGCTACAGGAGTAAAACAATATGGGCTGAGCAATGTTTTGATGCAAAGACCACTAAGTTCAAGCACTGCTGCCATACTATCTTTATCTATGTCCCTTAACCAGGGGATAGGGGGCATGTGCAGAGGAAAAGGAGAAGGACCATGAGAGAAAGGCAGAAAGCTAAACATACAAATTTTGCAAGCTCTTGTCTATAAGAAAGGGACAAAAGCAATATTAGAAAATATTGTCCCCAGTTCCTACAGAATATACCTAAGTTGTCAATTTCTTGGAGGTAAAATACAAGAATCCCAGATCAAGCAAGTGAAATGAGACCTGCTTAAAAACAATAACTGCTCAGTTTAACTACTTGAATCATGTTATTTAACTTCCTGAATCATATAGCATTTGTTCTTGGCATCCTAAGCACTTCTCTTGCATCTCTTAGAAATTCAAGGTATTCAGAATTTCATTTCTTAAGATTTATGACTTTTAATTCTACTTTCATACTCGTGCCCCAGTAAAAATTACCTTTCTTTCAATATAATTGCCATAGATTGGTTGTTAAGAAGAGGTATGGCCCAAACTGGTTAGAAATCCCATTTTGGCACTCCCTAGCTATGTTAATGGCATTGGACAAGATATGTAAACTCTGTAAGACTCATTTTCTTCATCTATATACTGAGAATAATTTATCCATATAGTAAGTTTGTTTTAAGGATTAGATGAGTTACTACAAGAAAGGTCCTTAGTGCCATAGCTGGCACATAAAAGTGTTTTAAAATTTTAATACATTATTTAAAATAATTCAGCTGAATCCTAAGTAATCAGCTTAAAAGTTTAGGGTGTATTGGAGCTGGAGAACTGGAGAGCATTATGCTAAGTGAAATAAGGCAGTCAGAGAAAGATAAATATCACATGATCTCACTGATTGGTGGAATATAATGAACAACATAAACTGATGAACAAAAACAGATCCAGAAACAGAGAAGCATCTATCAGACCGTCAAACCTCAGAGGGAAGGTAGGAGAGGGTGAGGGTAAGGGGGAGAGATCAACCAAAGGACTTGTATGCATGCATATAAGCCTAACCAATAGACACAGACAACAGGGTGGTGAGGGCATGAGTGGGAGTAATGGGGGGGGTGGTAATGGGGGGATAAGGACACATATGTAATACCTTAATCAATAAAGAAATTTAAAAAAATTTAGGGTGTACTATAACTTTGAAATAGAAGTCTACCAGGTATAACCCAATTAGTTTCTTCCTGATGTAGTAAATAATAACAACAAACATATTATATGATTATTATGATTTACCTATAATGTCTTATTTCTTTCATGGCTCTTTGTCCAGATGGATTTGAAGAATGAAGCCATGGACAAAAGGTGGTAGATGAAAAGGGTAGAAATTTACTAGTATTGGAAGCAAATACAGATTCCCATGTAGGGAGGTAACCCATTAAACTTTTTTTGCTAAGGTTTATAAAGGCTGTAGTTCTTCATTTCTTCATACTGCCTTCTAATTGGTCACTCTTTTGCAGAATATCAGCTTCAACCCCATGTGGTGCCCTCCTCTTCCTCGCCCCCTTCAGTGGTAGAATTCTGTCTCCTGTTAAAATCTGTTTTCCTCTTTCTCCCATTTGTCAGCATTTCTCTGTCCTCTGTGAAAGTTTGTTTCCTTTCTCCCCACACCCTGTGGCTTTTTCCTATCTCCTGTGAATGGCTGTCTTCCTCTCTCCTTATACTGTGGCACCTTTTTTTTTTTTTCTTCTTCTGTGAATGTAAGCCTTCTGGCAGCTCCAAGCTCTCTTCTATGCCTTCCTCCCCCATGGACCCTCTTTAGTCCTAAAACTCCCTAAACCTAACTATTTTATCTTTAAAACTTATTTCAGAAACATGCTCTTAACATTTGTTCATAGCACCCCAGAACTCATGTATTTCACTTATAAAGTCAGTGGGCTAGATGAAATCATTTCTGAGGTTCTCTAAAGTTCTATTGCTCTATGATAATTTGAAGAATAGTAACATTCTGGGATCTCTCATAAGGGAAAAAAGAGAAATTTGTAGAAAATGTATTTATGCTACAAATATGTTTTTGTAATTTGTAACAGTGGGGATTTTAAAATAACTGAAGTATCAATAAATAAATGTTTAATAATCTATAATATATGTGTACTACACACTATTAGGTAGCCATTTTTAAAAATATCAGTGGTTATGAAGAGGTTATATAACATAGACGAATACTTGAATTAAAATGTTAAATGATGCAATATATATATATCAAATCATTACATTGTACCTTAAACTTACAAATGTTATATGTCAATTATAACACAATAAAGCTGGAAAAATATATAAAATATTAAACCAGAAAAGAAAAATATAATATTGTACATATAATGTAATCAGTCATAATTTAAAATGCATAGGGAAAATATAGCTGAAAATACACAAACTGTTGCTATTGGTTGACCAACTTAATTGCTATAGAAAATCCAGAGATCACCTCTAATACTCTTCTCTTATCCTGTTGACAATATCATTTTTCAGTGATAAGATTCCTACTTCTGGAATCTGAAATTACTTTTCTGGGTATCACACATCCTTTATGACAGTAAAGACTTCTAAGGTAATTTTTCCCTTCACTATAATTTAGGCTATGTCTTGATTTTTAGCCAATAACACAATCAAAATTCATTAGTGCCACATCTTACTTCTATTAAGCAAACATAAAAAGTAAAGCTTATATACCTTCCCAAAACTTTTTTTCATTCTTAAGAAGTCACTTCTGGCCTCGTGAGAGAAAATCACAAAGATAGAAGAAGCTAAACTTTGTCATCATTCAGACGTTTGAGGAACTTTCAAACAATCGACTTGCAGATCTTGAGAAACACTAATGAATTTCAAAAAAAAAAAAAAAGGTAAAATACCATCCATCATTAATTGGCTCACTTTTGTCAGTCAACTCATTTCACCTTCAACAGAGCAGAAAAAGTGACTCCAAGAGGAATAGAGAGATGTGAATATATAACCTCCGGTCTCAAAACCGCATTCCCTGGCAGCACTGTAGGGTTTGCTTTAAACCCTATGCACCAGCAATCTGTATCTTGGAAAGTCCTGCATAGGCATCAATCAAGCAGCGGGAGATGGTCTCTGTTTGCCTAAGCAGAGCCTTGAGAGAGAAATGAAGGACTTTCACAGCAGACTGCTTCTACCCACATTCGGGGCCTTCTCAGACTTAGTGAAAGCTGTAATCATTTGCCAGGAAAAGCCTTCAGGGTTCAATTAGGAGCAATGAGATGTTGGAAAATACTTTACAAAACCAATCTCCCAAACCAGCATAGAATGTGAAAATTCTGGACACTCTGGGCAATATATTCTGCCAAATTCTTCTGATTATGTTTAGTGTATAATTAGGATTTCTTCACCAGGAAAGTTTGACCCTCTTGTGAAAGAAGAAGGTGTACAAGACTCCTAAGGTCTACCTTAAATAACCCAGGTTATAAAAACAGAATTTTTTTTTTAATACCTACTAAACAATTGTTCTCAAACCCAATTTCTAGAATATCTGCCTTTGGGGTGATTATCTGTTTTTTATTTTCTTTTTTAGAACAAACTTGAGTTAACCAAAGAGTAAACATCTTGAAATCATAGCATATTTGACCCAGAAGCAGTCTTAAATATCATTTAATCCAACCTCCTCGTTTTCTTATAAAGCCACCAAGACCCAGTGAGGTTTAATGGCTGGCCTACAATGATACAGCTCATCAGGGTCAGAGCTATTGAAATAATCCTCACATTCCAATACAATCTGGAGATTATCAAGCATTTTTTTTTTTAATCTAACAGCTCATTTGACTCTCAACTCTCTAAGAGGCATGGTAAAAGAGTGGGTTGGTTCTTTATTTCTGATACCATTTTAAGAAAAATAACATATAACTCGGGAGGAAAAAGACTGAAAAATGTTTCTCTCAATTCAATTTTGTTGGTACACTAACAGTAATGTCGAGAGGTTCTATGTTCTTATTTGTGTTGTGTCTCAGAATCACAATAGGATGGATGACCACCTCTCTGTGAAGTTGGTTAAATAGGAGCGATTCAGGTTTTGAAAGGGAAAATCCTTATAATTTTTATTCATTGAAGAACAGAATAGAATTCTTCCCTCCAGAAAGAGGAGTGTTTAGAGTTGGGCAGACACTCCCCTCTGGGTAAGAGTTGTGTCATCTGTTTTCTGGAGTTGGGGACAAGGCCCATCTTGAGCTTAGATGTCCCTTTCATTCCTGGAAGTTAGACCTCATTGACTTTATTTCCTCCAGTTCATTAGGATAGTCTTTATTTTCAGCCTTAATGCCTCTCAGAAATCTTTTGATTCTGAAATTCAGTAAAGTCTGAATTCACCTAAAGGTTGACTAGTTTAGCTATGATATTATCTATCAAGTGCAAAAATTAAATTGGGCCTAGCCAGAGACTCACTCTAAGCATGATTAATGCGACTTTCCCTCCTTTCCTACTTCCTCTGGGAGGACTGAAGTGGAAAGCAAGACTATATGAATGCCTAAATAAACAGAAACTTTCTTCCTCCATTTCAATTTTTAAACATCATACATTTCATGATGTATTGATTAAAAACATATTTTAATCATACTTAAAGTGATATCTTCAACTTTTCCCCAAATGAAACAATAACATTCTCCAGTACCCGCTTAAGCTCTTTTCTTTCAAAAGGTACTAACTAATAGCCAGACTAGAGTAAACCAACAACTCTGTGCTTTGCATGGACGTACAACCAGAATGTACACTGAGTTAGATTTGAATAACCAGAAAGTATAAGAAAATTAGGTGTTAATGTGGGATTATAAACACTCATGTTTCTCCAATCTGAGATGATGGTATATCTTTCATCTTCTCTAATTTAAGAGGTTTTTCTAGTACCATTCCTTGTTAAATTATGTGAGCTATTATTGGTCCAAGGCACACACCCATATCAGTTGTCTTTTTTGGCCTATGTGTCTTCAAATATACCTCATAATAAAGAGGTAATGATTAAAGGTATATAGGCTGGGGACACTTCATAGAAACTTCACATTTTACATTAGATCACCATTCATGAAAAGCTTTTCAACCTGATTTTATTGTCCAGCAGAAAAACTGAAAATTTTATTTTTTGAGAAAAAATAGACCTTTATTACATATATAAATGATAACATCTGTGCTTTTGTGTAGGCTAAACACCCCACCCCCCTCCCAACCAAAAAACAAAAAAAGACATTAATCCGTAGAAAATACCAAAATTAATTTTCCTCCTCTCAAAATACCCAAACCAAACTGTAAATATTGTACCCAGCAGCAATTTTATCTGGAAAAGAGGCTTTAAAGTATATTAACTGCATTCCCATTTTATCCAGTTGAACTTTACCCAGGCATTTTGAACAATCTAATTGGAAAATATGTTGTAGCAATATCTTTACCAATACAACTTTTAGAACAATGGAAACTAAGGAGAAAATAAACAAATGGGACTCCATCAAAATAAAAAGCTTCTGCACAGCAAAAGAAACCATCAACAAAACAACAAGAAAGCCTAGTGCATGGAAGAACGTATTTGCCAATGTTATCTCTGATAAATGTTTAATCTCCAACATTTACAGGGAACTCATACAGCTTAACAAAAGGAAGATAAACAATCCAATCAAAAAATGGGCAACAGACCTAAATAGATACTTTTCAAAAGAGGACATAAGGAAAGCCAAGAGTCATATGAAAACATGCTCAAAGTCACTAATCATCTGAGAGATGCAAATCAAAATGACAATGAGGTACCATCTCACACCTGTCAGAATGGCTATCATCAGCAAATCAACAAATGACAAGAGCTGGTGAAGATGTGGAGAAAAAGGAACCCACTTGCACTGCTGGTGCGAATGCAGACTGGTGCAGCCACTGTGGAGGACAGTATGGAGTTTCCTCAAAAAACTAAAAATGGAACTCCCATTTCACTCAGTGATCCCATTTCTAGAAATATATCCCAAGAACCTAGAAACACGAATCAGAAAGTATATATGCACCCCTATGTTCATAGCAGGACAATTTACAATAGCTAAGGTTTGGAAACAGCCTAAGTGCCCATCAGCAGATGAGTGGATTAAAAAACTGTGGTAAATCTACACAATGGAATACTATGCTGCTGTAAAAAGGAAGGAACTCCTCCCATTTGCAACAGCATGGATGGACCTGGAGAGCATTATGCTAAGTGAAATAAGACAATCGGAGAAAGATAAATATCACATGATCTCACTCATTTGTGGAATATAATGAACAACATAAACTGATGAACAAAAACAGATCCAGAGAAAGAGAAGCATCTATCAGACCATCAAACCTCAGAGGGAAGGCAGTAGAGGGTGGGGGAAAGGGGGAGAGATCAACCAAAGGACTTATATACATGCATATGAACATAACCAATAGACACAGACACTAGGAGGGTGAGGGCATGAGTGGGGGAGTTGGGGGAGGGAATGGGGGAATAAGGACACATATGTAATACCTTAATCAATAAAGAAAAAAAAGTTGACTACTACTAATAATACATATTGAAGAGAGTGGAAAGATTCTATTTAGATGACTGGGATAAGTAAGAACTCTTATTGTCAACAACTTGAGTAACCGCTTGCTGTTGCTATCATATCTGAACAGAGTGAAAAAAAATTTGTGAGTCTTTAAACTGGCAGGAAGTTGCCCCAAGAAATTATGAATCCATTTTGGATTAAAGACTTAAATGTGCCCTGCCCACTGTAGTTAAGTGGTTAGAGCACGAGCCTGTGCACCAAAGGGTCTCAGGTTCGATCCCTGGTCAAGGGCATGTACCTGTGTTGCAGGTTCGATCCCCAGCTCCTATCAGGGCTCCTGTGGGAGGTAGCCAATTGATGTGCTCTTTCCCATGATGCTTCTCTCTCTCTTCCCCTTCATCCTTCCCTGCCACTCTCTCTCTAAAAAGCAATGGAAAAAATATCCTCTGGTGAGGATTAAAACAAAAAGATTTAAATGTAAGACTTGAAACCACAAAAATTCTAGAAGAAAACACAGGCAATAAAATCTCAGACATTCCTTGTAGCAATGTTTTTTTTCCAATATAACTTCTCAGGCAAAGGAAACAAAAGAAAAAATAAATGGGACTACATCAAACTAAAAAAACTTTGCACAGCAAAGGAACACCATCAGTAGAATGAAAAGACAACCCACTGAATGGGAGAACATATTCGCCAATGATACATCTGATAATATGTTAATATTCAAAATTTATAAAGAACTTATACAACTCTACCCCCACACACACAAACCCCCAAACAATCCAAAATGGGCAAAAGAGCTGAATAGACACTTCTCCAAAGAGGACATACAGATGGACAATAGACTTATGAAAAGATGCTTAATGTCACTAATCATCTGAGAAATGCAAATTAAAATCACAATGAGATAGCACCTCACACCTGTTAAAATGGCTATCATCAATAAATCAAACAACAAGTGTTGATGAGGATTCAGAGAAAAGGAAAACCTTGGGCACTGTTGGTGGGAATGCAGCTACTGTGGAAAACACTACGGAGTTTCCTCAAAACCTTAAAAATGGAACTTCCTTTTGACCCAGTGATCCCACATGTGGGAATGTATCCGAAGAAACCCGAAACACTAATTCAAAAGAATATATGCACCCCTATGTTCATAGCAGTGTTATTTATAATATCTAAGATTTGGAAGCAACCAAAGTGTCCATCAGTAAATGAGTGGATAAAAAAGCTGTTAGTACATTTACACAACAGAATACTATTAGGCTGTAAAACAAAAGAAACTCTTACCCTTTGAGACAGCATGGATGGATTTGGAGGGTATTATGCAAAGTGAAATAAGCCAGTCAGAGAAAGACAAGTATCTTAAGATTTCACTTATACATGGAATCTAATTAACAAAATAAAATAGAAACCGATTCATAGATACAGAGAACAGACTAACAGCCATTGGATTGGTGGGGTGGGGTGCGGGGTGGGGTTCTGGGGCTGGGTGAAAAAGGTGAAGGGATTAAGAAAAAAATAAACTCATAGACACAGACAACAGAATGGTGATTACAAGAAGGAAAGCGGGAGGGGGGAGGAGGTACAAGAGAATAAAGATGATAAATGGTGATGGAAAATGACTTGACTTGGGGTTGTGAACACACAATACAATATACAGATAATGCATTATAGAATTGTACAATCAACCAAAGGACTTGTATGCATGCATATAAGCCTAACCAATGGACACAGACACCAGGGGGGTGAGGGCATGAGTGGAGGGTGGGGGGACAATGGGAGGATAAGGACACATATGTAATACCTTAATCAATAAAGAAAAAAAGAATTTTACACCTGAAACCTATATAATTTTATTATCCAATGTTACCCCAATCAATTCAATAAAAATTGTAAAAATTACGAATCCATTTCAAATAATGAAGCAAAATTTGCCAGATTTCATATTTAAATGCTTGTAAAAATGTTTTTAGGGACACAGAACTAAGAAATTTATAATGGCAACAAGATGGCATTGCTAATAAAAGAAATCATTCACATTTCAATTTTTAAATAGTTAATAATTTTAATTATATAATTGACTTTGATGATAAAAAGAAAATGGCTCTGATGATTAAAACTAAAAGAAAAACTATGCCTTGGCTTTACATAATTGAAAGTGTTGGGTTTGGGAGTTGAGGAAGAGCATTTTGCCAGGGAAGTAACTGCCAAATGCTTGGGATTTGTTTTTATGAAGGAATATGGAGGGAGGTGCTATACTCTTATTCCTAAGGAACCTTCATGGGATTCGGGCCATTATTGTTCCATGTTAAATCTGTTTCTTTTAACCTTCTGTATTAGGCATTTGCTAAACACTGCCTGAAAGAGGAGATTCAGCTATCCCACCTCTGTATTTTCTCCATCCTGGAGAAGATAAAGGCAGACTCTAAAAATGGCTTGGAAATAATTGCATCCTTCATGCTTTGCAATTCAAGAGTAAGGCACTTTCAGCAGCTTAACAGTAAAATCAGGGCACATAGTGGTCGATTTAGAAAATTGCTCAGGAGCAGGGTTACTCCACACATGTGCAGGGAGAGCAATGCTCCTCAGCCATGTTGGAATCAGCCTTCCTTTACTTCTTCCACTAACTCAGCTTAGGTCACTATCCTCTCTGTGTGTATTAAGAATCTTGTATGCATGATACATATATACACAGATGCTGCGTGGAGTAAAACAGAGAAGTAGCCTCCACTCCATCCTGGATTCACTTATTCATTCAGCAAATATTTATTTATTTACTAGAGGCCCGGTGCACGAAATTCGTGCACGGAGGGGGGTTGTCCCTCAGCCCAGCCTGTACCCTCTCCAATATGGGACCCCTCAAGGGATGTCCAACTGCCCGTTTAGGCCCGATCCCACCAAGATCTGGCCTAAACGGGCAGTCGGACATCCCTCTCACAATCCAGGACTGCTGGCTCCCAACTGCTTGCCTGCCTGCCTTCCTGATTGCCCCTAACCGCTTCTGCCTGCCAGCCTGATCACCCCCTAACCACTCTGTTGCCAGCCTGTTTGCCCCCAACTTCCCTCCTCTGCCAGCCTGGTCACCCCTAACTGCCCTCTCCTGCAGGGTTGATCACCTCCAACTGCCCTCCCTTGCAGGCTTGGTCCCTCTCAACTGCCCTCCCTTGCAGGCTTGGTACTTCTCAACTGCCCTCTCCTGCTGGCCATCTTGTGGTGGCCATCCTGTGTCCACATGGGGGAAAGATCTTTGACCACATGGGGGCAGCTATATTGTGTGTTGCAGTGATGATCAATCTGTATATTACTCTTTTATTAGATAGGATAGAGGCCTGGTACACGGGTGGGGGCCAGCTGGTTTTCCCTGAAGGGTGTCCTGGATCAGGTGGGGGTTCCCTTGGGGTGTGGGGCGGCCTGAGTGAGGGGCCTGTGGTGGTTTTCAGGCCGGCCACGCCCCCTGGCAATCCAAGCAGAGGCCCTGGTATCTGGAATTTATTTTCCTTCTACAATTGAAACTTTGTAGCCTGGAGCTAAGCCAAGCCTGGGGCTCCCTCCAAGGCCGGCAGCCATTTGTGTTGGGGTTATAATTGAAACTTTGTTGCCTTAAGCGGGTGGGCCCGGCTAGGGTGTGCAGAAAGCTTTGCTTCCCCTGTTGCCGGTGGCAACCCTGGCCTGCTCTCTCAAGCTCCATTCTGCCACCATTTGTTTGAATTTGTTTACCTTCTATAATTGAAACTTTGTACTTGAGTGGAGGCTTAGGCCTGGCAAGGGCAAGCGGAAAGCTTGGCTTCCTCTGTTACCTAGGAAACCTTGCTCTCTGTGGTTGTAGCCATCTTGGTTTGGGTTAATGTGCATGCTCGCTCTGATTGGATGGTGGGCATGACTTGTGGGTGTGGCTTGTGGGTGTGTTGGAGGTATGGTCAATTTGCATATTTGTCTATTATTATATAGGATTTTATTTTATTGATTTTTTACAGAGAGGAAGGGAAAGAGATAGTTAGAAACATTGATGAGAGAGAAACATCTATCAGCTGCCTCCTGCACACCTCCTACTGGGGATGTGCCCGCAACCAAGGTACATGCCCTTGACTGGAATTGAACCTGGGACCTTTCAGTCTACAGGCAGACACTCTATCCACTGAGCCAAACCGGTTAGGGCAGCAAATATTTATTGAATGTCTACATGTACTAGACACCATTCAAGGCACTGGGGGAGTCATCCTGACCAGGACAAATATGCACAGAAAGACAATATAGAGGGAAAGGCCAAACCAAAATCCAATAAGTAGATAAATTAAGTCATTTAAAATTTTGATAAAATTGATGAAGGAAATAAGTTTCTGAGATAGAAAACAATAGGAGAGAGGAGCAATGTTTTTGGTAGAGATATCAATGAAGGCTTGTCTGTGGAGGTTACACTTTGTGATAATATTTTAGCTGAAACCCTATGGATGAGAAGGAGTGTGTCAGGCAAAGGGAAGGGCGTATGTAAAAGTTCAGAAGTAGGAAGAACTAGGTCAAACTGAAAAGAGACCAATGTAACTAGAGCACTGTGAGGAGAGAGAATGGCAGGGAGAGGTGAGACTGAGTGGTGGGCTGGGGCTGTCATGAGGAATTGCAGGTTGTTTTGTAGGGCATTTTATTCTAAATGCAATGGGAAGCCATTGAGGGCTTTTAAGCTGGAGCTTAACATAATTCAACTTCTGTTTTAAGAACACTTGCTTCTGTGTAGGAATGGAGTGGAAGGGGACAAAAATGGAGGGCTATAAAACTGTTAGAAAGCTGTTGTGTCATGCAGATTAGACATGATGTTGGCCTGGAGTAGGAGGGATGAAGTGAAGATAGACAGAAGTGAATAGATTTTTTTTTATGTAAAAGACTATACTATGCATATAAAAAGAGATATGAAGATTACACCAGGAAGTATAAATGCAATTCTTGCATAATAAACAATAACAGATCATGTAGTCCAATATTTTTATTTTATAGGTAAGTTTGACACCCTGAGAGGAAAAGAATAGTTAGTGGGAGACTTATTTTCAAAACACCTCTTTTGATATCCTTTTTGGTACATTTCCACTTAAAGAACATTTGAATTATAAGAATAAAAATATGGGTTATTAACCCATTTTAACAGATTATATTTTACAATTGTGAAAATAAAGATGATTGTGCCATCAGCTAAAACCTGATGTGATCTATTTGTCCTGAATACTGTTTCATACAGAAAACTGGTTGAAGATAAACATTGGGTGTTTTTTTTTTTTTTTTGAGAACAAGGACCAAACTTAGAAGTATTTAGATGGTTTAGAACAGTACATTATACCTTAAGCTTAATTTCTGAGTACCAAGAAAAGAACATTTATTGGGTTACACATGCAGATCTTTAGCATTTTTTGCAATGTACCATCCAACTTAGCAGAATATATGAATAGGTAGAAAGGTGAGGCAAGTAGAGAAAACTGCTTCCTTGGTCCCAAGCTGCCCTTGGTTGCTCCCTCCTCCTGGTTACTCAAGTTTGACTAAAGTAATCAACCATCAGTAAGTTGGGGAAGTAGCTCAATATGGGTCATAGATGTAGTGAGTACATCATGAAATCACAGAGATAAGGCTAGCTTCTCTCTGGGCTAACTAGCTAAATGGATGGGGGTTTGGTATTTTCCCTCACTCTCCAAATGACCAGGAACATCATTTGAAAATTTCATATCAGTGGTCATATTGTGTTCTTAATCTACCAATGTATGCTTGCCCTACTCAAAAGCAAACACTTTGCTTTTCTGTAAGTGCCTGATTTAATTAAACTAATATCTTCCTTTAACTCGGGATGTAAGTAGACTCATGTACAGTTTGTCTCTCTTGTAAAATACAATGAATTAGACAAACAGCAGCCTGGCAAAGTGAAAAGGAGAGAGAAAAATAAAACAAGCTCTGAATCATTTTTTATTCTGTGATTTGGCTATGATCTTTGTTGTCCAAAGAGTTTTTGGTCAATCACCTGCTCATCATTTTCAGAGATTATAGGTCCACATTGAGCTGCTTTCTACTCAACTTTGAGTAACTTAAATAAATGAAAATTCTTAGGTAACTTGCATCTTAAGATATATTCCCATTTTCCTCTTTTCTTAACTCATCTCCCTCCTTATTTCTTTTCTTTCTTTCTAGTATACCTAGTGCTTTATTTATTTTTAAGTGTTTTTTTCTTTATTGATTAAGGTATTACATATGTGTCCTTATCTTTGCCCCCACCCCCCCACTCATGCCCTCACCCCCCTGGTGTCTGTGTCCATTGGTTAGGCTTATATGCATGCATATAAGTCCTTTGATTGATCTCTCTCCCTCACCCCCACCTTTCCCTACCTTCCCTCTGAGGTTTGACAGTCTGATCAATGCTCCTCTTTCTCTGGATCTGTTTTTGTTCATCAGTTTATGTTGTTCATTATATTCCACAAATGAGTGAGATCATGTGATATTTATCTTTCTATGACTGGCTTATTTCACTTAGCATAATGCTCTCCAATTCCATCCATGCTGTTGCAAATGGTAAGAATTCCTTTTTTACTGCAGCGTAGTATTCCATTGTGTAGATGTACCACAGTTTTTTTAATCCACTCATCTGCTGATGGGCACTTGGGCTGTTTCCAAATCTTAGCTATGGTGAATTGTGCTGCTATGAACATGGGGGTGCATATATCCTTTCTGATTGATGTTTCTAGTTTCTTGGGATATATTCCTAGAAGTGGGATCACTGAGTCAAATGGGAGTTCCATTTTTAGTTTTTTGAGGAAACACCATTCTGTCTTCCATTGTGGCTGCACCAGTCTGCATTCCCACCAGCAGTGCATGAGGGTTCCTTTTTCTCCTCATCCTTGCCAGCACTTGTCATTCGTTGATTCATTGATGAGAAAGTTCCAGACAAGACCAATTAAATGCATCTAAATTTTTATGAAAAAAAAAAAAAGACATGGTGGTAGTCTGCAGAGTAAATAATTTAACCCCTGTTTTTATGTCGATCAGACAGATAGATATAAAAACATGGGATAAACCATAAAACTTAACCTAAAACATTCAGGAAATGTGTGATAATTTTTAAAAGCCTAATGGGACAGTCTAGTTCTTCTAGAAGTGACCCAATGACAAAGATTATTGCTAGATTGAGGTTTTTGCAGGTTTATTTGAAGTAAAACAATTGCAGAAGGTATAGTAAAAATTTGGTGTGGCTTGGTTTATAAAGCATTTTACTATCTTGGTTAAGAGGCAGGCTACACCTGGAAAACTAGTGAAAAAGGAGGAACTTGACTGTGTTTGCAATGATTTATTTCTTCAAAAAAAGGGAAAAAACCTAACTAAAGCAAGTAAAGCCAAATATTGACATCTTTTTTATCTCGCTGGTGGCTACATAGGAGTCAATTCTTATTTTTCTATTTGTTTAAGATTGTTATTAAAGTTTGTAAGGGTGGGATTGTTGTCATCCTCATATTTTTTTCTTTTTAGAGATGCATATTGAAATTTATTGGGATGAAATGACATATCTGGGATTCTTTAAGATATTGTAGCATTAATAAGAAAATAAAAAGAGTTTTAAAATTGTCAAATGGGTACTAGACTTATCAGGGTAATCACTTTGTAAGTTATATAAATGTCTAATCACTATGCTGTACACCTGAAACTAATATAATGCATGTCAACTGTAATTGAAAAATTAAAAATTAAAAAAAATAGAACCAGTATGCCACAATTTTGACATACATTGAATCCAGGTGAATACACATGCATAAATGTTTTCAAATTCAGAACAACACATCATCTTAAAATTGTTTTAATAAGGATGCTTAGATGAACAACAAGAACAAAAGGAATTAATGATTAATTAAGGAGGTTAATTAACGTGCATTCTTTTCACCAAATATGGGTTTCTACACATTTCAATTCTTTTGCTTATATCAAATGTTCAAAAAGTTTGGCTGGCTTATTTTTTTATGAGAGCAGAGTAACAGTAGTGACAAGTTAGATTCCTGGGAAATTCTCTTTGCTGTGTAATCCCTATTGGTTCATTGTGTAATCCTGTAACCATTGTTTACGTCATCCCCGCAACTCTGTATTATCCATCTGCTTCCTCCAAATAAAAACTTTGACCATGAAGGTCACCTTAAAGCTCTGTTCTACGGGAAAAAATGAGTAAGAGCAGGAATTAATGGGAGTTAATTGAGGAACATTGTGAAAAGTTCCTTTGAAATTGAAAGAACATGGGGACATTCTCAGCAGGACAGAGTCCTGGAACTGGTGGACATTTACCACATCAACAACTATGACTAAACACTAGTTGTAATTTACTTATCAGAGCTCATCTAAATAACTTTTTTTATATTTTTTAGATTATGTGCTATTTCCTTGTTTCCTCATGAAAAACACATTTCACATAAAAAGTCACTGTAATGCAAAGTCAGTTTAGTTCTTGGAATTTTTGTTAGGAAATTTTTGCACATAAAATGAAAAGACAGTGTTATTTGGAAATTAGCACACATCTTTTATCCTGCCCCAAAGGCAGGATAAATCCTTTATTGTGTTTCCTTAATTTTTCCTATGTCCTGTATATTTTGGACTTGTTGGCATAGCGTTGTATCCTGTGTTGGTGTTTCTGTTTTGGTTAACCAGACTAAGCTCAGGATTCAGGTCTTTTTGCGCCCATCCCAATGCATGTTAAATCAATTATGGAGGCACTGGTTTGAAGTGAAAACATTTCTACCCAAAAGGCCCTGCTAAAGCTGTTAGATTCGATTAGGTACAAATTCTGTCTTCAGAATTTGAGTGTCATATTCCAAGCCAAAGCTCAGTTCCCTAGCTCTTCCCTGTAGCCATGCATAGGTTCTGCCACGGAGGCTATGCGTCCCCGCCATGCTGTCCAGCCCTGAAAAGACACGGAGATTCACAGCCCTATTCTGAGAAGCTGATCACATTCACCAGTTGGGTTTGGAAGAATTCTGAAGGCTTTTTTGTGGGGGGAGGAAGTGAGAGAGGGCATTTTTTTGTTGGTTACTACAGAAGAGATTTGGGTTTGAGGTTTTATTTTCATACCAGGGTTGGGTAGCTGAGATGGAAATCGAATTAAAACTGGCACGTCTCTGTGGCTTCATTTGCTTTTCTTCTCGCCATGGGACAAGTTGGCATCAAAGTCTTGTTTTGAAACCCTGAAGTTCAAACCTTAGACAGTCAGTGCCAGTAGTGTGAGCTGAAAATGCCTGGTTTGAATTTCCATAGGATTGTGGGGACCCAAATAAAAAAGTTGAATGGGAGTTTGTCTTAGCAGCCAGTACGTTCTCTTCTTCTTATGGGATTCAGGCATTGTCTTACAGAATATCATAACGTTAAATTTGCACCAGCCCTTCCTCAATTGTGCATAGTATCCTGTTTATGGGAGAAAAGAATCCCTGTGTGAAGGTCAAAAAGAGAAAACATGGGTTGTTGAGTTTTGAAGAAGAGCTTGTGGGTATTTTGTAGAAGGATTAGAGGAGATTGGGGCAGCTGAATTTGTTCAATGTGGAACATTGGGAGAAAAATGGATGAGGATTTTTAGAGACTATTTTATTTTTCTCTATAAGTGAAATTCTCTTTGGAAAAACTTTGACAAATTTAAGTAAAGGTTTAAATTACTTTTAAGTACCCCTTCCACCCCCCACCCCCATTTTTCTTAAAGGTCAGACTCTTTCAAAAACAAAGTGCACAAGCACTGACATTGATTAAAAAGTGACATTAGTTTGGACTTGTTCTTATGGTAAGTTGCACAGTTTATTTAACATTTTAACTTTATATTCAGGAAAAGTTTTAAATCTCTCTTTTTATTAGTTTTTCTTCAATATTACATTTTAAAATTGGAAATATCTCCAATTCAAGTCAATGTAACAGGAGATTTAATTATCTCTCTTTATTGGTTTTTATACAATATTAGATTTTGTAACTGGAAATATTTCCAACTTCAGGCAGTATAATATATTACTGATTAATAAAAGGGTCAGGATATTTAATGTTCATTATAATTGCAGTGGAGTAGACTACTTATGTAAAAAAAAAAAATGAAGAACAGGTAAGAGACAGTGTAAAGACACTTGCAACCTCCCTCTTGACCACCTCTTTCTGAGGGTTCATTACTGGTGTATAAAATGGTCATAGATTTCTGGGTTTCAAGTTTTTTACTCTTGCCATTTTTACGATTTCCTCCCTTTTATTTCACTTTTAACAATTTTTAATGTTATTTGTTTCATTATGGGTCTCTTTGCATTCATGCTATTTGCAACTCTCTAGGCTTCCTGTATCTGGATATTGATTTTCTTTTCCTCTAGCTTTAGAAAATTTTTAGATATTATTTCTTTGCTTAACTTTTTTGCTCTGTTCTTCCTTTCTCCGCTTTTTGGAATTTGCATAATATGAATATTGGTCTACTTGATGGTGCCCTATAAGTCCCCTGAGTTATCTTTACTTATTTTTTTGTTGTTGCTGCTCTGCTTGTGTGTGTTCCTCAGCCATGTCTTTTAATTTACTGATATTTCTTCTTCCTGATCTAGTCTCTTATGAAAACCCTCTATTGAATTTTTGTTTTTTAAAAATTTATCTTTATTGTTGAAAGTATTACAGATGTCTTCTCTTCCCTCCCAGTGACTTCCTTCCACCCTTCACCTATCCCCCCTATAGGCCTTCATTCCACTATTGTCTGTGCCCATGGATTATGCATTTATGCATATACTAGAGGCCCGGTGCATGAAATTTAATGCACTGGAGGGGGGGTCCATCAGCCCAGCCTGCCCCCTCTTACAGTCTGGGAGCCCTCAGGAGCAGGAGGTGACCGGTGATCAGGGGAAGGCGACGCCCCCATCATACCTCTGCTGCTGCCACTGCTGGCAGCGCAAGCCTCAGCCGGCCCTGGTTACCTGAGCCTTGGGCAGCCCTGGTGGCTGGGCAGCTGCCATCCGAGTCTTTCCTGTGTCTCTGGCCAGTCCTGGGCATCTGGGCAGCCTTCATCCGAGTCTTGCCTGCACCTTGGACTGACCCTGGGCAGCTGGGCAGCTGCCATCTGAGAGTTTCCTGCATCTCGGGCTGGCTCTGGGCAGATGGGGAGATGAGGAGACTGGGTGCCACTATCTTGTGGCTGTGGGTACTGCCATCTTTGAGGACATGGCAGTCAATTAGCACATTCCCTCCTTATTGGCTGTGGGTGCCACCATCTTTGCAATGACATGAAGGTCAATTAGCATATTCCCTCTTTATTAGATAGGATATTCTTTGGTTAATCTCTTCCTGACATCTTCCCTTCCCTCTGAGGTTCATTAGTCTGTTCCATGCTCCTGTGTCTTTGGATATATTTTGATCATCAGTTTGTTTGTTTGTTTGTTTGTTTGTTCATTAGATTCCACATATGAGTGAGACCCTCTATTGAATTTTTCAGTTCAGTTATTGTATTCTTTATTTCTGTCATATATCTATGGTACTTTTTAATGTTTTATCTCTTTGTTGAAATTCACAATATCTTTAGGTTTGTTCTATTTTATGTAATTCTCTTTACATTTCCATCCTTCATTAGAACATTTTTTTTTTTTTTGGATTAAAAGTATCTAGCATGAGTCATTGGTGTTAAGGGTCCAAACAATTGAAGGTGGCTTAGGCACCTGGATTCCAATTCTAGTTAGTAAAAGTACAATCAGTCAAATTCTTTAATATTTCTGGGTCTTGTTTTTTATCTGGAAGAATAGTGAATTTGAAATACGTGATCTTTATGACCCTAGAATTTTTAATAAATTATATTTTACTATTTCAATTCCATATCCTCTATAGAAATGGCCTTATAATAAATGTGAGAGTTTAATTTTTATGTATTAATTTATTCATACATCAAATATTTAATGAGCAATTACCATTGAGTGAATGACTTCTATCACTCTACAAGGCTCTAGAGATGAAGTGAATAAATTATATAGATCTACAACATAAATAAAATCATACTGTAGATTGAAGCTTCATAAGATTTTGCTAGTTAAATGAATTCTAGTAGATTAGAACACAGTTTATCAAAAACCTGTTTTCTGTTAAGATATAATAAAAGTTGACTACTGCGCTTGCTTCAGCAGCACATATACTAAAATTGGGATGATACAGAGAAGATTAGCATGGCCCCTGCACAAGGATGACACACAAATTCATGAAGTGTTCTATATTTTTAAGAGGAACAAGGATCAGAAAACCTATTTGAGGAAATAATGTCAGAAAACTTCCCTGATTTGAGAAAGAAACAGTCACATAAGCACAGAGAGTCCCAAACAAGATAAACCTGAAGAGACACATAACAAGACACATTGTAATTATGATGGCAAACGTTCTGGACAAAGAGAGAATCATAAAGGCTTCCAGAGAGAGGCAGAAAGTTACATACAAGGGATCTCCCATTAGATTACCAAATGATTTCTCAACAGAAACACATCTGTTGGGAAATCAGGCTAGAAAGGAATGGAAGGAAGTTTACAAAGTGATGCAAAGCAAAGGACTGAATCCAAGAATACTCTGTCCAGCAAGGCTATCATTCAAAATCGAAGGGGAAGTAAGGAGCTTCACAGACCAAAAAGGCTAAGGGAGTTTATCACTACTAAGTTAGCAATGCAAGAAATGCTAAAGGGACTGGTGTAAAAAGAAGAAATAAAAAGGTAAGAAAGAACACAGACACAAAAATTAAAGATGGCTACAAACAAATACCTATCAATAATAACTTTAAACATAAACAGACTAAAGGCTCAAATCAAAAGACATTAAGTGGCTGAATGGATAAGAAAATATGACCCATATACTGGTATATGCTGTCTACAAGAGACCCACCTCAGAACAAAAGACTCACACAGACTGAAAGTGAAGGGATCAAAAATATCTTCCAGGCAAATGGAAATGAAAAGAAAGGCTGGGGTAGCAGTACTTATATCTGAAAAAATAGACTTCAAAGTGAAGGCCATAACAAGAGATAAGGATGGGCACTTTATAGTACTAAAGGGATTGATACAAGAGGATATAACCCTGATAAACATATATGCACCCAATGCAGGAGCACCCAAATACATAAAAAACTCCTGGAAGATAAAAGGTCAGATCAACAGTAATACAATCATAGTAGGGGACTTTAATACCCCATTGACATCACTGAATAAATCCTTTAGTCAAAAAATCAGCAAAAAAACAGCAAATCTAAATGACTCACTAGATCAGATGGACATAATTGGCATCTACAGAACATTTCACCTCAAAGCCACAGAATATACATTATTCTCAAGTGCACATGGGGCACTTTCAAAAATAGACCACATATTGGGTCACAGGCAAAGTCTCTCCAAACACAAGAAGATTGAAGTCATATCAAGCATCTTCTCAGATCACAATGGCATAATATTAGAAATAAACTACAATAAGAACAATCAAAAAAAATCAAACACTTGGAAGCTGAATAACATGCCACTAAACAATGATTGGGTTATCAAAGAGATCAAAGAAGAAATTGAAAACATCCAGGAAATGAATGACAATGAAAACACAACAACCTAAAATCTATGGGACACAGTGAAAGAAGTCCTGAAAGGGAAGTTTATAGCTCTACAGGCCTACCTGAAAAATAAGAAAAACTGGTAATAAATTATCTAAGTATACAACTGAAAAAAATTAGAAAGAGAGCAACAACAAAAGCCCAGAGTGAGCAGAAGGAGGGAGACAATAAAGATCAGAAATAAATGACATAGAGACATAAAAAACAAAACAAAAAACAATAATACAAAAGATCAATGAATCCAAGAGCTGGTTCTTTGAAAGGATAAACAAGATTAATGTACCTCTAGCCAGGCTCACAAAGAATCAAAGAGAGAGGACCCAAATAAACAAAATCAGAAACGAAGAGGCAAAATAAGAACAGACCCCACAGAAATACAAAGGATTGCAAAAAAATACTGTGTACAACTCTATTCCAACAACCAGACAAACTAGAGGAAATGGACATATTCCTAGAAAAATACGACCTACCAAAACTCAATCAGAAAGAATCTAAAAATCTCAAAAGGCCAATAACTGTGGAGGAAATTGAAGCAGTCATCAAAAAGCTTCCAGCAAACTAAAGCCTGGGGCCAGATGGCTTCACAGGGGAGTTTTGCTAAACATTCAAAGAAGAACTAAACCTATCCTCCTCAGACTGTTCTAAAAAAATTCAAGAGGAAGGAACACTTCCAAGCTCATTCTATGAAGCCAGCATCACCCTAATACCAAAACCAGATAAAGGCAACACAATGAAAGAGAATTACAGGCCAATATCCCTCATGAACATAGATGTCAAAATCCTCAACAAAATTCTAGCAAATTGGATGCAGCATTATATCAGAAAGATCATACACCATGACCAAGTAGGACTTATTCCGGGGATACAAGGATAGTACAATATCCACAAGTCAATAAACATGATACATCATATGAACAAATTGAGAGATAAAAATCACATAGTCTTATCAATTGATGCAGAAAAAGCATTTGACAAAATCCAACACCCTTTCTTGATAAAAACCCTCAGCACAGTGAGAATAGAGGGATCATACCTCAACATAATAAAAGCCTATATGATAAACCTACATCCAACATCATTCTCAATGGGCAAAAACTAAAACCATTTCCCCTAAAAACAGGAAGACAGGGATGCCCACTTTCACCACTTCTGTTCCACATAGTACAGGAAGTGCTAGGCATAGCAATTAGACAAGAAGAAGAAATAAAAAGCATCCAAATTGGAAAAGAAGAGGTAAAACTGTCATGACATGATACTGTACATAGAAACCCTAAAGACTCCATAAAAATTATTAGACTTTATAAAGGAATTTGGCAATGTAGCAGGATACAAAATTAATGCCAAGAAATCTATGGTATTTTTATATACCATTAGTAAACTTACAGAAAGAGAGATTAAAAAAATAATCCCATTTACCATTGCACCAAAAAAATTTAAGATACCTAGGAATAAACTTAACTAAGGAAGTAAACGACCTGTACTTGGAAAACTACAGGACACTGAAAAAAGAGATAGAGGAAGACATGAACAGATCGAAGAACGTACCGTGGTCATGGATTGGTACAATCAACATAATTAAAATATTCATACTACCCAAAGCAATCTATAGATTCAATGCATTCCCCAGTTAAAATACCAACGGCATATTTCACAGACCTAGAAAGAACTCTCCAAAAATTCATCTGGAATAAAAAAAGATCCCCAAGAGCTGCAACAATCCTGAGAAAGATGAACAAAGTAGGAGGGATCTCAATACCAGATATCAAGCTGTATTACAAAGCCACTTTTCTCAAAACTGCCTGGTACTGGCACAAGAACAGACATATAGACCAATGGAACAGATCAGAGAACCCAGAAGTCGACCCAAGCCATTATGCTCAATTAATATTTGACAAAGGAGGCAAGAGCATACAATGGAGTCAAGATAATCTCTTCAATAAATGGTGTTGAGAAATTTGAACATATACATGCAAAAAAATGAAATTAGAACACCAACTGACACCATACACAAAAACAAACTCAAAATGGCTAAAGGACTTGAATGTAAGATGGGAAACCATAAAAATCCTGCAAGACTCCATAGGTAACAAAATAGCAAACATGTGTCTTAGCAATATCTTTACAGACACAGCCCCTAGGGCAATGGAGACTAAGGAAAAAATAAACAAATGGGACTCCATTAAAATAAAAAGCTTCTGCACAGCAAAAGAAACCATCAACAAAACAACAAGAAAGCCCACTGGATGGGAGAACATATTTGCCAATGATATTTCCGATAAGGGTTTAATCTCCAAAATTTACAGAGAACTCATACAGCTTAACAAAAGGAAGATAAACAATCCAATAAAAAAAATGGGCAAAGGATCTAAATAGACACTTTTCAAAAGAGGACATACAGAAGGCCCAGAGACATATGAAAACATGCTCAAAGTCACTAATCATCTGAGAGATGCAAATCAAAATGACAATGCGGTACCATCTCACACCTGTCAGAATGGCTATCATCAACAAATCAACAAATGACAAGTGCTGGCAAGGATGTGGAGAAAAAGGAACCCTCCTGCACTGCTGGTGGGAATGCAGACTGGTGCAGCCACTGTGGAGAACAGTATGGAGTTTCCTGAAAAAGTTAAAAATGGAACTCCCATTTGACCCAGTAGTCCCACTTCTAGGACTATATTCCAAGAAAACAGGAACACCAATCAGAAAGGATATATACACCCCTATGTTCATAGCAGCACAATTCACCATAGCTAAGATTTGGAAACAGCCTAAGTGCCCATCAGCAGATGAGTGGATTAAAAAACTGTGGTACATATACACAATTGAATACTGTACTGCTATTAAAAAGAAGGAACCTTTACCATTTGCAACAGCATAGATGGAACTGGAGAGCATTATGCTAAGTGAAATATGCCAGTCGGAGAAAGATAAATGTCACATGATCTCACTCATATGTGGGATATAATGGTCATCATAATTTGATGAACAAGAATAGATTGATCTAGAGACAAATGGTGGTGGGGGAGGTTAGAGAGCAACCAAAGGACTTACATGCATGCATATTAGCATAAACAATGGACACAGACACTTGGGCTGTGGGGGCTTGCCTGGGCTGGGAAGGGATGAGGGCGGGGGTCAATTGGGTAAAAGGAGACATATATAAAACTTTAGACAATAAAAAAAATTGTTTTAAGAGTAAAACAACTTGTTACATACAGGGGAACCCCCATACCACTATAAGCAGATTTTTCAACAGAAATTTGTAGACAAGAAGGGAGTAGTATGATATATTCAAAGTACTGAAGAATGAAAAACTGCCAATCAAATATATTCTACCCAGCAAAGTTGTCTTTCAGAATTGAAAGAGAGAGAGAATTTTCCAGAGAAGCAAAAGCTGAAGAAATGGATCACCACTAGAGCAGCCTCACAAGAAATGTTAAAGGAACTTCTTCAGTCTGAAAGAAAAGGACACTAACTAGTAACTGAAAGATATATGAAAGTATTAAATCATACTGGTAAAGGTAAATATATATAGTTAAATTCAGGATGTTCTAATGTTGTAATGATAGTGGGAATCATTGATGTCTCTAGCACATAGGTTAAAATACAAAAGTATTAAAAATAATCTTGCCGAGACCGGTTTGGCTCAGTGGATAGAGCATCGGTCTGCAGACTGAAAGGTCCCAGGTTCGATTCCGGTCAAGGGCATGTACATTGGTTGCGGGCACATTCCCAGTAGGGGGTGTGCAGGAGGCACCTGGTCGATGTTTCTCTCTCATCGATGTTTCTATCTCTCTATCCCTCTCCCTTCCTCTCTGTAAAAAAATCAATAAAATATATTTAAAATAAATAATAATCTTAACAACCATAATTTGTTGACGGATACACTATGTAAAAAGATGTAAATTGTGAGATCAAAAACATAAAATGAGGTGGGGGGGCAGCTGTAAAAATATAGAACTTTTCTATGTTTTTCAAGTTAAGTTGTTGTGAGCTTAAAATAGCCTGTAGACATTTTTGTAAGCCTCCCAGGGTCAAGCAAGCAGCGATGACTGCGAGTCAGCCTTCTCTGTATCTCCATGTCTCCATGTCTCCATGTCCCTGTGTCCCATGCCCCCAAGCAGTAACAATGATCCCTGCGAGCACCTCTGAGAGAAAGCCACCCTCGCTTTCCGACTAGATGCCAGACAGTCCAGTTTCTCCCTGTAGGAGTCTGGGTCCCCAGAGTCTCTCTGGAACCTGGAGTTCAGAGCAGTCGGGAGCTTGTATCTCTCTTCTGATTGAAAAAAACAGCACACCCAGTTGCCAGCCCGATCTGTGCACCTCCGTACCTCTGCTCTTTCGCGCCTCTATACCTCCTACCCAGTCTCAATGTGCTTTTTTCTTTCCTTCAAGTTGTAGAACTTCTACTCAGCCAGCTTTCCCATGGTTCTGGATGATAGTCATTTTGTCTTTTAGTTGTAGTTTTGGTGTGGTTGTGAGAGGCAGCACGTACAGGTGTATACCTTATGCCGCCATCTTGGTTTCCTGCTGGAAGTTTTTTTATGACTGCTTCAATTTCCTCCATAGTTATCAGCCTATTCAGATTATTTTATTCTTCCTGATTGAGTTTTGGAAGGTCGTATTTTTCAAGGAATATGTCCATTTCTTCTAGGTTGACCAGTTTGTTGGAATAGAGTTGTTCATAGTATTTTTTTTTTACAATCTTTTGTATTCTTTTGTGGTGTGTACTTATTTCGCCTCTTTCATTTCTGATTTTGTTTATTTTGGTCCTCTCTCTTTGTTTCTTGGTGAGTCTATCTAGAGGTTCATCAATCTTATTTATCCCTTCAAAGAACCAACTCTTGGTTTTATTGTTCTTTTGTATAGTATTTTGTTCTCTATGTCATTCATTTCCACTTTGATCTTTATTTTCTTCCTTCTGCTCACTCTAGGCTTTTCTTGTTGCTCTCTTTCTAATTCTTTAAGTTATAGGGTTAGATAATTTGTTACCAGTTTTTCTTGTTTTTTTGAGGTAGGCTTGTAGAGCTATGAACTTCCCTCTCAGGACTGCTTTCACTGTGTCCCATAGATTTTTGATTGTTGTGTTTTCATTGTCATTTGTTTCCAATATGCTTTTTATTACTTCTTTGATCTTTTTGGTACCCCAATCATTGTTTAATAGCATGCTATTTAGCCTCCTAGTGTTTGAATTTTTTTATAGTTTTGATTGTAGTTTATTTCTAATATTATGCCATTTTGATCTGAGAAGATGCTTGATATGATTTCAATCTTCTTTAATTTGAATAGACTTTGCCTGTGTCCCAATATGTGGTCTATCTTGAAAATGTCCCATGTGCACTTGAGAAGAATGTATATTTCATAACTTTGGGGTGCAATGTTCTGAAGATGTTGATTATGTCCAACTGATCTAGTGTGTCATTTAGGATTGCTGTTTCTTTACTGATTTTTTGTCTAGAGGATTTATCCAGTTATGTCAATTGGGTATTAAAATCACCTACTATGATTGTATTGCTGTCAATCTCTCCTTTGATATCTTCTAGAATTTTTTTATGTATTTAGGTGCTCCTGCATTGGGTGCATATATGTTTATCAGAGTTATATCCTCTTGTTGTATCGATCCCTTTAGTACTATAAAGTGTCCATCCTTATCTCTTGTTATGGCCTTCACTTTGAGGTCTATTTTGTCAGATATGAGTATTGCAACCCCAGCTTTTTTTATTATTATTTCTATTTGCCTGAAAAATATTTTTTCATCCCTTCACTTTCAGTCTGTGTGTGTCCCTTGTTCTGAGGTGGGTCTCTTGTAGACAGCAAATATATGGGTCATGTTTTCTTGTCCATTTAGCCACTCTACGTCTTTTGATTTGAGCATTTAGTCCATTTATGTTTAAGGTTATTATGGATAGGTACTTGTTTGTAGCCATTCCGATTCTTTATGCCTATGTTCCTTCTTCCATTTCTATTTCTTCTTTTTACAACAGTCCCTTTAGCATTTCTTGCACTGCTGGCTTGGTAATGATAAACTCCCTTAGCCTTTTTTTTTTTTTTTCTGTGAAGCTTCTGATTTCCCTTCAATTTTGAAAGATAGCTTTTCTGAATAGAGTATTCTTGGATTCAGTTCTTTGCTTTGCATCACTTTGTATACTTCATTCCATTCCCTTCTGGCCTGATTTGTTTCTGTTGAGAAATCATTTGATAATCTATTGGGAAATACTTTGTAGGTAACTGTCTCTCTCTTGCAGTCTTTAAGATTCTCTCTTTGTTATTAATGTTTGCCATTGTAATTAGGATGTGTCTTGGTGTGGGGTTTTTTTGGGTTCCTCTTGTTTGGGACTCTCTGTGCTTGTGTGACTGTTTTCTTCCCCAAATCAAGGAAGTTTCCTATCATTATTTCTTCAAATAGGTTTTCTAATCCTTTTTCCTCTTCTTGTCCTCCTGGCACCCCTATGATATGTTTTTTACTTCATTTCATGTTGTCCCAAAGCTCCCTTAGGCTCTCTTCCTGCTTTCTAATATTTTTCTCCAATTGCTGTCCAGCTTGAGTGTGTTTTACTGCCCTGTCTTCTAACTCATGAATTCAGTTCTTCACTTCTAGTCTACCTTTGAAACCTTCCATTTTTTTGTAGCTGTATCATTTTTATTTCCTCTTGATACTTACATAAGTTGTTGATTTTCTCATCCATCCCTTTTATGAATTGTATGACCCTTACTCTGTATTCTTTTTCTGACATATTTCATGTCTCTCTTTCATTCGGTTCATTTCCTGGCAATTCCTCCTTTTCTTTCCATGGGGGGGAGGGGGGTGTTTATCTCCCCATTTTTGCTGTCTCTTTCTGGCCTTAGGCATCCTGCTAGGGGTTTGAGAGTTTGAAACCGTATCAGGTCAATGGTTTGGAAATCATTAGCCCAGAGCCTGTGTCTGCCTTGAGTCTCCCTCTTTCATTGTCTCTGCTCTGAGTTGTACCCCCTTTCCCATGGATCTGGTTCCTCAGTTGTCTGCTTTAGATGCTCAGGGTTGTGGCAGCACATGCACAGTTCCTCTGATGTGCAACTCCTTGTGAGGACCCAGAACCCTCTGGCATGCAATTTACTGTGTGGGCCCAGCACCATGGCAGGGTGGCACCCTAAGTTCCTGTGGCAATGTACTTGTGGTGTGGTCCTGTGACCCCTGGCTGGGCATACCAGCTTGATCCAGGTCACCCTGACAGCACTTTCCCATGTCCTGGAGTGAAGCACATGCTGGGTTGCTCCAGGTAGCCCCTGCAGTACTGTCCCAGGGGCTGTGGAGAAGTGGATGCAGGTTGCTCTGGGTTTCACTGTCCCTGCTTTCTTGTACCCCAAAGTAAGACATGCACTGGGATGCTCCAGTTCACCCCTCAGTGTGGAATGGGGGCAGGTTGCCCTGGGTCATTCAGTCCATGCCCCCCTGTCACCTGGAGTGAAATGTGCATTGGGTTGCTCTGGATGGCTCCAGCAAGACTGTCCTGGGAGCTGGGGTGGAGCTGGCACAGGTTGCTCTGGGTCACACAGTCAGAGCTCCCTTGTGTGCTCTGAGTTGATCCAGGTTACCCCGACAACAGGTCCCGAGGCTGAGGGTGCAGTGGGCACTGGGTGGCTCCAGATCAGGCTAGCAGCATCATTCTGGGGTCTGCGGTGGGGATGGGCACAGGGTTCCACCCGGCTTGCACTCACTGCAGGGTCTTGGAGCTGGATCCTGGGACACTGGGTCCCAGTGGGCTGGTGGGTAGGCCTGGTATGGGAGTTCATTTTGGCAGCACTTGCTCCCTGCAGACGTCTGGGAGCCTGCTGGGAGGTACTGTGGCACTCACTGCCAGGGCACGGTGGTGGTTCCACATGGGTTATGGCTGGCAAATGGCATTCTCTAGGCATCCTCTGCCCTTCCTTATTGAAAATTGTATCCTCAGCTGTGTCTAATTTGTTAACTCAAGTTGGATGTTCTCTGATTTAGTTGCTTTTTCTGGTCTGGCCCTAGGAGGAGGTGCACAACACTGCTGCCTATTTGGCCACCATTTTCTCTCAGATTTGAAAATGAAATGTATTGAAATAAACACTGTCTTTATAATTATTTGAAGTGTTAGATATATTTTAGGGACACCCTACATTTTAACACCCCCCACCACCACCACTTCCACCATCTCTACCAGGTGATTCTAATGTGCAGCCAAGATTGCAAACTGTTGTGTTAGTACCGTGGTCAGCAAACTGTGGCTTGCGAGCCACATGTGGCTCTTTGGCCCCTTGAGTGTGGCTCTTCCACAAAATACCACTGCCTGGGCGAGTCTATTTTGAAGAAGTGGCATTAGAAGAAGTTTAAGTTTAAAAAATTTGGCTCTCAAAGGAAATTTCAATCGTTGTACTTGTTGATATTTGGCTCTGTTGACTAATGAGTTTGCCGACCACTGTTAGTAGAAGATTCCTTATTGCAAATACAATTGAAGAGAATTTCTTGGCCTTGAGTTTTAAATTAGCCCTATGATCTCAGAAAATTTGATGGATAGAGTAGAAGAAATAAAGGCAAATATCACATTATCCCACTCGTGTGGAATCTAATGAACAAAATAAACTGATTAATAAAATAAATTCAGAAACATAGAAGCATGGAACATACTGTCAAATCTCAGAGGGAAGGCCTGGGGAAGGAGGGGAATATGTGGGTGAGTGGGAAAAGATCAACCAAAGAACTTGTATGCATATATGCATATCCCATGGACACAGACAATAGAGTAGTGAAGGCCTGGTGCAGGGGGCTGGGGTGGGCTAGAAGAGGTCAATCGGTGGGCAAAGGGGACATATGTAATACTTTCAACAATAAAGATTTTTTTTAAAAACTACATTTTCAAAACATTGAGTTGGTCACTCAATGATTAGTGATGAAGCCCAAAACTTAATACATAAGAAATTCTGTGAAATGCTGAGCAGCACTATGGAAATGTAGTAATGAAGTAGGGTAGAGGTGACTTGCCCTGCTTCTCACTGGAACCTAGCTCTGCACACCAGCGCCAGCTGCCAGGTTGGGAATAGCACCATTGGCATCCCCATGAGGATGCTGATCATGGGCACTATTTGCCAAGCCAGCCATGAGTCTTCTCTCAGGATATTTGTAGACAGCATACATGGGCTAGAGGGGGACAACAGAAGAAAAGCCATATGATACTGTTAACTGTAGCTGATACATTGATTTGTTGAGAGATAACCCTTGGGGACTCCTAGAAGTAATTGGGGTATATGTTTTAAGGTCCTATTATAGAAACAGGGATTAAAATTTAATGTGATTTCTATTTTAGAACATACAAGTTCTACACATAAAACACAAGGGAAGAAATTCAACAAGTAACTTATCTTCATGACTTACAAGGTTTCTTACCACTATGGCTAACATTTGAAAAAAACAATGATCTAAGTGACAATAAGAATGAACTGGTTTCTCTCATTGACTAAATATGTGTTTGTTTGTTTTTCCTTTCTTACCACCTTACCTGTATTCCTCCCAAAACTGCCCACTCAATTGAGAAGAAATTTTTCAGGTAAGGGTGAGTACTATTTGGCCAAAAGTATGCACTCATTTTATTTCACTTCCCTTCTGCCATAAATGCCAAAGAAGTTATCATCTTTCTCTGGCACACACGTGCGCACGCGCGCGCGCACACACACACACACACACACACACACACACACACACACACAATATGTCCATTGCCTCCTCCCTCAAGGACTTCATAATATATTAATCTATAAATATATATAAAAGCCTAAGTGACTGTTATGACCGAATGACTGGAACAACCGAAATGACCTGTCGCTATGACACACACTGACAACCAGGGGGCAGATGTTCAATTCAGAAGCTTCCCCCTGGTGTTCAGTGTGCTCCCACAGCCAACCTCCCCTGGCTGGCCAACCTCCTGAGGTCCTTCTCCCCGGCGGACAGGCCCCAGTCGCCTGATCGGGGCCTGGCTCAGGCTGGGACAGGGAACCGGGGGTGGGTGGTGGCAGACACAGTCCCTTTCCCAGAGGGCCGAGGGTTGGCTCCCTCCTCAGGGACAGCAGCCAACCTCCCATGCCCTGTCTCTACCCCGGGCCCACAGGCCCTGATCAGCCCGCCACCCACCCATTGTGGTGACAGAACAGCGGCAAGGGAAGGAGGAAGGGGGGAGGTGGGGAGTCATGTGGTAGGGGGATGCCAACCATGGTGGCATCAGCATCCGGCATCTGTTCCTTCCGTGCCAGGCCCAGTGACCATTGCCTCCTCTCCTGACTCCACTGGGGCCTTTGGGCCCCAATCAGCCTGGCCCCAATCGGCCCTGATCTCTGGCCAGGCCTAGGGAACCCACCCGTACATAAATTTTGTGCACCGGGCCTCTAGTAGAGAACATAATGTTAATGGTCTATGTAGTGAGATAAACTTGGCATAGATTATAACAAAAAATTCATCCTGATTCTCTGTGACTGGCTTATGCAGTGCAAGTTTACCAATATTAATATTTATAGTTCAGGAAAGATGAATACAATCAATAAAAATGTGGTCAACTAATATCGATGGCCACACTGTTTATAAGATTATGCCAAATTGGATTTGATATCATTACTGCATGTTAAAATATAGGTTTTATTATTATTAAGGTGTGGTGATGAAGACAGAGTAGGACATAATTGCCACTGAAAAGATAATTTGTTACTCACAGGTCTCAAGAAGAGGGACGTGTCACCATGTGGGGTCACACAGAAAAGCACTAGCATCAGTCAGGAGGCAGAGGGACCAGGGAAAATGTGGGCAAGAGCCTAACTTGTGGTTTCTGTGGAAAGAAATAGGCAATACAAGGTAAACAAGCTTAGGGTTGGCTAATGTGAATAATTTCAGCAAACTATGGGGCATAAAGGCTGTCCCTTCTTGGCCAGTGCCTGGTCCTGGGGTGATTGGGACAGATGGATAGTGTCCCAGATTATGAGAGCCCTATAAAGGAGGTGGTTAGGGGTGGTAAGAGCTCCAGATTGGTTGATTTGCATATGAAAAATACACTGGAAATTTGGTATCTCTAGAAATTAGCTAATCTTATGAGAAACAGTCCCTTCAAAGACATCAAGGCCCTAAGATGTCAAAGCATCCTATATAATAAAAGCCTAATATGCTAAGTATCTGATTGACTGGTTGGCTGTTCAACCAATCAAAGCATAATATGCTAATGATATGCTAAGGCCACTCAACTGCTCGCTATGATGTGCACTGACCACCAGGGGGCAGATGCTCCAACTGGTAGGTTAGCTTGCTGCTGGGGTCCAGCCAATCGGGACTGAGTGAGATGGGTTGGACACGCCCTGGAACCCTCCTGTGGTCCCTCCCTGGCTGGCCAGCCTCCCGTGCCCCTCCCTGGCCTTGATGGTGCACCAGTGGGGTCCCTCGGCCTGACCTGTGCCCTGGGATGTCGGAGAGCCAGTTTTGGCCCTATCCCGCAGACCAGGCCGAGGTACCCACTGGTGCATGAATTCATGCACTGGGCCTCTAGTCTGAAAATAAAAGAGATGGTTAATGCACTATAGGAATTGGTAGGACTTTTGGAACTGCCTGTAAGCTTAGATTTGTAACTAAACTTACCCAAATGAAGCAGTGTGACCTGGAAAACTAACTCCAAGTCTAAACTTGAGAGTTCTCAGTTTCATTGTGCTGAAGCAGACTCATCACTCATCAATAGTATTTTTAAAGGTGAAAATGAACCTGAGCTACAACAAAAGAAAGGTAATAGGGAAAAGTGCTGCAATAACCCTCCCATCAGGCTGACATTAGTCAGACCCTTGTTCGAGAGTTCCAGTTTAGAGCTCTACTGGCCCATCCCTAACCCAGGGAAAGGTGGAAAATCTGTCAATTGCCAAAGAGTAACCAATGAAAGATGGGGTAGGAGATGGATTTACCATTGTCTGTACTAATGGGGAGGATAGTTGACAAAGATCTCATTATTTTACAAAACATAGCTAAAGCCACATTTTTGTTTGAGAATGCTGGAAGTGCTCAGATAATCAGTCACACACCACCACTCTTCCTTTCTTTGCTTAGAACAAACTCTTTTCCTCACACCCATGGTTTTCAGCTCATGGTCTGGAAATGTAAATTTGGGGAAACGGGTGTACTCCCACTGTGACTATTGAGGTAAAAGTCTTTTCATTCATAACTGAAAATTTGCACATTCTCTCTGAAGTATTCCTTGCAGTAGTTCACAAATTAAACTTTAGAACACAAACTTAAGGCACCTAGTTGACTATTCCTCATCTCTTTCCACGTCCTTACCCCCCCCCCCCCGACTTTCCCCCAGGCCTCAATGTACGTAGAGACTCCCTTGAATATCTGGCTTGATCAGTTCCTTTCCTGTATTCCTGACTACTTCAACCATGCTCAGAGCTGCTCTTGCCTCCTCTTTGCTAAAGTGGAAGACTTCAATTTGCCAATCTGTGTCTATCCCAGAGTCGTTTGATAAAGGACAATGTGTTTTCTGTAAGATGAGCTAAATAGTGAGTTAGATTCTTCCCAGAGCCTTTGTGCAGAAGGGGAAAAAAAATTAATGCATAGGCAGATTCACACCTTGAGTCTACATGCAACATGATGCTAACTCCAATACCCTTCTGCACCTGTCCCAGAAAGTGATGGGTACCTTAACCAACGTGTTTATTAAACCAATAGTGAAATGGCTTTTGTGTGTCAAGTCCTGTATCAGACCTTCTGGACGCACAGAGCCTGATCCGTACTTGCAAGAAATTTGCAATTTAATTTTAGAAACAACAAATTCATACTCAGGAAAAGTTAACAATATATAAGGTGCCAGTACAGAAAAAGCCCAACGCAGTTTTTAATTAAGTGCCAATTAAGAAGAGCAGGAAACATTTGTGGGCACAGTGGTCTGGAAAGGTGCCATAGAAGAGGCATGATATGAACTAGGCATTTAAAAATGGATAGGATTTGAAGAGAGAAAGAGAAAATAACAGATTTGGGGCATGGAGGTGGCAAAGAGAACAGGGCATGCTATGAGAACGATAACACTAGGCCAGGCAGAACAAGGCCCATGTGGAGCAAAAGTATAACTCAAAGTTGGAGAGGCAAGCTGTGAAAAGTCTTACTTGTTTGTTAGGTTTCTGGATTGGTCAAGGAAAAAGAAATTAGAATGTAACATTATAAAAGTAGGCATTTAGACTGGTGAGCATGACTCATTGGTTGAGCATCAACCTATGAACCAGGAGGTCACATTTTTATTCCTGGTCAGAGCACATACTGGGTTGTGGGCTCAATACCCAGTATGGGGCATGCATGAGGCAGCAGATCGATGATTCTCTCTTATCATTGGTGTTTCTATCTCTTTCTCCCTCTCCCTTCCTCTCTGAAAAAAAAAATAAAAATATATATATATATATATATATATATATATATATATATATATATTTAATGGGCATTTAGGAAGAGTTATTTTATGGTATGATACCAAAACCTCTAGGTCTCTATGCTCATTATCCTTCTGAGATACTCAGAACTAACCTACTATAAGCCACATTCCTTTTCATTGCCCACCATAACAGGGTCCTCAGACATCTAAACTGTGCCAGATTGTCATCCCTAGAAAAATCCTCTAACCCCAGACTCCATCCTCTCTCTTCCCTGCCTCAAACAGTAGCCTCAAGAGATTCATAAGGAGAAAACTGCCTATATTGTCAGCTTCTTCATCAGATGTTCTCTCTCTTCTTTGTCTCCTTTAAGACTGCTTCCTCTGTGCCCCTTTCCAGTGCTAGCTGCACCTTCTGCACCATGCCTACCACCCCCGCCCCCAAGGATTGCACAAAGTTGGGAGGGGTAGCTGGTATCATCCTACAAAGCTCTTTCAAGACTCTCAAAATTGACCTCTTGTTAAATAGAAATCTAGGTCATACATATGTACAAACATGCTAGCTCCCTTAGGCTTATACCATAACCGATGATCCATATTCCTGCTACACTCCTCTTTGGTGTCATCAAGACATTTGCCTAGTCCCAACCACATTCACTGAATATACTGTTGTAGGCACAATCTTCCCCTTCATCCCAATTGCTGCCATTACCCTAGTTGAATTCAATCAATATCATTTTCCTGCTAATAATCATTCAGTGTTTCTCACTGCTTACAGTTCTGAGCATGGTCTACACATAGACTAGCCAAATTGTTGCATCTATCAACATATGCAGTAGCCACTCTCTCAGGCCATTCTGTATTAGTCCATACTGGCCTTTTTTCAGTTCCTGGAATATTCCAGGTTCATTCTCACCTCAGGGGTTTTGTATATACTGGGCTTCTCTCCTAGAACACTAAGATCTGCACCTCTCTCAAAACTTCATACCCTTTCCTTCCACAACCCTAATTTCTACTAATTCCTGTGCATCCTTCAGCTCTTAATCCAAATGTCCTTTTAAAGGCAACATTTCCACAATAAACATGTCCCCAACCCACACAGTGACTAGAGTTGATTTTCAACTAGAGGGGCAATTTTGCTCCAGATAATATTTGTCAATGTCTGGAAACACTTTTGCTTGTCACAACTGGGGACTGGCATGTGTGAATAGAGGCCAGGGATGCTGCTAAACATCCTATAATGCAAACAATACAGCCTGTACAACAAAGGATTATCCAGCACAAAATATCAAAAATGCCAAGTTTGAGAGACCCTTTAATAGATCATAGTAACCCCTGTGCATTTCTGTTGCAGTATTCATCACATTTTCATTATTATTTACTGAATGTCTATCTTTAATGTCTATCTTGCTCATTATTAAATCAAAAGGACACAGCAACTGGAACACAATGGTGACTAATGCCCATTTATAGGCAGGATGAAGAAATGATAAATTGACAAGAAAAGAGGTTGAGGGGAGGAAAATCAGTTGGGGAAGATTCAGTAATTCAATAATGAGGAAAGTTTGAATTAGACTTCTGCAGGTGGAAATGGTCAGAGTAAGAGGAAGGAAAGAATCTTCTTTTAAGAAAGAATAAAAAGGACATGCGAATGATTAGATATAAGTGGTTAATAACAATGTAAAGTGAGAAAAAACTTAGAAACTTGAGCAATCTTCAGTGGAACTGCTTTATTGTTTTTTATATAAAAGGTTATTTGAGACAGCTTAAAATCAAAGACATAAAACAGAACATTAAATTAAGAACAAAAGATTAAGTATCAAATATTGAGAGCAATCAAAAGATAAATCATTTTCCACCAATCTAAGATAAAGATAAGTGCTGTCATTTAATACAAAATATAAATCTGAGTTTTCTGAGAGCCAAGACACAAAGCAAAACATAAATATGATTGGGTTTCATCTTGATGAGAACATCACCACACTTCATGCTATTTTCTTCTGAATTATTTTGTTGTTATATTCTTATTTATTTCATTGGGACTTTTTTTTTCTGGCATTGAACTCTAAGAATACATCCAAATGATTCTTAAGGAACACTAAATTACAATGCATCATGTTTTCAGTGGTAATTTTATGGAGGTACATAAATGTCTTTCAGGAAGGAGTCACTTTTTATATAGGTGCATAATTAATTAGAGAATCATTATGTTATAAAGATGTCTATATAGCAGTGATACTCAGTTACACACAGGGCTGCTGGTTTGTTGGGGGCATCTTTCAAATGATGTATATGCCCTCTCACAGAGCCAATTAGACAGTTGTCTTTCATTGAATAAGTGCATTCTTTTTTTTTTTTTCCTTCTTTTTTTAGAGAAAGAGGAAGGGAGAGGGATAGAGAGACAGAAACATCAGTGAGAGAGAAACATCATCCATCTATCAGCTGCCTCCTGAATGCCCCCTTCTGGAGATTGAGCCCGCAACCCAGTCATATGCCCTGGCTGGGGACTGATTCCTGATCCCCAGGTTCCTGGGTCGAAGCTCAATCACTGAGCACACCAGCAAGGCAGATAAGCACATTCTTACTAGATGTCTATCGCGCCATGTGGTGGTGGTACAGAAAATTCTCTTTCCAGCAGTCTGTACAGTTCTAAACAGAAATTTTCTTATTAAACTCAGATGTTAATTTTCTAATTTGCTTCTGGATTTTTAAATGACATTTACTGTAATGTAATGGGGGATGTTACTGGTGGAAGAGTGTTGCACAGGTGAACAGAAAACCAAGTGAAGTCATCATTTCTTGCACGGGAGATACCAATTTGATCTAATTAAAGAAGGGCCTTGTATTCACTGAATATAAACTTAAAATCTATCTTTGCCATTATTTGAGGTACTTCTAAAAAAGCTGTTAAGAGGTTTAGAGACAATACATGGAGTATTCTCAGCAGAGAATATGTCAAATATTAGGTGCTTAATAAATTATATTAATAACAATGATGAAATAAATACATTAAGATATGTTATTTTTTAAGTCTCTGGAAAAGACAAAGTATTAAATGAATATTTATCACTTTTCCCCACTACTCTAAAGGTTATGACAATCCTTGATCTGAAGGAGGAATTAAAACAATTAGGTAGAATCATTATTAAAATAAATTTGTAGACAAGCTATAATAACAGAAGAGAAGTATCATAGACATTTCTAAACCGATGATGATGTGCAACACAATTAGATCAGTATTCCCAAAGAGCCATCATGTGGTGGTGACCTAATTGTTATCATTAAGCAGGCCATCTGAACATTGAAATAATCTCTTGAAAACAACTGAAAATCATTTCTCAGCATAGGTTAATGTGGGTTTGGAACAAAAATTTTCCACTGAAAAAGCCTCTAAAGTGAGAGTACTCAAATTCTATAATCTGAGTATTGGCTGGCACATTGCTGACATTTAAAAAGAATGCACTGCTCACTATCATGTGCAATTTCTCAAACCACCATTTTGAGGGATGGTTTGCATCATGTCCTAAGCAGAACATTTTTGGGAAAATAAACTATTACTTCTTCATAACTAGAGGAGTTAATAAAATTCTAAGGCAGTGAGACAGTTTCTTTCATTGGTTACATGCATTGTTACTAGATGTTTTTTTGGATAAAAAGGATTAGGGATGGATGGGGGTTGAGTTGGAAACATGTGAAGGTGGTGGTGGTACAGAGAAGTCTCTTTCTACCAGCTTGTGTAGTTCTAGGCAGATATTTTCTTATTAGTGTCAGATGTTATTTTTCTAATTTGCCTCTGGAACTTTAATGACATTTACTCCAAACATGACATTTAATAGCTCTATAAAAATGATAATAAAGTTGTACAGAAGAGAAGCGTTTGGTAAGGAAAAGTTGGACTTAAATTCATTTTCCCAGTCCCCATCTTCTCTTTCCCCTTTTGTGTTTTGCCATTGACAATAATTCCAGTGTCCTAACAATGAGAGTCATGAGGATAAGTCAAAATATAAATTATCCATATTTATTTGGGTAACTGCTACAGGAAAGACAACATCCCAGTGAAGTTCATTATTAATTGAGATTAGATCTAAGTCTTCCCAGTTAAAATTGATTTATGTGAGCTATTCTGGCTTCCAAAATCAGCTTGGCAAATTTACGACACTATTGTTTGAGAGTAGAGACATAATTTAATAAAACATTCTATCCTAACCCTGGGTTGGATTCACATACCGTCATGTGCTAATTGCTCATTGATAGACAACAAAAACACTGAAGCTCAAGAATGAAACATCATGAATTATGATCTGTCTACCCATACCTGTGTTCAGGATAGACCCAGACATAGTCTGTGGCTTTAATGTTTTTCTACCTCATGATGCTATTTTCTTACTGCCAAGTTTACCTGCTAGGATTCTCCTCTCAAGCCTCCTTTCTTTTGATATTGTTGTATGTTCCAAAGGACATAACCCTTCTTTCTTACCCACCAGTAAAACTCCTGAGCTTTAGTGCATTGATCTCAGCACACCTAGTATTTACTTCACATGCTATCATTGCGTTGATATCCACGTGCCTCCTTAGACTCTGAGGTACTTGAGGACTCATATTCATCTTTGCATCTCCAGCCTCACACAGTACTTTATAAGGACTCATTATTTATAGAAGGAAGGAAGAAGGGAAGGAAGAATGAGAGAAAAGAAACTAGGGAGAAAGAAACAAAGGGAAAAAAAGATTCTAAGAGAAATGCAACCCTAAGCAAATGTTTATTAAAATAAAAACAACTTGTGGGCATTCTTAAACAGTGAAAACCCCAAGGAATTTTTAAAAAACACTTGGTAACACAAAAATAAATTCATAAAGGCGAAATGCCATGTTCTCTACTTCACTGGCAGAGTAATTGTTCATGGTCAGGAAGCTCCAGCAATGACCCGTAACTCACCTTATATTTAGGACCCTAAAGTAAATGAGCCCAAGAAAATGGGACCCTGCCTCTGCTCCCCATTCATACCTCTCTGCAATGGGGTTTTCAGAAGACTTGAAGAAGGGAGATTAAGGAAATTAATCATCAGACAGAGGATAAACTAGCAAAATCTTAAATCAAGGTACCAAGGAGATGAGCAAGTGAATACTGAAAGTCAAACTACAAATTAGCAGAACTACTCTTGATAAGTTCTGAAAGTGAGGAATCCAAGTTCTCTGGCATTCGCTGAATGAGTAGCCCTTTTTATATTTATCCTTCTCACCCAGTCTCAGAGAAAGAAGCCACCCACAGTCCTAAAGATAAGATTTCCTCTTGTCCTTTGACAATTCTCCTGTTTCTGTCTCCACAAATACCTTTCCTGCAATTAACACTACAAGAAAACACTTTAGTATTTCTAGTCTCCCTCTCTAAATTACCCTCTTTCCTCCTGCCTTAAAACACACTCACATCTCTCCCATCTAAAAACATAAGCAGTTTGATGCAGATGTTCCTCCTGTCAACCCACATAGCTTCAGAATCCATTTCTTTTTTTAACCAGCCATTCCCTGGAATCTGTTATTTATCCTATCAAATCTTTTATAATTAGCCTATAAAGTTACCAATATCATTCTAAACAAATCCAAATATCTCATTTGGGTAACATTTATATATTTGACCATTCTCTCCTACCAGAAACTGACATATTGGCTTTCTTCTATTTTATTTTGTTTATCCTATCACCCCTATCAATTACTCCTTGTTTCAGCCCTCTTCTTTTATTCCCTTTACTGAAAGGATGATCTTCATACCTCTGTCTCTCTTCCTATATGATTTCCAACATTCTCTCCATCTCTAATCTTAACCCCTTGCCCAGTTTTCAGTTACCATACATTGAGTTGTGGACTCACTTGATTTAAACATCTTGAAGAGCTTCAGATAAGGGAAGTGGGTGGACACTAAGTGGAATGGTGTGAAATGACATTACATGAATGAAAGAATAGACTATCTTTATATTTGTTATTTCAGATTAAATTGACATTGATAATTAATGTCTCCTGTTCTATACCAAATGCTACATAAGATATGATGTTATTAAAAAAAAAACAGAATAAAAAGCACTCAAATATTTCTGTACACAACCTGTGCATATTAGAATACTATACCCCCCTCCAAATTTCCTCATTTTGGGTGCCCAGAGTCATCCTTGAATTCCCTACAAAGTCAAGAAACCCTATTGATCTTTCCTTCCAATATGCATTGGATTTCTTCCATCCTTCCCATCTTTACTTCACACACCTTAGCTGGGGCTTTCATTAACTATTACAGTGGTCGGCAAACTCATTAGTCAACAGAGCCAAATATCAACAGTACAATAATTGAAATTTCTTTTGAGAGCCAAATTTTTTAAACTTAAACTTCTTGTAACACCACTTCTTCAAAATAGACTCGCCCAAGCCATGGTATTTTGTGGAAGAGCCACACTCAAGGGGCCAAAGAGCCGCATGTGGCTTGCGAGCCACAGTTTGCCGACCACGGATATTGCATTGATTGTGTTAAGGCTTCCTCTGCTGTGTTCCTTTTTCCTGTCTTTCCAGCTCCAATCCAGTGTCAGATGCATTAACAAATTTATCTTTCTTAGAGAGATGCTTTCCACATTTTGCCTCATCTTAGAACTGAAAATGGCCTATCCACAGGTCTAAATTGAAGGTATTATAGAGTAAGTTCATTTACAAGTTGGAGGAACAAAGTTTGTAGATAAGAGAGAATGTCTTAAAACATTTGACAAATTCTCTCAAAATAAGTTTCTACTAGTAGATAAGCTGAAGAAATGTAAGCTAGGTTTTGGCAGAGTAAGAAGGATTTGTGCCTGACTGAAAAGATACTGTGCTTTAAGGCTTATTTTTGGCCTTGTCCTAGTCCAGTGGTCGGCAAACTACGGCTCGCGAGCCACATGCGGCTCTTTGGCCCCTTGAGTCTTTAGCAGAGGCCAGCTTAGGAGTACCCCAATTAAGTTAATAACAATGTACCTACCTATATAGTTTAAGTTTAAACATTCTGGCTCTCAAAAGAAATTTCAATCATTGTACTGTTGATATTTGGCTCTGTTGACTAATGAGTTTGCCGACCACTGTCCTAGTCCATGTGTTTATCAGTTATTCATATGAAGGCAAACACATGCTTATATAATCTTTAGAAAACCAATATTTTGAAGATCTATATCAACAGGACATAAGTTCAAAATACTCTCTCTGGGCTTAAAAATCTGACTAATATTGACATAAAGTTTTATAAGAATAAAGTAACTTGTTCTTAGAATAAGAATAAAATCAATTGTACAAGGTCGGGAAAGAAAGAATGTGGCTTAACAGCAACATTTATGAGAATGGAAAAAAATTTAGTAAACAAAGAGTCTAAATTAATATAGACACCAATGACATGACCTAGGTAATAGAATCTAAAGCTACCCTAATATAATATTAATTGTCTTGTGTATAGAAGATGCGAAAGTAATTTGATGTTTCCTAAGTTAAGAGATGAGGACTAGCCTGTTGTTATTCTAACAAAAGATAGATGACATCGGTTCTGCATCTACCAGCAAAGGCAAAATGCCAAAACCTCCCAGTATCAACTTTCCTGTTACTCCTATCAACGTTCCTGGCTCTCAGTAGAGATTCAATACTTTTTGCTTGAAAAAAAAAAAATGAACAGGTGGTGAGATAGTAGCCAAACCTATTGAGAGCACAATTACCTCCCAGAAGTTGTAAATATTTAAGTATTGCAAATATGTGTACATATAATAAATATGTGTAAAAGTAAAGAAGGTTTTAACCTTCTTTTAAAAGGGTTACAAAATGGGCAAGTGCAGTTGATTTGTTTAAGAAAAATTTTCAAAGGCAGTTGAGGGAACAGAATATAAGAATGAGCAAGACATAAATATATCTATTCTGGCCAAAGTTACAAATTTTATTTCAGAGAGAGATTTCAATGTAATTGAAGCTGATAAAGGCTATTTTTCCAAGTTCCAAGAAAAAACTTGGCCTTTGTAGAGTCAAACATAATGAGGCAATGTAGCGTGGTGGAACTACTCCAAACCTGCATAGGAACAATTATGTGGCATTCAACTCTACATCTGTCCACTGAGTAGAATCTCTAATTAAAATGGGGAGTGAGGGGGCTCGCTGGAGCATGCCCACACCTTCCTTTCCTCTCTGGCATGCATCTTTACTTTCCAACTCCTAAACTATGAGAGTCCCCATGAGATCTGCAACCAGGGGAGCAGTGGGCAGCAAAAGCTTGTCCCAGGATAACCCCCTGAACCTTTCTCCAAGGTCCCTTTTACTCTGACCTTTCAGTGAGCTAACAGCAGCTCCACCATGGTTCACTTCTTTTCTATAACATTTCTATGGAGCCAAAGCAGTACCACCTAGTCTCTCTCCTGTTGATTCTTCTACCTTAAGCCCTTCCATTGTTTCACCGTCCCCAGATTTAATGAACTTTCAAAATAAAATAAAATAAAATAGGGATTGAGTTATACAGAACTGTACTTTCAGAATACCACTTATTATTGGTGATGATGTGAGAATTGGAAAAAGTCAAAATAACAACTATTTATTGAGTGCTTAAAGTTCTCTGCCTTCAAATAAAAGACTTGATATTTCCTAAGTACTATGAAAGAATGACACAATGTGCTATATCAGGGGAAATATTTCAGGTTATTTAATCTCCAGCCAAGTGTACTCCAAAGTATATGCCAAAAAGTGGCACTAACAAGACAAAGATCTAGATTTCACCAACAATCTGTGAGTACTATAATATGAAGATATCCTAGAGATAACTTAGTAATAGTGGGTATACAAGTCAACCTGCAAACATCAGAGATAAAAGTGAGCTTTTACTCATGTGTCAACTCTAATTATTTGGTAGTGACTGCTAAAAGTAATATGATGAGAAGGATTCTGAAGCTTTGTCTAAGCTAATAAGACAGAAGTACCATATCAATCATGTCCATTAGGGATAGAAATCAATAGCATATTTCCTACGGCAGTTCTAAGCATGTAACATACTAATGAGTTATAAAATTAATAAACATTCAAACACCAAAAAGCATCTTTTCTAAGTTTTACCAACCAAGCTAACCTTAGTTTAAAAGATAAATATCACAAGAAATGATTTGATCTGAACCTATTTATAATACTTTCTCTTGAAATGTTCTCTCTCTGCCTTCAGCACCCATGTCTATTGGCTGAATCTTTAACTTTTAGTAACCCAATTAGATATTTTTTAAACTAGGGTTTATGATCCTAGGGTTCTCCACAACATATAGGGCATATCGTGTATGCCCTATAACCCCTCTGAAAGTGTTCTTTAAAGTGAAAGCTATGTAAACTGATAACATTCAGCCTCACTTAAATTTAAAGGATGCTTAAATCTAATGGCATCCCCTGAATCCTTCCACCTTCTAAGTAATGTTGCCACCTTTTCAGAGACCATGCTTTTCCATTTCTGCTCTTTCTACTTAATCCAAAGGAATAAATCTAATAGGGATTCTTCAGGGCAAAAAGAGTCTTAGGATATTTATTTTTCTCCCCTTCATTTTTTCAACTATACTTCTCCTGTCCCCATAAACTTCTCAAATCAAACCTCCACACATTAAGTGGAATATAATAGGTGTGCCATAGCATCATTTCTCTTACCCACCTGTAACCAGATGCTGCTCTTATAACTAGTATTGGAAAATTATAAAAATTATGTCAATTAAAGAGGTCAAACAAAGGAGAGCTCTATCTGGGTAGGTACTATATGTTACCTTAGCTTAAAGGCCAAGTTACTATTTTTATGTAGGCAGAGGAACCATGATATTAACTCAAAAATGCTTATTTTGTGAACCCAAGATGATATACCTTTGGTTTTCTTTGCTACAAAGAGAAATGACACCAACATACTTGTTTTATTCTTCTCAAGAGATACACATTTTAAATGTGTCTAATGCGTTACCTTCATGGTCACTAAGGTCAATTCCAAGGACAGATACCACTCTGACAACATGAAGACAGATATAATAAAACTTGAAGTCTGTTTCTTAACATTACTTCTCTGAAAACAAATTCACTGAAAAATAATTTGCTATGCTTAACTGCTTTGTTGATTTTCCAAAAGCATGTTTAAGAATAATATTTTTGCCTGGCCAGCGTTGCTCAGTGGTTGAACCAATTCACTGATTCGATTCCTGGTCAGGGCACATGCCCAGGTTTCAGGCTCAATCCCCAGGGGGGTGGCATTCAGGAGGCAACGATCAATGTTTCTCTCTCATAGATGTTTCTATTTCTCCCTCTTCCTTCCTCCCTCTCTAAAAATCAATAAAAAATGTATGTTTTAAAAAAAGAATAATATTTTTAAATATATTCAAAGAATTTGAGTATAGATTCCTTAGGAACATATTTTTTCTTGAAAATTCATTTACTATTCCTTAAAACAACTTTTTATGAATTGAGTAAATATGGTACATTTTCTGAATTACTCATTTGGTATTTGATCCTTTGGCAAATGACATTTTGTGAAATTGGCCTTTGTCAGCTTTTGTAAATTGGTTTTGAGTGAAACAACTAGCTTCCATATAGCAGAGAACATTGTGTCACATGATAGAATAGTGTAAAATAAAGAATTATTTAGTATAGGGCAGTTGTCTCAACCAAAGAAGATTATGTTTCCTAGTGGACATTTGGCAATATCTGGAGATGTTGTTTGTTGTCCTAACTTAGGGAATGGGGATGCTATTGTGTCTAGCAGGTAAAAACCAAGAATACTGCTAAACATCCTACAATGTACAGGGCACTCCCACCTCTCCCCCAAAATGTCAATAATGCCAAGGTTGAGAAACCCTGAGACACAAAAGATATCTCCTTCTAAATCTCTTCTACATCTCTCTACATCATTTGGGGTAGGTGTCCCCTTCACACAACCTTATAATTAAGAGTGATTTTTATTTCAATTGACTATGTTTTGTTTTGTTGTTTTTTTTTTTTGTTTGTTTGTTTTTTTGAGCCTAGTAAATACTTAGAACGAGTCAATGGATAGGAAACAGGTGCTGAACAACTGTGTTGGGCTCTTGGGATATACAGTCTCATACAGCCTTTGGATATCTGGCCCCAAGGGAAGCATGCCTACAAGCAGAGTCAAGGCTGTAAACTCCAAATTTCTCTGAGTTATACTCTCAGCCTCTTCTAACTACATATGTGTTTTATAGGACCTAAGAGAAAAAATAGGTGCTCTTTCCATGTCCCCCTCCCTATGTCATTCATAGTATAAATTTCCAGAATAAGAAGAGAAACTAGAAAGGGAGTGAAAGTGGCTCATTTTCTCCCCTCTCCTCTCCCATATTCTCCCTTCCCTCCCCTTCTGTACAGACTCCAGAATTTCTTTCATAGAAAGAAGAAATATTTGGCTCTAAAGGAACTTACAGATTGTTCTAGCAACAGTACAGAACCAAAGAAATGAGCGGGGTACAAATGGCACATGTAATTAATGTGAACAGTTTTGAACTATTTAAACAAGCCCTGAAGTCCAGGAAAGAAAGAGTGCTCACTCAGAAAAGAATGTCCCCACTTCCAAAGATAAGAATGGCCCTAGCACCTGATCCCAGAGGAGAGCCTTCACCAAGGTCTGTCCAGTAGAGTCTAGGTGCTGCAGGTAGAAGAAGTCATAAAGTTGAGGTTCCTCCAGAGTCCAGCTTGTCATATCCTCCCAGGACCACCAGTTGAAAATAGCCAGAGAAAAGAAATGTGGCTGGTATCATTGGAGCAATTTTCTTTTCACTGCCCTGGAGTCAAAGCAAAAAGAATGGAAACACAAAGATGAATACTATGGTGTTAGTGGAGGGAACAAATGGCTTGAGTGATTAGGAGAAAGTCCAGTACCTCCCTTTACAGGGCCGGCCACTTTTGAACAGCTGGGATTTCCTAAGCTTGGACTTCAAGATTAGAAAGAAAATAACCAAAGTGTAGGATAAATCAGTTGAACAAGGGAGGAGACAGTGATGTCATCCTGACTTGTCTCTAGCCTGTTTGAATGAAGGAACAGAAAATGGAGCAAAATGTCAGAGTTGGAAAATACTTCAAAAGTTGTCTAAATTTACACTCCTCATTTTGGAGGTGAGGAAATAGATATGCAGAGGCTAAGACACTCACGGATTGTCACACACTAGTAAAAACCAAAACCAAGCCATCCCACTTCCAAACTGGTGTTCTTTTGACCCCATCACCATTTTTGGATAAATAGCCTATACCCCATGCGCACTTGACTAAAACACCTCTGTTTTCACCATGGTTGTTCTGTAGATAATATTTGAGACCTAACACATGACAGTGTAAAGATTAAACATAAGGTAAGAAATACTAGCAAATTATGTATGCAATTTATACAACAAGACTCTATAAAAACAAATCCAAGTTATTGGCCTCATAGAAAACTGCTAGGAATTGAACATACAAATATTTCTGATTATTTTTCTATGAGTTGGTCTTCCAATTAATGCAGTAGTAGCCTTTAGTACATGGTATTGGTGCCTTAAACCAATTAAAATAAATTTCTAATGAAAAATTGTGATGTGAACTCCAAAAGGCAAATGTGTCCATATGGAATCTATTGTTGAGTTGGGCAACTGATAGTGGTTGCAACATCTAGAATATTGTGAGGACATAACTATGACCGGGTTAAGTGTAGATGATCAGAATTGAGCCAAAGCTTTCAATGCACAGTCATATAATCTTACTTTAATAAGACTCATGAGATTATCCCTAGAGTAACACCACATGTTCTCTTGAGCACGATAAAAAGTCAACTGCTCTCTTTTTCCAATTTCAGTCAGCTCTGTAAACAATATAATAATTAAAACATTGGATTCCAAATTTTTCAGCTGCCTTATTATTACTTTCTAATACCATTTCCATCCTCTTCACGACATCCAAAAATGACCTACAAGTAGGTTTACTTATAACTAAATGTGTTCACCAAATTTATTTATCCTCAAAATTCCCACAAAACTCTTGCAGAAAGGAGTGACAATGGAGTCATGAATATTCTTAAATATCTCTTAAAATATCAACTCAATATTTTGAGTTCTGAAAAAGTGACCAATTTGCCAGGGTGTCTTAATTAACATCTGATGATTTTTAATACATCTGGGTTTTTTTAGTGTTTCGGAACATATAAAAATAAAAACTGGCATCTTTGTTGTGATCCCCAGAAAGCCTATTGTTCCAGAGAAAGCCAGATTACTTCATGAAACTGTTGCAAAGGTGCAAATGACATTGTTTTGAGTAGCAAAATCAAGTCTCGTATGTAGTCTCAGGCGTTGGATGGTGGTTTCCAAGAAAGGTCTAAAGACAGTGGAATAAATTTTTATCATCAACACTGGCCAGGTCTACTTCCCAGGCCCTCTCTATGAGAACACATTAACTCAAATGGCTAAATTATAAAGCCTTTTACTGATATTATTACAGTCTCCTATGCACACTTTCCTAGATTTAAAAGGGCATTTAGAATTAAGATTGTCATCTAGCCCTACAGATACTTTTAACAATTGTTACTCTGATGTCTAGGGGCATATAAAGATTAGGCCAAATAAGAAAATAACATGGGCACTATTATTCATGACCATCCAAGTAATGCCAGGTAGTTTACATGCCCCTCACGTGTCTGTTTCTCTTCACCAATCGCTGAGCAGTGCACACTTACGAAAGCCCCAGCTCCCTTGCTCTGCATGGGGATAGCTGTGAGATATAACTTATGCTCTAGATTTCCCCTGCGGGATCAGGCTGTAGGAGTTTGCCTAAGATTGTACCCTTGCTGGGATTTTTCCCCTTCCTGGTCCTGGTTCTCCCACTCCTTCCCAGTTTCCCTGGAGGACTTCCTAAATAAACTTATATACCACTTTTCAACTCAGGGTCTGCTCCTGGGGAACCAACCCAACACAGTTGCTCACATTTTAAAAATTGGTATGTTCCACATAATTCAGATTTCTAGCTTTTCTTGAAATATGGGAAGATCTGGCAACATGGAGCCAGCATTCTCATGTGTTAACAATCAGTGTATAAATGCTTAGGCTCACCACTGCCTTCACCCACCCACCTCACTCATTTCAGTCACCTGCCTGCCCTATTGGCTTTCAAGTTGGCCCCATGTAATAGGCAGAAAGAATCATGGCACCTAAGATTTCCACTTCCTAAGCCCCAGAATTTGTGAATATATTACAAGGCAAAAAGGACTTTGCAAATGAGGTTAAGGGAACAGAGCTTGAGATGGGGGGAGTACCTTGGATTTTTAAAGTGGGCCCAATCTAATCATATGAGGTCATAAGAGTGGAGAAACCTTTTCCAGCTGTGGTCATAGAAACATCAGGACATCACTGGCTTTCAAGGTAGAGGAAGGGGGTCACAAACCCAGCCTTTGAACCCAAAAAAGAACAAGGAAAAGGACTCTGTCTTAGAGATTCCAGAAAGCAATACGGCCTTTTTTACATCTTGATTTTAGCCCAGTGAGGCCCAAGTTGGACTTCTGATCTACAGAACTGTAAAATAATAAGTTTGAGTTGCTTTTAAGCCACAAAGTTTGTGATAATTTGTAACAGCAGCTATAGAAAACAAATATACTCCATGAAGACAGAGATTATATCTGTCTTCTTTTTTCATTATTTCTTCATTTACCAGAGTGCCTGACATTTAAAAGGCATTAAGAAAATGTTTGTTCATCAATCAGAAAGGATATATGCACCCCTATGTTCATAGCAGCACAATTCACCATAGCTAAGATTTGGTGCCCATGAGTGGATTAAAAAACTGTGGCACATCTAAGTGCCCATCAGCAGATGAGTGGATTAAAAAACTGTGGTACATCTACACAATGGAATACTACGTTGCGGTAAAAAAGAAGGAGCTCTTACCATTTGCAACAATATGGATGGAGATGGAGAACATTATGCTTAGTGAAATAAGCCAGGCAGAGAAAGATAAATATCACATGATCTCACTCATTTGTGGAATATAATGAACAACATAAACTGATGGGGGGGAAAATAGATCCAGAAACAGAGAAACATCAATCAGAACATCAAACCTCAGGGAAGAAATTGTGAGGTAACCAGAAACCCAAGAATGCCTGAGAACGCCTTTCTAGCCACGCTAGCAATCATCAAATGTACGGTAATTTTACCTGGGACAAGAGGGTAAGTATTTTGGTATTATGCTCCTGACCCTTCATGGGTAAGACCCCTTACATGGGCTGATCCCCTGACTAATATAGTTACCAATAATACCAAACACCCTGGACATCCAGGAGGTCCATGGGTGGGGCAAGAAAGTATAAATACACAGGGGGTCTCCACCCAGCTTCCCTTTTGTATGACACAAAATCAAAACAATGCCCCTTTGTGTGTACAATTAAAGAGAGGTTTCTGGCTTGTGTGGACACCAAAGAAAGGGTGTCACTACTATCACTATGTGCCCCCGGTAGAGGTACAGAAAATGTAACTAAGACCTTGTCTATATAAAAAGAAATGGACAGCCAGTTTGAAAGGGAACTCCCATGGACTAGAACAAAGAATATCCTTACATGATATTATTCTACACTATCATTAAAATTTTTCCCAGATTTGGATCACCCCCAGTACTTATAATAGTTCCTCGCACTCTTAGGGATTAAAAAAAAAAAAAAAAGTAATCTGTTTGGTGCTTGGAGACAAACTTAACACATCTCTTGATACTTTAGAATTACTACAGCATAATATACAATTATCCCAAGCAAACGTACAAACTAATTCTTTGAATGTCTGGCAGCAATTTAAAACAGACATGTAAGGATTTAATCCTTTTCATTGTGTAGAGGGCCTTCTGGGAAGGCACCTGAGCATTCTATATTGGTCCCTCTTACCCTTTAGGCCAAGAGAGACCCTCTTCTCACAATTCAATTGCTCACAGCTGTTGCATGAGCTCTCTGTTCATGTCGAGGGTGAAGTCTCGTGATGACTGGTGCCATGGATCTGTCTCTCACCCAGTGGGGCGAACTGAGCCCTCCCTGGAGAAGAAAGCCGGGTTCCAAAAGATATGTGATCAGTGCTGGGGCCCCGCCAGCAGGTGAGGGGATCCCAAGGCAGGTGCTGGGCATGGAGGCCACAGGGGCATAGGCTACCAAGGAGACAAAACTGAACCTCACGTCACCCTGCTTGGCCCTGGAGGATGGCTGGTTAGCCAGAGATGGGTAAGATTCCTCAAGGAAGGAACACCTAAGACAGGCACAGTCGCAGAGGGGCCATCAGGAGAGAATTTGGAGATCAACAGAGGTGGAGCACAGACCCTCACCCCCCCCCCCCCGCAACATTGCAGGGGCCTGAATCCTAGCCCCTTCTGAGGGAGGTCTCCTGCCCCCATGGCTGCTTCATGCTTCCCATGCCCAGCTCAGATCAGGACCCAGGTGACCGACAGAGACTTGGCCGACAGCAGCTGCCCTCTCACTCCAAAAAGAATTGTTTGAGTTGTCTTGTACCCATGGTGTGGGGAAGTGGGTTTACGATAGCTAAATCCAGCCTACCACCAGGAATGCTCAGGACCTACTCAAGAAGGCAAATAATCCCTTCCACCAATATTTACAGGGTAAAATAAGATTGTTGTTAGAGTAATAAATTTGACAGTAAAATAGTAGTCAAGTTTTCAGGCAAATTTAAATTGGCTAGTTGAAACAAGCGAATATTCTAGAAAAATTAATTGTACTGGACAAAAAGGTGTTCCTAAAGTGTTAACTAAAATTTTTATTTGGACTTCATCTTATGATAAAATTGTGCACCATGTAATGAACCTAAAACAGTAATATTATAGTGCAAAAAATTAAAATTTAAAAGCCATCTAGACTACATTATAAAATTTTCAAAAGCCTCCTAACATTTAAATCAAAAAAGGAGGGAATAATAGAGGAATATCATGTAAGGAAAAATATCCTGTAAGTAAATTACATCTAGAAAATTAATTGTAAGGCTAAAAGCAAGAAACACATGAAAAACACACAAGGTGACAAAACAAGCCAGAGGACAATCATTTGGGCAAAAAATGAAAAAGGATCCCCAGTCAAATTTATAGAAAATTCCTTTATTAACTTTTAGTGGAGAATATGTTTGTATATCTTCAGAAAACAACTCTGAGACCATGTGGATTCCAGCATCAGAGAGGGATCGACAGGACTAGTCCAGCCATGAAGACAGAAGAGAAGCAGTCCAGAGACGGAAGTCACTGATGTGGCCTTCCCATACTAGCAGTTAGCAGCTGTGCATCACTGCAGGTTGCCCAAGACCAAACCAGACATTTGGACCTGTAATACCACCAGAGTCGGACCTGTAATACCACCATTTGTCCACCATCCAGAACTGAAATGTCAGTGCTGACATGTACACATAAGGAACTGTTGGACATTGAAATTGGGTCTCAAAAGAACTCTTGGCCCAGAAAGAAACTCACTACACACTGATTCATTTGCCTGTCACCATAACCATTATTGCTTGTCTCATTTTCGGTTCTTATAAGTGTATTTCTAATAGCACATGATCTCACTCATCTAGGGGAAATAATGAACAACATAGACTAATGAACAAGAACAGACCCAGAAACAAGGAGGCATGGATCAGACTGTTGGGCCCCAGGGAGAGGGTAGGAAAGGATGGGGGTAAAGAGGAGAGATCATCCAAAGGACTTGTGTGCAAGCATATGAGCCTAACCAGCGGTTAAGGATAACAGGGGGGTGAGGGCATGTATGGGGAGGGGTGTGGGATGGGAATGGGGGGATGAGGACAAATATGTGATACCTTAATCAATAAAGAAATTTAAAATGTAAAAAAAAAAAAAAGAAAATGTTTGTTGAATTATTGCATTATTATAACTCTCCCAAGATTTAATGAGTAAACCTTTAGTAAATAATAGAGATCCAATTTGTTTTTTCACATTTGCTATAAATATAGAAACTCAGCCAGTACCTTTTAATACTGAGAAGAATTTGTCATCTTTTCCATTGACCTTCTCTAAACAATACAGTTTCTTGATTATTTTACTCTTCGTACTTTTTTAAATTGTGTGTTAGGCAAAATGCTAAGAATGGATGACAGTACTGTAAAGACTAAAAAAATGTAGAATCTCTTCCCCATAAGATAGGTAATAAAACTCTTTCAGAATGAATCCTTCAGGTCCGGGGGTATAGAGGAGCATGGAGGTTCTGTGGTGACTTGACATCATTAATCTGGCGGTAGAGGCATGTATCTGAGGTAGATACAGAGCTTGCAAACATTTTTCATGTCCCCCAATGGCTCTTTATTATTTCTGTAGAGTGGGAGTAATATGGAAGTGGATATCTGGTAATAAAATAGGTAGGGAAAAGAAATTATTCTGACTTGTAGCGTAGAAATTGTCTTTTCTTTCTTTTTTTTTTTTAAAAAAAATATTTTATTGATTTTTTACAGAGAGGAAGGGAGAGGGATAGAGAGTCAGAAACACCGATGAGAGAGAAATATCGATCAGCTGCCTCCTGCACACCCCCCACTGGGAATGTGCCCACAACCAAGGTACATGCCCTTGACCGAAATCGAACCTGGGACCCTTCAGTCTGCAGGCCGACGCTCCATCCACTGAGCCAAACCGGCCAGGGCAAAATTGTCTTTTCTTATTATATCTCACATTTGATTATAACCTTCCTGGATGAGTATTTTATATACTAAAACTCTTAGCACACTGTCTGATACATAATAATACCTGAATTGCTAAATTTTGTTTTTTGCACATTGAGTTATGTATCAAAATAATGTCCTGGGGATAGCAGTGTTTTGTAGAGACTGGAAAGACAATGTCTGGGGTCGGGGGGGCAGGGGGGACATGCTAACCTGAACAAAAGATTTTAAGTCAGGAATTTGAAGTAAAACTAAATTATGTTTTGGACAACGGCATTGTAGGTGACAAACACAAGTACAGGAACATTTAGAATAAAATACCTGGAGAAATGTTGGGGAATGACATGACTTCAGGTGTCCATGTGCCAGTGCAAAGAGAATGAGGTCAAAATCTTTTAAACAACAAGGTCAAAGCAATCATTTAGAGATCATTCAAAGCTGGTAAGATGAGAACTATGCATAGACATTTTCTGATCATTTTTAATGTTCTTTGCAAATAAGGCAGAATGTGAAAAAAAGTTTGAGAGAAGAGAAATGAACAGTAATCATAACATTTAATATAAGACTTTATGATAAAAATTAAAGACTCTTACCAAGATCCTGTATAAAACCTTCTCATATCTTATGAAGTAGGAATTACTATTACCATCTTTTACTGATTAAATTATTCCAAGGGACCAAATAACTTACAAATTCACTTAGCTGCCCTATGATGCATCCAGGACTCTGCTCAATATCTCTGGCTACAGATTCTCAACTCTTCTTATATTTCTTATGTAATGTAAGAGGTACACAGAGTGCTTAACGAGACTGAGGATGTGGGCAAATATTGGTTAGGAATCTGTTGAATGAGCAATAGAAGCACTGATCTGGATAAAGTCAATGAAATAATATCTGCTTATGAGATGACCTCTCCTTTCCCATTGCTTAGCCCTTTGCCATAAAATGAAGGATCCTGGAATTACTGAATTAATGTGCAGTAACTGCACACTCAGATGGAAATTTGCATGCAACAGGCAGTCTGGTTTTGAAACTTTGAGAAATACAGCCACCTGTTGGACTTTGTTTGGTATCACACTTCTCTGGTCATCCTTTGTTTTTTAATGCTCTTTGCAAAAATGCTGAGTGTTTTTCTTTCATAAACAGAATTTAAAGAATAAATACAAGCATGATTGCCACGATTAGGGAAAATAAAGATAAGGCAGTGGAGCTCCTTATTTGGTCTGTTGAAAATATGGATCTATGTATTAATAATGTGTTTTCTCTAGATACTGGTATAGTCTAAGTAAGCTGAAAAATAACTCATAAGGAAGTATAATGAATAAATTGATATTTTAAAAATCCCTTCCCTTGCAAAAAAAGAAAAAAAAAATAGGAATTTACTCCACTCCACACTGGTCTTTAGAGCAAGGATTGGAAAACTTATTTTATAAAGTTTTTCAAATATTAAATAGTTAAAGCTTTGAAGGTTATAAGGTTTCTATTGAAACTAAACTCCATTGCCACAGCACAAAATAAACCATAGATTATATGTAAACAATGACCTGTGTTTTGTCAACAATAAAACTTTGTTGACAAAAACAGTTGGTGGGTCAGATTTGGCCTCTGGGCTATAGTTTTCTGATACCTGACCTAGAACACAGCAGGCAAGCTGTTCCCTCTGCCAGGAGCACTCTTCCTCCAAACACCCACAGGGCTTGCTCACTCATCTCCACAAGTCCTTGTTTGAACATCATCGTTTCAATGAGGCCTACCCTAACTACTCCATTTATAATCTCAACTCTCAGTTTCTCCTGCTTTCTTTTTCCATCATACTTAGCATATTCTAATCTATTATTATGTTCACTGTTTATAATCTACCTCCTCCCACCAAAATGTAAGCTCCATTATAACAGAGATTTGTGTTTGATTCATTTATGAAATATCCCAACAGTTATAACAGTTCCTTATGTATAATAGATACACAATACATATTTGTTGAATGAAAGAATGACTTGTAGTATTGGCTCAAAAAATAAATAAATAAAATATCCTCATTTTGTTTAAGAAACTGACTCCCAAAGGGAGTAAACTGAACCAAGAAACAAAGCGAACATTGAACATAGTTTAAAAATTTTTTGTAAGCCTCTTTCTCACACATGAAAGTAGTAGAAATATTATTAAAGTCAATGAGATCAATGAATATATAGCCCAGTATAATTCCAAAAACTATATTTCATTTTACTTAAGCCTTACAATAACCTTATCACAGAAACAATATCATCTTCACTTTATAGATAAAAAAACTGATTCTCAGAAAAATCAATAACTTGCTCAGTCACAAGGTTGTATGAGATTGGACTAGAATGCAGGTATATTGATTTCAAAGCCAATGCAGCTGTCAGCCAGCCTTACCTCATTCCCAGTCTCTGGAGAACTCCTCTTTCCATAGATAAATTAGCCTCAGCAACATTTCAATCCTTGGGACAAATTGGCTTTATGTTAAAAGGATTTAATCAGCTTTAACTGAAACTCAGGGAACTCAACATCATTCACTTGGAATTAAAGAAGGGGCTAGATGATTTCCCCCATTCTGATAACCTAACTTCTTTTTTGATTCAACAGCCTGATCCCTACCTCTAATCTAATTGTTTCTTAATACCTGGCAAACTCTTGTATACTCAGACCCTCATCCAGAGCTGGAGACATTACCAGCTCTTAGTCTCTCACCCAGGGTCTAGACTTCTTCTCACTGCCTGAGCCTCTGTTCCCTGATAACAGAGTTCCTAGGTGTTGACTATTTCCCACTCCAGATTTCTAAATAGCACCCACTTCTAGATTCTTTAACCTTGTTCATGAATGGGACATCAATTCTTTGAAGAACCTCTTCCCCAAACATAAGTACCAACTTTTTCCCTATATCTCTTCTACATACAGTCTGTAGCAATAACATCTGATATTATGTTCTCCTTTTATGTAAGTTCAGGTGTTCCCAAACTGCTGCACTAAAACAAGTTTCCATGTAAAAGGCATAAAAGCTATTCTCTGCTTTCTATTGGACAGTTTTGGTCAAAATGTGGCCAATTAAGGACTCTTTTATGAAGTAAGACTTCTAGGTAGGAATGAAACCAAAAGTGTCCTTTCTATACTATCGCCTGACTTATTATTACTAAAGAAGAAAGAGTTCAACGTAAACTTATAGCAGTGGTGATAGAGCAAAACAGTAATGTAAAATGGAGGAAGAAATAATGAGGCTTGAGGAAAAATTGGAGAAAGCAGAAAAGGGTAAAAGAAAAATAGAATGGGTCTGTGAAATCTCCAGCCTATATGATTAGAGAAAGAGTAGTACCACTGATAACAGAAAAGGAGTGATTGAAAAGTAGAGTAGATAAGGCACTGAAGATAAACTTGATTGATGAATGTAGATCATCCAAGAGGCAATTAAATATAAATTATTGTCTTCTAGGGAATAGCACTGTAGAATTTCCAAAATTGCTTTCACCCTTATTGATAGTGACACCTGAGGTGCTTTGATGCAATATATTCATCTCCGATTTGACAAATGAAACTGAGATCTAAAGAGGAAAATAACTTAGCTAAGATTCCTCAGATCTGGAGCATGAACCCAACTCTCAGGACTCCTTGTCCAGCTGGCCTTTCAGGCCAACTATAAAAATTGATAACTTCATCTGAATGTAATTCAGCCAAAGTCATTCAAGTCAATATAATACAGAAAGAACCTGGCCAAACAACTTCTTAGGAGTAAAATTAATGTTTTAAAATTAAAGCTACATGGCATAAACTTAAAGTTTAAGTACCCTGATATTTTGTTTCATGAGAGAATAAAATATTTGTGGAAAAACTTATCAAGTAGAAGTATTCCAGAAGTAGGTTGGTCAATCTGTTTGTCTCCAAGCATCCACAAATTCCTATTGACTAAATTAAACTCCATGAACAAGAAGCCAACCTCTGTACTTTCCCATCACAAATAACCAAACATTCATTTTTTTGCATGATTATTTTTTTCAAATGTCAGTGATATGAATTATTGTCTTTGAAATGGTCCAATTAGTTACATTTAGAGCCAACATTTACTGGTACTGTCATTTAATTTCCAAAGCAATGGAAGTATTGTGCCCTCTGGAGTGTTTCTAATAAATATAATAATATTTTAGAAATAAATCAATACTTCGTACTTACATAAAAGTTTTCACCTGAGAAGTGCAGCATGTCTTGGCTTTAAATTCTTTATTGAACTGATCTCTGCTTATCTTGGCCTATGGGAAATGCTATTCTCACTTTACCAAAGAGAAGCCAAAGTCCAAGACTTGTCTAATGAAACAATGAATTAATGACAATTCTTTGAAGAGGAATCAGGACATTTGATTTGCAATGTTTAAATGGACTTTGGATGCCAGAATATAATTTCTGTCCAACATGAAGCTAGCCTTCCTGCCTCAGGGGTCAAAGACACTGGAGAATTGGCATTCTTATGACATTTCTTATGACAGTCTTTCCTTTTCATTATGATCCCAAACTTTTGCAACCCCCCCAAAAAACTGGTTTCAATGTACTTAAGATAATGAAGAAACCCCCATGGTGTGGGGGAAAAAATTCACAAAAATTCTTTTCTATTTAACAGATGCTCACTGGCTACAATTTTATGTTTTCACAAAAGAGCTTGCAACTGGTTAGGAGAATGCCCTAAAGGAGAAAAGGCTGGCCTGGGGCAAAGATGAAGAATCTTGATTTGAACAAGGGCTCTCCTGATCAACTTCTTTTCATTCCATATGGCCTCTTTGAAAGTATTTTTACCTCTATATCCTTCCCTTCCTGAAGAAAAAAATCAACCCAAAGCCATGAGATGGGGCTGAATAAAGTAGATGTCCATGCAAGAGGATGGGGAGCAGAGTGAAAGGGCAGAAAGGGTGTTCACATAGGATATTATGCCAGCCAAAGCTATCAGAGCCATGCAGGGGAGGAGAGCATCCAGGTCAGGAGGGCTGCTTAAGGTAGAATGCCGGAGCTTGAGATGAGGAAAGACGGCGTCAATAACAAGGGGTAGCCCAGCAGGAGGTGTCAGAGCTTAAATAGGATGAGGAAGTCATCTTATGGGAGGCAGCCACCTTAGGTTATCACCAGGCAGGGTGAGGAAGATACCTATGCAGGGACACCAGCACAGGTCATAAGGTGGGGAGAAGGGTGTCTATGCCAGGGAGCAGCCCAGAGGTACTGGAGCCCAGAAGGGCAAGGAGGACATACACATCTGGAATGGGACATCAGTGGTGACAATGGCAATGAGAGATTAGATACATATAGGGAGGTTGACAAATATATATGTGCATACACAAACAGGCATATATACACTGAGTGGCCAGATTATTATGATCTCTGAATGCATAATAATCTGGCCACTCAGTATATATATATATATATTAGAAGCCCAGTACCTGCTGGTCAAACTCCTGGTCGAGGGGACAATTTGCATATTAGCCTTTTATTATATAGGATATACACTGAGTGGCCAGATTATTATGCGTTCAGAGATCATAATAATCTGGCCACTCAGTGTGTGTGTGTGTGTGTGTGTGTGTGTGTGTGTGTGTGTATATATATATATATATATATATATATATATATATATATATATAGAGGAGAGAGAGAGAGAGAGAGAGAGAGGTATCTCACTGTCAATAAAGGGCAACACAAATGTTGAAAGAGAAAAAAAATAGAATTTAATAAGTGCTCAGTAATTTATGTTACCAAATTTACTTCAACATTTTTAATATATAGGTTGTGGGAAGAACATGATATAATAGAAAGAATGTGGTTTTTAGATTCAGTTTCAAGTAATATCTGGGTTCAAAATGATGTCATCCACTGAGTTACCTTATGAAGTCATGATAAAACCTTTGTACAGAAAGTAAACAAACAGAAAGGGACACTTGGCAGTGTCTGCAGGCATTTTTGGTTGTCACAACTGAAGAGTGCTAATGGCATCCAGTGGGTAAAGTGAGGGATGCTGTTAAACATTGACAATGCACAGGCAGCCCCCACAACAAAGAGTTATTTGAATGGGCTGGATCATGTACCTCCAAAATTTATCTGTTGAAGCCCAAACCCTAGTACCACAGAATGGGACTGGATTTGGAGACAGGGCCTTTCACAATGTGATTAAATTAAAATAAGGCCTTTAGAGTGGGCTCTAATTCAATCTGACTGGTGTCCATATGAAAAGAGGAAATTTGGACTCATGAAGGGAGACCAGGAATGTGCTTGCACAGAGGAAAGAGGCTGTGAGGACACAGTAAGAGAGCAGTCACCTGCAAGGCAAGGAGAGAGGCCTCAAAAGAAGCCCACCTGCTGAGACCTGACTTTGAACTTCCAAACTCCAGAACTGAGAGAAAAGGAACTCCTGTTGTTAAAGCCACTTGGTCTGTGGTATTTTGCCATGGCAGCCCTAGCAAACCTTTACAGTTACACAGCCTCAAATGTCAATTATGCCAAGGTCGAGAAACTCTGATTTATGATATACAAAAACAGTCCTGAGAAAAGCATTTATGGGAATGAAAGAAAAGCTGGATAATATCTACCATTAAAATGGCAAACAGAAGGAAAGAGGGGAAATATATTTGCTTCCCCATAAAAATTTTTTAAAAATTACTCAGTGGAGAAAATCGTTCTCTAGACATTATGTGCTGATGGGCCAGTGCAGTTAACATTCTCTCTTCTCGGCTGTAAAGTCACTGAAAAGGCAATTATAAAAATAAAATCAGTCTGATTGGGGCTAAATATGTTTTTATTTCTCTGGGTATTTTTTCAATAAGGCCAAATTTGAAACATCCAAGAATTTAGTTTCTATATGCATTTGCTCAAAACATTTTCACCTAGCCGACTAAGGAACCCCAGCCATGGCTTAATCCCAAAGTTCCTTTCCCTTGGCTTAAGGAGGAAGGCATCTTCCTCGATCCAATGTTTTTATTAGAACTTTTATGAAAGTTAAAATGGGTGATACAATATAATTATTCTCTTTGTTGGCTTGAAAGTAAATGGATTTTAAAGATACCCCAGAAAGTTAAACTATAAAAATTCTCGAAAAATACATAGGGGAAGTATCTCTCTGACCCTCACTTAGGCAAAGGGCTTAGTTGTGCTCTTATTCAGGACACAAAACCACCAAACATGTAATAAAGAAATGATTAATTAAACTCCAAAATTTTTTTAAGTTTTTCTCTTTAAAAGGCATTCTATCTAATAAAGGGGGAATATGCTAATTGACCATCACACCTTCACAAAGATGGCAGCGCCCTCAGCCAATAAGGAGGGAATATGCTAATTGAATGCCATGACCTCAAAGATGGCAGCGCCCACAGTCAATAAGGAGGGAATATGCTAATTCAATGCCATACCCTCAAAGATGGCGGTGCCCATAGCCACAAGATGGCAGTGCCTAGTCCCCTCAGCCCTGCCGGGGCAGCAGGCGCACAGCACGGCCAGGCCTGCCTCCAGAGTCCCCAGTCCCCTCAGCCCCCTAGCCGCCCAGGGCTGGCCCAAGGCACAGGCAAGCCTAGGATGGTGACGGCCCAGCTGATGCCTGAGGCGCAGGCAAGACTTGGATGGCGGCTACCCAGCTGCCCAGGGCCGCCCGAGGCTCAGGTAACCAGGGCTGGCCGAGGCTTGCGCTGCCGGCAGTGGCAGCAACAGAAGTGTGATGGGGTTGTCACCTTCCCCGGATCACCGGGTCACCTCCTGCCCCTGAAGGCTCCTGGACTGTGAGAGGGGGCAGGCCGGGCTGAGGGACCCCCCTCTGGTGCATAAATTTTCATACATCAGGCCTCTAGTTATTAATAAAACTTAAAATATTTTAAATACATACTTCTGATAAAGGTTTTGCATCCAAAATATAAAATAACTTTTATAACTCAATAAGAAAAAGCAAACAACTTCCAAAAAATATCCAGAATATTTGAACATGAAAAAAGAAGGTAATGACAAAAACACATAAAAAATTCTCAATAGTATTAGTCATCAACAAGATGAAAATTAAAACTATAATCAGATACCAGCACATACTAAAATTAAAAACACTGACATTTCTAGATATCACCAAGTGTGGGGTATGAAGCAACTGAAACTCGTACATTATTTGTAGGAATATGTAAAATGGCATAGCCATTTTGGAGAAGAGTTTGACACTTTCTCATCAAGTTAACCATACACTTCCCATATGACCAGTACTTCCAATTTTGGAAATTTACTCAAACAGGAATGGAACCTGAGATCCTTTGGTGCTCGGCCAATGCTCTAACCACTGAGTAACACTGGCCAGGACCTGTTATACAATTTTAGAACAGATAATGGTTATACAACTCAGTGTCTTCCTGTGGTGGAGTTAGGAGAAATGAATGCAAAGGAGCACAGGGGAGATTTTGTGGATGATGTAAAAGTATCTTGATTGGGGAGATAGTTACAAAGTTGTATACATTTGTCAAAACTCATTTAACTGTATATTTAAAATGAATGCATTTTATTGAATGTAAATTATACTTCAATAACATTGATTTTTTTTTAAATATAGAGAAGTAAATGTGTAAAGGTACCTATAAATATATGTTTTTATATATGACTACTGAAAAAACTGTGAACAACATGAGAGTAACAAGTTTTTACTCATTGAACTAAACAGAAAAATTAGATATAAATAAATAAACAAATGAATAAATAAATTGAAAATAAAGGGGAAGGAGATATTTATAGTATATAGGTATAAATTTTCACCCAACATACATTCTGATTACAAAGGAGAAGAATGCAATGTTACAGTGGAGAAGCATGGCAGATACAATTTTAATCACCTGATCAGAGTAAACATCCTATCTAATAACAGACAAATATGCAAATTGACCGCACCTTTGCTACACCCAAGCCACGCCCACCAGCCAATCAGGACGAGTATGCAAATTACCCCCAACAAAGATGGCAGCTAATTTGCATATCAAGACAGCATCAAAAGAAGCCAAGAGCTGCAGAAGGGAGTAAAGCTTCGAAGAAGCAAGCAAGCTGGGGCGGGGGGAGGAGGAGAAGGGAGGAGCGAAGTCAGGGCCGGGGGCGAAGGGAAAAGCAGGCGGGCTGGCGGAGAAGGCGGGGCGGGCAACAAGGGAGGAGCGGAGGCGGGGTAGAGTGCAGCAGGAAATCCTATTGCAGGATTTTTCCTGCAATGGGAACGCTAGTCCTATATAATAAAAGGATAATATGCAAATCAACTGAATGGCTGAACGACCCGTCGCTATGATGCGCATTGACCACCAGGGGGAAGATGCTCAATGCAGGAGATGCCCCCTTATGGTCAGTGCGCTCCCACAGGGGGAGCACTGCTCAGCCAGAAGCTGGGCTTACCAGCAGGCTCATGGCTGGCAAGCACAGTGGCAGTGGCGGGAGCCTCTCCTGCCTCAGCAGCAGTGCTAAGGACCCCTCAGGGGATGTCTGCCTGCTGGCTTAGGCCCGCTCCCTTAGGCCCAGACTGTGAGAGGGCACAGGCTGGGCTGAGGGACCAACCCCCCCCCCACCCCCACAAGTGCACGAATGTCATGCTCTGGGCCTCTAGTCATTAATAATGTAACAAGTTGAAATTGTGTGCCACCTCACGGGGCTAATGAGAAAAACTGCATCGCTTCTGTACCATTCCTGCTAAAAATGTATAACCAGAGGTGCTACCATATATGTATATCATGTCAATTTGAATTTTTAGAAATGCAGCAAAGATCTCAGCTGTGTCCTTCTGGGTCAGCAGATACCCCATACCAAGTACGTAGCATTGGATCACTCTTCTCCTTACCCACTCACTCCTTCCTGTCTTAAGTATCTCTGATCTATCATCTCTTTCAATCTATTTGTTGACCGTTTTTATATTTTTAGATATGCCACACACGTTTATACTTCCTCAGTGTTTGGCTAAAAACAAATAGCAAAATGAATATTAGTAGAAGATTTTATCTGGAGACTAAATCTCATATCTTTTAAAATATCAGGCTTTACCAAGTATAAAGCCTCCATCGAATAGTGGATTATAAGCATCTGGTACCCAATGGCCTGTGACTCAGTTACAGGCTAACGTTACAGACTTGGAACTCCTCGAGAGCGTGGCCTCTAAATTATGACTTCTATTAAGCCTCTGAAGTAAGGAGATATGAGGCAGCACCTGGAGTCTGAGAGTATAACGTGGGGTCTATGGTCATGCCTGGTAGCACAGAAGCTGTGCAGGAACCTCAGCCACCTGGAGGTCAGTACAGGATGACAGTGGCAGCTGCAGTGGAAGAGAGAAGAAATGTTTCTTTCCTTGCTGGACTGCAAGGCCTGCTGGGCACTGGCAGTTTGAGAGGAGAATTCAATTTGCAACCTCACTGTGTTCTTTGGGGCAGCACACGCATACTTGCTGACTTCTGTAAGGGTTGTAGTAGCATGGCTTCTCAGCCTTTTGTCCTTATTTGAACAAAGAACTCTAAATCCCGCTTTTAACACCCCTAGTGAGAGAAAAGTAAATCTTCAATCTCTGGGATGCTCTGCAGACCTACAAACTTTGATCTCAACCTAAGAAACGTAGTTCTTTCTGATGGAACAAAGGCTGTATCAGAAACAAATACACCATTTTATTTTAAGCTCCAAAACGTACCTAAATGTTTAAACGTTCCATCTTTGCTCATTTATTTTAGAAATGGAGTGATGGAAGCAAATACCTAAGACTAAGATGAGTCTTAGGACACAGATCCAAACTAACTCACTACTTTCGGAGCCAGATTTAACATCTTATTGTAAATCTAAGAATGCTCTGTGTCATTGTTACACTGACCTTTAAATAAATGCATGCTATTTAATAATTCATTCATGAAACAGGGTGTGTTTATAATAACTATAGTCCAATACAGGCTTATTTTAGAGCTGAAATCCCCCAAACCAGAAACCCTGGTCATTTTAGAATTATTGGGAAGAGAGCTCTGACTTAACTATCTCCATGCATCATTCACTGGTCCCCATGTGCCTTCGATTAGCCCACACTTCTCTACTGGGCAACAGACTAATTTACAAGTGAGTGCATCCTAATTAATAGCCCCTAATACACAATGAGCTTTGAAAATACATTAAAAACAAGAAAAAAATTTTTATTAGAAAATGTTTTTTAATACTAAAAATAAAATGTCTGAAATTTAGTGATTTCATAATGGTTACATGTGATTAGATTACCCATAATCCAAATAAAACAATAGATCAAAATCTACATTAAAATAATTAAAAGTTTTAAAATGAAGCCTGGCCCACTGTGTGTCATTTAGAAGTTACTCATTTAAGTGACTTGCAGGTCATTTTCTCAGCTTCCAAGCTTGGTGCTTTGCAGGGGCAATCTCTTCTCTTTGAAAAGCAGCTCAATGCAAATGTAGTGTAGTTACCTTTAATGTTTTTAAAAGCCTGTTGATTCACAATTGTTCTATATTTTATTCATGTATTCTCTTTTCTTTTAAAAAATAACATTTAATAAGGAAAGGATATTACATCAACATTGTTCATTTTAATATTAAAGAAAATTGTTTCCTTTAATGATATAGATATTCAGACATGTTCCTGTTAATGGACATTTGGGTTGTTTCTAGTTTGGAAATAATCTTATTAACATGAATATTCTTATACAAATACTTTTGTGAACATATGCACTATTCTACACATCATGTTATGGACTGAATGTTTATGTCTCCCCCTAAGATTCACCTATTAAAATCCAGAGACATAGAAGCATGGAACAGACTGTGGAATCTCAGAGAGAAGGTGGGGGAGAGTGGGGGAGTGGGTGGGAAGAGATCAACCAAAGAACTTGTATGCCTATATTCATAACCCATGGACACAGACAATAGTGTGGTGAAGGCCTGGGACGGGGGGTGGAGTGGCTAGAAGGGGAGAAATACTAACCTCCAAAGTGATGTTATTAGGAGGTGGGGTCTTTGAAAGGTGTGATTAGGCCATGAGGGTGGAGCCCTCATGATTTCCATTAGTGCCTAAAAGAGGAAAAACACTCCTGTGTTTCTTCTCTACTACTCACACTGAACACTCCTGTGTCCAGATGTGTGGGGGTTTTCCCATGCCAAGCAATTCTCCAGTTCTCTGGCAGACATCCACTGGGTGTCCGACAATTTAAATTCTAACACTAACTTCCGGGGGATAGTGTCAGATCAAACAGATTAAGGGTTCATTCCCTCAAAATCGCCCCTACTTCAGACAACAACACATGGGTTGTTCCCATGCTTCTGACTGAAATCAGAGGTTCCCACAACTCCCTCCTTGATTAATTTGCTAAATGGCATACAGAATTTGGAAAAACATTTAACATATTATGATCCCGGTTTTTTTTAATAAAATTATATAACTCAGGAGCAGCCAAATGAAAGAAGTACCTAGCGCAAGGTATGTGGAAGAGAAGCAGAACGTCCATGGGCTCTCTGAGCACACCATCCTCCCAGCACCTCCGCGTGTTTACCAACCCGGAAGTTCTCTGAGCCCTGTGTTTTAAGAGATTTTTGTGGAGGCTTCATTATGCAGGCATGATTGAGTAAATTATTGGTCATTGGGGATTAATCCAACCTCGAGCCCCTCTCCCCTCCTTTGAAGTTGGAAGGGAGCTGAAAGTTGCAACCCTCTAATCACATGACTGGTTCTCCTGGCAACCAGCCCTCAAACTTAGGGGCTTTCTGAAAGTGACTTCACTGATATTAACTGAGGTGTGGTTGAAAGGAGATTGTTTTGAAAAACAAAAGACATTTTCTTTGCTTAATCACTTAGAAAAAAATTTTTACATTGTTTATATCTTTTTAAAATTTATTATTTATCAAAGTATAGTTGACATATTATATTAGTAGTGATTTTATATTTATACTCCTTATGATGTGATTACCACAATAAGTTTAGTAACCATCTGTCACCATGCAAAGCTATAAGGATATTATTGACTTTTTTCTCTGAGCTGTATATTACATCCCTGTGCCTTTTTTATTTTATAGCTGGAAGTTTGTACCTCTTACTTGTATTCACCTTTTTGACTCATGTCTCCCACCTGCTTCCCTTCTGGCTATCATCAGGTTGTTCTCTGTATAGATAAGTCTAATTCTGTTTTGTTATTCATTTGTTTGTTGTTGCTTTTTTAGAATCCATCTAAGTGAAATCATACAGTATTTATCTTTATCTGACTGGCTTATTTCACTTGGGATAATAACCTTTAGGTCCATTCACGTTGTTACAAATGGCAGGATTTCATTCTTTTTTATGGCTGAGTAATATAGACAGGTTGTACCCAAAAAAATGTGTACACACTTTAACAGCTGATAGCTCAATTTTGAAAATGAAATGCATTTTAATAAACACTGACTTTATAATTATTCAAAGTGCCGAAACCGGTTTGGCTCAATGGATAGAGCGTCGGTCTGCGGACTGAAAGGTCCCAGGTTCGATTCCGGTCAAGGGCATGTACATTGGCTGCGGGCACATCCCTGGTAGGGGGTGTGCAGGAGGCAGCTGGTCGATGATTCTCTCTCATCGATGTTTCTAGCTCTCTATCCCTCTCCCTTCCTCTCTGTAAAAAAAATCAATAGAATATATTTAAAAAAAAAAACAAAGTGTGTGTATATACTTTTGGAAATATACCTATATCTATATCTGTCTATATATATATCACCTCTTCTTAATCCGTTTTATCTATTAATAGACACCTAGGTTGCTTCCATATTTTGGCCATTGTAAATAATGCTACAATGCACATAGGGGTACATATGTTTTTTTTCAAATTAGTGTCTTCATTTTCTTCAGATAAATACCCAGAAGTGGAAATTGCTGGGTTGTATGATAATTCCATTTAATTTTTTTGAGGAACCTCCATAGTGTTTTTCACTGTAGCTGTACCAACTTACAACCTCACTGTACACAAGGATTTCCCTTTTCCCACGTCCTCACCACACCTGTTACTTGTTGTATCTTTGATAATAGTCGTTCTAACAGATGTGAGGAGATATCTCATTGCGGTTTTGATTGGCATTTCCCTGGTGATTAATGATGTTGAGTATCTTTTCATATATCTGTTGGCCATCTTTGGAGAAATATCTTTTCAAGTCCAGGACAGCTCACCCACACAGCTGGCAGTTGATAGTGTCCATCTACCAAAGCACCTGCATGTGTCCTTTCCAGCAAGGTGGACTCAGGGTGGTCAGATTTCCTATATTGTAGCCAGTTTCCTTACGAGCAAACAAACACACCAGAAGCACTAGGCAGAAGCCACCTGGCCTTTTCGGACCTAGCTTAAAGTCTTCAGCCAGTTGATAAACATTAACTATAGCACCACTGACTTAGCTCTTCATGATTCGCTTTCACTGTCTTTGTATCTATTAAAAAGTGCTCTGAAAAACTGTGAAATATTTCACAAAAAGTAAGGAAGTTTAAAAAACTAATTATTACAAAAAATACAAGCTTTTATCTCTCTGACAGGATAGCTTACTGAGATCTCAGTTTGCAATTTGATCTTGTATTTTTCCTCTCCTTTTCCAACAAGGTGGCCAGTATTCCAGTCCTTTGCTTCAGTGACATTGTGGAACCAAGGCAATGTTTATTAACATCTTTGCTTCTGTCTTTTATTTTCAAAAGACTGGGCTTTTAAGAAAATTATGCTAGATGGTAATGAGATAAATCATGCTTTTTGAGGAGCCAGTAAGAGAACAAAAGAAAGAGAGATGTACATGGTGAGGCCCTACTTCTCATTCTCTCACAGCTTTTCAAGGGGGGTTACTGACAAACTGCCATGGTGTACGTCAGGAGCTGGCAAACGATAGCCCGGGGGCTGGCGCCTGTTTCAATAAATAAAATTTGGAGGGACACAGACATGTCTACTCATTAATATATTACCTAGTGCTGCAACTATTTTTGCAACTATTGAATTGAGTAATTATCACAGAAGCCTATGCCCATTGGCATTGTTACTATCTGAACAATTTTACTCCTGGTCTATGTGAAAGGCACCCCCTGGAGTTGAGTGTTCCAAAGCCTACACAACCACACAGCAGCCCTGAAAATGTAGATACCTGGCAAAGACTAGCATGGCTACTGAGGCAGGAACCACTTCAGATGAATTGTGCACCTCTGTGGGATCATATTCGTGTGACTGTAACAGGATATATTTTAAAAGGGGATAAAATCATGAATATACAAATATAAAATGAACATATCAAGGATTTTATTTAACCCAATAATTATTGATGGAACCAGTAAGATATATAAAAACAAGTTCAAATGGAAATTTAACTTGCAGAGATTTATATTCTCTATCTGAAAAAATTAATTTGCATTGCCATGAACAGGAATCATTTACTTAGTTATGCACAGAATACATTTACATAATTAGTAATGTTCTACAAGTTAACTATTTCTGCAGAGTTGGAAGATACATAGTCAAACACAACCAAAAGCAGAAACAACATGGATGAGCTAGCCAGGATTCCTACTAAATTGCAAAGTATTGCACAGTTTTCCCCTATGAGACCAAAGACCATAGACAAACCCCCAAAGATGTTGCTTTTTTATAACCCTTGGAACATTCAGATGACCCTAAGGAAGCTGTATAATGACTAAGATTAAGTTATTTGCCAAGCAGCTGTCTTGGTCTCAAATTCAGAATGAATTTGATTTAAATAAAATAAAGTATGTTGATATTTCTTGAACCTCTGAGTTTTTGGAATAAAATTCATCTGTTGTAGTCAAGTTCCTTGACAGCAGCCTTGTCTAATCTACCTCTGTTTTCTTAGACCTGGCAACAGATAAGTAGGTAATTGGAAATAGAATGAATGCTAAGGAACAAGAGAAAATTGGTTATTTCACACAGTTAAATAAAACTTCAAGGAGCCAGGAGACACCTCAAACTATGTACTGTCTCACATGTGTACTATGCAAATTCTGACCTAAGTACACTATGTTCTGAGCAAGAGAAATAAATATCCAGAAGAATCTGATATGGAAACCCAGAGGTTGAAGAGTAAACCTTGAATCTGCCTGTTTTCTAAGAAAACTGATAGAGAAAAGAGTTTCAAACAAAAAAAAATTATCTTCTCTTATAGGAAAAAAATTGTGCTTCACTAGAAAACTCTGTGTTATCTGGGCTCTTAAGAACACTTTCAGGATTATCTGATTCCAGCCTCTTATTGCCCTGGAGGTAAGAAGTAACAATGCAAAATAATTATTGTCTATTGATCTACAAATTGTGTTCTGGCCAGTAGAGGTTCAATTGATTTCCCTTTCCCTCCTGTGGAAAAACCAATTTTGCCTCCATTTGCACATTCATTTCAATATTCCTGATTTATAAATGTGTTGTTTTTTTCAGATTCTCTCTTTTTAAAAAATGCTTTTATCGATTTTAGAGAGAGGGGAAGGCAGAGGGAGAGAGAGAGAAACATTGATGAGAGAGAAACATCAATTGGCTGCCTACTGCACATCCCATACTGAAAATGAGCCCTGGAATATACCCTGACCTGAAATGGAACCCACAACCTTTTGGTGCACAGGATGATGCCCAACCCACTGAGTGACGCCGGCCAGGGCAAGATTCTCTTTTGAACCAGTTTTAACAGCTATCTGATATTCTCACTGGTTAATGAGTAGAATAAAATTTTTACACCTATTAATTTTTATCCTTATGAGAGTTATGATTTTAACCTTTTTGAAAAAAATTATATTTTAACATTCTCCAAAATAGTGTTTGTTTTAGGAGAAAGTGAATATTCAATTCAAAACACGGGGAGGAGGAGAACCAAAACAAGAGATTGGGAAGGGGATACCAAGCTGTCAAAATTAATTGGGAGCTGCATTTGGAATAATTATTAGTGTGCTATAAGGATGCATTTAAACATTTATGCTCATACATGACGCCAGCTCACTGGTATACCAACAGTATTCAGGTAATACTCTGAAAGCTGCCTGCAGGTACACTTTTTAAAATGATGTACCCCATTACCGTCATCAAAATGTCAAGATGAATGTGGAGATGAGCCTAATCCAAAAGTCAATTTTCTATTTCTTTCTCTATTTACATTTATTTCCTGCATCCTCTGTGTGTTAAATATCAGTGGAAAAGTCACACTAGTGTTAAAATGTGTAGCTGTTATAGGGCTCAGTTATCCAATTTGAATCTAATAAGTCATCTCCTCTGGGCTTTCCCCAGGTGAGTCATTAGAACAGCTCACTTCCTACAGGACTGACTTCACCTTCAGAAGACAGAAATCAATAAGATAACCTCAAGTTTATGTCCAAAGGACCTTATTTATGTCCAAAAGACTCAACAGAATTTGACACAAGGTATCTATCACTTCTCATCTCCGGAATGCAACTGCACTATTAATTCTCCTGGGAGACGAAGAGCTCTCCAGGGATAAACACGGAAAGAGCTTCCTTCTACGTTATAATTAGTTCAGCTCTGTGGAAAATAAAACTCATGCTGGAAGAGAAATGCTCATTTAGTAAATAAATGCAGTCTCTCCCCAGACACCAGAGCATTGTTTGGGGAAGAAAATTTCCAAGTTCAATATTCAGAAAATAAAAGAAGAGGTAACACATGATGTCCTTGGAGGTTTTGTCAAGCTCTAAAAACAACACATTATGTGCAAGAAAACACCAAATGTTCCCCTAGAATCAGAAACAATAATCTTGGTTGATTACTTCTTTCTAAAGCTGCTCTAATGGGAAAAACATATTACAGACTTTCACCAGTAGAGGGGAATACTATCCTAGGGAAAACATGCAATCTCCTTATCCGTATCCTTTTCACTGTAATTTTTCTGTGGTGTAGGAGACAAATGTTTCTTCCTTGCTTTTCTCATTTGTAGAATGTTTAACAGCAGGAAATTTGCTCCTCTGTGCCTAGAGCATAATTGTTCTGCAGGAGCAGGAAGGAGAATGTGGGGAAGCTGTGAGGGGAGAGTCCTCTGGGAGTTGTCAAGCATTGGAAAGAGGAGCTTTCCTTACATATTCGCCACTCACTCCTTCCTCAAATTCCCCAATCCGAAACTTAGTCTAGAACCTCTGTCGTTCCTACAGAGCTCCTCCCTGTGGGAGACTATTATCTATTCACAATCATATGGATGGATAGGAATTCATACTTTGTTCTACAAGAACTATGGATTTTAAAATGTCTAGCTGTTTTCCACTTAGAATCACCATCAGCTGATGGCTTTCTTTTCCAGCATTTCTAACACTGCATGGATTTCATGGAGGGAAGCTGTATCCTGCCTGGAATTCCACCGGGAGTGCCCTGGTGCTGAATGAATGGGGGCGGGGGGGGGGGGGGGTCCATTTCCTGTGAGACCCTAGGACTGGAAAAGCTCCCTGCCAGACCAGCTTTAAAGCCCCTCCCACCGCCACAGCAAGCGGAGGTCACTGCTAATCTCGGGGAAAGAAAGTGGGGCGTCCTCAGCAGAACACCAGGGCAGCATCTCTGGTGGAGAGAGATAAAGTGCCACATTGTCCAGCCGCCAGTCTTCAGAGCTGAGAGAAAGAGAGGGAAAGAGAAAAGGAAGGAAGAGGGAGGGAAAGGAGGAAAAAGAGAAAGAAAACAACCAAGAGCTTTCTGGTTAAAAACTCTGAGGGAGGAGGAAGGAGTCTGACACCAGAACCCATTGTAATATGTTTTGTTGCACATAAACATCATGTAGCAGTTCAGGCCCAATCAAGAGACAGAAACCACAGTGACTTAAACAGACAAAGTTTAACATCAAGGATTATTAAACTATGACCAAAGAGTAGCTGTAAGCTGTCTTTTAAATCATATGTGGAACCCCAGGACTGAGAGAGCACCTAAGAAAGGCCAAATTTGGACGGGGGACCTCTTCCCCAAGGCTGAGTTCAGACCTCATTGGAGAAGATGAGCTTGGAGGCAGAGAAGTTTGCTGGTTTGTGTGGACCAGAGCTGCTCTCCGGTTGCTGGGCAAGGAAGGAAGCCACCTTCTGGGGCAAAGGCTTGCTGCAGTCTGTGGCCAGTCCTCCTAGCACAGCTGGAATACTGGTGAGCTACAGCTCGCAGCCTGGGATGTGAGCATGCTGAGGAAGTGGAGGTGGCTATGGGGGCCTGGGCTGCACTGTTCTATGTCAAGAAGGAAGCAGCAAATGATCACCAAGCTGGGCTGGAACGGCAGAGGGGTGGAGAGTCACGCATCCATCTGGGTTCTTGTCTGGGGCAGAGGACAGTCCTGTGTTCTCACACCCACAGCTCTCATTGACTCTGCAAACGCTGTAACAGGAGGTCCCCTTCCTTCTGCCAGGTCCTTGCAGTGCCCTCCACTGAGAAAGCTGAACTTCATGCTCACTGTAAAGAGGAACGGCTCCCAGGAAGTCCATCCTTTGTTCATAGCATAACAGATATTGGAGGGTAACTCTGGGGCTGAGAAGCAATAAATGGGTAAGTGGCACATATGAATAAGAAGCTGTATGTAATTAAATACAGAATGTGACTGTGGTGATCCTCAAAAAAATATTTTTGTATTCCTAAATACAAATACTTTTTTTTTTTAATTCTTAAAGCACTAAAGGCAGAGACCTCCAGGTATTGATAAATGGATTCTTGGACTGGATGGACCCTAAGTGACCATTAAAACTAAGATTCTGAAGTCTAGCAAGCCAAGCAAAAAGGTCCCACCACAGCCATATACATGAGTGAGCTCAACTGTAATTTTGTAATATCCAGTATCACAATAACCCTCTGATATGGTTATTAAAATTCCTATATTGCACACAAGGGAGGCCACTGGGATGCAGGGAAAGTTAATTCTATGATGATAGGGCTAGAAAACGTCTCATTAGGGAAAAGTTAAACGGGCTTCAAAATACTTTTAGCATTGGTTTCTGGCTTATCATAATAATTGAAGACCTTCTAAACAGGAGAGGATAAAATGATCTAGATCTAAAGGCACAAAAAAAGAATAATCTAGTAGAATGAGAGTACTATCACCAAAGGAATGGGTAAGAGCCAGGTTTCGTAGTTAGACTGCTGAGGTTGAAATCAGGGTTCTGCCACTTATCCATGGCGCAATCTTGAGCAAGGTGCTTAACCTCACCTCTCTGAAACTCAGTTTCCTCGCGGGTGAAATGGAGATGGTCATCATGATGCCTCTTTAGAGAGATGTTGAGAGGATAAAGAGGCAAATATCTGTGAAGTACTGAGGACAGTGCCTGGCACAGAGTCAGTGCTATAAAAGTGTGGCAATCCCTATAGATTACTTTGTACAGCAGAAGAGGTAGGCAAAATTGAGAGAAGGGTTTTAAAAAGTGAAATTAAGACCATCTGTGGAAATTGGAAAGGGGAAGACCGTGACAAAAATGAAAACATATTTAGAATTCCACGTCTCTAGACTGTGTGAAGCATGAGGCTTCTCCTTTAAAGATTAGTACGGAAAATTTTTTAATTTATTCTTTAAAATCCTCACCTGAGGATAGAGGATATTTTCCCATTGATTTTTAGAGAGAGGGAAAGAAAGAGAGAAATATGTGAGAGAAACACATCGATTGGTTGCCTCTTGCACGAGCCCTGACCAGGGCCCAGGCCTGGGAGGAGCCTGCAACCGAGTTACATGCCCTTGACCAGAATCGAACCCGGGACCCTTCAGTCCGCAGGCCAACACTCTATCCACTGAGCCAAACCAGCTAAGGCAAAGATTAGTACAGAATTTTGAAGGAAGTCACAGCATCCCACACTTTCCACAAAATAAGAAAGTGCCTCAGCAGATATGAGGTTCTATTGTTCTCTCAGGAAGTTAGAGCAGAGGTGGTCAGTGAGTGCCTGTGCAAGGGCGTAATTACATGGAATGGGATGCAGTCAAGTTTAGATAAGGAACTTTACACACAGAGATTATTTATATTTATGGGGTTTTTATGTGTTGGGTGGGTTGGTTGGTTGGTTGGTTGGTTGGTTTTACTATATTGGTTCCTACTGCCTTTTGAAAGACTCTAACATTATTGAAGATAAATGTCAGGATAGGTGAACAGGTGGCCAGCAGGCAGTCACAGGAAATGGCAAACCAGCCTCTAGAGCAGGGTGGGGAATGTCCAGCACCTGAGCTGTATAAGGCCTGAGAAATCATTTGGTCTGGCCCTGCCAAGGCATTAGGGGTGAGTTAATTAAATGTTTGGCCAAATATAGCAGGCTAATTTTTAAGTTGATAATTTTGAATGGCCCGCGAATGATGTTATACATATCCAAATGGCCCTTGGCAGAACAAAGGTTCTCCACCCCTGCTGTAGAGTATGAGGAGTGAAGGGTGAAATTTAATGGGCATAGTAGAATCAGAGTCTCCTGATGCCCTGGATCATGGGCTGGTACTTTATAAGGTCTAATAGGTATCTCTTAATGTCCATTTCCAAGTCTTCTTACTGAGGTTTATATTGTTGGTTTAGAATTTGTGATCCATCTGAACTTCTTTCATATAGGAAAAGTAGTCATCTGCAGTTCTTATCAAATAAATCTTCTCCTTTCTTGATCTCAATGAGTATACCATTTGTGTTCATTTCTGCTTATTAAATGAGTGACTTATGTTCCAACTTTTTGCATCTAGCATTTAGATATTTGAAGGTAAACATACTCATTGCCGAATATTTCCATTCACTCTAACAATCCAGAAATCTCAATCGGAAATTTCTTGGTGTGTCCCCAACTATAATAATACTAGAGGCCCAATGCAGGAAATTTGTGCAAGAGTAGGCCTTCCTTCCCCCAGCTGCCGGCACCAGCTTCCCTCACAGCCCCGGCTTCATCTGAAAGGTCGTCTGATCTAATTAGCATATTACATTTTTATTATTATAGATATTTTCTTACTTGGAACTTCCATTGAATAACACACTTGCACACACTGCTTGTGAAAAATAATTGAAGTTAGTCATGCTTTCTTTCTTAGGCAGCCTCATTTTCTAGGAAGCAAATGAATGGAATATAGGTCCTGCCCTTAATTTTCTCAATCCAACATGCTTGAAATGATTGCATAGTCTTTCGTTCTACTAGGATAATTCCATCAACTGTTTTATTCTTTATTCTGTAAAGATATTAAAAATGAGTATTTTCTTTCTTGTGCATGTCTGTGCACCTATTTTTGTTCATTTCTACTTTTCAGTTTTTCCACTAAAATTTCATCCTTTAAAACTTTTTAAAATTCTGCCCACTTACTTTAAATCCTGATAAAATTATATATTAGCAATGCACTTTATACATATTAAAATAATCATTTCTTTCTGCATGGTGAGGAAAACATATACACTTAAATTTAATTTTTTAAATTAAAACAGCTTACTTCAGGGATAATTCTATTGAGTCATTAAAGGATATTACATGTACATATAGCCCCTGATAAATAAATCACAGGCACTATTAGGAAGTCCAAATCCAAGCCCCTACTATTCATGGATTTAACTACCCTTTGTTCACCAAAATGGTAAGTTTTAATAAATGGTACCCATTATTATTCCACAGATTCAAACTCTAGCCAAAGACAGGGCTAGGGTGGATGCTCACACAGGAGGCACAGTAACTCTCCCTGAGCATTCTGCGTTTTGAGCTCATTTATGAGGAAAATATGTTAGCATTATGGTTGTTAGCACCATAATGAAAAGACAACAAAGAAAAGTGAGTGAAAGCAAGACTCCAAATAAGTAGAAGAGGAAGTTAAATTGTAGGGTGTCTTTTTAGGGGGTTGTTTCCTTGTTGATTTTAGAAGCTTACTGCCCAGCCAACTACCAATCAATAAAGACTTTGCTTTCCTGCCCCCCCACCCCATCTCTCCCCCAGCCCTAGGCTCCTTCCCCTGAAGTGAGAGCCACATTACATATTTGCCTCCAATTTGTCTTGCCTAAAGTCTCACAATCAATATGTGCCGAAACAGGATCTGAACCCAGGTCCCCTTGGCCTCATTGGTCTCTGATTGGCCTTTAGGTCTATCATATAAATGCCCAATGTGCGGCTGGCCTGGAAAATAGAAGGCAAATACCACCTCAATCCCTTATCTGGAGTTCCAAAATCCAAAAAGCTTTAAAAACCAAAAAAAACTTTTTCATAGTTTTTGGTAAATTTCTTTGGTGGTAAATCTGACCTGAATGGACATAACAATATCCATGGTGTTCATTTATCCCGTTGAGTGTGAATATTCATACATTTCACTAGAGAAATGTTCATGTGTCTCATCACTGTCTCTGCCCTTTGCAGTGGGTGCATGCTGAGACACTGTGTAAACAGGGCACTCACACAGGGCCCCACTCCAAGAAAGGTCCTGCATTGGGCCTGAAGCTCTGCTGTCAGAACTTGAATAATTTTTGAAACGAGGTGTTGCATTTTTTATTGAGCACAGGTCCCTGCAATTATACAGCTAGTCCCGAGTATAAGCAATGTAGTGTCTTTCTAAAATCTGAACAATTATGAATTTCAAAACACATCTGACCCTAAAGGCTTTGGTTAAGGGGACCAATACTACACTACCGTATTACTGCTATTTACACTAACACCACGGATTGAATGCCTTCTGTAAGCAAGTGATTTTCTAAGCACTCTATACATGTTAAATATAACGCCATGAGATATTTTCTACATGTTAAACATTTGAGTAAAGTAAGGTTCGGAAAGTTCTCCTAAAGTTTTTCAAATCACCCATCCAGTAAATGGCAGAGCTGGAATTCAAACCAATATCTGCCTGACTCCAGGACTCATGAAAGAATACTTACCCTCCTTGAAGGCAGGCGCTTTGGCAGTATTGGGGTGAAGCATGTGACATGGCCAATATTCTATCGTGTTTTTTTTTTTGTTTTTGTTTTTTTTTAAATATATTTTATTGATTTTTTTTACAGAGAGGAAGAGAGAGGGATAGAGAGTTAGAAACATCGACGATAGAGAAACATCGATCAGCTGCCTCTTGCACACCCCCTACTGGGGATGTGCCCGCAACCAAGGTACATGCCCCTGACCGGAATCGAACCTGGGACCCTTAAGTCCGCAGGCCGACGCTCTATCCACTGAGCCAAACCGGTCTCGGCTATTCTATCATTTTGACATAGAAAAACTGCTATTTCATCTGGCACCTTTTATTTCATCTATCTTTTTCTTTTAGTTTGAAATGATGACCAAACTAGTCTTTCTGCAAAAATAAATAAAAAGTTGCAGTGAAGTCAGAAGAAAAATTTATGTAGTCCAATTTAAAGCAAGTTGCATGTCTCATCTAGTCTCACCAGAGATGACATCACTGCTCCTAAATGGGGAGGACCGGTCACATGGGAGGCCCTGTTTTTATTGTGATCAGCTGCAGACGATCAGCAAGGATGACCTCATCTGCAGCTGAGGAGGTTTGACCTTTGCCCCTTTAGGCATGTGAAGCAGAAAAAAATGCTTCGCAGGCTGAGGAATGTAAAACAGACAAGCATCCTTCAGCCTGGCAGAGTTTATCAAGCATGTGCTGAGTGCAAACGCTCAGACTTGGACACGATGTAAAAGCCATTAAGAGAAAGAGCAGTGAGTAGCCTGGGAATTGGGTGGGTCCTTTGGCATTTCTTGGTAATACTAGAATAATATATTTTTCATTTTCCAATAATAAAAGATAAGAAGTGAGCCTTTTAAAAAATTATGCTTTTATAAATCTTCCATAAGGTGATGGTAGAATTTAAATTCTCATTGTAATCAGCTTTCATGAGACTATCTTAGACCTAGTCAAATCAATTACTAAGAGGTTAATTGCCTAGTTAAAAAAAATTATGACATACTCTTCAGCTAAATATTTTTACTATTGCAGTGATAGTGAAGTATTGACAATAAGAGCCTGGGTTATCCACTCACATATGCCCAGAAATGTGTGGAAGGCCAGTGGGGGAAGTTGTCTACTGAGGATTCTTTCCCTGGTCGGCTTACTTCACCGAACAACTCACAGACAGAAAAGCTTCCAATGCTACAGATTTTTTTCCTGTTCCAGAGCTCCTTAATAACCAGAAACTGTGTAATACTTTAGGATTTTTGACATTTTCCCCTTGATATAGCACTCACGGGCACCATGATTGGAAGCTCTCAAAGTCATCTTAAAAGAACAGTGAACCAGAAAAATCAGAAAAGATTGTTCCCATCTCCTGGCTGGTAATTGTTCATCAATATCTCCTAAGTCATACAGCCTGTGAGAAGCAGGTTGTCTGTGTTTCACTTGCAACTAATTGGAGAGATGGAAGTCTTCCAAAAGGGTGCTGAAATCTGAAACATGAGATATATTTCTCCCAGGTTAAAAAAAAAAGCAGTTCATTATTCGAATTCTAAGCTGGGCAGTTGCCCAACTAAACGGGCCAAGTCCTTTATGTTTCCTGAATGATTTTTATCTTACCTCCTGCGTCCCACTGTCCAAGGGGAATGTATCACATTCCTTCAAACTGAGAACCTGAGAAGACCCATTGCTTTAAAAGATGAGAGAAAAACAGCTGATTTAGGAGGTTAGTGTTCTAATTATTCACTCCATTTTTATTGTTTTTGTGGTGCTAGTGGTGGTAATTGTAATATTTGTCCAATATATTTCCATTGATAAAATCCTGTCCAAAGTGAGATGTCAAGTGTTGTAAAAAGTGCTTATATTACAGCAATAGTTTTGATAAGTAGAGATTAGAATTTTAGAGAGTTTTCCTTGGTTTTCCCTCAGCATACCAGAAAACAATAGTCACTACAATTTATCATCTGGGTCTAATGGGCCCTTTTAATTTACATATTATAAATTCATTTTTGAATACTTATAGAAGTAAGCATAAAGAGATAGTGTAAAACTTTATTACAGAAAAAGACGTTCAAAAGGTATTACCTTTAGTAGGGGCCCAGTGCATGAATTTGTACACCTTGAAAGGAACTGTGGGCCGAGAGGCTGCAGTGGGCACAGGGTCGGGTCTCAGCCCATCCTCCGCATCCCTGCCTGGCTCCTCCAGCCTTGGCCCCCAGTCCCATCTCTGCGGGCCGCCCCGCTCCCTCCTCTGAAGGCCCCACTTGCATCCCCTGATGGCATGGAGCAATTGAGTCCAGTGCCAGGAGCGGGTGTGAGCGTCAGCTCTGGCACCAGCAGCGGGTGTGAGCTCTGAGCAGGACCACAGTGAACGGGAGCAAAGAATTTTCAGTAACCACCAAAGGCTTGCCCTGATGATAGCAACCGGCACCCCACCTTAGTCTGGTGCCCCCACTCACCTGCTCCACCATCCTGCCGTGGCCAACGCCCACCATGTTCTGTGCACACCCCCTGGTGGACAGCGCACATCTCAGTGACCAGTTATTCAGTCGTTGGGTTGTTCAGTTGTTCTGCCATTCGGTCTATTTGCATATTAGTGTTTTATATATATAGATGTCTTCCCCCTGCCCCTCACTCTTTAGAGTTTATTGGGTTTATAACTGGATGAAATGAATGGATAAATAAATTGTGGTTTATCCATGCTCAGCATAAAAAGGACTAAGCTATTGATATACTCAACAACATGAATATATTTCAAAATTATTATGCTGAGTGAAAGAAACCAGGCCCAAAAGAAAATACATTCTGTATGACTCTTCCAGTTATATAAAATTCATAGAAAATTCAAGCTAATATATACTGACAGGAAGCATATCAGTGGTTGCCTGAGGATGAGGGGAGGAGGCAGGGAAGGACAAGAGGGAGAGATTACAAAGGGGCAAAGGAAACTCTCCCCGGTGAAGGATATAGTTGTTATCTTGATTGTGGTGAAGGTTTCATAAGTGTATACATATGTCAGAGCTTACCAAGTCATACACTTTAAGTATGTGCAGTTTATTGTCTGTCAATTATATCTCAATAAAATTGCTAAATGTATTAACGGAAAACAAAAGGGCTAGGCCCTGGAGGAACAAGGACTTGCATCAGGCCTTGACACAAAAGCCAGAAAAGAGCAAAAGGTAACTCTGCCAAATGACAGGCCTGCGGTTAATGGGTTAATGCAGAACCCTTGAAGGGAGGGCTGCCTGTGGACAAGGAACTAGGTTAGCCAGGTCAAGGGTATTTCACTGGGGGAGTCTTCTAGGAAAGGATTACTCAATTGGGAAGTTTAATGTGAGAGCCTGTCTTAGGCTTTGACCTTTAAAATTAAAACAGTGATTTTAATTCATCAGAGAAAAATAAATATGAATGAGTTCATCTGGTTTATGCCTATGTAGCAAGTAAGTTTAAAGGATCAGGAAATAAACAGATACCACAACATGGAAAATTCTAGGGAAATCTTCACATTCTCTTTTATACATAGGAAAAAACAGCACACAAGGATGAGGGTGTACACCAGAGTTTCTCAGCTTTGGAATTAATGACATTTGGGGTTGGATAATTCTTCCTTGTAAGGGTACCTGTGCATTATAAGATGTTTAGCAGCATCCTGTCCTCTAACCACTAGTACCCTTCCCCCAGCTATGACAACCAAAAGTGTCTCCAGAGATTGCCAAATGTCCCTTGGGGTACAAAATTACCCTTGATTGAGGACCATTGCATTAGATTCTGTAATATGTGATACAAATTCAGAAATTTTAAAGACCCAAGCAATGAATTTAGAAATGTTATTTGCTTAACATCAGAGAAGGTTGAGATCCTTTATATACAAAGAGCTTTTTGAAAACCAATAAAAATGTACAGGTAAAGAAAGAAACAGAAAACCAATAATAATTTTTAAAATTTCAGGTCAGTTTACCACTGATAAAGAGTTTTAAAATTTAGATTACTTCCAAGTTTGGTCCTCTCCACTGTTTAATGTGTTAGGCGAATATTCTCAGATCTCATTGCCTGAAGCATATAGTATGTCAATCAGTGATAGCAGCTGATCATTTCTCAGCCAATAAACATCTGGTAGCATCAAATCTTTCCTTAGCATTCAAACAATAGTAGCCAGTCATTAAACAGTTCTAATGCCCCTTATGTAAAATCTCTTGGGATAACTTTCTTCAGTATTATATTTGAAATAATCTTATGTTAACATTAATCAAATGAGATTTGAGTGACCCTTCCTGATTTAGCCTGGACTGTAAAAAACCCAGAACTAAAAAAAAAAAAAAAAAAAAGCTCAGTCATATACCCATGTGAATAGAGTGTGTGAGAATTATAATGATAACTTCCTGGTTTGTTGGCTTGCGTGTTTTTTAAACTCAAATTTTAAACTCAAGTAAAACAGGCTCATCACTGTTTAGGTTATTTCTGAGTTGCATAAATTCTCTCCATGTTTTTCCCTGCCCCCCTCCCCCCCATTCCACCATTCAATCTTGGCTGCCATAATCAGATCGACAGAAAGTGCAAGCACACTGTTTTTGCATCTGTAGTAGAAACCTTGGCAGCAGACAGTGACTGCTCCGGGTCTGTCAAATAGATGCAGATATTTTCTTCTTGTAATTTTCATTTTGTACTTAAGTCTAAAGCTTTATGGCATACATATATATCAATGCAAACCATATTAAAACGTGGGGGAAACATAATGAATAAATAAACTAATTAGTAAATCTCCTTTTGTTAAAATTACAGTAGGTAGTTCCAATCCTAAATAAAAGCTCTGTAAATGTTTGGAGAAGGCCTCTAAACGTGGATTCTTCAAAGGAACATTTGTATGCAGGCCATTTATAAAAGATATATTGTAGACGTAATCATTTCAGGCCCTTCCACAATGCAGAGAAAGGATTTATCTGCATGCTAATGTGTGCCAAAGGGTAAGTAATTCCTCCCCTTCTTCTCCTGATAAATACTGATCACAAAGCTTAGATTCAATGTCAAATTAATCTCTGAAAACTGGTAGTCAAAGTCACTGCTGGGGAAGAGAAAAGCTTTATGCCTCTAGCTGGGCAGTGGACAAAGCCAAGGTTTCAGTCAAGTACGAGGCTTACATTCCAGCTGTGCAATCATCTCCCTCTGTGACCTCAGTCTATTGATTGCACTTCCACATTCCTATTTCTTCATCTATAAAAAATGACAAGAGAAGTTCGGTGGATGAGGGGGCGGATCTCCATGTTCATATTCAAACTATAGATCAAATGTTATAATTAAAACCACAACACTACCCAGTCCCACAAACCGACAGTAGATGCCATAATATTATATCATTTGTCACTAATTATCTGCTTATATTCTATCTGGTCCAGACACAAAAGCGATGTGTTCTTTAACCAGCACAATAAATCCAACTAGAATGTGCTGCTGACATTGTTCTCTCCCTGCATTCTTTTTAACTCCTTCAAAACAGAATGATCTGTGAGCAGCATGGAAAAAAAAAAAAATGACTGGATATACAGACTGAAATTCTTCTTTTAAGAATGAATAAGTTTAGTTTTAATCCAAACTCCAATTATACTTTTAATATTACTCTTCATCTGAGAATGTGGAAAACAAACTTACTTGGATTATGCTAATTAGCTGAAAAGAGAAAGTTGCTTTTAGTGCAAGTTCTGTGAATAACCAGCTATGTGAACTTGGACAATTATGGCTGATTTATAAAGGAAAATTACATAATCATTATATATATATATCTTATATGCATACATATATATATACATATATATATATCTTATATGCATACATATATATGAAACATATATGTATATAAAACTTTATAAAAACATTGAGAATATTTATAAGATAAAGTTAAAAATCCTTAAGAACATTTTTTTGCATTTTTATTAACTTAGGAACATATTCGCAAAATACTAAGTGAAGAGGCAAAAAATGAGTACAAATTATATGTTTAGTATGATATCATCTGCCAAAACTAAAATTGCTTAAACTAGAAGAAAATTCACCAAAATATTAGCAATAATTGTTTTTATTTATTGCAGTGGAATTGTTAATGATGTTTTCTTTTCACTTTTCTCCACATTATAATATTTTCTAGTACCCATACATTACTGTATAATCAGAAAATAACAAACTATTTTTATTAAAATATATTTAATATACAATATTATATTATTTTAAATTGTGCAGTATATTCAATTTATATACCTAACGAAGTGATCACCATGATAGTCTAGTAACCACCTGTCACTGTACAAATTTATTAGAATATTATTGACTATATTCCCTATGTTGTCCATTATATACCCCATGATTTATTTATTTTATAACTGGAAATTTGTATCTCTCATTCCCCTTCACCTTTTACACACTTCCCCCCACCTTCTTCTGGTCTGGCAGTATTCAGTTTGTTCTCTATATCTATGAGTCTATTTTTGTTTTGCTTTGCTTTGCTTGTTCATTTGTTTTTTAGATTCAACATATAAGTGAAATTAAACAGTATTTGTCTTTCTCTGTCTGACTTATTTCATTTAGCATAATACATCTAGATCCACCCATGTTGTCGCAAATGGAAAAATTTCATTCTTTTTGTGGCTGAGTAATATTTCATTGTAATATATACCAACTTTTTTTTACCTATTAACCAACCAATGAACAGTTAGGTTTCTTCCATACTGTGACTATCTATCTATAGTAATAAAAGAGTAATATGCTAATTAGACCAGGAGACTTTCTGGATGTCCTTCCAGACAAAGCCATGGTGGCGGGGCCGAGGCAGAGGTGGTTAGGGGCAATCAGGCTGGCAGGGGAGAGCAGTTGGGGGTGATCAGGCAAGCAGGTGAGCAGTTAGGAGCCAGTGGTCTCAGATTGCGAGAGGGATGTCCAACTGTGGGATTGATCCTAAACTGGCAGTCGGACATTCCCTGAAGGGTCCCGGATTGGAGAGAGTGCAGTCTGGGCTGAGGGACCACCCCCCCACACACACTGTGCATGAATTTCATGCACTGGGCCTCTAGTATATATATATGAAAGCCTAACTGACCAACCAGAAGCTATGATGCGCATTGACCACCAGGAGGCAGATGCTCAACACAGGAGTGGAAACCACAGGCATGGAAACATGGAAAAGACTGATGGATCTCAGAGGGAAGTGGGGAGAGGGGAGGGCAGGAAGAGATTAACCAAAGATCTTATATGCATACTAGAGGCCCGGTGCATGGATTCAGTGGGGTCCCTCAGCCTGGCCTGCAGGGATTGGGCCAAAACTGGCTCTCTGACATCCCCCCAGGAGTCCCGGATTGCAAGAGGGCACAGGCCAGGTCAGGGGACCCCACCAATGCACGAATCCATGCACCAGGCCTCTAGTTATAAATAATACTGCAGTGAAATTAGGGATACATAAGTCTTTTCAAACTGGTGTGTGTTTTTTCTTCAGAGAGATACCCAGAAATGGAATTGTTTGGTCATATGGTACTTCTATTTTAAATTTTTGAAGAATCTCCATACTGTTTTCTATAGTGTTTGCATCAATTTACAATCCCACCAACAGTGCACACACTTCCCTTTTCTACACATTTTCACCAACACTTATTAGGCACTCTTTTTTATAATAGCCAACCAGATATGTATGAGGTAATATTTCATTATGGTTTTGATTTGCATTGCCATGATGACTAGTCATGCTGAGTATCTTTTCATGTTCTGTTGGCTATCTGTATATCTTCTCTGGAGAATTATCTATTTAAAACCTTTGCCCATTTTTAATCAAATTGTTTTTTTATGTGGATATATAAGATCTTTATATATTTTTGCTATTAACCCTTATATAATATATATCATTTGCAAATATCTGTTCCTATTCAATGAATTATTGCCTTTTCATTTTTCTGATGTTTTCCTTCACTGTGCTATTGCTTTTTTCTTTAATGTAGTCTCATTTGTTTAGTTTTTGCTTTTGTTTCCCTTGCCTTGGAGACATATCCAAAAATATACTTCTAAGAGCAATGTCAGAGAGTTTACTGCCTATGTTTTCTTTTAGGAGTTTATGATTTCTGGCCTTACATTTCAGTTGTTAGTTTATTTTGAATTTATCTTTATATGGTGTAAGAAAGTGGTCAGTTCAGTTTAATATTTTTGCATGTAGTGTCCTGTTGTCTGAACACCATTTACTGAAGAGACCGTCTTTTTCCAGTTGTATATTTTTTCCTCCTTTTTCATGGGGTAATTGGCCATATAAAGCATAGGTTAATTTCTGGGTTTTCTATTCTGTTTCATTGATACATGTGTTTGGTTTTGGCCAGTACCATACTGTTTTTATTACTATAGTTATGTAGTATACTTTGAAATCAGGGATCATGGTAACTCCAGCTTTGTTCTTCTTTCTCAAGAATGCTTTGGCTATTGGAGATTTTTGTGGCAATATACAAAGTTTAGGATTATTTGTTTTTGTTATATGAGAAATGCCATTGGTATTTTGATAGGAATTGCATTAAATCTATAGATTGCTTTGGATAGGATGGACAGTTAACAATACTAATCCTTCCAATTCACGATCACAATATGCATCCATTTATTTTCATCCTATTCCATTTCTTCCTTCATGTCTTAACGTTTTCAGAGACAAGCCTTTCATCTCCTTGGTTAAATTTATTCCTAGGTATTTTATTCTTTTTGATACAATTATAAATGGAAGGGTTTCCTGGATTTCTCTTTTTGATAGTTTGTTAATGTATAGAAATGCAACCAATTTCTGTATATTAATTTTATATCCTACAATTTTACTGAATTCATTTATCAGTTCTAATAATTTTTATCTAGTTTTTAAGGTTTTTTTATATGTAGTATTGTGTCATCTGCATATAGTGATACTTTTACTTTTTACACCAGAGAACAAATAAGATAAACCCCCAGAATGGGGTGCCACATTGGAAGGTGCATGCTGGCCTGGGTGGAAAAATTGAGCTGGCTGGGTCATCTGGGGAATGTCAGGTGGGGCAAACAGTGAACAGGTAATGCAGAGTGTCAAACCTGGGACCCCCATGGGCCAGCTGAGTATAAATAAAGTAAAACAAGGAAAAATGGTGTCTGCCAGTGCTTCCATCTGTTGGAGAGATTCCCAACTAATCTCTGCCAGCTCTGGCACGTGCCCTAAAATTAGTCAATATACCGTTTGACCCAGGTCCTTGTCAAGCTGATTTCTCTGTGCTGGGACTCAGAGTGAGTGAGTTTGTGAGGCCCTTTAAGAGAGGATTCTTGATTTCATACTGTCCAGTATTGAGCTTTCCAGGATGTAAGCCTCACTGGTTTTCAGTACCACATGTTATGGAGTCTTTTCTCACAGGTGCAGGCCACCTAGGCTGGGGAACCCAACCTGGGTATCAGACACTTGCTCCTCAGGTGGGGGCTTCACAGTCGTGATTTCCCTCCTGCGTGTGATACAATGTACCACTGCCACTCTTAGCATGTCAATGTGGTTTTTTCCTTATATCCTCAACTGTACTGAATCTGCTCTGCTAGTCTTCAGATCATTCTCAAAGGCCATTGCTCTATATGTAGTTGTTTTGGATGTTTCTGTTGGAGGAGGTGAGCCCAGGATCTTTCTACTCCGCCATCTTGACCCCCTTCTGAAAATAACAAATTACTTATGACAGAGAATGTGTAACTCCTATGCAGAGAGAATACTTTAGCTTCCATCTGTTAATTCTTCAAACAGTGGTGCAATTATTCCTGAGAATGCTCAGATAATCTTACATACGGCCAACATTTCAGTATCAAAAGATTTGTGATAACCCAAGCCTTACAAAAATCATTTCCTAGTTATTATTTGTTTCCTCTGCTAATGACTACAGTCAATGATGCAGCGATCAGGGTTGGTAGTTAGAGAACAATTGCCCTTGCTGCAGACCAGGAAGCCATCGACTCCTGTAGAAGCAGCAGCAGGGGCATGCTGGGAAACACTTTTTAAAGAAGCCACAAAATGACTTCCTAAATGACTAGAAGTTGTGTCTAGCAAATGTTTCAGCAAACCTCTGTGGCTTTATTACCCAGCCCCCTTCCCATAGCAAACCACCTCCTTCTCACACAGAGGAGTGATAAGCAGTCAGCTCGGGAGCTGCCACAACTGCACACATGCTCCGAAAGAGCTCTCCAGTGTCTTTCTGAAATGTATGCACGGAGCTCTTTTCTGGTATCACTATGACCCATTTCCTCACTTACAATACTGTGTTTATCAAGTACCAAGTACGTGCCAAAGCCAGGAAATTAAAAAAAAAAATTATCTCTTCATTTGTAATGTAAAAGTTTAAAACAAGCAAAATTTGACTCAATCTGGCAATTAGTATCTTCAAGTTATAATTTTATGTTTGCTTCAAGGGATTATATAAAGAGGTTGCATTTTAGAGTCAAAAGGACCTAAACTTGAATCGTGACAAAAATATGTATTAGTGGTTTGACCTAGGTAATTCATGTAACCTTTTTGAGCTCTGATTACTTATCTACAATGGGGATAACAAGACTAATAACATTTAAAATCCCTGCCAGATTATTGTGATTCTTGGTAATTATTATTTGCCTTTCTTGTTACTAACATATGTTAATTAACAATTAAACATAATAATAAAACAATATTATGAAAAATATTATTACAACTTCAAAAGCACATGAAAAATAGAATAATCAGTTTATCTGATCAGAGCAGTATGCTCCTGAGGAAATTTGATGGAGAATAGCCCATTAGTCCCTCAGTTACTTATAATAAACTGAAATCATTCCAGACCTTTAAATTGTGTTTTATGTATTTCTGACAGAGGCACTAATTTTAGCATACAAGCTCCCCAAATAGGTTACTGACCTAAAATAGGGTACCCTACCAGAACCACTTCTCTATGATCAATCCAAACTACTAGGGGGGGGGGGGAGAATCTCACAAACTATTGAATTTTGGCTAAAAGCAGAAATAGGCAATCAGCTCAACCAGCTTGAACCATCCTCATCAAGGAAACAAGTAAGAAGATTCTCCTTGTGTCCTCAATCATTGTTTTTTACATGGCATGAGATAACCTACATGTTTCTGAATGAAAATAGAAGAGATACTTTCTGAAACAGAAGAGACACATTCCATATTTAATGCTATTTGATTTTGTTGAAGGTAAGAGTATATAGAGCAATGATATAAGACTGTGTCATGGAGAAGACTGTAGATTCCAAGCTGAAATATTTGTATTTATGCCATCATTATTTCATTTAAGTCTTGCAACATATGACCTGAGCATTTTAGAGAGGAAAACAAAATAGATAACTATTAAGGTACTTGACCAAATTTACCCTGCAAGAAGGCAGAGTTGACACTCAGTTTCCTGATTCCTAGGCCAGGGTTGATTCCCACCATCCCGTGTAACTTAACAGACTTCTTTCCAATGGACTAAGTTCAATAGTTGGCAGACTGAAATAGAGAAATTTTCTTATATTTATTACATTGTTTTGTTATACAGTCCTGTGGCATGTGAAATGACAAATTTGTTTTGCTAACTGCCTTGGAGTTAGTATAAACAATAGATGTCAACAGGTATATGAAAAAATACACAAAGAAATCATATGTGGATACTAACTAAAGATCACTTGGATGATAAAGTAAATCATCAAGATTTCCCTTTCTAGCAAAATGAGCAAACAGGAAAATATGGCTTACCAGGTTGATGGTTTCCCCTCACCTGCAGATGAATTATTTTACTTCCCACATATTTTCTGCCATAAAATGCTTGATATTCAGATTAATTCAAATGTGGGATGCCCACTGTTTGCTGTGAGTAGAAGAGAATTCTAACTCTGTTCACAATTCGTCATCTGTGTTTTTCAAGCAATGATAGGATCTAGAGCAAGGAAATATCTGCTAAGTCAGTGGTCGTCAAACTCATTAGTCAACAGAGCCAAATATCAACAGTACAACGATTAAAATTTCTTTTGAAAGCCAAATTTTTTAAACTTAAACTTCTTCTAACGCCACTTCTTCAAAATAGACTCGCCCAGGCCGTGGTATTTTGTGGAAGAGCTACACTCAAGGGGCCAAAGAGCCGCATGTGGCTCACGAGCCGCAGTTTGCCGACCACGGTGCTAAGACATTGAAGTGCCATCTATATGCCCCTGTATATACTGTTTCAGGAAAGCCAGGCCCGGACTATTCCTGACCTATATAGCCTTCTTTTCCTCATACATGAAATTGCTTGATCCCCATCTGCAGACTCTGCTTCTTACTCCCAGCTAAGAGGCCAATCCTTATATTTAGCATAAAAGACATACGTAATGCCAGCTCTCTACCCTAGCATTCATCATCTTGTGCTATTTGTTCCCAGTTAGGTCATAAACTTTTGTTCCAGTCTCTAATTGTGAGCAATTAGAAGGCAGCAACCATGTTTTGTTTTATTTTATTTTATTTTTTTATTTTATTTTATTTTATTTTATTTTATTTTATTTTATTTTATTTTATTTTATTTTATGTTATTTTTCGTACCCTCAGACCCTAGTATACTAATGGCACACAGTAGTTATTTAGTATATGTTTGTTGACTGACTGACTGGACTGAGCCTGTGTCTTGGTGAAACTCAGCCACCATCAGTTTGATGACTCAATCCCATTTGTTACCTTCCTAGTATTCTAGCTCTTCCAGGATTCATGGCCTTTCTTTACTCCTGGAAATTCACTCACAGACCTTAATTTCTATCCTTGAGCCTCATAAGTGACACATTTTGGACAAAGGTACAATTTGCTACCTTGTTGGCTCTCCAAATGTCAACTCTTCCTATCTTCAACATCACTCTGACCTTCTGACTTGCCAGGACATTGCATCAGCCTAGGTGAAATCACATGAGGGCTATCTTCTCCGGGATATCACTTTGGTGAATGTAAGGTGTACTACTAGATGTCTTTTGCTTATCAATTTTGCATGACAATTGATAAGCAGAATTACTCTTTTAAAAAATGATTTACATCTTACCCATTCCACTTACTCATAAAACCTGTGACTATCCAAATTATATCAGGGTTTCATGCAGTAATCTGTCAAATGCTGCAAAGAAATAAGCAAACTACATTTTATTTATCAAAATAGAACAATTAAGTCACCTCAAAACTTCTCATTTTCCTTAACAAAGTTGTTTGTATGAATGTGTGTGTGCATGCATGTTAGTATGTATGTTTGGTTTTTGTTTGAATGAGTTAAACAATTATCTCTACCCTCTACATTTTTTTCCAGTTTAAACAACAGGTCAGTCAACAAATTACCTTATATTGAAAGTTTTAACCTTAAGCTCTCGCTTAATCTTATTTTCCATAGAGTCAAATAGCCTAATGGGCTGAAGCAAATAAGTTTGGAAAGTTCCTTTAGATTAATTCATCAATGACTCAATTCATCAAGGAATCTGCAAATCCCAGTGTCTGGGCCATGACCATTAGAAACTCACCTCTAAGAAAAACCAAACCAAAGAATAACCTCTGCTAGTTTGCTAACTATAAACAACAAGACAAATGCTTAGAAAAGTCCCCGGGAACTTGGGGAAAAAAAATCAGAGAAATTTGTTACCTTCACAAAATAATGGACAACATTGTCATCCGTTTTTCAAAATTATTTCTGAGTCATTGAGTAATGAGTTGTTTTAAGAGCATTTTTGCTTGCTAAGAGGAAGCTGACTCAGGGTTTCACAGACAAGTTGGTGCCAAGGTGAGGCAGGGCAGTGCTTCCATTTATCTACCTCGATGCTCCAGTTCTTTGGAAAATTGGCTTAATCTTCCTCAAAGGTTCACATTAGCAGAAGGGTCACGAGGTCATGTTTGTTCATCTAACACTACATCCTGCTGCTGCAATGGCAAGCAGAGAATTCCTCAGAGGAAAGGGTGATGTTCATAACATTTCTTGTTAACAATGAGATGAAACACTCCAGTGAAAATATTTTTTCTAACATTTCTTCCCTGCATGAGAATATATGAGATTACATTTAATATTTAAGGATAAAGGAATATTACAACAATTTTCTCCTCTTCAACTTCAAAATCAAACTGGGTCACAAAATGTTAAAACTGGGTAATTTTGGTTAGGTCAGCTTTTGCCAGTATCTTGATTTAAAGTGCAGGGAAAGTAAACTATTGAGTTCATATAAAATTACATTTAAATTTATCTTCATAACTAATTAATATAGCAAGTCATAAGAGGAGAAAGATGGATGTAATCATTTGATTGCTTTTAAATGCCCAAATGCTTCCTTTTGAAGTAGATCATACTCTTTTCTCACATGTGGAGGAAAGAAAGCCTCCTTTTCCCTTTTTCTGGGCATGTGAGGTGTCTGTCACTGGGGCTGGGCTGGAGGAATATTCTGAAGCATTTAACCATGGTTGCCCATGACCCACAAAGCACAGGAACTAAACAACCACAATCTATAATACTTTGTACAATTTTGCCAATAATATTACATCAGTACATATTGTTAAATACCTTTATACTGCTCATTCAGAGAGTGTAACAAAATTTTAAAATTTACCCACTGATTGATCCTTGGCCTTTACCCTTGAAATTGAGCTAACATGCACATTGGCTTCCTATATGGGGGATCAGAGGCAGCTCTGTAACAAGCAGCTGATAGTCCCTCTCCAAAGAAAACGATTTGAAGTGCTGAACAAATAAATGACACCGACATCTCTCAACTGTAACAGGAATAGGAAATGACTGAGTAACTTTCAGGTTCTCTGAAGACAGAGGCAGAAAGGTAAGGTCAGGACTCGACTTTTAATGTATCCCACCTTTTCCCTCAATGTTCCAAAGGAAAAGCCTGTTAGAACAGGAAGAAAAATTAGGACAAGATCAGAGATGATTAAAAGAATGGACTTGTGAGAACATAATAAAAGCACTGGTGCAATAAGAGCAGTGTGGCCATGTGTATTGAAGAATATAAATGGAAAGGAGACAAAAAAAAAACTATCATATGTAAGAATGGTGTGACAAAAAAAGGTGAGATTTATTAATAATAACAATAGTTAAATTGGTGTACTCTGCTAAATGCTATACAGGCACTGTCGCTTTTAATCTTCATGACAACCTGGAGAGGTAGGTGTTACTATTGGCTCCATTTTGTACGTGAGGAAATAAACACATAAAGAGTTAAGGTGATTTGCTCACACAGCAGGGAATTAGTGTAGCTGGGATTCAAACCTAGGCTGTCTGAACACAGAGCCCACTCTTTTACTAGTAATCACAGCACCATATTGCTTTGGAGTCTCGCTTTTTTTTTTGTTTTACTAACAAGCTATGTGATAACATCCACCTGCCTCAGTTTTCCTCAAAAAATGCAGTGTGATACATTCTGTGTGTTTGTTTATGAGCTTGACAAGGTGGAGCACTTTTCTGAAAGGTAGTGTTGCATAGTGGTTAGGGTAGATCTGAAGTCAGAATGGCAGTGTCCAATTTCCAGGTCTGATCTGCCCTAGCTATCTGTGTGACCTTGGCCAAGTTACATAACCTCTCTGTGCCTCATCTTCCTCCATGGTAAAATGAGGGTGTGAATAATTCCTATACCATGGGTGTATTATGAGAATTAAGTGAGTTGTTATTGGTAAAGTGGTTAAAACAGTGACTGGCACATAACTAGTACCAAAACATTTTGGTTAAGTATATTTTAAAAATCTGAATAGGGTAAAGCAAAAAGTGTTTAAGCCAGTACAAATTGACAACTTGCTGCTTAAGAATCAATACTGACTCTCTATATAGCCCATGTTGGCCCTCTGCTAATTGTTTTAACCAGAAATTTGACCTAAAAAGCCAGCATCTTCTTAAAACAACTTCTGTAAAGCATCTCAAATATGGTCATCAGCACTCAGTTCTTTTCCTCCTTTCAACATCACTTTCTTCTCTGTTGTCTCTCTTCTCAGGCTGGTTTCACCTGTGGGGTGGTTTTCAGTACCTACAGGTCTCCATCATTCTTCAGCTATACCAGTAAAGGAGATCCTTACTACCAGTCTATACAACCAAGTCCCAGAACTGACTCTCATTGACCTGAATTGTGTCACTTGATGAGCCTGGAACCAAATACTGTAGCCAAGAAATTGAATGTGCTGATTGGCCAGGCCCAAGTCACTCAGCCAAGGAGAGGTAGAGTCAGTCTCACCCAAACCATATAAGTGGAGAGTGGAAGAAGGATTATATCTTAGGGAAAATAAAGGTGTTATCATGAGAAGATGGGGTAACTGATGCTAGGGAGATGAGACAATAAATCTCTATCACAATGGCCAATAATATTTTTTGCCACAAAAAAATTTGCACTGAGAAATAGAAAACTTGTGTACATATTTTGAAAAATTATGACAAATGCTTATGCCAAGGTTAAGAAACTCTCATGATTTTGTTCCTATGGAATTCGCCCCCTGCTGAAAGAAAAGATGCCTTTCATAAACTGAAACTTTTTAAGAAATTTTTCACTTTTTAATTTTGTTAACTATTTGCAAATCTTATTTGGAAACTCCATTAACCTTGTTCCTTTTAGTTCTCTTATTAATGGCAAATGAAAGATAAACTCAATAAAAGCATGGAAGACCAACAGACTTGTTGAAAGTGCAATAAGTTTACTGTTTTGTTTTGTTTTAATTTTTCCATGATGACTCCTGGGAAAGAACCACTGGGATTTATGTTTCTTTCCAATCCTTCCCTCCCCAGAGTGAGATCATAGCTTATTCTGTTCTTATGCATTTTCTTTACATTAATACCCTCTTTCCACTCAAACACATTAAATACATCCACAAAAATCTTAGTTAGGGTGAATAAGCAAAACCTTAATGTCAAAATTCATATAGGAGAAATGTTGCTATTTTATCTTCTTAAAATTGAAAGGAACAATCATTAAAAAGCCAGTTTTAGTTTCATGTCATGAAATCTTAGTGTAGTTCAACAGAAGCACAAGATAAAAGTGGTATTTGCAAATTCCCTGTATTTCATACTGTGGTTAATGTTGTCATGCAGTCTTATCTGGGAATTTTTCTGTACTCTCCAATGGCAATCGTCACATTTTAAAATGCTATCTTCTACAGTTGTTTACCTCATCCTTTTGCTAAGTCACTGGAATGATATTTCTAAAGAGTTACTTTAGATAAAACTTGTCGTTGACCTTATTTCAAAAAAGTGTAGGCCATTTTATAAGCCATGGTAAATTCTTCACAGCACAAAACCAATATGACATATTGTCTTTGTGCAATGATGACCTCTGAGCCTGTGAAGTGTAATAATCTGCTCACAAGTCCTCAGCTCCCTACTGAGCCTCCCTGATGAGCATGCACTCCCACGTGCACACTCGGGAGGTAGTCCTTGCTCTGACCTTCTCCACATCTTGTTCTCAAGTGAGGTGTAAGAATTGTTGAGTGCAGAGGTGTTAGTCACCTGGCTCTGATGTGTGTGTGTGTGTGTGTGTGTGTGTGTGTGTGCGCGCGCGCACGTGTGTGTGTTATCTCCCTTACTATACATATCTTTCCACAGGCAGAACATAACAAATCCTATCTAATAAAGAGGGAATATGCAAATTGACCATCATGCTATCACAAAGATGGCGACTCCCACAGAGGAGGCAGGGTTTCTGTAAAACAAGATGGCTGTGCCCACAGCGGAGGCGGGGTTTCCAAAACACAAGATGGCTGCACCCACAGTGGAGGCGGGGTTTCTGAAACACAAGATGGCTGCACCCACAGCGGAGGCCGAGTTCCCATAACGAGCCTTAATGAGCAATCAGCAGGGACCTGAGGCTGTGTGGTGCTGGGCCGGGGCAGGGGACCTCAGGCCATGTCCCCCACCCGGCGGGGCTTGACTGGGGACCTCAAGGTGCACCCCCTGCCCCAGTGCTGGGCCGGGGGACCTCAGACAGCTCCCCCAGGACCTCAGGCCATGCCCCCCACCCCAGTGCTGGGGGACCTGAGGCTGTGCCCCCTGCCTGGCGGGGCTTGACAAGGGTGGGGCCGGCTAGGTCTGGATCTCGCCCAATGGGAGTGGGGCCACCTGGGTCTGGGTCTTGCGTGATTTTGAGGCACCGCGGGTGGGCGGGGACTTGACTCTGGGTCCCACGGCACGCCCCAGACTCTGACAGGAGGAAGATTTTCATATACATTTTACTAATTTTCTTTCATCTCTGACACTTCTATTATAGAGAAAAGGCAAATAGCAATATTGAAATATTTCCTCTAATTAATTCCCTTTTAATGTGCACGAATTTCGTGCACCAGTCCACTAGTATGTTTATATTTTCCTATGAACAGAGAAAAAAACTTATCCAAATTTCTCAACCTCATGCAATTCTGTAGGTGGTTTAATCAAGCCCAACCTCCAATTCCAAATCTTGCCCCCAGAAAGGTCCATTATCCATTATCCCTCTTTTTGTTGAGGGCAAAATGGCTCAACTACTTGCTCAGCCACAGTTTTCTCCCTCTGATGCCTCTGGAATCTCTGTTTCATAACCTTCAGCAAATGCCTCATCTAGGAAACCACCTTAACTTTCTTGGGGGATGAAAGGACAAGAGTAGGAATGATGTTTTGTGTGATTTATTGGCATGTAATTCACAGAAAGTAAATGGTTAGAATAATTTTAAATGATGTGTTGGGAATCCTGTCTTGCCTCTTCATATTTCTTTTACAGAAACTGAGGTCCCCAGGTCAATAGCAAGTTCTTCAGCACAAACACAGGAATAATCCTGATGTTTTGAAAATTCTATTGCCATGTTCTCTAAGTAAGCATTCTTTTTTGAGACAGAGAGCTTACCTGGGAAAAGTCATTCTAAAATATGTATTCATTTTTTTAAATGAAGCAACAAAGGAGGTTTGCTTTTTTAACACCACACAATTAATAACCTCAGGGCTGCTATGAGAAAAGCAATGCCCTTGAGTGTGCCAATTGATATCAGTGACAAGCTGGAAGCAAAGGCAACAAAAAAATGGAAGAGGATGAAGGCTGTGGGATCTGAAGAGGAAAGGGAAGTAAAGAGGAAGAAAGAGAAGAGTTTAAAGGGAAGAAAAAAGGAAAGTGGAAAAAAGGAAGCAATGAAAGGATGTAAATATAGCCTACATAAAAGTATCCTTGGAAGTTTAAATAAGCAACTGTTCACAAAGGGAGGGAGGGCCTGACCTCTATGCACAGGAAACATGACACAGTTCTCAGACCTATGTATAGATATGGCATTATTTTTCAGTTTAGATTAAGTCCAGAGATTTGTTTCTATAGTCCAAATCTAAGTATATAAAGTCGTTCCACTGTCACATTACAATTCAAACACACACACACAAAATAGTCATACGTACTTATCTTCCTTCCTGAATAGGAAAGAATAACTTCCTGAATAACTCAGTTCACAAACCATTATATGGGGTCTTAGTGAGCTAGTAGTTCATGTGGGGTGGGTGGAAGGATGGGGTGCAGGTCCTGGCAACTGGTAATAGCTCAAGTGGCTAAGGGGAGCATTTCCACAGAGGGTGGTAGTAACTAGGCATAGGGTCAGGAGATTGAGTACATACAGTAATTAAGTAAATATATTGAGAATATATGAGAATAATGGGAATCAGCTTTCTCACTGTCATATAAAGGCCAAAAACTAGAATGAATCCTGTGGTGTTAGATTGAATTTGGAGGTGTTGGCATAAACACTTAGAGAAAAAGAGACGGGGAGAGAGAGAGAGAGAGAAAATATTGATAGATGATAGATATGGATAGATAGATGATAGATAGATAGATAGATAGATAGATAGATAGATAGATAGATAGATAGACAGACAGAGAGAGAGAGAGAGAGAGAGAGAGAGAGAGAGAGAGAGAGAGAGAGAGGGAGAGATAGATAGATAGATAGATGATAGATAGATAGATGATAGATAGATAGATAGATAGATAGATAGATAGATAGATAGATAGATGATTGATAGATAGATATGGAGAATGAGATGCTGTTGTAGCCTGCCTCTAAAGTGGCCTCAAATGATCTTGCCTCCAGGTATTAATGCCTTTGTGAAGTCCCCTCCCATACTAAATGGAGTTCACCTGTGTAAGCAACAGGATATAGTGGAAATGACATAGTGAGACTTTTGTCATTAGGTATAAAAGACATTCTGGCTTCCTCACTCTGGGGGAGGCAAGCCACCATGTTCTGATGACACTCAAGCAGCCCTGTGACAGTAGCAAATGAGGCCTCCTTCCAAGAACCAGTCCCAGGCTGCCAGACATGGGAGTGAGCCACCTTAAAGGTGGATCCTCCAGCCCCAGTCAGGCCTGAAGATCACAGTCCTGGCCAACATTTTAACTGCAATCCCATGATAGGCTCTGAGCCAGAACCACCCAGCTAAACCACGTCTGAATTCTGGCCCAACTATGAAGTAACAAATGTCCATTGTTTTAAGATGCTAAGTTTTATGTGGCAATAGATAATTAATACACTTGTGAATGTGTGTATGTATTCAGAGCACATACTTACATCTGTTCCCTAGCTCTATCCATTGACAGGGTCTGGGTTCATTGACATGTCAAAACCAAAGAGCATATCAAATGTCCAGATATTGGTTTTTAAATACAATTTTCCACTAAAAGGAACCAGGAATCCTTGGAGAAGTGACTGGCTAGCACAAGAAAAATTAAGATCAGCATGAATATTCTACTCAATAGAATAAGAAAATTGTCAAGCAATTATGGAAGCTATCTTGAAAGGATTCACACTAGCAAATCTGGGCCAATCTGACCATCAGAATGGATAATGTCAGTAAAAGATTATAACCCATTGAATAAAACAGGAATTCATAAGTCCACACTGATATAAATAAATAAGTGAAAAAACAAATTTGAAGGAATAAATTCCTCATAGTAGAATGCCAACCAATAAACCTGGGAAGAATGGTTAAATTAGAAAATAACTATTTGGCAACTACCAAAATAATACTTAATTCAGCCAAGAAATAGCAATAGGTGCTAATATTAGTGAGTGCAAGTTTGATGAGGAATGGAATGTTTACACAGTCTCAACTATCCACAAAATGCTTATTAATCACAAAAAAGCAAAGAACAGTTTTTCAGAAGAGAAATCTGGCAGACACTGCTAAAACAAATAATTAAAATTAACATCACCTTATAAGGGGACAAACTGAACACATGTGCCACCTAGTTGGCTGCAATAAGAACACAAAATCATTACTGTAGTATTCCAGCCCTAAAAGGGACACAAGTTGAATCTAATCAAAAGGAAATATTAGATAAACCCAAATTTAGAGACATTTTGTAAACTAATTTGACAAATTGTCAAAGTATAAAATTTTAAAAAGACTGAAGAACTGTTCCTGATTAAAGGGGACTACAGAGATATGACATCTAAGTTCATCATGTGATCCAGGATTAAATTCTGTTTACTATAAGGAACATTATTGTGACAAATGGCACAACTAGAATGATATCTGTGATTTAAGTGGTAGCAATGTATTACTGTTAATTTCCTGACTTTGATGATGTTACTGTGGTCATGGAGTACATTATACTTATTTATAAAAAATACACACTAGAGTATTTGGTGGTTATGGGGCGTCTTATCAACCACTTGCTTAAATGGTTCAGAATGAAAAAACTCTTCAAACTATTTTTGTATGTTTTTAATTATTTCCAAGAGGAAAAAAACATAATACCAATCTGAAAATTACAGCTCCCATTTGGCAGAAAATATAAAGGCCGTTTAGAGAGATACACAATACTAAATTTAAAAAAAAAATCATAGAAAGGTTCTGCATAGCAGAGATCATACGCAGGTAAAGTGCCAACAACAACAGCAGCACCAAAAGAGAAAGCAGATACATGGAGAGAAGATTCAGAGTCATCCACTGAATTATTAGTGTCCCAAGAGGAAACAGGTAGTGTGTCAAAATTGATTAATTTAATGAGAGTTTTTATGTATACAAAGCAACATTTGCAATGATGTGAATTATGTATGTAACCATACTTCTAAAAGTTAGTAATAGCCTAATACCCACACTATTATGAGGGGAGGAAGTAGTTCAGGAATTCAGAGAAAGAATCATGCCTTGAGAGAATCATGACTCTGTTGGAGGGACACAGCAACTGGAGGAAACCTTGCAGAAAGGGTGCCAGAGCCTCCCCTCCTTCCCTCCCTGCAATCTACTGCCAGAGCTACCCACTGGCAAACCTCAACCAGAAAACAGTGGGCATGTGTCAGCCTGTCTGGGCAGAAAGCCAGGTATAGAAGAGTTGAGGGTAAATGGGGGGTGGGAATGGGGTCAATGGAAGAGATCTGGCCTATCTACCTTAAATATATGAAATTAAGAACAGCAATGTGTAGCTCTGTAAAAGTAACTATTGACAAGGACTCTCTATTTAAAATCTTTGAGAAAAATTTAGAAAGAGATACTAAAATTTTTTAAAATATATTTTATTGATTTTTTACAGAGCGGAAGAGAGAGGGATAGAGAGTTGGAAGCATCGATGAGAGAAAAAACATTGATCAGCTGCCTCCTGCCCACCCTCTACTGGGGATGTGCCCGCAACCAAGGTACATGCCCTTGACTGGAATCGAACCTGGGACCTTTCATTCCACAGGCCAACGCTCTATCCACTGAGCCAAACCGGTTAGGGCTAAAATGTTTTTTAATTGAAAAAAATTAACCATTCCAATCCCATTAGGTAGGTCATCAACATCAAGGGACACAAAAGTCATTGGATGGCTCAAACCTGTATGACGAAGTACAGCTAACAGAGAAAAAAAATCTGGGAAGCAACAGGTACCTACAAGTTTTATAAATTCCCTACTGAGAAGAATTGAAAGTAAGTATCAAAATAGTTTGTAAATATAATTTTGCTTAAATTATCTGTTTAGTAAACTGTATAGAGTACTCATAACTTTATGCAGATTCAACCCTTTCCCTATACAGGTGCCCATTTTTTGAAAGTTCCAGTTACACCACTTCACTGTTATGAAGGACCTGCATTAGTACTTGTTTTCGATAACAAATTTAAAGAGGGTTTTTTGCTTTTATGAAAAAAGAAGTGGGGGGAGAGCAAAAGAAGTGTTCAGCACTAGTTTTGCAGTTAGTGGGTACAGAGATAGCGCACAACCTGAGCCACAAGGGTGGTGCCACCAAGCTCCTTCCCAAGAACCACACTCAGCCTCCATCATCACACTGCCGCAGTTTCTGAACTATGTCTCTGTGAGAATATGGGCTTTATCTCAATTGACTTTGTTTATCCTTTCGCAAGAAGTGTCCTAAGGTATCAGAAAAGCCTAAGAGAGCTGGTAAGGGTTGTTATACTTAGTGTAAAACTGGACATGATTAGGCATGAATTGGGTATGATTTTATAGGTTATTTGTGGAGTCTGAAAATGCTCAAAACATTTTCCATATAAATTAATGGTAGTTGTGCCCTGACCGGTGTTGCTCAGTACTTACAGTGTTAGCCCATGCATCAACGGGTCATGGGTTTGATTCCAGGTCAAGATCAAGGGCACATATCTGGGTTGCAAGTTCAGATCCTGGCCCCAGTCAGGGTGCATGTGGGAGTCAGACAATCGATGTGTCTCTTTTACATCGATGTTTCTCTCTCTCTCTCTCTCTCTCTCTCTCTCTCTCTCTCTCTCTCTGTCTGTCTCTCTCTCTCTCCCTTCCTCTTCCTCCCTCCCAGCCTCCCTTCCACTCTCTCTAAAATCCAATGGAAAAAATATCCTTTGGTGAGGATTAAAAAAAATTTTTTTAGTTAATGGTAGTTGCTTCTTTGCTTTACATCATTTCATATTACAAAAGGTTGCAAAGGAATGCTCTACTTTCAAACAGCAGGGGAATGCTGTAAAGTTTGAAAGCTAAAACCTCTCTGGGTATATAAATGTGGATTGAGTAAATTCCATCATTAAATTGCAATCAACAGTTTTTACCCAAAATTGGCAAATAAAGGTCTATTCTCAAAAAAATGTTGCCTTAATATAAATGTGGATTGAGTAAATTCCATCATTAAATTGCAATCAACAGTTTTTACCCCAAATTGCCAAATAAAGGTCTATTCTCAAAAAAATGTTGCCTTAACAAGGTTTCTTCCTGGCTGATTGTGTCAAACATTCTTTATAGAGAAGACAAGTTTAGAAAACCAAAACAGTGAGCAATCAAGTAAATCTGTCTCAAAGGTTTCCTCAAATTTAAAAACACTTAAAACAAAGAAGTAAAAGTTATTTTTAAAAAGTGGTCTATGATAACAATACTTTTGGTCTCTATGGTGATCTTCAATAGTCTTTATACCCATTATATTTCATCTTTATTATAATATTTTTATTTTTTCTAAGAACACTGAGGAAAATTCAGGACATATTAGCCACATTTTACAGATGAAAAAATAAAACCCCCATAGCTAGTAAGTAGCAGAGACAGGGTTTAAATTCAAATTTTCTGAATCCAAATCAAGTGAATTTCCCATTATATAATTCTACCTATAATTAAATCCAGAAGTACAATGAAGCCACTTTACTTATTTTCTAAGAATACTTTATAGTTCATTGTACTCTATCATAATGAAGAGTTTTCCTCAAAAAAGAAAAATGGAGGAAAGGAGGGAAGAGAGTGAGAAAGGGAAGGAATGTATAGGATCGTACTTGAAGGACATAAATCTAAAATTCATTTTCAGAGAGAAAGCTTTACTTTGGAAGCAAAGTTAAAAATAGCCCCTGGTGGTCCTTCTCCATATTTTTTTTTTCTGTAGCTCCAGGCTGTTATACACGTGACACTAATATAATATTGTATTTCAACTATAATTAAAAGTATATTTTTAGGCCCTGGCCATGTAGCTCAGTTGGTTAGAACATCATCCTAATATGCCAAGGTTGCAGGTTCGATCCCTAGTCAGGGCATATACAAGAATCAATCTATGCAACCAATGAGTCTCTCTCTCTCTCTCTCTCAAATTAAAATAAAATAAAATACAATTTTTAAAAGGGGAAAAACGTTCTTCAACAGGCATTTGTTAAGCTCCTGTCATTAAGGAAACAATGATGAGAAAACACGGTATCAGTCAGCATGGAATGAAATATATTTCAGTGATAAGCAACCACCCACTACCAGTGACTTAAAACTGAATTTATTCTGAGCTCTCCCTACATGGCTGTTGTGATTTGGTTGGGTCTCTGCTTTACGTCAACCCTCACTCTTAGAACCAGGCTAATGAAACAACTTCTATCTGGAACACTGCTGGTCGCTGAGACATTGGAAACAAGAGTAGACAACAAAATTGCATACTGCTCTTAAGGAGTCCATCTGGAAGAAACACATATCCTTCTCTTCAATTTTATTGCCCAAAGCTCAAATGGCCAAAGCACATGACCACTCTAACTCCAGGGAAATAGAGAAGTACAACATCCTGGGAAGGAGAACTGGAAATATTTGTTGAACAGAACTAATGACTCCCAGACACCTGCATACTCCTAAAGTAGCTACCAGGGCCAGGGACAATTAGGGCTCATCAACCATTGCACGTACTTCATTATGTCCCCTCAGCCTCTCTTGTAATTCGGTTAGTGCTGAATGACTAGTTAAGGCAAATGAGCCATGAATAGAAGTGATATTTATAACTTCTGGGCCTAAGGAGTTGAGAATTGGTGTGCCATTCCACCTTTCTCTTCCTGTGACAGGGGAACTTCAAAAACTAAGTGTTCCCGGTGGTGTTACAAGATTAGTGGAGCCTCCATTAGTTCCCTAAGTGACTATGTGGAGGACCTCACCTCTGTCTACCAACTCTTTCTGGACATACAATGTGAATAGGATTAACCTTTGGTTGTATAAGTGCTCAGATTTCAGAATGTCTGTAGTGACAGCTAGCATTAATTATCCCAATAAAGAAACTAATACCTGAATGTAGGGTGATGGTACAACAAAAACCTAAAATATGTGAACCTGTTTAGTGGGTAATGAACAGCACGGAAACTGATACCAGAGGTTAAAAATATGTGTTTTGCAGTGGTAAAATATTTGGTGTAACTCTTACTGGACAGCCCCCTGAGTCAAAGTAGGGAGCGATCCCCTTTTCGGCTCTTGTCAATCTCCTAAAAAAAAAAAAAAAAGATTTCAGATGAGTGACAGCAGCATTGAAGTAAAGCAAGAGAGTTTATTAAGGAAGCAAGGCAAACAAACTTTTTAAAACTACATTTGGCATATACTGCCAGGGGGCAGCCTAACAAGTCTGAGCATGCCCCGATGGAGGTACAAGGGGTTTTATACCCTTCCTCCTACAGGTTTCAACGTTTTTTCTGCTGGATATCTTGGATAGCAGACTAGGTTTCAAAGACCCCTTCTACATTGTTTTGGCTTATCTTAGAATGTTTGCACATACATCTGGTCATCTTGTTTGGCAAGTCCTAAAATAGCTGACTTCTTTGTTTAAGTGGGTCAGATAAAACTCTCCCTTCTTTCCCCCTTCCCCTCCTCCTGCCTTAGCAGCTATCTTTTCTGCCTAGCATTCCCCAAGCGGTATTTGTCCTTGGGTTTAGCTGGTGCAAATAGTATTAATGGGTCTTTGTTCTATTTTTTTCTCTGGCCAGGGTGATTTAAGCTACGTATTCTCTGCTTTGGAGAAGATAAGGTCTTGTGATTCACAAGCTGGCTGCCCAAATTGTTTGGCCTTGTCTAATTTCCTTGTCTCAGTTTCTCCATTCCACTTGCCCAGGAATTTTCCTAGCTTCTTACTATCCTGCCCCAGTACTATTGCATGCAGAGACTTGGAAGTCATCTCCTATGGCTCTTTAGCCAGGAGTTTCAGAATAAAATGGTGGGAAGCAGAGCATTAGTACTATGTATTGGTGGCTTTTTGTTGCATTTACCAAAAAGAAGTGAACTCAAAAAAAAATTAACCATTTGAAAACAGTCTTAAAGAGAATTATTATGGGCAGACAGAAATCTGAGGTCTCCCACGTTGGAAAGTCAACTGCTCCTACGCTTGCAAAGTAAGTAACAGGACTAAAAAACGCTTTGAGTGACAAACATGGAATAAACATTCTTGGTTGAATAAAGTGCTACCAGGCAAAGCCAGATTAAAGTTGTAATTTTCCCATTTAAATTCAGTAGCCCTAAGTCATCTAGAGAAAGAAAGATGTTTACTGGAAGTAAACAGACCAGAAGCCTACTTTTAAGGCAATGAATTGCCAAAGAATTAGGAACATTGACCAAAAAAAGCATTTGACTTAAAGCAGTTCTTGGTAAGACTTCCTTGACCAGAATGAGCTGAGAAAGCTATTCAACCCCCATTTCAGATTCATGAAGAATAAAGAGAAAAGGACACATCCTATAAAAGACCTGTGGACAAAGAGGTTCCTCAAAAGAATGGCGTCACAGACCAATGAATTAAGGAATCTTTCTACTACTCACAAAGTCCGCTCAGTGGAATTTCAAAACTGCCACATCTCATTGCTTGCTGACTATCTTCATTCTCTCCTCCCCAAATCAGTGTGTGTGCTGCCGTTATCATATCCTTTTCCCCCATTGTTATAATATTAGGGAATAGAGAGAGAATGAAAAAACTGTTTTGTGATTTTTAAGTCTCCAAACAATAGCAGTCGCATGTGGACCTGATGGGCAGACTTCACTATGGCGGCACACACTCTGAGTCACCACTGAGGTGACACAAAGAAACAGCAAAAGTCTCCATATTTTAAGTGTCTTGAGCTCTCTCACTGCTAGAATTTAAAACATTTGTGTTTTGATTTTTAGTGGTATTTTGAGAAACATTTAGAGATGGTAGGGAACCAATGTGGATTACCCCTACTTTTGTGTCCCTGATCAAGAATGAGGGAAATTTTCTATAAGAGCTGATGCTTCAAATCCCAGTCTCATGCTAGATGCACATTCCCCATTGTATTACACCCTTAGATAAGGGATAACTCTGAGTTAAGATTTTTTTGGTTACATATGACCACAACCCAACAAAAATTAAGCATAAAAAGGAAGTGAGTTGAGTCCTCTGGTTAGGAAGCATACTGAGATAGGTCATGAAACTGGAAGAGAAGCCACAAAACCTCCCAAATAAACCACTAACTCTAGGCTTCTAAAGCTATAATCCAAGCCCCACAAAACCAGTCATTTAGAGACTGGATCCATGCCCTCAGTGCCACCACAACCTTTGACATCTAGTTCTTATTTCCATTGGTCCATGTTTCTGTTTACATGTTGACATCTTTATTTTCTACTCCATGCATCGTCTCTTCATGTATCAGAGAGGATGGCCACTGACAATCCTGCTCCATATCCTTACAGTTTACTAAGTAAAGAAAAAGATTCCTCTCCACCTCCAACTGTAAAGGTCTGGAGAAGAATTCTGATTGGTCTGATTTGGTTGATAAGCATGCTCTTGTGAATAACTGTCCAGATAGATGTGGTACTATGATTGGCCCAGCCTGAGTCATGTGTTCAAACATGTGCCTTGGAAGGAAGAGGATAGAGGGCAATGTTCAATATATCAGGATCATATAAAGAAAAGAAGAATTCCACCCCCCACCCCCCACCCCCTCACCCCCCGGAAAGGAAATGCTGTAGCAGTAAAAAGAAAGATGGAAAAGATAAGTTAACAGAAACAAGAGCTACCAGACTCCTGTATGATAAGGATTATCATGCAATGCCCACCATGAACTATATTAAGAAAGCATGCATCTGAGGAGAGGCACAGACACTTTCATCCAGATATGCCTGACTTTGGTCAGTTCTAGTGGCTACCAAGTATCCCTGTCATGGTTTCCCCACATTGATCCATTCCCACACTTCTGTAGAATAAACAAATGCCCTGGGACAAGGAGTATGATTATAGCAATGCTCTACTGCCTCCTTCTCATTATTCTTACAAGCTTGGGAGTGACCCCAGATTAAGTTCACATGCTCTCTTCAGCACTGAACACCACAATATTTACATAAGTCTCATATACATTATGATTAAATGATTAAGTGCTTTACAATTACCAAACACTTTCTAATACCTCCACCAGATTAATGTTTCTACAGTACCACTTCGTGTCACCCCCTTGATTTAAAAAAAAAATTATAGTTTCTCCTAAACCTCCCAAATAAACCACTAACTCTAGGCTTCTAAAGCTATAATCCAAGCCCCAAATATCTTTACAGTCTGACCTTTTACTACTCTATTGTTCATGCCTTTTTTTCCATTTAAAATAGATTATTCCCCATTTCTAGCACACATATAATTTTTTCATCCCTCCTTATTCATTTATTAAATTAATATATATTGGGGGTTTTTATATGCCAGGTATGTGATAAGTACCAAGGATGCAGAGATGAGTAAAACATGAACCCTGTCTTCAAAGAACTCACTCTAACTATAGAAGAAATATACATTATAAATAATTATAATTCTCTGTGAAGCATGTTGTCAGTGAGGTATGAGGAAATTGCTTAATCAACTGATTATATGGAGAACTAAGAAAATTTTCCACTTGAATATGGTATTTAACCTGGGTTTTGAAAGATAGGTGTAAGTCTGCCAGGTGAAGGAGTAAGAAAGATAATTCCAAGTAGAGAGAAAATTGTGTGCCACAGTCTAGCAATAAGAAGAGATGTAGTTTGTTCAGGAAAATACTAGTACAAGTAAAAGCTTCCTTAATTAACATCCACTAAAACATCAATCAGAATGTCAAACCTCAGGGAAGGTAGGGGATGGTGGGGGTAAGGGGGAGAGATCAACCAAAGGACTTATATGCATGCATATAAGCCTAACCAATGGACACAGACAACTGGGGGGTGGGGGCATGAATGGGAGGTGGGGGGTAATGGGGGAATAAGGACACATATGTAATACCTTAATCAATAAAGAAATTTAAAAAATAACAACACTGGAGATTAAACTGTATTGACTGTGTTAACTACTGATGGGTAGAACATGCTAATGCTTATACGCTAATAGGTTTACTATATTATACTTATATTCTCCTATTTACCCATGGAATTCTATAACTGCTGGTTGGGTTTTACATATATTAAGTGTAAGTGGTCTCTTACACAATTGAATTAAGTGTTATGTAAACCAGAGTTTTTCATCTTTGGCACTATTGACATTTTGGACCAGATAATTCCTTGTTATGGGAAGCTATCCTGCGCTTTGTAGGATTTTTGGCAGCACCCTTGACCTCTCCCATTAGATGTTAGGAGCATGCTTCCTTTAATTGTGATAACCAAAAATGTCTCTACAAATCGTTAAATGTCCCCTGGAGGGTACAAAATCATAACTGGTAGAACTGGGCCAGATTATAAAAGGCCTTGTATATAGACTTTATTTTTTAGGTATGCAATGAAAAACATTTAACGTTTTTTAGTAGTAGAGTAACATATTAGCAATATATTTCAGAGGATAAATTAGAAGAGGCGAGACTGGAGACAAAGAGACCTATTAAGGAGGTGATTGTCATAGGGAAGCAAGAAGGAATAAGAGTATTGATGAATACAGTGGCAGTGATTTAAGAGGCAAACTAAAGAGAGATTTTTGTAAGCTAATAGATGTCTTTCACTCTACTTGTGATTCCCCTTCACTTTCTCTTTCTCACCTGTGTGCACCTATTAAGCCCAACTCAAACTCAAGATTCAGCTCAAATTTCATGTCCCCAAATCAAGCCATAGGGGGGAAAAAACAAGTCGGGGGGGGGGGTGTCAATGTAAGAAAAAAAGGGGACAAATGTAATATTTTCAACAATAAATATTTTTTAAAAATAAAAAAAATAGCCGAAACCGGTTTGGCTCAGTGGATAGAGCGTTGGCCTGCGGACTCAAGGGTCCCAGGTTCGATTCCGGTCAAGGGCATGTACCTTAGTTGCGGGCACATCCCCAGTGGGGGGTGTGCAGGAGGTAGCTGATCGATGTTTCTCTCTCATCGATGTTTCTAACTCTCTATCCCTATCTCTTCCTCTCTGTAAAAAAATCAATAAAATATATTTTAAAAAATTTAAAAAATAAAATAAAAATAAAAAAAATAGACCAGTATTCAGCACTTAAAGAAGAAGAAGAAGAAGAGGAAGAAGAAGAAGAAGAAGAAGAAAGAAGAAGAAGAAGAAGAAGAAGAAGAAGAAGAAGAAGAAGAAGAAGAAGAAGAAGAAGAAGAAAACAGGTCCTCTTTTGAACCCTTTAACTCATTATTTCAGCTTCTCTCAGGGCACTTTGTGACATTGTTAGTTCAATACCTAGATTATAAACTAAATTTTAATTCTAGGTTATAAAATTCTTAAATACAAGACCCTGTTTTCTTCATATTTGCTTTCAACTCGGTGCCAAAACCATAATTTTCATATAGCAGATAATGAATATTATTAAGTGAATTGATCCAATAGATTTGTGTGTGTCCCTTGAATTCTCCTAACTATAAGCATTGGGAGAGTCTGGGCTTAACTTAACCAGTACTGCATTCTTATTTTTTTTTAATGTATTTTATTGATTTTTTACAGAGAGGAAGAGAGAGAGATAGAAACATCGATCAGCTGCCTGCCTCCTGCACACCTCCTACTGGGGATGTGCCCACAACCAAGGTACATGTCCTTGACTGGAATCGAACCTGGGACCTTTCAGTCTGCAGGCTGATACTCTATCCACTGAGCCAAACCGGTTAGGGCAGTACTACATTCTTTATAGATCTGTTTCTCACAGTTCCTATCTACTCACATTACTGGAGGAAGTTCATATTCATTAATCTTATAGCTTTTTTAAATAAATCACTCCTTGGAGAATCTTAGCAAAAGAACATCTACATGCCTTAAAAAAACAAAACAAAACAAAAAAACAACAAAAAAACACAGAAACAGTAACTAGAGACTATATGGTATCAAAGTAGTGAAAAAGATACTGAACTATGTGTTAAGAGATATGAATGAGTGTTAAGCAAACACACCCACCTAGATTTTTCTCAAGGTAAGTCTATCTTCCTGCCCATGTAAGTCACCAAGACCATTACTCACTCTATCCTTTCAACTATATTCTTATTCAGTTATCCATAGCTATCCTCTTAGTTTCCACCAACAATTGGCAGGAAATATTAATGGTGAACAAAGCTTTAATTACATATTAGGAAATCAGGTACCTGAAAGATACATATCTAGTGATAGGGGTTAGGACAGGTATGTAAAATGAAACTGGAACTCAGCCAAAATGAACCTCAGTTGTCTTTCTGCATTGATGAAAATGTCCTTATTGTTCAAATAGATATTTTAAAATATGTATTATGAGCTTCATACTCTATTGGCAAAGCAGGAAATATAAAAGGAACAAAAGTCAAAATCTCTGTTAATAAGGATTTTACAGGGACACAGAAAACAGATATAACTCATATCAATGGTAGCAGGAGGAGTAAGGGTGGGGTGGCTCTCCTGGTTACATCTGCTTCAAGCTCCTATTTCAACTTATGAACCAATTTGAGATGTTACATATGTTGTCTCTACCCCACACCAGGCAACCCACACATCCTATCTATATGATTTTTACCAAATTAACTCCACTCACATCATGTGTTTGTGCATGTTGTAGAGTATCCTATATAATAAAGAGGTAATATGCAAATTGACCCTCACACCCTCACAAGATGGCTGCCTACGACCAGGCCAGCAGGGGGGTTAGTAAGGGATGACCAAACAACTGAACAGCAGGCTGTGTGGGGCGACCAGGCCGGTGGGGGAGGGAGGGCAGTTGGGGGCGACCAACTGGGATCGGGCCTAAAATGGCAGTCGGACATCCCCCAAGGGGTCCCAGATTGGAGAGGGTGCAGGCTGGGCTGAGGGAACCCACCCACTCCGTGCACGAATTTCATGCACTCGGCCTCTAGTACTAGTATAATGAATTAAGGTAGCTCCAATGCTAAAAATGTATAGAATATCAAATACACTAGTGTTTTAAAGTCCCTTAGCATTTTCATCAACTTTGCTTGTCTCTGATTCTAGCCTTCCCTTCAGCCTCTTGCTTAGCTGCTCTACCTTTATTCTTTCTTTCTCAAAGGCAAAAAGAAAGAAAAAAAAAAGTCAAGTTTATTTTGTTACTATATAAACTGTAACCAGGGCATTTCTGTCTTTTTATTCTGTCTTTTTCTTCCCAGCTCTACTCATGGGCCTCTCTTTCACATTCATGAAGATATTTTCTTAAACATCTACAATTGTCTTCAATAAGTGAAGTTCTGGTACCAGATATTGAGATGATTGTTGTTGTTTTTTATCTGGTTTCATCTTAATAAGCAGTATCAGTGGCAAACTAGTGATAATCAAATGTAAAATTTCAGAACTGAGAGGAAAGAAGGATAGATGGATGGAACATTATTCTAGTCTGAAAGACAGGAATCACCTAAAAAAAAAAAAAAAAGCAAAATAATAAATAAAAATAAAAGGCTTAGAGGAGATGAATTTACATGATCAGAAAAGTAACAAAATGAAGTCTTGAAATATGGCTGACCAGGAGGAGGGTAGCTCATTAAAAATGGCAGGAATTCAGATTTAGCATGTGGGGCACTGAGTTTTGCTCAAATGTGTTCAATAACCAATGGAACAGCCCAATAAGTAGTAGCGGTCATGGTTGTTCCTTTACACTTTGCATTATCCTAATGTGAATGAATTCCCAGAAAATGATTATTGCTTTTTCTTTCCTAACATTCAAAATGGTGATGTTTCTAGTATACTTTAAAGTTGGAGAAAATATCTTTTTCCCAAGTTAAAAATAAAAAGTATATAACACTTTCCCACAGTAGTACTGCATAATAATAATAATAATCCTATATAATAAAGACGTAATATGCAAATTGACCATCACACCAACACATATGAAGACCACCCCCATGTGGACACAAGATGGCCACCACAAGATGGCCAGCAGGGGAGGGCAGTTGTGGGACCAGACCTGCAGGGGAGGGCAGTTGTCGGTGACCAGGCCTTCAGGGGAGGGCAGTTGTTGGTGACCAGGCCTACAGGGGAGGACAGTTAGGGGTGACCAGGCTGACAGGGGAGGGCAGTTAGGGGCAATCGGGCTGGCAGGGGAGCAGTTAGGCATCGATCAGGCTGGCAGGGGAGTAGTTAGGGGGTGATCAGGCTGGCAGGCAAAAGTGGTTAGGGGCAATCAGGCAGGCAGGCAGGCGAGTGGTTGGGAGCCAGCAGTCCTGGATTGTGAGAGGGATGTCCGACTGCCCTCGAGGGGTCCCAGATTGAAGAGAGTGCAGGCTGGGCTTAGGGACACCACCCACCCGTGCATGAATTTCATGCACTAGGCCTCTAGTAATAATAATAATAATAATGATAATAATAATAATAATAATAAACAATAGTTACTATTATTATTCATTGAAAATATCTAAGTGTCAGACACAGGACAGGTTTTTGGGACAGAATCATAAAACCAAGTTTGCCAAAACCACTAATTGAGACTTTAAAAAAGTAAGATTTTTTTTTTTTATAGAAGGATATTATATGCCAAACCAACCAGGGTAACCATGGGCCATTTGTAACCATAAACCCAGGCAGTTCCATTAGGCTGGCAATAGCAAGCTGTCAGAGAGGGGTTTCTTATACATGTATTAAGATGAGATAAAAACAATCTTAATTCTGTAATGACCACCATGAACATTTTTTTACTAGGAAATTCGTCTTGAAGGAGATTACAGATTAGCAGATAAACCAAGCTAAACAAGGTTAATTACTCAAGCCCTACCATAGAATGTTTTCTAAAGAGAAGCAAACCTATTTCTCTATCATTTGCCACTGCTTCCTAACCTAATTATAGCACTTTTGCTCAGATTTTTCTGGACACCTACAGTGTACATGATGGTGTACAAATTTCACCACTTCTCAGTATATTTACACAGTAGATTAACCTTTTCAGAAATTATAACACCAGGATTCTGGTAAGTACAAACTGAATGAATCCTAAGGAGAAGGCATGAAGGACCCCTTTAGGATGAGTTCCATGACACCTGCCCATTACCTTTCTAAGTCCACCCCAGTTTGGGGGCATCAGATGATGGTTTTTATCCTGATATAGATTTATCCAAATTACTATTTGACTAGAACACAAGGTGTTATGTCACTGAGACAAAATGCATTGCAATATTGGGGATAAGGCATCCTCCAGAATTTAAACAATAAAATGGGGTTTAATTCACAGGAAATATGCAAATAATTACATCTAGTGGTCTTTTGATGGTCACTCAGGGAGCAAATTTTTTTAATATGATTTTATTGATTTGAGAGAGGTATAGAGAGATAGAAACATCGATAAGAGAGACACATCAATCGGCTGCCTCCTGCATGCCCCTCACTGGGGATCAAGCCCACAACCTGGGCATGTGCCCTGACAGGGAATCGAATCAGGGACCTCTAGATTCATGGGTTGATGCTCCACCACTGAACCACACCAGCTGGGCCTAGCAAGCAAATCTCTTGATTGTTTTTATTTGAAAACAAAAGCAAATGTCTTTATAGTGCATGCAAATCCAATCGTAGGATTTCCAGTTTATTATATGAAAGTGAAAATTATGTGATTTAGAGGCTAAGTATTTTTTAGGGTAGTGAGTGATTATTACTCTAATGGTCAGACTCTAAGAAGAGGAAAACTCTGATATGTGAAGTTTATTGAAATATCTTATTCACATTAATAACTAATGCTGATAATACTCAGGCATTAATTTAAATACTTTATATGTATTAATGTAGTTAATCCTTCCAATAAAACTTCATAGTAGTACATTATAATTATCCCATCTTACAGATGAAGAAACTGAAAGTTTAAGTAACTTGCCTAAGGTCATACAACTAGCAAATGTCAGAGGCAGACTTTTAACCTGGACAGTCTGGGGCCAGCCCCATATACTTACCCGCTATGCTGGGAAGCCTCTCTATTTAGTGACACTTTTGCTGTTGTTGCTACCGTCTCCATAATTTGTTGAAACCATGAATTAGCATGCTGTTTCTTCAATTCAATCCATTATTCCAATAATATTTAATCAGGGATTGTCAGGCATACTGCTTCCCATTTGGTCATGATTATCATAAATTGGTCTTGGTGCCATCCAAACAGGAAGTCCCCTGTATTAGTCTTCTTGGACTGCTATAACAAAATACCACAGAGGGGTGGCTCAAACAACAGAAATTAATTTTCTCCCAGTTCTGCATGTTCGAAGTCTAAGATCTGAAGGGGCCATTAGGGTTGGTGTCCGGTGAGGCCTCTCTTCCTGTGTTCTTGCTGTGCCTTCATGTGGCCTTTCTTCTGTGCAGACAGAGAGAAAGAGAGCTCTAATGTCTCTTCCTCCTCCTCCTCCTCTTCTTCTTCTTCTTCTTCTTCTTTTTTTGTTTTCTTTGTTTTTTGTTAATCCTCACCCCAGGATATTGTTCCATTGATTTTTAGGGAGAGTGGAAGAGAGGGAAAAACAGAAACATCGATGTGAGAGACACACATTGATTGGTTGCCTCGCGCATGTGCCCCAATGACCAGGGCCTGGCCAGGGAGGATCCTGCAACTGAGGTACATGCCCTTGACCAGAATCAAACCCAGGACCCTTAGTTCCACAGTCCGAAGCTCTATCCGCTGAGCCAAACTGTCTAGGGCCTCTTCCTCTTCTAACAAGGACACCAGTCTTGTCGGATCAGGGCCACCCCCTTTGATCTTATTTAACCTTAATTGCCTCCTGAAAATCCCTGTCTCCAAATACAGTCATTTTAAGTGTTGAGGCTTCAGCATATGAATTGAAGTGGGAGAAACAATCCTACCTAATAAAAGAGTATATGCAAATTGACTATATATCACTCGAAGACACAAGATGGCCACCCCCATGTGGTCAAAGATGGCTGCCCCCATGTGGACACAAGATGGCTGCCACAAGATGGCTGGCAGGGGAGGGCAGTAGTGGGCAGTTAGGGTTGACCAGGCTAGCAGGGGAGGGCAGTTAGGGGTCACTGGGCCTGCAGTAGAGTGGTTAGGGGGTGATCAGGCTGGCAGGCAGAAGCGGTTAGGGGTAATCAGGCAGAGGCAGGCAAGCAGTTGGGAGCCAGCAGTCCTGGATTGTGAGAGGGATGTCCAACCACATTGGGATCGGGCCTAAATGGGCAGTCAGACATCTCTCAAGCAGTCCCAGATTGGAGAGGGTGCAGGCTGGGCTGAGGGACACCCTCCTCCCTCCCGTGCACAAATTTTGTGCACCAGGCCTCTAGTTAAGTCTATAAAAGCCTCTGACCAAATATGCCTCTTGAAATGAATGAAATCTCTCTATTTCTGGTGCTCCCCCTGGTCTACCCTTCAATATAATGTTATCATTTTAATCATTTATACCATCTATATATTATTCCCAACTTCCAAGTTTTTTACCTGTTGGAGTAATATAGTCAAAACACACATAGAGACATACACATGTACATATTCATAACCAGACTGAAATACAAAATGGGGCCCACTCACTTTAATATTCAAATAAAAGGATTCTGAGTTCTCATCCCACTTGTTGCAAGAATGCCCCTTTTCTCCTCTCCAGATCTCCCTATTTGTGATAACTCTTCCGCAATTTAAGAAGGTAAGAAACTCAGTTACTGTCACCTAAAGGAGAGAAATCAGAAAATATGATCAGATAACTGAGGAGTTCCACTGCTTTCTACTATTGCTGTTGGAACACAGGATTCTCCAGGTTTAGAGTGGAAGAAGTTTCCGTTGAGCATTATTTATGATCAGGCTAATAATACTATAGGTTGGAACTCTCAGTGTTTCAGCAATTTAGTCCCTAAAGCTCTTTCAGGTAATACCCACAGACATGTTCCTTAATGCTAATCTACAGTGCCAGGGTGTTTGGCTCCAGAGGGGTCATCACTGCTAGGTCCACCTACTCCCTCTCCACCTCCATCGCCTAACTCCAAAAGTAGAAAGATTTCCTCTCATTTTTTGTGTTCCTATACCCATCTCTCTCTCTCTCTCTCTCTTTTATTTTTTTTTTTTTTATGTGTGTCTCAGGATGAATGACATTTATTTCCTGGGAGAACTCTGTTATTAGACTCAATCCTTTTAAAAAAGTTTTTAATCTTTATTGTTGAAAGTATTACATATGTCCCATTTCTCCCCCATTGATTTCTTCTAGCCTGCCCCCACCCCCTACCCCAGGCCTTCACCACCCTATTGTCTGTATCCATGGGTCATGCATATATGCATACAAGTTCTTTGGTTGATCACTTCCCACCCACTCACCTCCCCCACCTTCCTTCTGAGATTCCGCAGTCTATTCTATGCTTCTATGTCTCTGGATCTATGTTTTTCATCAGTTTATGTTGTTCATATGAGTGAGATCATGTGATACTTATCTTTCTTTGACTGGCTTATTTCACTTGGCATAAGTAGAGAAAGATCTGTTATTATTATTTATAATTAAGAAATAAGAAAACTGGAGGTCACAGAAGTTAAATGACTCGCATGAGGCCATAACACCAGTCAATGACAACCTAACCTCAAACATAGGACCTCTAACACCATATAGACTGCTCTCTGCCACAACTTCATGTCTCTTTTTATTGTGGGGTCCTGATGTCAGTCAATCCTGATAAGTCCTATCTTTTCTCAACAAAATCTCATTTTTTTCCTTTGATATTATCCCACTCCTCTATACTCTGTCACTGTTAATCTTGTGAATGTAGATGGTCGAATTGGAAATTTTAAATAATTAACTTCTAACAAAATAAAACTAGCTATCAAGCTCATATAAATATCTTAACACTCTACATTTGATGTTATTGTTGTATGTCAGGTTTCCAAAAGTTCCCAACGGACCAGGTCTAAATACCCTCTGCAGCATCACTTACCAAAGCACCATTCCATTTTACCTGCAAAGAGAAAAGATTCTGCACGCCACATTTTTATCAGGGAAAGAGCCTTTCCAACATTTTATGTTGGCAATATGAAATGCTTCTGCATGTTACTGTGATATGCTGCCTCTGTCTCAAAGGGTCTGTTATCAACCCAAAGGAGAATCTTAGAGTTTCTACAATTACAATGACCATCCTTTTTTTTTTTTTTTTTTTTTAGTCTAACCAAGAGTTTTTGTGATTTCTACATTTGTAAGTAAAAAAAAAAAAAAAAATTTTTTTCTTACAAAGATATAAACACTAGGCAATTTTTGACAAGAACCCTAGATAATTTGGCTACAGTTGTCCAAACAATTTCAGTAAAAGAAAGTTAGTCAACATTATAATGTAATCTTAGTAATGACTTATTTTTAAAATAAGGAGATATTTTCAATGTTTGGCATCTTGTTCAAATTTTGGCTAATTTGCACTTCTTTAATCATTTTGGTCTGCTTTTCAGAATTTGGCAGTAGTGGGGAGCAGTAGAATTCTTTCACAATTCACTTTCAGATAATCATTCCTGCTCTAAACTGTTTATAGAAATGGAAAGCTGGAACATTAGTATCCAAAGAACCGCATTATATAAATGTGATAAGTATTTGTTTAATGTAGAGATCATCCAAATACCCACCTGACCAAAAGCATTTACTGTGAGTCCATAATTTTATACACACATTTTAATTTAATTCTATAAAATAATATGATAGTTCACATACTGTTAGGTAATTTGTTTTATTTTATTTATTTTTGAGAGAGAGGAAGGGTATGAAAGAGAAACATCAATTTATTGCTCAACTTACTAATGCATCATTGATTGATTGATTTTTGTATGTGCTCTGACCAGGGTTCAAATCCACAACCTTGGCCTAGTGGGACAATGTTCTATCCAACTAAGCTGCCTGGCCAGGGCTCTGTTTGGTAATTTTTCATAATTATAATAGCCCACTCAATTTTGGATTAAAACATTTTCATCATAATTTTATAGATGAAGAAATCAGAGGTTCAGAGAACTTCTTACTACCTGTTTAACTTTTAGCAGCTTAACTTCAGTAATTTGTTTCAAGATTTAAAAGGTTAACGCTATTTCCATACTACTATTTATATAACTCCTATCTTGTTAAAACTTTAGTATTTCATGAACTATTTCAGTCTTATATCTATATTCTCTTTATGTCCTTGTGGGTGTCTAGCTAAAATTAAAACATAATTCAGACTTGGAAACATTTTTCTTCAACTCTGTAAGATCAGATATACCATATGAAAATTAATCTATTGTCTGATCTAATTCAACTTAATAATATTCAACCAGTATTTATTGAATGATTACTATGTACTTAAGTCTGTATTAGATACTGTTACTATAATGTGAGCATTACTATTTTTTTTAATATATTTTAATACTTTTTATTATATTATTTAATTTATACTTCTTATACTCCGATTTCAATACTTTTTCTTTTTTTATTTAAATTCTTTATTGTTGAAAGTATTACATATATCTCCTTTTTCCCCCATTGACCTCTCCCTGGCCATCCCCCTTCCCTCATCACCAACACATGTCTGTGTTCTTTGGTTATGCTTATATGCATGCATACACGTCTTTTGGTTGCTCTCTTTCTCCCTCCCCCCCCCCCACCCCACCATCACCCTCCTCTGCCTTCCCTTCAAGGCTCAATGGTCTGTTCGATGCTTCTCTGGATCTATTTTAGTTCGTCAGTTTATGTTGTTCATTATATTCCACAAATGAAATCGAGTGATAATTATCTTTCTCTGCCTGGCTTATTTCACTTAGCATAATGCTCTCCAGGTCCATCTATGCTATTGCAAATGATAAGAGTTCTTTCCTTTTTACAGCAGCATAGTATTCTATTCTGATACCACTGTTTTTTAATCCACTCATCTGCTGATAGGCACTTAGGCTATTTCCAAATCTTAGCTATTATAAATTGGGCTGCTATGAACATAGGGGTGCATGTATCCTTTCTGACTGGTGTTTCTGATTTCTTGGGATATATTTCTAGTAGTGGGATTACTGGGTCAAATGGGAGTTCCATTTTTAATTTTTTGAGGAAATTCCATACTGTTTTCCACAGTGGTTACACCAGTCTGCATTTCCACGAGCAGTGCAAGAGGGTTCCTTTTTCTCCACATCCTTGCCAGCACTTGTCTTTTGTTGATTTGTTGATGATAGCCATTCTGACAGGTGTGAGATGGTACCTCATTGTCGTTTTGATTTGCATCTCTCAGATGATTAGTGACTTTGAGCATGTTTTCATATGTCTCTTGGCCTTCTGTATATCCACTTTCAAAAAGTGTGTATTTAGGTCCTTTACCCATTTTTTGATTGGATTGTTTATCTTCCTTTTGTTAAGTTGTATGAATCCCCTATAAATTTTGGAGATTAGGCTCTTATTCAAGATAACTTGGCAAATATGTTCTCCCATGCAGTGACCTCTCTTGTTGTTTTGTTGATGGTTTCTTTTGCTGTACAGAAGCTTTTTATTTTGATGTAGTCCCATTTATTTTCTCCTTAGTTTCCATTGTCCTAGGGCAGTGGTCGGCAAACTCATTAGTCAACAGAGCCAAATATCAGCAGTACAACGATTGAAATTTCTTTTGAGAGCCAAATTTTTTAAACTTAAACTTCTTCTAACACCACTTCTTCAAAATAGACTCGCCCAGGCTGTGGTATTTTGTGGAAGAGCAATACCCAAGGGGCCAAAGAGCCACATGTGGCTCGCGAGCCGCAGTTTGCCGACCACGGTCCTAGAGGGATGTATCAGTAATGATATTGCTACAAGATATGTCTGATATTTTGCTGCTTATTGATTCTCCTAAGATTTTTATGGTTTCCTGTCTCACGTTTTAAGTCCTTCGTCCATTTTGAGTTTATTTTGTGTGTTTTTATAAACAAGGCATGCAGCCTGCAGGCCATGAGTTTGACATACTTGCTATAGTCTAAGTTGGTGGTCTAGTGTCATTTTTTTGCATGTATCTTTTCAATTTTTACAACACTATTAATTGAAGAGACTGTCTTGACTCCATTCATGCTGTTGCCTCCTTTGTCAAATATTAATTAAGCATACTGGCTTGGGTCGATTTCTGGGTTCTCTGTTCTGTCCCATTGGTCTATATGCCTGTTCTTGTGCCAGTACCAGGCAATTGTGAGAACAGTGGCTTTGTAATACAGCTTGATATCTGGTATTGTGATCCCTCCAACTTTGTTCTTTTACTAACACATTTTAAAAACTGAGACAATATAACTGAAGTTTGGTTGTATAGATAATTAATACACCTCAGAAAGAATAATAACAGCATAAAAATATTTTTAAACTTTTCTGTAAAACATCCCATTAAATCAGACTATGGCAATAGTCAATCCTAAAATTGACCAGTGTTCTTAGGTTTTTTTGTTTTGTTTTGTTTTCCATTTATAAATCATTTTTATTTTTCAATTACAGTTGACATACATTATTAGATTAGTTTCAGGTGTACACCCCATTGATTAGGCATACATAACTTACTAATTGATCATCTTGATAAATCTCATACCCACTGACAGCATACATAATTATTAGAATATTATTGTCTATATTCTGTAATAACCAATTTGTACTTCTTAATTCCTTCAACCATCCCCCCAACACTCCTCCCATCTGGCAACCATCAAAATGTTCTCTGTAGCTATGAGTCTCTTTCTGTTCTGCTTGTTTTTTTATTTTGTTTTTAAATTCAGTTGTTGATAGATATGTATTTATTGCTATTTTATTGTTCATATTTATTATCTTTTTTTTTCTTCTTCTTCTTAAAGAAGACCCTTTAATATTTCATGTAATACTGGTTTTCTATTGATGAATTCTTTTAGTTTTTTGTTGTCTGGGAAGCTGTTTATCTGTCCTTTGATTCTAAATGATAGCTTTGCGGGGTAGAGTAATCTTGGTTGTAGGTACTTGCTTTTCAGCACTTTGAATATTTCTTGACACTCCCTTCTGGCCTGCATAGTTTCTGTTGAGAAATCAGCTGACAGTCATATGGGGGCTTCCTTGTAGGTAACTAACTGCTCTCTTGCTTCTTTTAAGATTCTCTCTTTGCCTTTAGCCTATGGCATTTTAATTATGATGTGTCTTGGTGTGGGCCTCTTTGGGATCATTTAATTTGGAGCTCTCTGCACTTTCAGAACTTGTATGTCCATTTCATTCACCAAGTTAGGTAAATTTTCTGTCAATATTTTTTAAAATAAGTTTTCAATTTCTTGCTCTCTCTACTTCCCATACCCTGGTGATGCAAAGTTAATATGTTTGAAATTGTCCCAGAGGCTTATTACAATATCCTCATTTTTTTAATATTCTTTTTTATTTTGGCTTTTCTGTTTGGGTGTTTTTTGCTTCCTTATAGGCCAAATCACTGATTTGATTCCTATCTTCATCTACTCTACTGTTAATTCCCTATAAATTATTTTCAATTTTTCCTTCATTTCTGACTGATCCTTTTTTTATGCTGTTGAAGTTCTCACTAAATTCATTAAGCATTTTTATAACCAGTGTTGTGAACTCTGAATCTAGGAGATAGTCTCCATTTTGTTTAGTTATTTTTCTGGAATTTTATTCTGTTGTTTCATCTGGGACATGTTTCTTTGTCTCCTCATTTTGGCGGACTCCCTGTGTTTGTTTCCATGTATAAGGTAGAGCTGCAATGTCTCCCAGGCTTGGTAGAGTAGCTTAATTTAGTGGGTATCCTGTAGGGTCCAGTTGCACAGCCTCTCCATTCACCTGAGTTGAGCACTCCACGTGTGCCCCATGTGGGCTGTGTACATTCTCATGTTGTAGTTCAGCCTTGATTACTGTTGGAACATCAATGGGAGGGATTTACCTCCAGGCTGGTCAGCTGCAAGGACTGGATGTGACCACTGACCTCCAACCTCTGACCACTGTGGAGGATCACCTGTGCAGGGACCCACCCTGTAGGACTTACTTCAGTGGGTCTCTGGTGCTCTGGTGCCTACCGAGTCTGCCCCATGAGTGTGCCGCTTGTGGAAGTGGTTGAGTAGTGATGCTTTGACATAGTCTGAAGCTATCCACTAGGTGTGCTGGCCTGGTGCCTCCAGGGAGGGGCAGGCTAAGGTCAGCTGCTGCCTGTGTTCTGCCCAGGACCACCCAGCATAAGCTACAGAATGGTCTGCAGATGTCTGCTACTTGTGCTGGGCTTGAAGGTGCCAAAGTGAAGCCAACCTATGAACTAAGGCCAGCTGTTGCTAGCGCTGGGGCTGAAGCCACTTAATGGGAAGCACAGGGCATGCTGAGGCCAGGTGCTGCTTGTTTGAGAGATTTTAGGAAAATCTGAAGCATGAGTCAAGACAGGCCATTTGTATGGAAGAGACACTGGAAACAGCGTGGGTGAGCCTGAAAGTTGGGTGGGGTGGAGCCTACGGAAATCACCAAGGTGGGGCAAATAATGTTGGCCAGGATCTCAGATACTGTGCCTGCCTGCCAACTCTATGGCAGGGAGGGCTCAACAAAAATCCCATGGCCTCTGCCAGCACTTTTGTCTGGAAGAAAACTACCCCCCAGCTCTCACCCTGATTCCGGACAATTCAGTTCCTTCCCATATATCTCTGGTGCCTTTCAAACTGCGGCCTCAGTGCTGGAGCTCAGAGAAAGTGAGTCCAAGTAAGTCTGTGCCCTCTAAGAGGAACTGCCTGAGACTCCAGAAGCCCTCAACCACAATTCTCTCTGGTTTTTACAGTCAGAAGTTATGGGGACTTTTCTTCCTGGCACTGGAACTTTGGGATTGGGGGCCTGGTGTGGGACTAGAACTCCTCACTTCTCAGGGAGGACCTCTGCAGCCAAGACATCCCTCCCAAATTTTACCTGCCACACGTGGGTTTGGGACCAGCTTATTCTGTGTTTCTGCCCCTTCTACTAGTTTCAGTGTGGCTTCTTCTTTATTTCCCTAGTTCAGTGGTTGGCAAACTCATTAGTCAACAGAGTGGCGAGCCGCAATTTGCCGACCACTGCCCTAGTTCTAGGACTTCCATTCAGCTAGATTTCAGGCAGTTCTGAATGATGGTGGTTCTGTAATTTAGTTGTAATTTTTTTTTTTTAATTATGGCTTGAGATCTACTCGTTCTTTTTTTTTTTTTCTTTTTTTAAAATATATTTTATTGATTTTTTTACAGAGAGGAAGAGAGAGGGATAGAGAGTTAGAAACATCGATGATAGAGAAACATCGATCAGCTGCCTCTTGCACAACCCCTACCGGGGATGTGCCAGCAACCAAGGTACATGCCCTTGACCGGAATCAAACCCGGGACCTTTCAGTCCTCCGCAGGCCGACGCTCTATCCACTGAGCCAAACCAGTTTCGGCTTAGTTGTAATTTTGATCTCCTAAAATTGATCAATGTTTTATGTTTAACATCTGTGAAAAAAAGTTTGCCAAGCAAATTCATGGCAATGGAATCCAATACATAAAAGCAGCAGCCTCTTAAGAAAGTTGTTTTAAGGAAGCACATGGTGGTGTCATTTGCAAAAACGAGTTGAAGCCTTTAGACTTCTTGATGTATCTGAGGAATTTTGTGGCTTCTATTTTTAACCACTGGCTTGCTTAACCTTCACAGAAGAATGGAATTGCACTCATTTCAATATAATCTGTGTCAAAACCTTTTAAATTATTTCTCCCCTGTTCTCCTTTCCCCTCTTTCCCTTGTATCCTTTTCTCACTTAGCAACAGTACAAAATCATGAGATTTTTACCATATTTACTTAGCAAGCACATTACTCTGTGTGAGGTACACTGGTCTATACAGCAAATGAATTTTGAGAATGACTCATTCTGGGAGGTCATAGGGTTATACTAGAAATAGTGAATGAAATTCACAGAAAGGTAATCTTAGCTTTAACATAAGACAAACTTTCTCATTGTCAGAGGTCTCCAAAAACAAAATCACCAGCACCAGTAGAGAGAATTTTTTTTTTTTTATGAGAGGTATTAAACTACTGGTGGGAACATTGAAAGGAGAATTTAAACCTCAGAAATAATTGTACTAAATGATTCTCGAGCCAAGAATGTATAATGTGGATGAGGTTGATGACATAAGTGTGAGGAGGAGAAAAAGAAGGAGAAAGTAATAGAACAAAAAATAATTCCATAACTTATATTAATAAGTAGCTATACTCTGTGCTGGATGTCATTCCCAAGAATAGTGATGAGCAATAATAAGATAGCATTGAACTAGAATCAAATTTTGCTCAGTTTAAATAATTCTACTTAAAAGTCTTATACTTTTAATAAATAAGGAGTAATATTTGTCCAATTTCTATTACATTGCATGTGTGTACATGTTTTGTTGCTAGGCAAATGCAGATGAAAATCATTGCTAAGTGACTTTAGACAAATTATTTGGACATTTATACACTGACCTCAGAGTGTAACTGTAATCATTAAATGAGAAGCATTTAGCACAGAGCCTGATACTTAGCAGGTGAAACACTTAGCAGTGTCTCCACATAGAAAACATTTCATAAATGATGTGTATTAAATTTTTTAAAGCTAATAAAAAATACCACCTGCCACACCTGGATTTCAACAGAAAGCGACTCCTTTCTAATTTTCTTTCACTTGGGAATTCTAATAATGAAACAATGGCTTCATGTGGGACTATTTTACTAAACTGTTTCCACTGCAGGATAAATTATTTATATCACACTCTGTAAGGGGTGCCTAATTCCTCTAGATTTAGCTGCTGGTCACTGATTAGTTTTCAAAGTATTAACTTTCTTTTGTAAAAAACACACCCACAGAATAATATTTTCTCCTGAGCAATCTCCATGTGGCATTAAATCAAACATAAATTTTTCCATAAACTTCAAACTTTTGTCAGGTATACAGTAAAGAAAGATAGTCAATGCATTTTTGGATTTCCAGGACATTTACAGATTATTAGAATAATAATCATTGGATAAAGTGCCATTCATTCAGATTGTACAGAAATGTTTCAAATTTCCCTTTCCTCTTTTTCTGTGCATTTAAGTTTGGGGTGTTCATGTTTCAGGCTTAAGTTTTTCTCATCTCAGCCATTTGAATTAGATGGATGCACCTGAGTTCAAGGATTCACTTCTGGACCAGAATGAATATCGTTGATGTCAACTAATTCAGTCAACTTTGTTGGAGATGAAGAATAATTCATTTCAAGGTTTAATATGTTTTCCTTATAGAGGTTTGACTTATACTGAAGGCAACTGGTAACTCCTCTTTTATCAATTTTAATAAATTGCAGAGAAAAGACCAAATGTTCCCAGTGTGCCTCTCCCTTGCATATCCCTTATTCACCACTAAGTTTTAGCCTGGGTCATTTTTTCTCATTCCTAAAAATCCAAATGGTCCATAGACATCTCCTATTAGAGTTCATCTTGACTATTTATTGCATGTGACTCAGCACCCAGGAGTCCAACACAAGCTTGGGTGTGTGGCTAAATTGTTCAATAAATGAGAATTTCTAATGAGAAAACCTGGTAGTAGCCAACCCCCCACTGTAATCTGTAGCTCTCACCCTGACCAGCAAGGCACAAATGTTTTCATTCATCGTGGGTGAAATCAGCCTTAATTATTTGCAAGATGAGAGGGACAGGCTCCACTTTGTAGAAATGATTCACATGCCTCTGTCATCTTGACTATGCATGTTACTCATCTGGCTTCCTTGGCGCCATTTCCCTAAATTAGCTAATTCATCAAGACACATTCAGACAGAGATTTAAAAATATTTTTTAGAAAATGTCTTACACCAGCTTTGTACGTAACTAACTAACAGGTTGGTCAGTGAGGTCAGCACAGTTTAAATGTGTCAGTTTGCTTTGCACACTGAGCAAAAAATTGAGAAATTTACTTCCATATTTTTATTATTAAAAAACACACAACCTCTACTATAAATCTACAATATGAGGGGTTGTATGGAAAAGTAATGCACATTTGAAGTTACACAACAGTCTCTAAAAAAGAAAACAAAGAATGACTTAATGGCATTGAAATTGTAATTGGCTATATCCAAAGGAACTGCAAGAATCACATTTTAAACAAGGAATGACAAACTGACATTTACTGTCGTGCGCTCCAAAGCTGTTTAGTATGATGATAGGGTACACTGGCATGTAACATTCTTTTCACAGTTCATTATATGACTTAAAGTATAATAAAAACAAGATGGGATGTACAGCTATTTTGTGAGCAGAAAATGTATTCTTCAAGGAGAACAAATTGGTTAGGATATGTTGATATTATTTTAGTCTTTTTTTCATGTAGAGAAAAAATATTGTTTTATTTCAGGTAATGTCTCTGTGATTGATTCTGTATTTTAAGAATATTCCTCATGATCAAGCTAATGAGAAAAAACAGTGAAGCAAATGAGTCACCAGGAGGTATTCAACTTGCTGAATAAAAGTCTGTTACAAATTAATTTATTGTTTTAAGTTCAAAATCTTATCACTCTCAATTAAAATGATAATAGAAGGATAAGATTATAATTACATTAATTTATAAACAAATACATATATACAAACTAAAAAAATAATATTCAATAGGTTTGCCCTGGTGAGGTAGCTCAGTTGGTTGTAGCATTGTCCTATACACCAGAAGGTTGCCTGGTCAATTTCCAGTCAGGGCACATGTCCTGCAGATTTGCCCTGAGTTGGAGCACATATGGGAGGTAACAGATTGACATCAATCTGTTTCTCTCTCATGTAAATGTTTCTCTGGCTTCTTTCCTCTCTCACTAAAATCAATAAAAAGGTCCTTAGGTGAGGATGGATATATATATGTATATATACTTAAGGCCTGATGCACAAAATGTGTGCAAGAGTAAGCCTTCTTTCCCTCTGCTGCTGGCACCAGCTTCCCTCTGGCACCCAGGACCTGGACTTCCCTCACAGCCCCAGCTTCGTCAGGAAGGTCATCCAGAAGGACTTCTGGTCTAATTAGCATATTATACTTTTATTATATACTAGAGGCCGGTGCATGAAATTCATGCACGGGGGGAGGGATCCCTCAGCCCAGCCTGCACCCTCTCCAATCCAGGACCCCTCAGGGGATGTCTGACTGACAGTTTAGGCGCATTCCCACAACCGGCAGTTAGACATCCCTCTCACAATCCAGGACTACTGGCTCCTAACCACTAGCCTGCCTGTCTGCCTGGTCAGCCCTAACCACCTCTGCCTGCCAGCCTGATGCCCCTAACCATCTCCGCCTGCCAGTCTGATCACCCCCTAACTGCTCCCCACTGCCAGCCTGATCACCTCTAATTGCCTGTGCCTTGGCCCCTGCCACCATGGCTTTGTCCGGAAGGATGTCAGGAAGATGTCTGGTCTAATTAGCATATTATCCTTTTATTAGTATATACACTGAGTGGCCAGATTATTATGATCTCTGAACACATAATTATCTGGCCACTAAGTGTATATCCTATATAATAAAAGGCTAATATGCAAATTGTCCCCTTGACCAGGAATTCGATCATCAGGCAGGCTAGCCCACCGCCCATGTCCCCTCCCCCTGGCCAGGCTGGCCGGACCCCACCCATGCATGAATTCATGCACTGGGCCTCTAATATATCCTATCCAATAAAAGAGTAATATGCAAATTGACCATCACTCCAACACACAAGATGGCTGCCCCCATGTGGTCAAAGATGGCTGCTCCCATGTGGACACAAGATGGCCACCACAAAATGACCAGCAGGGGAGGGCAATTGGGAGGAACCAGGCCTGCAAAGGAGGGCAGTTGGGGGCAATCAAGCCTGCAGGGGAGGGCAGTTAGGGGTGACCAGGCTGGCAGAGGAGGAAAGTTGGGGGCGATTGGGCCTGCAGGGAAGGGCAGTTGGGGGGGACCCAGGCCTGCAGGGGAGAGCAGTTGGGGGGGGGGGACCAGGCCTGCAGGGGAGGGCAGTTAGGGGTGACCAGGCCTGCAAGGGAGGACAGTTAAGGGCAATCAGGCTGACAGGGGAGCAGTTAGGCATCAACCAGGCTGGTAAGGAAGTGGTTAGGGGGTGATCAGGCTGGCAGGCAGAATCGGTTAGGGGCAATCAGGAAGGCAGGCAGGCGAGCAGTTGGGAGCCAGCAGTCCTGGATTGTGAGAGGGATGTCCAGCAGTCGGACATCCCTCAAGGGGTCCCAGATTGGAGAGGGTGCAGGCTGGGCTGAGGGACACCCCCCCCCATGCACAAATTTCATGCACCAGGCCTCTAGCATACACACACACACACACACACACACACACACACACACACACACAACACTGAGTGGCCAAATTATTATGTGTTCATAGATCATAATAATCTGGCCACTCAATATATATTCAATAGTTTTATTTGGTCCTGGTATCAGTGTTTCCTTTCCAGAGATCTGATAGAAAAGCTTAGCCAGGTATAGCTAAAGAAAATATATCCCAATCCTTCGTGTATCTCTCTCTTTAAAAAAAAAAAACGGTGGGGGGAGAGGGAGAGAGAGAGAGAGAGAGAAACATCAATGATCAGAGAGAATCATTGATCGGCTGCCTCCTGCATGCCTCCCCTGGGGATGGATCCCACAACCCTGGCATGTGCCCTGACCAGGAATTGAACCCTAACCCCGTGGTTCATAGGTCGACACTCAAATGCTGAGCCACACAGGTCAGGCATTGATCTCTCTCTTAATTTTTCTGGTTGCTTATTTTCTCATGCTAGACTGAAAATCTAATAGCAAAATATCCTTATCCTTCTCTGCACATGTTCAGGGTTCTGATGTGAAGTACAAAAAATGTTTTCTATGCCTTCTGAAAATGTTTCCGAACTGGTGCAGACATCACTGGCTCAATGTGACTTCCAATAGCCCTGTTAGCTATTCTCCCTGGCCATGACAGATGAAATTTTACTCTTTAAATTTCTCACACCTACTTATATGTGGGGTACAACTGTAGAATACTATTTTTAGTTAGGCTAGAAATTTCCCATTAGAGTTCTCAAAGACATCATTTAAAACAACTTTTCATTTTTTGGGCAATAGATCCAGATATTTTTTAAAATACTATCATCTACATTCTAATTTATTTTGTCTCTTGATAAATGTGATCACAGCAATAGAGTTTATAATCAAGTGCATTTTAGGTTATTCTTATAAACTTTGTTTTTCTGTAAGTCCAGTCTATTGTTAAAAAAATAGGGAGAGATTTAATTACTATAAAATATATATAAATATTCTTGAAGATATAAAAACACTTTTAAGACAATAATGAATGTTATTTTTTGAGAATCCAGCTTAGCCCTTAGGTGAGGAATTATAAAGAATTTCTAAGGTCCCTTTCTGCTCTAAAAGTATATGATTCTAATTTTAGATTTTATTCCATTTTTAAAAAAATCTTTACTCAGCTTTGCAAGTTTCTTAAATTCATTCCCAGCTTGCAATCTTCTCCGAGTTTCAAAATTCAGATTGTTATCAGCAAGATGAGGAGACCTAGGTTCCTGTGTTCTTGAAGGAAAGATTTCAATCAAGAGACAAAGTGCAACAAAGCAAGCAAGAATTTATGGGCCACAGTGAAAACACACTTAGGGCAGTGAAACAAGGAAGGGCACAGAAGAAGCAACAGGAGAGCCTAGGCCGGGCTGCTTTGGCTCACTGGGAAGTCAGAGGAAAGGGGGCCTTGGATATAGATTCAGAGGGTTAGCCCAGGACAAGCTGCCACTGCTAACTGCTCCCTTGGTTGCAAGTCTCATGGGGTCCAGGTTTGCCTCTTGCTAAGCACTCTGGGTTTTCTGCCCTGGTGACCTTCTCTACCTGGCCCAACGTCCTTGCTCTGCGCATGTCTGTCTAACTGCCGATAACAGAATCATAAAAAAAACTGTGGTCATCTATAATATCCTGTCATTTCAGAGAAAAGAAAATTCCTGAAAAAAAAAAAAACCTAAAATTATAATTAATCTAGTTTTCCCAAGATCCTCAGAACTGTGGCTGGTCAATGCCCAATAAGACCACCGGCATCTGCAGTATACTTCCTAACCTTCATAAGACAGAGTGATGGTTGTCAGTCCATCCTCTGCTTAGAATGACTAACTGATAGACATGGTGCTGACACCTCCTAAAATGAGCTTTAGACAACCTAGCCCTTTCTATAGAAAAAACTATAGCCCTTATCACAACCTTCTCACTTTGCCCCTGCCACCTTACCTTCTGGTTAGATCTTGTCTTTAAACAGCTTTTTAAAACTTTATCTCTATTTCTCAGCCTCATACTTTCCCCTGGACCCTGAAAATAGATTTGGTTTCTTGAATTTTAAACTCTGGAACTCTTATCTCTTCTGATAGTTTGTTTGGCTCTGTCTTATCTTACTACCCAAGGGAACAGCACTGACATTAGTCAGCTTGACTGACATCCCTTTAGAAGGCAGAACAATCCATCCTGTTTTATATCTGCTCCACACTAGAATTTATGCTTCAGCCTCTTAACCATTCTCCTAATTTAAGGTTGTCCCTTTTCAAGCCATTCTCCATGTCATTGCTATTATTATTCTAAAACACTTTAATATATCCTTAAAGTCTCATAATTCTGTGTTGCTTTAATATATAGTTTAAATTCCTAAGACTAAAGTTATCCCAACTACCCATCTAACTGTTCTCTACAATCTTTTGTTTCAGCCACAGCTGTCTCCAGAACTTACCAAACTGCTCCTACTTTAGTATTGCCTGCTCCACCACTCTCTTAATCTTATCCAGCATTCTGGTCCTAGCTCAAGCTTACCTCCTTCATGAAACTTCTCATCTATAGCCCACGTTTTTCCAACCCTGCTTGAATACATCTATCAAAGGGATTAAAATGGTGTGATGTCTGTAGTATTCATTGTGACACTTAACTAAATAGAATTTCCTTATGCTGTTTTATATGGCTATTTAATGTGTAATGTGAATGACCACTTTTCCTAACAGAGGTTCCATTGAGATAAGAATTATATCTTAAAATTATTTTAACTGTTCATTATACTAACAAGTAAATATTGGTTGAGAAAACCCCCAGAAATTCAAATGTCTCTCAAGATTATTGTTCTAGTCATCTTTGGTTTAGAACAAAGAATGGACTAGATTATCTTATAAAATGTTTTCTCTCCCCTATTTCTCAAATAATATACCCTCAGGTTTTTGTTTATGGAAGCTATAATCACAATTTTTGCTTGCAAACAACCAGATAAACTAACATCTCAATATCTGCTTAATTTATCTACCAACTATGTAAGTTGCATATCTTACGCAAGTTACTTAAGCTTGCTCTGCTTTGACTTCTTCATCTGTAAAGTGGAAATATTAATAAATGGAACTACCTTATTGGGTGGTATTAAGGATTAAACGACATATACATTAAGCAGCAATAATGTATAGTAAACACAAAATATATGTTAGATCTTATTGTTGTTAATGATTTCACTATAGGCCAAGAATCAAACATGGAGGCAACATATAGACTTGATATAATCCTTTCTGGGACAGACAGCTGCTATCAGTATTTTTCATAGGCTGGTCTGATTCACAGTTTTGGAGCAGACTGAAGATAATGAGCGTGATCCTTCCCTTAGTGACAGAAAGGGAAAGAAGTGAATCCCCCTTATCCACATGATTCCAAAGCACAGAGACAAAGGGGAAAAGCCAGGGTGAGAGCAGAGAAGGTGGTTGTCTGGCATTTTTTGGAGGTACCCCGCCCCATGCTGTGTTGAAGCATACACAGTAGAGCCAGGAGAGCACTGAGTAAATAAAACATCAATGTTTGTACTCCAGCCATCCAATTTGATTGGGCTTAATTTAACTAGATTGGCATGTTGGTTAAGCATTTGTCTTGTAGCTGAACGTTTATTTTCAATCATATATATTTAATTCAGAGTGAATGCTAAATACAGTAAAGGCGGAGAGATTGATAGCAGTTAGGAACAGTAGTTAAAGCAGTTCTCAGGTAGCTGGAATGTAGCCAAGAATAATATCTGTAAGAGTGGTTGAGTGCTGCCCAGGAACACTGACATCAATTCAGTCGCATCATTTAATCTGTAAAGAGATGAGAGGAGGGCAAATGGCTCTGTCCCCTGCTGCTAAAAGGAGAGAATTCTCTGGATACATTGAAGCAGGAACTGTGCCTTACATGATGCTGCTACCATGGGAGTAAGTAAAACTTGGAATTTCACAGAAATCAGTCTGTTTGGTGAAAATCACGCCAAGAGCCTAAGGAAAACTAAGCCGTGACACCGAGGAAGTGCAATGAGCTGCTTTTTGCCATTCCACCCGAAATGGTGGCTCAGCACCTGAAACAACGGGGCAGTCGAACATGAGAATTGTTCATCCTGCCATCTGTCTGTCCAAAGAGAATGTGATCAGCCAACCCTGGAGGCCTGGAACCCGGAACTCTGTGTTTCCACAAAGAGCTTCTAAGTGATGGTGATGTGCACTCAAGTTTGAAACCACATCATAGGAATGTCCGTTTCTCCTGGCTCTGCCCCACCTCTACCCCACAAGCGCAGCAGCCTTAAACTGCCTGGGGAGATTAGATCCAGTTTCTAATTTCAGTTGGCTCTATTTTATTAAAAGAATCACAAAAACGATATGACACGTTGGTGTTTTAATCATTATTAAAATCCTCTAAAATATCACTATTAAGATCTAAGTATTCTTTCCAATCAATTGAATATTTCAATAAGTATCTGTTGCTTGTAGCAACTTTATCTCCCAGACAATTTTTGAATTAAAGAAAAAGGTAATGATAATGAGTTTATTCATTCCTATTGAGAAGAACCCTCGCAATATGCCATCCCAGATGTGAAAGGAAGAAAGAAAAAAAACCTTCCCTGTGTTCTCTCTTTTGCTTCTCCGAAAGTAGCAATAATTCTCCAGAAATGTAAACTTCTAGACAGTGGACAAAAGAACTATGTATACAGAAATAATATATCTTCACCTATATGGTAAAGACTAAAAGGAATGATGCATCAGTCAAAATAAATTCAGCTGTAGATAGATTAAACAAGTTAGAAGTGTATTTGTCTCCCATGGAACAGTCTGGAGGCAGGCAGTCCAGAGCTCATAGTGCAGTTCCTGGTATCAGGGACTCCGGCTCTTTCTATCTGTGGCTACACTACGTGTGGCTTTCAAACTGTGGCAATCCTGGTCCAAAGTGACCCATCTGCCACGTCTACATCCTGAGCAGCAAGTATGAAGACAAGTAGGGGAAGGACATGCCCTGCACTTAGAGAAAACATTCCAGAAACTGCACATACCCTTACTTTTAGAGCCCATTATTTTTATTTACACGTACCATTATTTTTAGATCCCATTTTTAAAACTTAGTTATATTGCCACATCTGGCCGTAAGAGGTGGTAGAAGAAGAAATCATTATTCCAAGCAGCCTTGTGACTGAACCACAAATTTGAGAATAAACAGTGCTGCAAAGGTGTCGGGAAATGGGCTTTTTCTTTTTACATTGCTGGTAGGAGTGTACATTGATATACTGTACTGTTTCTATGAACAATTTGGCAATATGCATCAAACACTTTAAACGTGACCCCAACACTTTAAGGAAGTTGTCCTAAAATACATATATTACTATAATATTTACTATAGTGCTTGTTTAACTGGGGTAAAATGCACATAAAATTTATCATATTCACCATTTTAAGTATGCAGTTTAGTACTATTAATCATTTCGCATTGTTCTGCAACCAATCTCCAGAATGATTTTCATTTTGCAAAACTAAAATTCTACTTATTAAACAACAACTACCCAGTTCCTGCCTCTATCCCACCCCCACCCATCTCCAGTCCCTGGCAACCATCATTCTACTTTCTGTCTCTATGAATTTGAATACTCCAGGTAGCTCATATAAGTAGAATCATACAATATTTGTCCTTTTGTGTCTGGTTTATTTCACCTAGCTTAATGTTCTTAAGGTTTGCACATGTTGTAATATGTCAGAATTTCCTTTCTTTTTAAAACCGAATAATATTCCATTGTATGTATATACCACATTTTGTTTATCCATTCATCTGTTGATGGTCACTTAAGTTGTTCCACCTTTTGTGTTCTTTGTTACAATGTCTGTTCAAATCTTTTGCCCATTTTTAATTGGGTTGTTTTCTTACTCTAGAGTTTTGAGAGTTCTTTATATAGTTTCAATGTTGGATATGTGATTTGCAAGTATTTTCTACGAGACTGTAGCTTGTTTTTTCATTCTCTTAACAGTGACTTTCACAAAGCAAAACGTTTTAATTTTGCCAAGTTTAATTTATCAGTATTTCCTTTGGGGGGTCATGCTTTCTGTGTCATATCTAAGGATTCCTGACCTAACCCAAAGTCACGCAGAGTTTCCTCTAACGTTTTCCTCTGAAAGTTTTAGAATTTGTTATTGTATACAGCACTTAAAATATATTTTTTATTGATTTCAGAGAGGGAGAGAAAGATGGAAATAACAATTGTGAGAGAGAATCATTGAGAATCCTACACCACCACCACCACCCTCCTCCCCCGCACTGGCGATGGAGCCCTGAAACCTGGGCATATGCCCTGACTGGGAATTGAACTGTGGCCTCCTTATTCACAGGTCAACACTCAACCACTGAGCAACACCAGCAAGACTATTGTATACAGTATTTAGATATATGCCCCCTTTTGAGTTGATTCTTGCACAAAGTAGAGATTTAGGTCAAAGTTCAATTCTTTGCCTATAGCTGTCCAATTGTTGTAATGCCAAATGCTGAAAAGACTATGCTTACTCCAATGAGTTACTTTTGCACCTTTATTAAAAATCAATCAATCATACATGTGTGGGTCTATTTCTGGCCTCTCCATGATCTATGTGTCTATTCTTTTGTTAATATCACACTGTCTTTATTACTGTAAATTTATTATAAGTCTCAAAATTAGGTAGTGTGAGTCTTCCACTTTATCTTTTTTTAATTGTTTGAGATATTCTACTTTTTTCCCTTTTCATATAAATGTTGAAACCAGCCTTTTGAAGTCTACAAAAATCCTGCTTTGGGTGGTGGACACACGGTGCAATATACAGATCTTGTAACATAGAAACACACACCTGAAACCTATATGATCATGTTAACCAATGTCACCCCCCAAAAAATTAAATTTTAAAAAATCCTTTTAGAATTTTTATTGGAATTGTGTTAAATCTACAGGTGAATTTGGGGAGAATGGATGTCTTAATTATATTTTCTATCAATCTACAAAAACAATGTATTTTCATTTCATTAGTTTTGTAAAAAAATTTTTATCATTTTGTAGTTTTCAATATAAAGATCTTGCACATCTTGTTAGATTTATATACAAGCAGTTATTTTTTATAAGGCTGTCATAATGTTATTTCCAATTGTTCATAGCTCATAGATAGAAATACAATTGATATGTTGATATTGTGTTTTTAGCCTGTAAACTTGTTTAAGTCACTTAATATATCCCAGGAGCTGGTTTTTATGAGTGTGTAATTTTCTTGGAATTTTCTACACAGATAATCATGTCATCTATAAATAGGGTGATTTTATTTCTTAATATCCAATTTATATGCTTTTTATTGCTTTTACTTGTCTTATGGCACTGGCCAGAACTTTTAGGGCAATGTTGAATAGAAGAGTTGAGAGTAAACATTCTTTGTTTCACTGACTTTCTCTATTGTTTTTTTCACCATTAAGTATTAAGTTAGCTGTGACATTCTTATAGATGTCTTTTATCTGGAGTCTAAGGAAGTTACCTTCTATTCTGGGTTTTGATTAATTTTATATTAAATAAATGTTAAATTTATCAAGTGCATTTGCCTGGCCGGCATGGCTCAGTGGTTGAGCATCAACCTATGACCAGGAGGTTAAGGTTCAATTCCTGTTAGGGCACATGCCTGGGTTGCGGGCTGGATGCCAGTGCGGGGCGTGCAGCAGGAAGCCAATCAATGATTCTTTCTTGTCATTGATATTTCTATTTCTCTTTCATTCTCTTCCTCTCTGAAATCAATACAAATACATTTTTTGAAAAACTTATCAAATGCTTTTTCTGCATCAACTGATATAATCATGTGATTTTCCCTTTTTAGTCTGTGAATATAATGAAATTTATTTATTGATTTTCAAAAATTGAACCAATATTGCATTCTTGTAATTAATCCCACTTGATTGTTATTTATTAACTTCTTTTGAATATTGCTGAATTTGCTAATATTTTATTAAGTATTTTGTGTATATGTTCATAAAGGCTATTGGTAATAAGTTTTTAAAAATCTTGTAATGTCGTTACTGGGTTTTGATATCAGGTTAGTAACTGATCACATAAAATGAATTGAAAAGTGTTTCCTCTATTTTGGGGAGAAAGATGTATAGAATTGGCAATCATTCTTCTTTAACTGTTTGGGAGAATTTATCAATGAAATTATCTGGAACTGGAGATTGTTTTTTGGGGAGGGATTTAAATTATGAATTCAGTTATAGGATTATTCAAATATGTATTTCATACTTGGTGGTTTGTGCTTTTTGAAGAATTGGTCTAGTTCAATTAAGCTATGAAATTTATGTATGTAGAGTTGTTTGTAGTATTTTCTTACTACACTTTGAGGTCTGTGAGGTCTGTGATATCTTCTGTTTCATTCCCAATACTGAATAGGTAATTTTTTTCTCTCTCTCTTTTTAATGCTATTAGTTGTATTAGAGGTTTACCAATTTTATAGTTCTTTTTAGGTAACACATTCTTTGTCTCAGTGACTTTATCTATTGTTTTTTCTGTTTTCAAGTTCATTGATTTCTGTTCTTTGCTATTTCATTCTTCTGCTTAGTTTCAGGTTATCTTGTTATTCTTTTTCTACTTTAAGATTTTGATTAGGTTTTGAGGTTAGGTTTTGATTTTAAAATTTTCTTCTCTCCTAAAATTAGTATTTAGTGTTATAAATTTCCTCTCAGTTCTGCTTTAGCTGCATCTTACAAATTTACATCTGCTGTATTTTCATTTTCATGGAGGTCAATATTTTTTTTAATATCCTTTGAGATTTAGCAGCATGGAAGATGTTAGTTTCCAAGGCTATTTAGTCTACACTTATAATGATTTACACAATAAATAAAATTATAAAACATACTGACAATTATTTCTTGGTAATAAGATTATGTTTTCTTTAAAATTTAGTCTTCTTCTATAATTATTACCATATAAATTATGAAAATAAAAATGGGCATTATATAACTTGTGATGTTGACCCATCTTAAATTGTAGTATTTGCCATACAAAATTATTTAACATACAAAAATATTAGTTTCATATGGTTCAACCTAATAATTCTTATAATGTGATACATATAGTTCTCCTTTAATAACTGACTCTCAATATTCCATTTCAGGACTTAGCATAACAAAGAAAGCAAAAAACTGTGATGCAGATCAGTCAGCAATATGACTCAGGACCAGATGAGGTCATAGTTCCCCTAAGTCTCTCAGAGAAGAGAATTAAATTCTTGAGAGTGAGTTAAAAGAGAAAAATTAAGCCTTGACTGGCTAGTTAAAGTGTTCTAGAGTGTTCAGAAGGTCATGGTGTCAGAATGAGCAATGAGACAATGTCAAAAATGAGGCCTCAGGTAAAGGTTACACACTCCATTTCCAGTTGTAGATAAATCCATTTCTGTGGCTTACAGTATAACATTAGGCAAATTGTTTTTTAACCTGTCTGTAAATTATGGATAATAATGCCTAACCTGTGGTGTTGTTGCAGAGATCTAAGTAGATAATATGTGGAGTACCTGGTACAATTAGAAGCCAGTATATTTTAGCTCCTTCTTCCTCAGTCTCCAAGGAAGTCACTGTTTTGGAAAACCCTAGCTTTAGAAGAGGAGTATATGTCTCTAGTTCAAGCACGAACTTTGGAACCACAGTGCCTGTGTTCAGACCTCATTAAACCATTGAGACTGTTGGCAAATTATATAACCCCTCCATGCCTTGGTTTTCTTCCTATGAAGGGGTGTAGCAGTACTGTGTACATCCTAGGGTTGTTGAGAAAATTAAATGAGCCAATACAGGTAATGTGCTCAGAACACTGCCTGGTATGTAGCAAGCACTATATAAATGGTATTTTATTAGTAGTATCAGAAAATGGATTGGGATTAAAGACAATTTTATTTTGAAAAAATATGTAAGTTCCAGAGGTGGAAGAGAAAGGAAAAGGAGAAGTGGGGGGCGGGGGGGGAGAGAGAAATGAGAAGAGGAGAGAAAGAAAAAGAAGGGAAGGCAGGGAAAAGGAAAGGGGGGAGGAGAGAGGGAAAAAGGGGGGAAATAAAAGAGAAAAATATTTTAAGACATTCCATTTCTTTTTCTAAAATGTTGGGAGGATAATTCTAACATTGTACCAGACAGGATGCTTGCTACATGACATGTCTCTGGTAATGAAATCTTAGAGTATTTTTATTATTTGTTTTTGAGGGGGAAAAAGCAGCAGGTAATGAGGAAAGGTGAGAAGAAAAAGGCTTTCACAATCAATGAGTGAGATTGTAGGTAAAATTGAGAGAAAAAGGAGAGGGGAACGCTGCTATGCAGCAATGTCACAGCCAGTGTGGGTTCTGTTTCAGAGAAGCGAAATCGTGAGTGACAGATAATCACTTCATTTACTTCCTAGGTCTCTAGAGACAGTCCCTGATGCAGGAGTATCTTTGAGGAGCTCCTTAGTGATTTTCCCCTTAATGGATTGATGTATTTGTAGTACACATTGTAAAAATTGGTTTTGCTTTGTCTCCCAAATGCATAACCTTTTGGTTTTCTTTTTAATAATTGTTGGCAACTAGCTTTGCATGACAGCATTGAACACAAATACCACTGATGATGATGAATGGATGCAGGAATGTGGGATGCATTGCACTGAAAGGGTAACACATTATGTCTATGTAATTGCTTCATCTCCCTTAGGATAGACAAAGTTCAAAGAAATGTGAACATAGATGACTCACAGACATGTTCTTTGGAGCTACCCAGAATTCTTTTCTCTAATTACATTGACCTTTTCTCCCTTCCTCACTCATCACATGTGCTCTCGCTGTACAGGGCGTCTTGACAGGGTGTTCAGCCACTTAACTTTCACACTTTTATTTACTGCAGCATCTTCCTGAAGACAGAGCACTTAAAAATACTAAAGTGGATGGAAAACATCTTTAAATTGTGCTTTCACGTTTTTGCAAATACATGATAAGCAGTTTAGAAGTTTCACTTTAAGCAGTATTCTTTCAAATCCCATGTTAATATTGCCATCAATATGTGCTAATATGAGTTTTGAGAAGACTGTTCTAATTTGATATTTTCTAGTTAATAATTGTGTGGGAAACTGTGTTTTGGCTTTAAACTACCTTTGAAAAGCCAGGTTCCTAAAACAGCTATCTTGGAATGGTATTTCAATTAATATTATTTCCCCAAAAAATGTGGCATTAAACAAATGGTCATTCAGAAAAGTCCTGATACTTCTATTGCCTGGAGCTCGATGCAGCCCATCAAATAGTGAGGCAGCCCTGACTATGATAGAAGATTTTGAACATTTAGATGGTTCTTCTTGGTCTTGAGCTGAAACATTAACCTGGTAACCTCACAGGCCATACCTCTTCCTTAGACTATCTGGAAACTGCTACTACATTGCCCTTTTTGACAAGCTCCTGTTTCATTTCATAAGACATGGTCACTGGACTGAACATCATTTTGGCTAGTATCTTAGACATCTTAGGTCTGATAATGTTGTTCGTGAACTCTGACACCAGACTTAGATTAAATATTCCAGCATAATCTATTGGTCAGAGTAACTAAATTTCAATGGAACATTTACATCCTCTCTGCTAAATGATACTTTTCTTTGTCATAAGTCTAGGGTTGTGTTAACCATTTTAGAAGCAGCTTCTGCCTGTTCAAATCCAGATTATGACCAACGAAAAACCACTGTCATATAAACTATTGTAAAGCCAGTCCTTTCCTTACCTGTTATTTTCTGCCCTTGTTTTAGCAAATATAAGGAATCCATTCTATTGGCTTAACTATTACACCATGCTGAGAGCATCACAACATGTACTTAAGAGTACTTCGGAGCCAGTCTACTTGGGTTCAAACCTTGTTCAACTTGCTGTGTGACTGGGCAAGCGACTTGATATCCCTATGCCTCAAGCTCCACATCTGTGGAGTAAGAATTAAGTGAGCTTATATATATATATATATATATATATATATATATATATATATATATAGTGAGCTAATATTAAGTGAGCTAATTAAGTGAGCCTATATATATATATTTATATATATATATATATATATATATATATATATTACATAAAAGAATGGATATAGTAAGCACTAGATAAATGTTTGTAGCTATTATATTCAGCTGTTTCTCTCAGCATTGGATCATCTTCGGACTAGAATACCATGATGTCTGTTCATTAACCTAAGTCACTGATAAAATGCAAAGAGGATACTAGCAAGGACAGACCCACAGAATTTCTCTCAGATTTCATTTTAAGTTTCAGTTCCAAGAGTAGGGTGGACATTTGCCTAGCTCTCTGTCAGGAATTTTGGAAGCAGCAGCTTCACAAAGAAATGTGGAGGGCTACAGACATAGCACCATAGCAGATGTAGCCATGAGAGGGCCACAGATTTCCCTCCTCATCCACACAAGTCTCCCATGACTTAAAGTGATATAGAGAGTCTTTGAAAGTTTCCCTGGGCTTTGAGCAAAACGTTGGGTTTTGGTGATAGTACTCTAGAGAGAAAGCAAGATGATGTGCCTACCCAGAATTCTGCAGTCTAGATGAGGGGGGTGCATATTGGAAAGATGCAGGCTCTAAAGTTTGGATTAGGACTTAGCTGTGTCTTTGCAGATTGCACAAACTGGTTTGATGCCTACAGATTATCCAGGTGTCAATGAAGTGAGAGTACTATAGTCACTCATGCCAGGCACTAAACCAGAAGTGTTACCACTGGAGCTAAAGGCTACTAAGGAGGACCATAGATCAAAATCTAAAAGCTATCAGCTCTCTCCCAGTGATGCCTCAAGGCACTTGCACAATAGACCCTCCCAATCACATTTTTTTTTGTACACCTGAGTTTTTCTGAACTATTGCAAGTCCATAAAATTAATACACTGCATAATTAAAGACCTCACACATACACTCCCTACACATCACATCTTTTTATACGATAGTGCTCTTTTGTCCCCTTACCACTATAAAAAGACATTCCTACAATTGTATCAAAGTGAAAAACACACATTATTTAACCACTGTCTATAAAATAAGGTATGAAAATACATAATTATCCAGTTATACTGCAGTGGTTTAAAATATTAAACAACTCATTTAAGTACTGCCTAGAACTCCTCTCCTTTTAACAAAGTATAAGGCACTGACTCTCAAACTTTGAGGGTCCTTATGTGTTCAGATGTGATTGGTTAAAAGTAACCACAAAAACATGTTCAAGATCCTTTAAATGAAAACATTTATTAGTTACAGGAGAGGAAGTCTAGATGTAGGCCAGGCTCAGGACATTGTTGAACCAGTGGCTCAACAATGTCATGAGAACTCCAGTCCTTTCCATCTCTCTGCTCTTCCTTCGATTCATCCTCTCGTGGATATGAAAATTAGGTATTAGTTGCTACACGGCATCAAAATATCCCAGATTCTACAGTACAAATTAGTTGAGTAGGCATGCTGGTCGGCATTTTGTATACATTAAAATTTTAAATCTTGACAACTTCAGAGGGAAAGTATTATTTGCCTTGTTCTAAGATCACCAAGTCACTGTACAGAGAGGTTAGTTAGCAAGGGGCAGATTTGGGATTTGAACCCTGGTTTTCATTTGACTCTAGAGCGTATATTCTTTCCACAGCCCCACCACATCCCTCGACTTGCTGTGCTCCCTTTAAGCCTTTCTCAATCTCAGTTCTGGGCATGATAAGAAAAGACATCATCTTCCCAAAGAAGTCCTTGTCAAGTATCTCTTGGCATTTTAAATATTTCAGATCTCACATTTATATAAAGTCATGAAAATGTCAGCTTTTGATACAGATCTCATCCTTGAATTCATAATTACATAGGGGAGGAAGGAATTTCATCCTAGTTTAGTATTTGATGGTCTCAAAATAGGAAGATTTATTTCCCATCAGTCACAAAATTTAAATTTTGTTCTTTTTCTTTACTGCTTCTGGAAAGGTCTTACTTTATGGCATGTGACTTTTCAATCCTCACCCAATTATATGTTTTTTATTTTAGAGAAAGAGGGAGAAAAGGAGGGAGGGAGGGAGGAAGGGAGGGAGGGAGGGAGGGGGAGAGAGAGAGAGAGAGAGAGAGAGAGAGAGAGAGAGAGAGAAACATCGATATGAGAGAGAAACATGAATCGGTTGCCTCCTGTGCCCTGACTGAGGATCAAACCCACAATCTGGGTATGTGCCCTGTCTGGGAATTGAACCCACAATTTTTTGGTGTATGGGACAATGCTCAAACCGACTGAGCCAGTTGGCCAGGGCTGGCATGTGATTTTTAAGCAAAAGATACAATAATTTTCTACTCTCTTTTTAGTCATAACTCTCTTTGAAATTTTCCTTTGGTTTTTCTATTCTTTTTCATGCAGACCAGTCATCCTCTCCACATTCCAATCAGAGGAGTGAATTCACAGAGAGAAACAATCTTTCTACAGTGCTGTGATTATGAAGAGAGACAGAGCTCTCCTTTCAAAGCTGCTTTGTAAAGTAATCATAATCACACTGTAGTTCTGTGATGTTGATAACAAAAACAAATACGTTCTTCTCCTTGGAGCAGAAAAATATCTTGCTATTTATGATGGGTAGAAATAACATCTACAGAATTGAATATGACACACATGTATGTACGGTTGAAATAGAAAAGTGAAATGGGTATATCCACAGTCCTGGAACTGGACTCCGATAGAATGACAAAGAAAAATAGGGACTTTGTAAGGAGCAGGAAAAGTATTTAGCAACTGGTATGACACAGTCCTCTATCAAAACAGAGCTCTAGAGGCCTCCAGGGTTACCAGTTTAGATGCTGGAGAGGAGGAAGGTCTGTAAAGTCCTGGGGGCAGTGCCATGATGGTGAGGATACATTCAGGGACATTAGCACAATGGCTACCTACTTGCTAAAGGATATATTTCAAACTATGGTTTCTAACTTTAAAAGTGTGAACCTGCTTCTGTCTTTAAAAGTATCACCTTGGAGAAAGAGAAGGGTAGGTGATCAGACACCCCAGAGGGCCCAGGACAGTTCTAGTTTCTACCTGTTATTCTAGGGGCATTATCAATAGCTCCTTCTTAGATAATAACCTTAGGTCATTGTGCCCTTATATTAGAATGACCATCCAATCCATTTTAAAGCGTCCCTGATTAGACAATATATGATGTAGTCATCCTAATAAAAGGACCCAAAGACAAGATATATTTCTGTTTGAAACAAAAAGACATAGGCAGGGAAAGACCTTGGCATCAGAAAGGAGGAAAAAAAAATGGTAACACAGAAAAAACATCCTCATTAATTGCCCAACAAAGACTACGGATATATGATTGCCAATTTTTAGGGTAATCTAGGGAGTCAAGGACATAGTCAAAGACAGCTCAGGATAACAAACCTGCCAAGATGCCCCATTGCCAAGGCTCCAGGGAACGGAGGAAAGGCAGAATACTAGTACATTAGGGAGACTTGACACAAGGAAGACCTCTTCAGCCACAATAAGCAAAACAAACGACAATCCAAAGAATGGCCTGGGCTGCCTTGCATGGCCTTGGAGGTTGTGCACCACCCAGCTATCAGAGCGCCACTCCACACACTATGAGGTGAATGCCACCCTCTAGGGTGGAACAGTGCATGGTCTACATGTGGCTCTCACAAAAACTTCCATTATTCCAGCTTCTCTGTGCCCACACAAGGGTCTAACTTTTTATATACACACATTTTATTAAAATTCTTTTCTGAAGCCTGTAGAGTCTGCTCAATCATTTGGATGATATCTTCAGGTTATGTGCATGAAACTCCGTGGTATTAAGTACTTGCAAACCTTGAAGAAGAGTAATCTCTCCACCGCACCATCAAGGAACAATGTCATAGACTGCATTTGAACAATAGGGAGATGACATGGCAAACAAAGACTCATTAGGGATTCCCCCACCCTGTGGAACAATTCACAAAGTGCCACTCTTATCAGTTCACAGGCTCTACCACTTCCTTTTTGTAATATTTTTTTCTTGACAAGGAGTGCAATTCAAGAGCATCACACATTATACAATGGGCAAGGGTAGCCAAGGAGATTGCGTTTATTATAATTCTGATACCATTAAAATAGGCATCTTTCAAATCATCATGGAGAATAAAGATGTATTAATATATTCCAAACTCTTCCACAGACTGTGGGTACAAATAAAGAATTCATTTACATTAATACCCTCAAATTGCAATGTCTTCAAGTCCCTAATTTCATTGCTAGAACTAAAAGGAGAAATAAAAGTTTTTCTCTGACAGAAGGGCCTGAGGTGGCGGAATTAAAATGTAAATGAAGGATCTCAGGGATCTAAATGACATTTTGACAATTGTTGGGAGCTGAAAAAAATAGAATAGTTCACATGGTAGGTAGTAACTCTGAAGTTTATACTTTGCATGCTGCCATCTTCGTGCCTTAGTGTACACCATTCTCTACTTTGATAGTGTCCTTACCTTTCAACCTACTAAAACCCTATCTATTCTTTAAGGCTTTCTCTATGAAGCTTTCCAGATTTCTCCAACAAAATTCAATGTCTCCATTAATTACATCTACACCTGTTTCATAGTATGCACTGGACTCCCCTTTGTATCATATATATTTGTTGCTTATCCAGTCATCATAAAAAACTTCTTGAACTTATTAGAAAGTCATCCCTAACTCATATTTACATCTATGGTATTAAGACAATATTTTTGACATTTTAGAAATTAGTAATTATCTAATTAGATTAGGGAATAAGGAATAGCAGTCTATTGTAACTCTATACTCTGCATTCATGAAAGGGACCGCTATACCAATTTATAACAAACTAAAGGCCTGGTGCACAAAATTCATGCACTGGGGGAGTGGGGGTCCCTCAGCCTGGCCTGCACCCTCTTGCAGTCTGGGACCCCCTGGGGGATGTCTGCCTGCTGGCTTAGGCCTGATCCCCTTGGAACTGGATCCCCTTGAGGATCGGGCCTAAGCCGGCACTCAGATATCCCTCTTGCAATCCAGGATCCCTTGCTCCTTACCACCCGCCTGCTCGCTCCTTACCGCTTGGCTCACTGTTTCTTAGTGCTGCTGTGGAGGCGGGAGAGGTTCCTGCCACCGCCACTGCGCTCACCAGCCATGAGCCCAGCTTCTGGCTGAGCGGCACTCCCCCTGTGGGAACGCATTGACCACCAGGGGGCAGCTCCTGCATTGAACATCTGCCCCCTGGCGATCAATGCGCATCATAGCGACCAGCTGTTCTGGTCGTTCCACCATAATGGTCACTTAGGCTTTTATTATATAGATATTTTCAATACAAAGTTCTCTTAGAATTTGTTGAATATGAATATGCCTTATATTTTGTTTCAGTGGAATTTTGGTAACACTGTCCTTCATAAATACACATAAGGTCTGCATTTGGCTCCAAATAACAAAACCTAAGCATGTAGAATTAACTAAACAGAGGTTTATTTTTTATTTTTATCCTGTAACATTGGTCTTATGACATACTAGAGGCCCGGTGCACAAAATTCGTGCGGGGGGGTGGGGGGAGTTGTGTCCCTCAGCCCAGCCTGCACCCTCTCCAATCTAGGACCACTTGAGGGATGTCTGACCACCCGTTTACATCCCTCTCACAATCCAAGCTTGCTGGCTCCCAACTGCCCTCCCCTGCAGGCCTGGTCCCCCAAACTGCCCTCCCCTGCAGGCCTGGTCCCCCAAACTGCCCTCCCATACAATCCTGGTCCTCCCCCCCCCAACTGCCCTCCCCTGCAGGCCTGGTCCCCCCCAACTGCCCTACCCTGCAGGCCTGGGTCCCCCTTCCCCCCAACTGTCCTCCACTGAAGGCCTGCCCCCCCCCTCAACTGCCCTCCCCTGCTGACCTGGTCTCCCCCAATTGCCCTCCTCTGCCAGCCAGTCACCCCTAACTGCCCTCTCTGCTTGCCTGATCACCCACAACTGCCCTCCCCTGCAGGCCTGGGTCTCCCCCAACTGCCCTCCCTTGCTAGCCTGGTTTCCCCCAACTGCCCTCCTCTGTTGGCCTGGTCACCCCCAACTTCCCTCCTCTGCTGGCATGGTCAACCTTAACTTCCCACAACTGCCCTCCCCTGCAGGCACTCTTGTGGTAGCCATCTTTGACCACATGGGGGCAGCCATCTTGTGTCTTGCTGTGATGGTCAATTTGCATATTACTCTTTTATTAGATAGGATGCTAATAGCAAAGACTGGAAATAGAAGGGTGATATCTGGATTCTAAACAATAAGATAATTTTTCTGAGTCCTAAAGACTCACAATTCTTTCATCCATACATTATTCATTCATCAAACCTTTATTGTAAACCTATCATGGTGCTATTTACTGTCAAGAGACACCAAAATTATGTAAAATAGTTCATACTGTCTAACCAGAAAATAATTTAGGAATTTAGGATGTAAGCATGTACATAGGATAACATTCACAGTTAAATTTGGATCTTAAGATCCCCATGATCTTAAAGCAATGGTCTGTGAATCACTTCACAAGATTATTTAGAAATCAAGCTCCTGGAAGAGATTCTCTAAAGCCTTACACGTATGCTAAGACAACCCAACAGTATCACTCTTCATAGGTTGTACCATGCTATTCAGTCATGCTGTGGAGAAGTGTGGGCAGACTTAATGAAGTGAGATGTAGCAAAATATGTTGAAAGCATGGAGGAGGAGGAGATGGGACAAAGCAGAGACACAAATATGATTTTTGACAGAGAAATTGTCCTTTTTGGGGTTATGGTAGTGAAGGGTTATTCTAAGATCTACCAGTGGTTGAGAAAAAATTCCATCAGGGCTCAGTTAATTTTATCACAACAATTCTTGCATGTTTCATTATAAAATTTCACATTTTTTATGTTGCCGAACTGGCTCAGTAGAAACTAGCTTGCTACTTCTTAGATTAGCTTGATACCAAGTCATACATGCTCTTGCCCACCTAGAAAGTACCTGTTAAAATGCAAACAGGGCTTTGTGACTCCAGGGATATGGGATGAAAGTATCCACTGACCAAGCCTGGCACACTGTGACTCAGAGTATGTGCAAGACAAAATTTAAGCAGCATGATAAGTAGTGGGTGGCAGAATGTTACAGAATCTCAGTGAAGTTTCAGAACATGAAGTTTCAGAACATATCTATTTTTTAGATACCCAATGTGACCTGGTCTTTGGAATTGTGAAAGCTGGATGATAAAAGGGCACTAGAATCCTATAGTTCAATATATAGGTATTCAATTATTTGTATCCTCCAATTCCATTTTCAGTTCTGATTCTTAAATTCCAGCTCTCTTGCCTCAATTTAGAAAACTCTAGCCCTTGTCATTATTGGTACATACCTTTTCTTAATTCTTCTAAATCATTTTAACAACATTTTTTCAGGATGGGAGGAGGGAATATATTTTTATTTTATTTATTTTTTCCCTGAAATTTTATTTTTTTATTTGTTTTTATTGTTGAAAGTATTACAGATGTTTCCTTTTTTCCCCATTGATCCCCTCCACTCACCACACACCCTTCCCAGGCCTTCACCACACTGTTGTCTGTGTACATGGGCTATGCATATAAGTTCCCCAGTTAATTTCTTCCCACCCACTCCTCAACCCCCACCTCCCTCTGAGATTTGCCAGTCTGTTCCATGCTTCTATGTCTCTGGATCTATTTTTTTCATCAGTTTATTGTGTTCATTAGATTCCACATATGAGTGAGATCATGTGATACTTGTCTTCCTCTGACTGGCTTATTTCTCTGAGCCGAATACTCTCCTGGTCCCTCCAGCTATCTCAAAGGGTAAGAGATCCCTCTTTTTTACTGCTGCATAGTATTCCATGGTGTAAATGTACCACAGCTTCTTTATCTACTCATCTATTATGGGCACTTGGGCTATTTCCAGATCTTAGCTAATCAAAGTCACTAATCATCAGAGAGATGCAAATTAAAATGACAATGAGGTATCACCTCACACCTGTCAGAATGGCTATCATCAACAAATCAAAAAGTGACAAGTGCTGGCGAGGATTTGGAGAAAAGGGAACCCTAGTGCACTGCTGGTGGGAATGCAGACTGGTGCAGTGACTATGGAAAACAATTTGGAGTTTGCTCAAACAATGAAAAATTAAACTGCCATTTGACCCAATGATCCCTAGGATTTCCAGGAATATATCCTAAGAAACCTGAAACACCAATCAGAAAGAATATATGCACCCCTATGTTCATAGCGCAATTTTCAATAGCTAAGATCTGGAATCCACATATTTTTTATTGAAAATTAATCTCTCTGATTCTTTAAGCCTTTGTGAGACTACATTAGGCAAAGATAAGGAATAACACAATACATTCTCTGAACACTAAATTCGATCCTATACATGTCTAAAACCTGGGCCTGTGCACCTGGGCCAGTGGCTCAATTGGTTGAAACACCATTTGTGTAATGGAAGGTTGCAGGTTCAGTTCCTGGTCGGGGCACATGCCTACGTTGTGGATTTGATCCCCATCAGGTTATGTATTGTCGGCAACAGATAGATGTTTCTCTCTCTCTTTCTCTCTCTTCCTCCCTCTCTAAAATTCAATAAAAGGTGTAACCTTTAAAAAAATATTCAAGGCTGGAATTTTTTGATGAAATTTCAGAAAATGCAAGAAATAAAATGGACATTTGCCAGTATAGTTTTCAAACTAGCCATTTGTAGCAAATAAAAATTTTATGACAATAAAATAATGCACTTTATTAGGTACTTGTTACCTGCTGGTAGCAGCCTTTGGAAAGAATCCAGGTCAGTGAGTAATGTAAGCAAAATTCCTAGAATAACGTTGAGAAGGCAGTGTGGTCAAGTGGAGAAAACACAAGCTCTCACATTAGACAGGCCTGGAATCTCAACCCAGCTGAGTCCTGGCCGAATCAGTGAACCAGTGTGAGTAATTATACTTACCTGACTGAGATGCCATGAGACATCAATAATTGACATGTGCACAATGCCCAGCAGAGGCGGGTGCTCACTAAACATGAATCCCCTGCCCTTTCTCTTCTGGCCAGGGTCCCTAAGCATGGGAGGTGACCCAGGATGAGAGCCCATGATTCTTCAGTTGTGAGAGAAAAGTACCTCATGCAGCTCACAAACTGCCTTCTGAGGAATCTTGGTGACAGGAAATTGTGTGCAACTAACTCCTACAATGAGAAAGCTGTACCCTCGGTGTTGGGCGGTCTGCTTGCTGAAGACAGAGGGGCCCATTAAGCAAGCACCACCATTTGACCTGTTCCCAGGGTTTAGACACTATCTGTAGCCTGGCTTGCTGCCCATTGCTCCTTGTGGCTGTGAATCAACATTGTGACAGAGAGGGCACTGGGTCAACTACATTCCAGTAATAGATCAAAGTGTTTCATTTAGACACTTAGAGCAAACGAAAGGGAATATGGAAGATAAACAGCTTAGGATGGGTATAAACTTGGCGGAAACAGATACGTAAGAATTTTAAAATATAATTCTGAAAAAGCCAAAGACACTCACACAGTTTAATCATCAGAATTAAATCTTCTAACTCAATGGTTCTCAATATTTTTCCATTACTGAAAGGTCACAGGTTTCCATAAGGGGCTCTCAGAACTTCTAAAGCCCCATCTGGAGATTCTATTGGTACTTCCCATCTAAGTAGAGTAGCTCATTTTATTCCCTAGTCCATAAAATTATGTGTCACAATTTTTATGCAGTTTGTTTTTAATTCAATATGAAAACCCGATTGGGGGAGGAGGGGATAGCATTTGTTGGGTAAGATGTAGATTTCTGAGCTTCTTTGAAATTTTTTCCCCAAGGACATTTTACAGTCTCAAGGTATTTTCAGAAACAATTCATATTGTCTTCTCCTAAATACAGTTTTCTTATCATTTCTTATCTACATTAAGGCCATGAAGACAATTTTTAAAGAAAGCTATTTAGCAGCTACTAATTCTATCTTTAACAAATGTTAGGTACCTCATGTATCATTTGGGTTGGGAAAATTAAGATGGGGGTTATTTAACATGATAGAATGGAACGAGACCCACAATTATGAAGATGATGCCAGGACCATGAAAAATTATTGGTAGGTCAAGAAGAACTTAAATTATCTACATATAGAATTTTTCAGATATAAAGTTTGGGAAATAACCTTTAGAAGCAAGGATATGATTACAAATGTGATTTGAGTATAATATTTTAGCATATCTTCAAACATGGCTTGTTTGTTTCATTTTGTTTTCTATTAGGGCACAGATGGTGTTAAAAACTTTGTTCTGGCCCATGAATAACTATTAATTCCTTTAAATGGATGGCTGCCATAAGCATGAATGAATGGCTGTATGTTTGTTCACTTGAAGAGAATTTCAATGTTCTTATACACACTATTGTAGTTATTATTAAAATAAAATCTAGGCGTTGATACAGAATGGCTCTTTGGTGGTGTATCATTTTGCAGTTGATTTAATTAATTGCATGTATATTCGACTAACAGTATCTAGAGTCGAGTGGCTATATTTATGCTGTGATAATGAAGTACTTCCTTTATATTAGTTGTTTGTCAATAAAAGAATAATAGCAAATGACAGAAAGACTAAAGTGAATCCTGAGTTACTTTATGTCTGGTAATTGATTTTGGAGGAAATAAAACCACTTTTACTCTTCCAAATCAACAAATGATTAAATTTTGTCATTAGATGGGGCTAATATCTGGGTGTCTTCCAAATGAGTCCCAAATAAATAGGAAATTCATGAATTTTTTGACTCAATAGTTTATATCTTTTATCAAGGTCTGCTCTCACCCTATATTTTAGTCAAGTCAGAATTATCAAATTAACTGATTATAATCACAAAAAATGAATGGACATATCTTCAGATCTACAGATGAAAACTAAGCATTGATTTATAGAGATCACCAATAATGTCAGATATGTGATGAGAAAATTGTCCTATTTATTCAAAATTCTAGGAGCACAAGTCATGTCTTTTAAGGTTTAAAAAAAAAAAGTAGAGTCAGGGAAACAATATTCTCCTTTGTTTTTCTCCTAGGAGTTATATTGGTCTGCAATAAATCCTTTAAAAAAAACTCTCACATTTTCACTTTTGTGCAGTATGTTAACTATGAACAAAATGATAGCATATGTCAGTCAAATGTAAAGTATTATTTATATTGACATTAAAACCTGATTATTAATGCAGAAGCTTATGGAAAGTCAGATTAATCTGAACAACATATTATTTCCTTTTGGCCCACAGTCTGTTGTTTCACAAACCATGGTTAATAGAGTGCTAAAAATAAAAGGATCTGTTTAACTAAGTGTATAATATATTCTGCATCTCATTTACATCTTATTATGTTAAAAGGCAGACTAACATCAGCTAGTCTATGACTGTAATATCAAGGAGATGATATTCTTCTTTGTTTTTTAAAAAAACTTAGGTATTTCTTTAAAATTTCTGAATTGTCAAAGGCTTGCTATTATTTAAAATATTAGTTCCTATTTTATTGATTTATTAAATTTAAAGGCTCTAAACTAACATTTAATTAAATGATTCAAAAGGAATCATTGAAAAATGTGATCTGCACATTTCTCAAAAATCTCACCTTCTATTTCTTTTCTCTTGGTTCTTAGAAAATAAAAAGTGGAACTATTTTTTACTTGTCCTCGCTTAATAGTTGGGAGCTGCCTGGATGACTCCAAACCCTGGGATGGAAACCTAGTTTCTTGTCAAGAGGATGGGGAGTTGCATGGTAGTTTAGATGTTTCAAACCTCTGGTTCAGGAGTCTCCTGCTCTCTCTGAGTGTTTGATGTCTGCTTTCATATCCCTTCCTGAGGATGCTGCCCTTTCCATGTAGAATCTTGAAACTGGACACTGCCTGACTGGCGTGGCTCTGCAGTTGAGTGTGGACCTATGAACCAGAAGGTAACGGTTTGATTCCAGTCAGGGTACATGCCTGGGTTGCAGACTCCATCCCCAGTGTGGGGTGTGCAGGAGGCAACTGATCAATGATTCTTTCTTATCATTGATGTTTCTCTCTCTCTCTCTCTTTTCTCTCTCTCTCTCTCTCTCTCTCTCTCTCTCTCTCTCTCTTCCTCTCTGAAATCAATAAAAATATATTAAAAAAATAAAGCTGGACACCTACCTGATTGTCCCTCCCCACTTGCATGTTCCTTCTTCCCCAAAGTTTCACTGGATCAAGCCTGTGACATGGTAAACTTAATGGGGAGCTTGGAAGGAAGGCAGAGGAAGGTTACAGTATAGCCTATACAGCAAACAGAATTTATTTATTAGCTATCTCTATCTATCAAGCATCTTTGCATTCCAGTCACTGGGGACTTTGCACTCTTTCTCACCTCTCCCCTGTTCCAGCTTCCAGCCACTGTGCGGGCCAGCTGACCTCCCCATCTCCTTCCGGATAATGTTACCCTCCTCCTTCAAGGCCCTGTTTACTTCTTTCACAGAACAGAACTGGGCTCTTCATCTAGCTCCAGTTCATAAAGACATTGCTGGGCTGGGGTTATGGGATGTGAAGCACACGCTTTAAGGTGCACTTCTGTTCAGCACAATGTTCTCCCAGAGAGGAAATCTGTAGTCACAGCTTTTTTGTCCTCTCCCTCCATTAGGTAGCAGTTTAGGCATCAAGGACTTATAATTTGACTGTGAGATAAAAGGGCGCATGGATAGTGAAAATTTGGAAGAATTGTCAAAACTCAAAATCCATAACAAGATCCAACCATCTTCAGTTGTAGACAAACCGAGGCATACAAGACTTGCAGTAGGTTATACAGCACTTTCAAGTGGAAGTTGGATACAAGAGTCTGGTCTGGGGCTGTTTCCATGATCTCATGAAACAACAACTGAATTTCTCAGAAGCCAAACAGCATTTCAGCTCTGTATATTTAATTCTTGATTATGTTGCCAGCATAGGTCCCACAGGAAAGAATAGCAGGAGAGGCACACAGCCACTGCACACCTAAATAACATTATCTCAGATACTCTGGTATGTTTATTATTCATTTTTTATTTCTCATGTATAATTAATTTTCTAATGGCTTGGCATGATGTTTATGTTATGGAGGGCAGTTTTCATGCTTTTACTAAAATCTCTTGCAGCCACCATCAGAGATAAAATACCAAGCTGAAGCCTTCTTGTTCTGACAAGTGAAATTAGTTAAATTTATTTTATTATGTTCCTAAAGAAAAACAAGGGGAGGGAGGAGAGGAAGAAAGAGAAAAAGAAAGATGCTGTAGAAGGCAAATGGAAAATTATCAATGTCAGTCATGTTGTTGAAATACGTCAAGAAAATGTACATAACTTTCACTATCCACCAGTAGAAATGAAATATCTTCTAAAATAAATTAGGTTCCTAACACATACGTCTTAAATTTGCTATAACAGAACCTAAAGAAATTGTTTATAAATGTTAAGAAAATATGAGTAATAAACCTGAGAGCTGGATTTGACTGAAATTACTAACTGAAACAAGTTTACAAGATAAACAGCAAATGTATCCAGAAAATGTTCACAGTAAGGAAGAAAGCCTCCCCAGGAGAATTCAGACATTTAGCAACAAACTTGGCTGTAAACATTTGTCCAAACAGTCAACAGGACAGAGAAAATGCTCCTGGGAGAACAAGAACCAGATTTGAGAGTCCTGGGCTTTGAAGTTGAAAATATTTCCTCAGAAATGCCACGTTCTTCTTTCTCTCCCACCCCAGTGGATCACTAAAGTAAATTATCATTTGTTCCCTCGTTTTGTTATCCTGCCAAAATATACACTCACTGATAAAGCCCACCAATGATTCATCACACACCATCATCCCAAGGTTTCCAGTATAAATTCCATCTTAAATGAGCCTCTTCTGTTTTATTAATGCTTAACAGACATTTAACAGCAATGATAGTGCCAATGAATTTTACCGTATCTTACCATTAAAACCCAGATGTTTCTGTATGAAGCAAAGGCCCCAGGGTCTTCTCCTCTATTCTCATTTTCTTAGCAGCGGCTGAACTGAGATTCATTTAGAAGCAGAAATAATGGGATGTAAACATTCTTTTCATATTTCTCCTTTTCTCTACAGATCAATTCCAATTTCTCTAATCCTCCACTCTTTATCTATGAAGAAAGAAAATGAGGAAAAAGGAAGACACAGAAAGTGGAAAAAAATTCTGGTGAATTGAAATTTAGATTGAGAACCTGTATTTATGTTTATCATGGGGTGAACAAACAAATGCATTAAAGTGATACACAGTTTAATTTCCTGGTATTTTATATATAACGACTCACGTGTTCCTTTCCTGAAGCTCTACTCTTCCCCAGAGCCTTCATCCAAAGCATTAATTCATTTACCAGTCAAGGAAAGGAGCTGACTATGGCTGCTGCAAGTCCTAGCAGACACAGCTCCAGCAACACCATTCACCTGTAACCCAGCTTCCTTTGCCTCTGGCCTGAGATCACCTTCCTTACTTTGCCGTCTTACTCACTACAGCTGGAATTTTATACTTACCATAATGGGCTTCTTAAAATCCTTCCAATGTGGTTTTGTGGCATCAGTCCTTATCTCCAACATGCAGCTGGTTATGGATGGATTTGTTTATATGGTGACCTCCCTCTCAGAATGTAGGCTCCTCTGATTGAACTTTGTATGCACACTACCTAACCTTAGGCCTAAAGCATAGTAGGGTTTAGTAGGCGTCCAATAAATGCTTTTTAATATATATGAATTTCTTATTGATTTCAGAGAGGAAGGGAGAGGGAGAGATAGAAATAGCCATGGTAAGAGAGAATCATTGATCAATCAGCTGCCTCCTGCACACCCCCCACTGGGGGTTGAGTCCACAGCCCTCCTGGTTCACAGGTGGACACTCAAGCACTGAGCCACACTGGTGGGGCTCCAATAAATACTTTTTAAATAAATTTGGTAGGAAGGTTTAATGTATGAGGGATTTGCAGCGAGTTGAAAAAGATTGCCTCCAAAGTCTTTTACAATTTTCAGATTTTGAGGCTATCCGTCTCTTCCATGATTTTGATTATTGCATCTATTCATGAGTTTCCCCCATAACTTCAAGGCATTCCTCATCCTAAGCTTTAGACCAACATGTCCTCCTGACTGCTACATAGCTTCGCATTAGTGGACAGTATGTCCACAATTAACTCATTTTCCCACACAACCAGCTCCACCTTTACAGTTTTCTGTATTTATTAATGACACCAGACTCCTTAGGAGCCCCTGTGGAAAACATCCAGGATGGGACTTCTCTCCTCTCTAAAACCAATCACTTCCTAGTCGGGTGGATTCAGCTTTCCCAAAACCTAGTTCTTTTTGTGACTCTATCCTGACCATCTCCATCACATTGTGTGTGACTCTAATTAGCACCTATTTTATTCTGACTTTCACGATGTATTTCCATCTCTGTCCTAACACTAGATCCTGGAATATGTCTGTGTAATAGGCTGCAACTCCTACAACTTATAACACAGGTTTTGCAGGTGCTCAACTCTAGAAGGGCTGAATGAATGTCAGCATGCTAGGTTTAAATTACTTTGGCAGCATGAATCTTGCTATATCCTTTTTTGTTTGTTTTCCCCTTAATATAATATAGTAAAAGGCATTGGAAACAGGGTACATTTATCTGTTATTGTTCCTGGGAGTGGCCCCAACAATTGGCAGTAGCTTTTATTTTTAAAAAAATCGCTCTGTTTTTTATAAAAGAAAGAAATAGAAAGAAAGAAAGAATGAAACAAAGAAAAAAAGAAAAGGAAGGAAGGAAGGAAGGAAGGAAGGAAGGAAGGAAGGAAGGAAGGAAGGAAGGAAGATTCTTTAGACTCAGCTCCCAGCTAAAACCATCCAGAATCCAGGTTTCCCACCCCTTCCAGTGGCCTGATGTGCGGCGAGGGAGGAGCAAAGAGCAGGCACAGCCCGAGGAGCCGGGAGAGCGGGATGGGGGAAGTCCCGGAAGTCATTGACCAGAGCAGACGGCCGCCCCAGCGGGATCTGCTCGGGCTGAGGTCCCAACAATAACAAATCTCAGGGTCTGGCGGGGGCCGCCGGGGGCCGGAGCTTGGGGGCGGAACCCAGATGGGGGGAGGCGGGTGGGACGCTTCCCAAGGCCTCAGGGGATTGGAGGAGAGAGCTGCGAGGCGGTGGAGCTCGAGTAGTGGGTAGCGGAGCTAACTGGTCGATTGAGGGGAGAGCGCGCTGATTGGGTGGCGCGGGGGAGACGGACCAGAGCTAACGGCGGATTGGCCGTGGCGACCGAGGAGGCGTGGCCAGAGCGCGCTGGAGGGAGCGCGAGGGCTCTGTGGCCGGCCTGCCTGCCAGCCAGCCCGAGCGGCGGGAGAGCGCGGCAAGCGGGGCGTAGGGTCGAGGAACGCGGTGCGGGAGGCTCGCTGCCCAGCTCCGTCGCTGCCGTCCTCCGCGCCTCGAGCACTCGCTTCCTTCCCTCCCCTCCCCTGCATCCCGGCCCGGGGGTCTCGGGCGGGGAACGGAGGGAAGGGACCTTAGAGGAAGCGAAAGCGGAGTGAGGGGCGGAGGGGGTCCCGGCGCGGAGCGAGGCGCGCGCCGCTTCTTGTTCTCTCTCCGCAGCCGCCGCGCCTCCTCGCCCGGTGCCGCGGCCCCGGGCGCGCGGGACTCCCGGGGCGCCCGCACTATGCAGGCGGACTGCCGGCCGCCGCGATGGCGAGCCGGACGGCGGTGAGAGCAGGGCGCAGCCCTCGCCAGCCCCGAGTCCGGGCCGCGGCCGCCGCCCCCGCAGGGGCCGCGCTCCCCCGCTCCCATTCCGGCCCGCTCCCTCCCCGCTCCAGCTCCTCCTCCTCCCCCCCTATGCCTCAGTTCCTTCTGCTCTTACTTGTCCTGCTCCTGCTGCTCGAGGACGCTGGAGCCCAGCAAGGTGAGTGGTTCCCAGGGAATGCGCGGTGCGTGGAGCCCCCCGGGCGGCGACGGGGAGCGCGGGGAGAGCCTGCGGGGCGCCAGGGCTGCGGGCCTGGAGCCGAGTCTGCCACACGCCGGGGAGGTGCGGGGTGCCTGGCGTGCGTGGGCAGTCCGGGGCCGGCACTCGCCAGGTTGAGTTGCAAAGCTAGGATCAGCCTGTTGTCCCCCAGCTTGGCGCAGCTTTACTTTTTTTGGCAAGGCCATTCATTTTCCTGAAAAGAGGGGAGCGAGACCCTGCTATCAAGGCCTCCTTGTTGGTATTGGATTCTTTTTCTAGGGAAAAAATCTTGGGGAGAAACACGATGTATTGGAGACGTGACGCCTAAAGTTAAGCTAAATGGCTGATGAGTAGAAAGGCAAGGTAATAAAATAGCACCTTAAACCTATTAAAGGCAAGTGGCGATACCTACTGTCTTTTGTGGAAGTTCTCAGGTTCAACAGCGAATGAAATTGATTCTGGTTATCTTTGAGTCTTGGATTTGGGAAGTGCACTTTACAGTCCCTGATGATTAGCCTGGATGGTGGTCTAGAATCTAGACTCTGGAGATTGCCTGGGTCAGACGCAGGCTCTGACCCGGTGCAACCTCCTGTGTTACCTAAATGGGACGTTCCACGTTAAAAGGGCAAGCTGGTCCAGAAAGGGACAAAACTTTTTTTTTTTTTCTATCTGCAATCCTTGGAAAACCTATTGAAGAAGCAAGCAAAATTGTTTATTGAATAATCACTATGATGGAAAGAGAATGCAGAGCTGATTCACCCTCCACCCTTTTTTGTACTATTTTCAGGCAGTGGACCGTAATTTTTGAATCAGTTTGGCATCATTATTGAACATACTTTCCATTGCATTTCCCAGTGAGAAGGATTGTTACTTATTTCTGGGAAGGTTATTTTTTAATTGATCTCCACGTTTAAGTCCAGCTTACTGTTACTCTCATAGGGTTTTCAGTAGAGTATGGAATCTTGGCCATAACCCTGTCATTATGAGGATGCTGAGACTTTGACAGGCACATGGGAATATAATATCTCTAACTGTAAGGAAAAAAGCGTATTTGGTAAACCGACCTCTTTTAGATTTAGGCAGTTCTACGCAATGTAGATGCTTAGCATTCAGGTTTTAGATAATCTTCAGTAAATTTTTGAACATTGGCCCTTAATAAGTTAGAGTGTGAAATCCTTCTTTTCATTGAAGTCTTAGAGCCTGTGCTTGTAGTTTCCTCCTAGTAGGGAAAAACGCACACAACAACAACAAAAAAACAACAGGCTTGTATATGGCTAACACTTATTGGGGCTTACTTTGTCGCAGGCACAGTACCAAGTGGTTTACATGTATTAACTCAGTCCTCACCACAAACGTTTGAGATAGGTATTGTTATCCCATTTCAAACATAGGAAACTGAGACCAAAAAAATGTAAGGTACCTTGGTGTAGAAAGGAATATAACTACCTAAGCAGAATGCTCTGTATTGCTTATTTCCAAATCAAAGTGTTTATATCATGTTTCTTAAAAAAAATATTTGAACAGCGTAGAATGTTACATGTCTCCCCACAAATGAGACAGTTGCCTTGGTTTTTAGAATTTCACAAGCCTGATCTAATTAAACACGCAACATTACATTTTAAACAATATTTTATTTCAGTTCTTACCACTATTTTAACAAATACTTGTGTGTCTTTCACGGTGTTATCTTTTTTTGAACATTTTTTTAAAATTTATTTCAGAGAGGGAGAGAGAAATAGAAACATCAATGATGAGAGTCATTGATTGGCTGCCTCCTGCACGCCCCCCCTCCTGGGGTTTGAGCTTGCAACCCAGGAATGGGCCTGCAACCTGGAATGGAACTGTGATCACCTGGTTCATAGGTCTATGCACAACCACTGAACCACACCGGCTGGGCTCACAGTATTATCCTATATAATAAAAGGCTGATATGCAAGTTGTCTCCTCAGGAGTTCAACCAAGAGACCGGGAGTTCGATCGCTTGTTATGATGTGCGCTGACCACCAGGGCGTGATGTGGAACATGGGGGCGATCAGCAGAGGCGGCAGGGTGCTGAGGGAGTGAGGGAAGGAGGAGGCAGGGAACCTGATTGGCCCTGATTGCTGGCCAGGCCTAGGGATCCTACCTGTGCACGAATTTCGTGCACTGGGCCTCTAGTCCTATATAATAAAACCCTAATATGCAAATTGACCAAACGATGGAACAACTGGTCACTGTGACGCACAACGACTACCAGGGTGCAGACACTCAGCACAGGAGCTGCCCCCTGGTGGTCAGTGCGCTCCCATGGGGAGCGCCGCTCAGCCAGAAGCCTGGCTCACAGCTGGCAAGCACAGTGGCGGTGGTGGGAGCCTCTCCTGTCTCTGGTGCAGGCAGGTGGTAAGGAGCAAGGGGTCTCGGACTGCAAGAGATCTGGATTGCAAGAGGGATGTCTGACTGCCGGTTTAGGCCTAGGGATCAAGGCTAAGTCAGCAGGCAGACATTCCCTGTGGGGTCCCAGACTGGACTGCGAGAGGGCACTGGCCGGGCTGAGGACCCCCCAGTGCACAAATGTGCCCCAGGTCTCTAGTCTTATATAAACACCAATGTAGATTAAACTCAAATAAAAATGCTGTTGATAATTTAAAAGACCTAATTTCTAGTTCTTCAAAATTGATTGGGTAAATATTAAGTCATATCTCATGATTGATAGGAGAATACATAACTTTTTTTCCTTAAAAATTTTATTTTTCAATTACAGTTGACATTCAATATTATTTTGTATTAGCTTCAGGTGTACAGCATAGTGATTAGACACTTTTGTCCTTTACAAAGTGATTTTTCTGCCCTCCCAACCCCCCATATTTCCAGTACCCTACCTGCCACCATATATAGTTATTACATTATTTTTGACTCTGTTCCCTATGCTGTACTTTATATCCCCGTGACTATTTTATAACTACCAATTTGTACTTTGTAATCCCTTCATACCTGTTTCATAATTTAATGAAAATGAAATGATAGCACACAGTTTTGCAAAGGGGAAAGCATAACTTAGCTGTAAATGATTATCATTGCTAAATTATCTGATAAAATAAGGACCAGTTAGGTATATATCACCTGAAGACTCAGGAATTGTGTGGGATTTCAACTCCCTGATTTTAAAAATTGTATTTTCTTACCCAAAGGACCCTGATACAGTCTGTGGTGGAAATGCTTTTAAATCTGTCCGCGTAGTCTAACAGATGTGCTTTTAGGGTCCACTGTTTGTTCCTTGCATATTTGTTCCTTGCATAACCTGAAAAGAAGGCAATTTCAGAATGAGAAGCAGTGCTTTAAAACACCTATAGAATTTTTAATAATGGAAGTGTCTTCATAGTATTAGGAGAAATACTGGAAGGAAATAAAATGGTAACAGTTGTCTTTTGCTAACACAGTTGCGGGTAATTTCTTCTTTATGATTCTTCAAATTGCCTGCAGTTTGCATATAGTCAGAATTAAAAATAATGATTTTTTTTCTCAACCAGCCTAAGTAGAATGCATGTTATATGCAGAGTGGGGCAAAAGTAGGTTTACAGTTGTTTGTATGGAAAATAATACAGTAATTAGTAAATTATAATACAAAAATAAAGTCGGTTTGGCGTACTCACAATTGTAAGCCCACTTTTGACTTAGCACCTATAGATGTGGAGGTAGAATGTTGCTTCAGCGTTTTTTTGGTTTGTTTGTTTTATCTTTCAGACATCATTTTGAAATAGAGATCACCTTCATTTCAAATAATGCCATACATAGCTATTCCTCAGGTTTTCTGCTGACAGAGTGATTTTTCTTTTTATTTGGCTCAGTAAAACTTATCAGCCTTTCAAAACAGCAGATATGTATTTTGACCAATTTCATGTCATTAACTTATTTATTCACATCTGTTTTACTATTGTGGTGTTTTACTAGTAGATATGGGTTATAGTGGTGTATTTTTTTATCTGTAAATTTCATTACGTTCCTCTTCAAACTTTATTTTTATTGAAACCGTTCTTTTCCCCCTGTAAAATGTACATCTTTGTAAAACACTTAAATTGGTGAAACTTATGCTGATGGCATATTGTCTACTGTAATACATTTACTTAATATTAATAGAAAAGCGAGGGTCTCCTATGAATGATTTATGTCTCTGGTTTACATTATGATTGTAGGAATTTGTGTCATCTCAGGAGCTCAGCTTCCTCATTTGTATCATGGGAAGGCTTGCCTACCTTTGGGGTTAGAATATTATTTGAATGTGGAGTGAATTTTAAAATCCATTAAGAACTGACCTGTTTATTAATATTAATGTGAAATATTTGTGAAGATACAGATTTTTGCTTGCTAATTTAGTAAACCTATAAAACAAATCAGGTTCTTTCATAAGAAGATTTCAGTTCCACAATGGTATTTGGAACTAATGTGTGTGGGGGCATTATATAGTGTCAAGTAATGTTTTTATTTCCTTATGATGCAGGGAAATATTTTTGAACAATATTTGTAAATTGTCTAAATTGAAGAGCACATCTCCCTTTGCAAAGAACATTTGTAATTATTTCTGGTATTAACATTTTAAGTTAATTTAGAATTTTCCATTGTCTTTCTTGGTGTGATAAAACATTAAGATTCTTTATGTAGTTTTGTTCAGAGGCAAAATCAAAGCATCTTTTTTCTGCTATATTTATGATTAATTTTGCACAGTGGACATTAGAAATATAGCACATATTCCACATATGCTAATGATCAGATTAAAATCATTTTTTAAACTTATAAGTGAAAAATTAATTGTAAAATTATAGATTATAGAAGATCAATATAAAAATTTTTAAAATAGTGAAGTTTGTATAAATAAAAGTACCAGTACTAGAATTAAAATGACAAATTAATTTCCAGAAAGAATAATGGTATTTCACTATGATGAGGAAAAGCTAGATTTACATAGAGGTAGATTTTAAATTTAAGGACTATATTTAATAAAGTGCAGGTGATAATATTGGGCATTAACTGAATGCATGCAAATAGGTAGTTTCTATTTCCACTTCTTGATTAGTTAGAAGGGTGTGGAATGATGAAAAATTAGGAGGATTAGGAAGAGCTCTATAGAGATAATGATATTTGCTAAATGTGATTGTTGAAGTAGGAAGTGGAGTGGACACCTTGGTAGTTTTTCTTGTGTGGTTCTTAAATTCACTTTATTTTAGGACAACATTATGGCCTTAGTACTTTATTTTTAAAATATTGTACAGATAACAATGATTATTACTCAAAACCAAAAAAAAAACTTAAATAATTATCCTTAGTTCTATTCCCTAATTTATTGACCTATACTTTTTATGTTCCTTTCTATTCCATATTCACATACCTACATAATCTTACATGGATGTAATTTTAATACTGTGTGTTATGTTCTGTAGACATAGCATGTGAAAATTAATTTATGCCCAGCCGGTGTGGCTCAGTGGTTGAGCATTGACCTATGAACAAGAGGTCACCAGATAGATTCCTGTCAGGGTTGCTTGGGGACTTGACCCCCAGTAGGGGGCCTGCAGGAGGCAGCTGATTGATGTTGTCTCCCTCTCATAGATGTTTCCATCTCTCTGTCTCTCTTCCTCTCTCTCTAAAATCAATAAAAACAAATAAAATTAATTTATAAGCTAACATGTAAGTGTACTTACAAAATACAAGATGAAAACTTCAAAATGTAAAAATTCCTTACAAGACATTTATTATTTATGAAGTAACTAGAGGCCTGGTGCACGAAATTCATGCACGAGTAGGGTCCCTAGGCCTGGCGGGCGATCAGGGCCAATTGGGGCCTTCCGGCTACCGGCCGGGGCCTTCCTTGGTTCTGCACCATCTCCTGGTGGTCAGCGCACATCATAGTGAGCGATCAAACTCTCGGTCTCCTGCTGGAACTCCCGAGGGGACGCTTTGCATATTATCCTTTTATACATATATAGATTACTATATTGTTCAGAACTGCTATTACATGCTTTTCTTTATTCCACTGGATTAAATTCTTCACTCAGGATAGGATCTTTGAGAAAGTACAGTAAGTCCTTAATGATGTTGATAGATTCTGCAACTTTAAGTGAAATGATGTATTAACAAAACCAATTTTACCACAGGCTAATTGATATAAATAGTGTTAAGTTTTGGCATCTCATCAATGTTAAAAGAAAAGATGTTATTTGAGGACCTGCTGTATGTCAGTTCAAAATATTAGTTTAGAAACATGCATCATGCTAATATTCCAGATTATGTGGATTAAAGCAATATAATCCATGAGGACAGAAAATGCCTGTAGTTATTCAAATAAAGTAGTATTTAATTAATGCTGGTGTCTGTCAAGCAGGTGGTATAATGGGTGGTATTAAAAGGCTGCTAAAACTTCAGCTAGGTCTGAAGGGTATGTAGTTGGGAGAAAAATTTTAATTGTCATTGTTTTCAGAGAACCTGTAGTTTGGGAAATAATCTCCAAGTTGGAATATATATAGAAATGCTGTGGGTTTATGAGGGAAGGAGAGCTCACACCACCTAGGAAAGTAGGAGAAGCTTTGCTGATAAAGTAGTTTTAAGTGGCTGAGGTTTAAAAAATTGCTCAATTCCTAGTCCACAGTGATGGCAGACATTTGAAGAGTAAAGATCACATCATCAGAACAGCAAAAAGTCTGGAAGCAGGCCTCTGGTCTGGGCCTACTGCTTTTTCCTTGAGCCCCATGTCCTGTACCCCTGCCCAATTACTGGGCAAATGTTTGTGTGCTATGGTTCTGTGCACTGTGGTACTGCCTGCCCTCTTGGAGCCAAGTTAATATTACCATAGTGTGGCTAGCAGCTCTTTTGTCACCTATAAAGATAAAATCTAAACCTCTGCATATTACAAATATGGGGTAGGCAAAAGTAGGTTTACAGTTGTTTGTATGGAAAATATTAAATAATAAACTTACACAGGCTCACAACTGTAAACCTACTTTTGCCTACATCTGTATAAGTTTTTCAGTCTGGTCCCTCTATTCCTCTTTGACTTATTAATCTCATGCCAGCAACCTTCATGCTTTATAGTTCAGGTGTAAGACTGAACTACTTTTTATTCTCCTTAAATATAATTTTATACTTTTTTTTGCTTTGTTCCCTCTATTGACCTATTTATAAATGCCATTCTCTCTCCTTGGAATGCCTTTACTTTCCTTGTCTACTTGGTAAACTCTTAATCATCCTTCAGAGATCCTTCTTTGGTCTCATTCCCTCTGTAACGGGTTTTCTAACCATCACCAAACATGCATTTCAAGATAGTACTTTCCAGTTATTTTTGTTCATTCATTAATGACACTATTTTAAACATTTGTTCCTGGTACAGAGTTTTATTCATTTTCTTATTTTTAATGATTAGTATGATGTCTGTCATTCAAGAAATGTATATTAAAGGCCCATTTCTAGAGTGAATCTGCTGCCCTAAGCACATTATTTGGTGTTAAGTCCCTGGACACCTGCATGCCCTTCACACCACTGTCCTTTGTCTAATCCCCACACTTAGTGAGCAGTCCAAGAGACTGGCTTCTCAGACTCAGGGGAATAGAGCCATTTCTTGAGCCTACTTGCTTAGGGTCTAACATTTGCCCAGCATTTCCCAGCCTCCTCTTCCCAGGAGCTAGGCCTCCTTTTTCCTGAAACTGTCTCCCACCTTTTCCAGAGCACTGCTTCATCAGGGAATATACGTTTTGTTTTAGTATAATTTAAATTTCTGTAGTGATTCTTATTCTATGCTTGGGAACATGCTCAAAACACCACCTGCTTTTGTACATCTTTCTTTTGAGCTGTTTGCTTTTCAGGTACCTTATATCTCAGCTTTTTTTCAGTGACAAGCTTTCTAAAAAGTAAGCTGCTCTAGTGCTTGTACATTTCTTAGTGTCCGGCACACAGCAGGTATTTCTTATTGATGACTTCCTTTTTAACCCTTGCAGGCTAGCTTTTGCTGTACTGTAACTGTCATTTAAACTGTCAGTTTTGTTTTGTTTTGGCTTGTTTTTTTGTTTTACTCTCCAAATCCTGAGAGCTCTGTCTCTTTACTGTTTTTTAGCATGGTGGACTTTGAAAGTATGGAGACTTTGGAGTCAGACACACCTGGATTTAAATACTAGCCATGTCAACTTTGGGATTTACAGTACTTACCATTTACCAGTGTTATTAAATATGTAATGCATCTCTCTAGAATGTCTGAGGGCTGGGATCAAATCTGTTCGGTTGCTGGTAAATATTTGTTCAATGAGTGAATCGATGTATGAATGAAAATTTTATTTCTCTTTTTCCTTCTCTAGTTAAAATCTCCATCATCAAATGTTTGCTTTCTAATGAGACCCAGATCTATTCCATCTTTCTTTTATCCCCATCCCAGTTATTGTTTAGGGAAGTTGCACTTCTAGTTCAGTGAAAGGGGTCAGACTGTGCAGTAGAGGAATATGACCGCAAGGTGTGATTGTTCTCCTGAAATATATTTTTTACCTGGCCTCTGTAACCCACTCAGACCTTAATGCTGACCTTCCTTTTCACATCTGCTTTCTCTCTCCAATTTCTGTTGATACGTTGTCAGGTTCATGGCATATCTCTTTCTTTCTGGCATACCCTTGTTTCTAGTTATTCGTTGGATCCTTTATAGGCCTGAGAGAGACATCCTGTTGCATAGGTGGAAGAAATGTGTTTTAGTTAGGACTCTCGAGGTCGTAGGGAACAGAAGTCTAAATCTGCTTACCGTGGAAGGGAAAAGTATTCGGAGGATTCTAAGATCACATTGTGGAGTCTTGGGAAGAGCTGAACCATGCTAAGCTAAGGGGAAAGCAGGAAGGCAGCTGGGCCTCAGGCACCAAGGATTCAGCTTCATTTTTGTCTCTTGGTTCAATCTGGCTTTCTGTGGATGCACGGAATCATGGCTTTGGCAATCCTCCAGGCTGATAGCTTCAACATTGGAGAGATTTTGGAATTTCCCCTAATACACAAGGTCCAGAAATCGGAGGGAAGGGTGAGTTGGCCTCACATTGGCCACTATATTTTACAGAAGTTGTTACCAAACCCTCAGCGGTACCTTGGGATATGGGAGGTGGTATCCCCGTGTACAGGTGAAGATATGGAGGCTTTTAGAGGCTAAGTGCCCAGGATCTCAAAAGTTGGCCTGGCTAGAATTTAAATCCAAGTCTGTCTGATTCCAAAGCCTGTGTACTTTGTACTAAATTACTTGGTATCAAGTGCCTACCACTGGCTTGGTGGGGTTTATTATTTTTCTAAGTTCACACAGCATGTGTTAAGAGCCTAGTATGCCCTATTTCTGTGTGTATGCCTGCCTAACAGAGTTTTACAGGTTGGTATGGTAAACTGACATAGAAATAGATTTGTTCCTGGCTGGCATGACTAAGTGCTTGAACATTGACCTATGAACCAGGAGGTTGGTTTGATTCTCACTCAGGGCACATGTCCAGGTTGCTGGCTAGATCCCCAGTGTGGGGCATGCAGGAGGCAGCTGATCATTGGTTCTCTGTCATCATTAATGTTTCTATCTCTCCCTCTCCCTTCCTTTCTGAAATCAATAATAAAATATATTTTAAAATGCATATGTAATTAAGCATATTAAGTACAGTAAAGAGATTCTGGTAATAGAAATAGAAAGATCAAGACTTTCAGCATGTTTTACAAAAGAGGTAACGTTGAATTTGCTAGGTGGGTGTTGTTCTTGGCAGAGTGGAATAGCATGTGCAGTGGCTCAGAGGAGAGAACTTGGAGCATGCAGTCACCCATAGTTCTGCAGCTGGAGCAAAGAGGTTGTGGGGAAAGTCAGGAAATGAAACTGGAAGGGGAATAGGGGAGAGATTATAACAGACCTTGTATCCTTGCTGGAGAATCTGACTTTTATTGTATCCTCGGTGGAAAATAGTGGAAGGGTTTTTAAATAAGGGACCTACATGACCCAGTTGGTGTTTCAGAAACACTGGCAGGAGTGTGGGCAATGGGTTAGAGGAAGGAAAGATTAGGAAGTGTGGAAACAAGGGCCTGCACTTGTTCAGGGGGACTAAATTTAGAGATATTGAGGAGAGAAGGTATAAAACATAATGACCAGTTAAAGTTGAGAGAGCAAAGGTTAAGATGCTTTTTTTTTTTCTTTTCATTTCTGCAATCCTGTTCTCCCTGCTTTCCACCTCCTTCACCCACCAGGTTTTCTACCTAGTTAACTGCTATTTATCATGCACAGACACACATGCATAAAGTTCTTATTACTTCCTCGTACTACTCATCGTCCATGAAAATTACTTGCTATGTCTGTCTTACTATATTGTAAACTATAAGGACAGAGGCTTTGTTTCTCATTTTTGTTGTTATTCATAGCACCTACTACAGTGCCTGGCATGTGGAAGATGTTCCTTGAATACTTGGGATAGGATGAGTTTGAATGCAGTGGAACTTCTTAGCAGAGGTGCTTAATGTTTAAGTAGGTGACAAGTTTGAGGATTAGGAGAACAGTGGTTGGAGGCTTTAGAGTTCCTCCATTTCAGTGGTAACTAAAATCCTAGAATTAGGTGAGGTTGCTCTGGTAGAATACAGAGAGTGGGGAAGAACTCTGAAGAGCAGCAGCATCAGCAGTAAGAAGCCAGGTCAGCTAGGATGCCAGAGAAGTTGCAAGGACAGAGTCGGAAGAGCTAAGAGAGGGAAGGAGAGTTTTGTTTTTTGTTTTTTTAAATATATTTTATTGATTTTTTTTTACAGAGAGAAAGGGAGAGGAATAGAGGGTTAGAAACATCGATGAGAGAAACATCAATTAGCAGCCTCCTGCACACCTCCCACTGGGGATGTGCCTGCAACCAAGGTACATGCCTTTGACCGGAATCGAGCCTGGAACACTTGAGTCCGCAGGCCGACGCTCTGTCCACTGAGCCAAACTGGTCAGGGCAGGAAGGAGAGTTTTAAGAATGAGAGAGGGTGCCCTAATTGGTTTGGCTCAGTGGATAGAGCGTCGGCCTGCGGACTGAAGGGTTCCAGGTTCGATTCCAGTCAAGGGCATGTACCTTGGTTGCAAGCGGCAGCTGATGGATGTTTCTCTCTCATTGATGTTTCTAACTCTCTGTCCCTCTCCCTTCCTCTCTGTAAAAAATCAATAAAATATATTTTAAAAAAAAAGAATGAGGGAGGGAAGATATGAAGGTATCAAATGCCAGTTGCTGTAGAAAGATCACAAATGATAAGTATAGAAAGGTATCCATTGAGTTTTGATAGCTCGGAAACTGCTTTAGTGAATGGTTTCATTAGAGAGGTAGGCCTGTATTTCCTAGGGCTGCCATAACAAATTACCACAAACTTACATGGCTTAAAACAACAGAAGTGTATTGGCTCATAATTCTAGAGGCTAGAATTGTAAAAAATTAAGGTATCGACAGGGCAATGCTTGCTCCAAGGACCCTAGGTGAGGATCCCTGATTTTCCCTAGCTTCTGATGGTAGCAGTCTTTGGCGTTCTTTTGCATCACTCCATTCTCTGCCTCGTAGCTGGATGGTATTCTTGTCTATATCTATGTCCAAATTTTCCTCCTCTTAAAAGTCATTGGATTAGAGTCTGCCCTGGTTCAGTATGGCTGTATCTTAACCTGAGTACATTTGCAAAGACCTTATTTTCAAATAAGGTTGCATTCACAGGTATCAGAAATTAGGACTTGAACATATCATTTTGGGAGGCACAGTCCAACCTACAGCTGTCTGGAAGCTGAATTACAATTCATTAAACTAGAGTGGGAGGCAAAGAAGTAAGATATGAAGAATAAAGAACTAAAGAAATCCCTGTAAAAGAAAGAAAAGTGAAAGAGAAGATGGTAAATGTCAAGGGACACTGGGTGGAAAGGTTTTCCTTGGTACGGTTTTTGTTGTTATTGCTGTTAGTATTTTAAGATTTGTTAAAGTACAGATCCTAGACCCCACTGGAGAAGTATCTTACAATGTCAAATTTGTTAAAAGAAAAAAAGCCAATCATAATTGTCATATAATATAAAATGAACACATATCAAAGATTTTATTTAACTCATTCATCAATGAGGGAACCAGTAAGATATCATAACCCGTCCAAAGAATATTTGAGAAGTTAGGTGTTTATAGGCAATCTTAGGATATGATTGCTAGGCTAGATAGCTAAATTTGGTTAATGGTCACTAGGGCCATAAACTGTCACCTTTGGGATTACCTTTTCACCTGCACAGAAATTAATATGCATCTCTACCAAGCAACAATTTACCAGTTAACATGTAACCAAGACTGGGACCTTTAATCAGTGATAAATAGTAAGTCCAACCAAGTATTTTGCCCTATAATTCTTGGATGGCTTTTGGCCTCTATGACATTTATAGGATGTGCTGCTTTCCTTTGTGTGTGTGTGTGTGTGTGAGTGTTTTCCCTATTTACAAGTTCCAGGTAATTTTTAAAAATATATATTTTTATTGGCTTCAGAGAGGAAGGGAGAGGGAGAGAGAGAGATGGAAACATCAATAATGAGAGAGAATCATTGATTGGCTGCCTCCTGTACGCCCCCTCCTGGGGATCGAGCCCGCAACACAGGCATATGCCCTTGACTGGAATCGAACCAAAGACCCTTCAGTCCGCAGGTCAACTCTCTGTCCACTAAGCCAAACCAGCTAGGGCAAGTTCCAGGTAATTTTTTGACATTTTTTTAGAATTTATGGGGATGAGGGCCTTAGAACCTTAGGTGTTTCTAATGGAGACTACATTTTGAGAACCACTGAATAAGAGACTACTGAGTAGTTTTAGATTACTCTAATGACACATATCTTTTGGATTTTGTGATTCCTTTTATTCCAGTGGTGCTCAGTTCCTTGACAAAGCGAGATCATTTGATTCAGGTTCGGGGGAGTTGCCGGGTTACTCAAGAAGAACATGGTAGCTAGGAAATGAATGTACCAGAAGAGTGTAGTTAAGTCCAGTGGACATGAGGTCCAGGCTGGCTAGGAAAAGGAATGAGGCCAGGACACAATTAATAGATGGGGCGAAAAGAGAGATGCCAAGTTCAGAAAGTACGCAGTCGGTGTAAGAGAGCTGAGAGGTCAGGAGGCTGACCAGTAGGGTAGGCCATTAAAGTTTTTGAGATTTCAGAGGTGGAAGCAGACTTTGATAATGGCAAAAGCAAAGTCCAGGTTGCGGTCCTGCAAGTGAGTAACTGAAGTGAAGTAGATGTCGTAGGGGAGAGTGTTAATGAGAATTACTTTCTAATGGATATATACTTTGCATAAGATACGCTTGAAGCTTTAAAGCTGCTATAAATTTTCTAAAATTACGAATGGTCCATTTTTCTTTTACTTTAGTTAGATTTTGACCAAGCGTACTGGCTCTACATATGATGGGCAAAGCCTTTCAGATCTTTTAGGATGATACTAATACTCTCAAACATTTATTGAACACTTATTATGGGTTAGCCTCTTGATACTAGGTCTTTTCATACACTGTCTTATTTAAGTCTTACCCTATGTGGTTTGAGTTTTTAGTATCCCTATTTTTTAAAATTGAGGTTTTGCAACAATAAATTACCTTCTTAAGGTCACAGTGAGTGGTAGATAGGGCATATAAGTTCATTGTATGACACCAGAGACCATTTGCTTCACATTCTGTTCTAAGTAGTTTATGATTTGGAGGTTGAAGAGGATTTATACATATCACATTCCTTTATATTACTCAGTTTTATAAATTATCTATAATGCAGAGTTGAAGTTGGGCTTAAAAAATAATAAAGCTGGGAGCTATTTCTTTTTCTACAAAGGTACACAGTGACGCTCTTTAGACTCTCAATGCATATCTATCCTATGCAATATTGAAAAATATTGAGTAAAATTAAAGTGATACCTTGAATTATCTATATAAGATTTGTAGTCATGCAACTTTAAAAGTCTTACAGTAATAGGACTGATATAATACTTCTGGCCTAAAATTTCATGGTGCTAAGTAATGCATTAAAAATCTTCATTTTTAGTCAAATGTAAAAGGATATATTAGTTAAGACTTGGAAGTTATTCTTTTGAACACCTTTCTACTCTCTAATTGTCTCTTTTTCAATTGATTATAAGATTTCACAGATGTATTATAAGACGTAACAGAAGTGATGCTTACTTAGAGGAAGTGAAATCCGACATACTAATTCACAGTGGTAAAGAAATTCTTGAACACCCACTGCAAAAGTATAAACCTTTCATAGTTTACAGTGACTCTAATGAAAGTTACATTGCTCTACAGTTTTGACATTTGTGCAAGCATTCTGCATTTGTATTTGCTGTTGTTAAAGTATTTTTAGAAGGTACACCATGTTCATATTAACATAATTCAACAAATAAGAATTTATATTATTTATTAGTAGTAATGTGACTAATATATGGGGGTGGTTGGAGGGTCACATGAAATCAGCATCATGAGCACATGTTTATCAAAAAACCCCAGTTGATTCAAAGTTTAAAGCAGCCTAAAATAAGCCATGTGTTCTTTGTTGTATTAATTCATTGTCATTTAAATGTGTTTAATGTTCTTTTTGGTTTCTCTGGGGATAAGAAGCAAAAAAAAGGTATTCAGTTATTTTTCTGGAACAATATCAAAATTTGTATCTGGCTTAACACATCTGACCTTACACTCTTCAGAGGAAGTGAACACATGTTCTGTGAGTAATCCCCTGGTTAAATTTGCAGCCAAGCAAAGGAGCAGTAAGATCAAATTCCAGTGGTTTTTCTCCACTAAAATAAAATTCAGAAATTACATTATCAGGCTTCTACCTTTATGGTCAATTATAGTTTTCAAGAGGAAGGAGGAGAAGTTGACAGGTGGTGGTGGTGGTGGTGGTGGTGGTGGTGGTGATGGAGTTGGAGAAAGAGTTGGTGATATTGGAATTGCTGATGAGAGTGTATGGATTGCTCCTATGATATCCATTTGGAAAGCTATGCTTCCAGTAGTAGTGATGCTCTTTTTGTCATTTCTGCCTTGTGAAATGAGTAAGAGTAGGTAATACAGCTTGGCCATAGATCATTCTTCTTCTCACTGTACAAAGCTAAGCAGAAAAATTAGGGACTATTTATTACTCGTGACCTTATTAGCAGTAGAAAAAAATCATTTGAGGGTTGTACACTAATAAAAATTATTTTTTTTCTTTAACTTAAAGGAAAACAAAGCATTCCATTTAGTTGCTTGGAAAATTGGGAAGTGGAAACATAAAACTCTTTAGTATAACTGCTGACCTCTGAGGGGAAACTGTTTCCTGGGTTGTACCCATAGCAAATAGAACAGCATAACCCTTGGGCCAAATGAAACCCAGCCAAGAACTAACCCGGATCTTCTAATCTTTGCTCTAAGTCACGTTTCTCAACCTAGGCACTGTTGACATTTAGGATGGGCCAGTCTTTATTCTAGGGGGCTGTCCTGTGCATTGTAAGATGTTTTAGCAGCATCCCTGGCCTCTACCCACTAGATGCCAATAGCACCCCACCCTCTGATTGTGACAACCAAAAATGTCTTCAGACATTGCCAAATGAGAGGTACAGTCACTCCTGTGGCAGCCTCTCCCCACTCCAGTTAAGAACCATTGCTCTAAATATAGGGTGCGGCAAAAATAATAATACAAGAATAAACTGTGTTTCTCTTAGAACTGTAACCTACTTTTGCCCCACCCTGTATATTGGTGATTTGTTGATAAAGAATATTTCCAGATTTTGGTTTTACTTTATAATATTTTGTCACATTTTAAGTATTTTGGTATAGAATAGGCTTTACTTTTAAGAATTGTAAAAATAACCTGGGAGCACATTTTCTAATTTGGGGGTAAAAGTGAGGTCAAGATCTTTCTTTGATTGTAGAGTTGAACATTATGACCTTTGGATGCCTAGTGTAGTGTTGTTGCTTGTTTTTTGTTTGTTTTTCCAGACTGTCCTAGGTTGGGACTCTTTAGTGAGTCAGGAATAGAGTCAAGACCCTATACGTGTTAGAATGTTTAGAGTCACAGTCACAATGTAAAATAACAGAGAAAAGCATTTGAAAACTGGCCTAGTCAGTATAAGCCCAGCATTCCCTTTCTAACTAGAATATTCTAAACATACACCTCAGCAGTAGGTGTTTAACCTGGCCAGCTAAGCTACTAGTATTTATCTAGTCAGGTTAAACTTACCAAGTAGTCTTTGAAATATGCAACATTCAAACTTGTTCATTGCAGTAGATTTAAGACTTTTAACTTTGGTTTCTTGTTTGCAAGAGGAGGAAGCTCTGAACTCCATCACATATTTTAAAACATTCTTGGCACATTACTTGTGGACTGTTGGTGCCCTCCCCCTACATAAGATAACTGAAAAAGGACAGCTTCAATTGTTTTCTTCATCAGCGTGCACACTAAAGTGCTGTTTTTCATCAAGTAGTATTTATTGTGTTAACTTGTGTAGAAAGTATATGCTTTATGGAGAAGAGGACAAGAAATGTTTTGTGTATTATTGAGACTCAAACATAAATATGAACATAAAGACAAAAATTACTACTAACACACTGCTTATACTTTCTGTAAAATCCATTTTAAAATCACAACCTTAAGTTAAGTAACAGCCTATGGGGAATACATTAAATGCAGCAACCTGCCATTACTAAGTCAAGAATTCAGCTGTTAATAGGAAATTCTTGGCTTTCTGAAATCCATCAACACTTCCAATCACGGAAAAAGCTGCCTTAGTTTCTGTTTACTAAAAAAAATACATTTATATTTTGAGTTACTTCATTTATTCAGTGGCTACATTTTAAAGATCAAAACACTTCCAGAAAGCATGTATTTATCTTTTCAATGGTAAGAGAACATTTCAGACTAGTTTCATGTTAGAAACTCTATCTTAGGGTAGTTGTTTTTTTCCTCCAAGGAAAAATGTTAATGATTGTTCAAAACTTATATTACAGTTCTGGATATAATATAATCTCACTCATCTAGGGGAAATAATGAACAACATAGACTGATGAACAAGAACAGACCCAGAAACAAGGAGGCATGGATCAGACTGTCAGGCCTCAGAGAGAGGGTAGGGGAGGGTGGGAGTAAAGGGGAGAGATCAACCAAAGGACTTGTGTGCAAGCATATGAGCCTAACCAGCGGTTAAGGACAACAGGGGGGTGGGGGCATGTGTGGGGAGGGGTGTGGGATGGGAATGGGGGATGAGGACAAATATGTGATACCTTAATCAATAAAGAAATTTAAAAAAAAGTTAATTATATTATAATTCATTTATTTCCACAGTGAGGGTTTTATATCCCTATGTTTCCAATTTAGATAATCTCCAACAGATATATTCAAGGTATTTTCATGATAGTTTCAGGAAAAATCTGTGGTTGTTTTTTTTTTCTCTGATTTATATCACATTCTAAGATTTATATTTGTAAAATAGCAGTGGGTGTATCACACAAAAATTTATATGTTTATTTTATGGTGCCTTCATGCATTATTATATTATTGAGCTGCTATGCCTAGTTCTTATGTATAGGATGAAAGGAGGTGTAGAAGATAAAGTTTCACATTGATTAAAAGCTAAGCTTTATAGGAGAGAGATTTATTTAGGAAGCCAGATTGCAAATACTGACTAACCTTTAAAAGTAGCTTAAGTAACAGTATTCATATGGATTTGAGAATAAAAATTATTTATCAACAAAGGATTTGAAGCATAGTCATCAGAATCTAGGTCCAGTGCTGTTGGTTCTTCATTAAAGGTAGTGTTGAGACTAGATTGAAATTATTTATTTCATCAATAATAAAAAAGCACACTATGCTAATTAGACCGGACATCCTTCTGGACGAAGTCAGGGCTGCGAGGGAAGGCTGGGTCCTGCTTGCCAGAGGGAAGCCGGTGCCTGCAGCCAGGGGAAGGAAGGGCTACTCTTACATGAATTGCATGCATCGGGCCTCTAGTAGGTTAATAAACATTAATAAAATTTTACTTTGCAACTACTACTTGCTAGATACTATGTTAAGTTCTTATTCATAGGCCTTTAAAGCTTTCATCTGTTCTAGTAAATGATACCACTTCTACATTGTTCATAAAAATAATAATTCAAGATAATGGCAAGATAACAGAACTTTCTATGGCAGCCATCTCTCTCCATATTAAGATTAAAACCCAGCAGTGTTCACTTTCAATTTTTTTTTGTGCAAGCACCAAACTATTCCAAACAATGATTATCAATAGCTCTTTTGAAGGGGAAAATACTGTCATTTTAAAAGGATGTATTAATCTTCCTATTAAAAAGAATGTATTTGAATCCTGTCATTAAGGAATGCTACACTATACAATTGGTGCAGCAGCTAAAACCTTTTCATCAATAATGCATGTCCCCTGCCCAGTAAAATAACACATTTCATAAGAAAGGGAAGGATGTACATATTTTATTTTTACAAACAATATGTTAAGTTACCTGAGTTTTCCTTTCCAATTTCTGAAGAAATTTCTAGAACAAATACTGCTACTACCAAGATATTAAGGTCATTTTCCCTAATCTTTAAATAAGCATTTTCTCATCATTTTGTAGGGAAACAATGAGGCTTTTGCAGAGGGGTTACTAAAAAGTCAAATTTCAGTAGAATATAAAATTAAACTTCAATAAATAGTGCTTTAATGCCTTTAAGAATTTGAGCTTTGCAGGGTGTCATATAATCAGTGATTGCATTATCTTTAGTATATGTTAAGTACTTTCAGAAATCATTCACCTCACAGATTTTAGAAGAGGTTTGTGATATTTGTAAATGAATAGATGAAGCTAGTCACATACTTTTATTTTTATAGTTTACATTTACTTTAAATAATTATTATGAATTGATATTCTTAAAGTTTGGATTTATGACATGCATATGTATTTTTTGCCAAATTATGTTTACTTCTAATTCAGATTGGAAGGTCCATTGAACTCAAAAATTATAAAGTTAATTATTGATTATTTTGACCTAACCTGGCTTCTCTTGGCTCCTGTATGTAGATATCCTAAAAACTATGTCATCTTTTTTATCTTGTGTAAAGAAAGTATTGGTGATATAAAATATATAATAGAATACATTTTTAAAAATCCTATGTATTTGTAGTTTAAGTTAAAAATGTAAGAATAATTTATTGTTCTTTTAACTCTTTTTAAAGGTGATGGATGTGGACACACTGTACTAGGCCCTGAAAGTGGAACCCTTATGTCCATAAACTACCCACAGACCTATCCCAACAGCACCGTTTGTGAATGGGAGATTCGTGTAAAGATGGGAGAAAGATTGCGCATCAAATTTGGTGACTTTGACATTGAAGATTCTGATTCTTGTCATTTAAATTACTTGAGAATTTATAATGGAATTGGAGTTAGCAGAACTGAAATAGGTAGGACATTTTCTTATAAATGTATATGTAATACATTATTGCCTGAGTTTTACAACTAAAGCAGTTTTTGATACTTACGATTGAATAACTATGCTGTATGGATAATATGTGGGAAATTATTAAAAGCATGTGTGAATCTCAAAAATTTGAATCTTTTGGGAAGATACAATATTTATCTGTTTGTTCATTTACTGTTGTAACAAGCCTGTGCTCCTACCCTTGCAACAAAATGCCGTTGTAATATTTCTAAGAAGGAGAAAGTTAATTATCTAATTTTTTTTGTTTTTCTTTGATCATTTTATTTGCAATTAAAGAATACAAGTATAATTCATACTTAGGAGGCAGTATATCATGGTCATTAAGAACAAGGGCTTTTGATCCAAACTTCTTGATATTTAATCCTAACTCTGCTGTTAGCTTGCTCTGTGACCATGGGCAAGTTACCTGACCCCTCTGTTTCCTCACTTGGAAAACAGAAAATGAACTCATACAGTTAAAGTACTTAGAACAGTATGTAACATACAACACATGCTTAGTAAATGTTGCTGCTATTGTTAACCTTAGCTAAGAGCAGTGGTTCTCAATTACGGCTACATATTAGAGTCACCTGGAAAGACGTTTGAATAATACTGTTTAAATAGTACCTGGTCCTCACCTTGGTCGGCAAACTCATTAGTCAGCAGAGTGGCAGAAGCCACGGTTTGCCGACCACTGCCTTAGACCCATTGAATCAGAATTGATTGGGTGGGAGCGATGCCTCAGGATTGTAAAGTTCCGAGGATAACCTACTTTGTAGTCTAGTTTGGAACCTTTGGCTTAGAGAGCAGCACCTTGCTCTTAAGCAAGCGAAGTAGACATTTTTATAAGGTTGTTTGGTAAACTAACATAAAATAAAGAATTCTTGGGTTTTCTGAATTTATTTGGAAACATTTATTGGTACAAGTGTGTAAAGTATCTTTTAGAACCGTAATTGGGACCCAGTATCTTGTTCTTTGAGCATCTTATTTATCCTCTGCCTTCCTCTCCGTCTATAGTCAAATCCTTCTCTACTTTTTGGCCTCTTATCTACCAAAGGAACTATTCCTTCCCTGCTTCTCTGACCATTAATTGATAACTTCTGTTGCCTCTCAGTTAACTCTGGATTAACCTGGTAGCTTGATCACCACGTGCACATTGCCATGAATATGTAGTATGCAATAAGCTTTTAGGAACGAAAATACCCAGTGATTTAGAAACACTGTTACTCTAACACTAATAGAGGACAAGTGGATATCACAGCCTCCTGAGGTGATGCCGTAGAGAGTAAACAGTACCACCTGAGCACTCTTGCAACAACAATGAAGAAAGGTGAACCACAGTGTAATCAAGCCCACAGCAGTTTAAGGGAATAAAGGAGCTAGAGAAGCACATGCTATCAACCGTCAAGTCTATGTAGTCATACCTTGTTTTACTGCACTTCACATAGGTTGCATTTAATTACAAATTGAAAGCAAGAACCTCTACTAGCAAAAAGATTGTGACTTACTTTATTGTGATTCCTGCTTTGTTGCAGTGGACTAAATCCGCAATATCTTTGAGGTTTGCCTGTATAGAAATGCCGTTTATAAAAGGAAAGGGGAGGATGTGGAAGGAACTGTCATACAGGGTGGGGCAAAAGTAGGTTTACAGTTGTTTGTGTGGAAAATAAGGTAATAACGAATAAATAATAATAATACAAGAATAAAACCTTGTACTCACAACTGTAAACCTACTTTTGCCCCACCCTTTATTGAGCTACATCTCCAAAAGTAATGTGTATATCTTGTTTGTTTCTTGATTTAAGCTAACCAACTGCAAAAAGATATTTTTAAGGTAATTAGAGATATTTTAAGAGAAATTGGGCATTCAGTAATAGTCAAGAATGATTGTTTTTTGGTGTGATAATGTTATTATTTAAAGATCTAATTTTTTAGAGATATTCTGAAGTCAAATGAAATGTCTTAAATTTGTTTTTAAATATTTCAGGGAGAAAAAAGGTAGGTGACACAAGAATGACATATAGGTGCAGCTGAGCCATGGGCACACTAGAGTTGTTACATACTCCTCTCTACTTTTATATGTATACTAGAGGCCCGGTGCATGAAAATTCATGCATTGGAGGGGGGTCCCTCAACCCGGCCTGCCCCCTCTCACAGTCCGGGAGCCCTCAGGGGTGGGAGGCGACCCGGCAATCAGGGGAAGATGACGCCCCATCACACCTCTGCTGCTGCCACTGATGGCAGCACAAGCCTCTGCCAGCCCTGGTTACCTGAGCCGCGGGCTGCCCTGGGTGGCTGGGCAGCCACCATCTGAGGCTTGCCTGTGCCTCGGGCGTCGGCTGGGCAGCTGACATTCGAGGCTTGCCTGCGCCTTGGGCCGGCTGTGGGTGGCTGGGGGACTGAGGGTGGGTCCGGCCACACCGTGCTCCTGCTGTCCCCCGACGGGGCTGAAAGGACTGGGGGACTCCAGCGGGGCCACCATCTTTGTGATGGCATGATGGTCAATTTGCATATTCTCACTTTATTAGATAGGGCTAGAGGTAAATTTGTGCCATGGGGAGCGTGCCTAAGTGGCAGTCTGGTCTCCCTCTGTGGGAGGTGATCCGGCTGATCAGGGGAAGGCGCCACCCCCATCACCCTGCCACTGCTGCTGCTACCAACGCCACTGCTTCGGCCCTCGTAGCCGCTGCGGCTTTGTCTGGAAGGACGTTCAACTATCCGGTCTAATTAGCATATTATGCTTTTGTTATTATTATTATTATTATTATTATAGACCAGGGGCCCAGTGCACAAATTCATGCACCTTGAAAGGTACTTTGGGCCGCGAGGCTGTGGTGGGCACAGGGATGGGTCTTGGCCCATCCTCCGTGCCCCCACTCAGCCCCTCCCGCTGCGGCCCTTGGTCCCCTGTCTGCTGGCAGCCTCACTCCCACATGCTTATGGCGCCAGCCCTGTCGCACCTGCTGATGGTGTGGAGCGATTGGGGCTGGCACCAGCAGCGGGTGCGAGTGGGACTAGTGCTGTCAGTGGGTGCAAGCAGTGGCTGCTGTTCTGATTGCCCCTCAGGAGCAGGGGTAGGTGGAGAAGCCCTCAGGGGTGATGGGGGCCGGCAGCTGCCACTCGCACCCGCTCACAGCGCCGAGCGATCAGGGCTGGCACCAGGTGCTGGCAGCAGGTGCGAGTGGGCCGGCGCTGACAGCAGATGTGACTGCCAGGCGGGACTGGCGCGCGGGAGCAAAGAATTTTCAGTAACCACCAGAGGCTCACCTCGATGACAGCGACCAGTGCCCTGCCTTGGTCTGGCACTCGCGATCACCTGCTCTACCATCTTGCCACAGCCAACACCTGCCATGTTCCGCGCATGCCCCCAGGTGGTTAGTGCATGTCAGAGCGACTGGTTGTTCGGTTGTTACACTGTTTAGTCTGTTTGCATATTAGCCTTTTATTATATAGGGCTAGAGGCTCTGTGCGTGAAATTCGTGCACTCGTGGGGGGGGGTCCCTCATCCTAGTCTGCGCCCTCTTGCAGTCTGGCAGCTCTTGGGGAATGTCTGACTGATGGCTTAGGCCCGCTCCCTGGCAGTCAGACACCCTTAGCGCTACCGCAGAGGCGGGAGAGGCTCCTGCCACCGCCGCTGCACTCGCCAGCCATGAGCCCAGCTTCTGGTTGAGCGGTGCTCCTCCTGTGGGAGTTCACTGACCACTAGGGGGCAGCTCCTGTATTGAGCGTCTGCCCCCTGGTGGACAGTGTGTGTCATAGCAACTGGTTCTTCCGCCAGCCAGTTGATTTGCATATTAACCTTTTATTATATAGGATTTTAAAAGTTTCCATAATGAAAAGGTTTTTCTTTAAATAAAATAAAAGGATTGTATGCTGAGACTGCTATCACTGTTACTAGAGAGGTTGAGTGATGTGAGAAACATTTTGAGCACATGTTTTAACCCTTTGCACTCGCTTGCTATTTTCTCGATTCCTTTATTCTAATGCTAACCGTGTCAAGTCACACTCGACATCCGAGTGCAAAAGGTTAAATCTCTTACTGGGTTCTCATCGCAACTCGAGGACTTACTTGCTGAAAGTTGGCCATGCCCAGACTTCAGAATCATCCTCTGTACTGTAGGAAGATTAAATGCAATAATACTTTGCAATGCTTGGGATGTAGTAGGTATTTAATAGCTCTCAGCTTTCCCAGCTTTCCATTGTTTTTGTTTTTCCTTATTCTCTCTTCACCTGGAGGAATAAAAAGCTGCAGAAAGGTAAAAGAGCGGATGTAGTAGGTATACAGTAATGCTCAGCTCTCCCTCATTTCCATTGTTTTTGTTTTTTCTTATTCTCTCTTAAACTGGATGAATAAAAAGCTGCAGAGAGGTGAAGGGTACTGAGTGATGATGGTTCCTATTGGGTTTTAGTTTGCTCCTTCCCCGTAACATCACCTCCTGTCACATACCCTGGTCCTTCATTTGGATAGCACTCTTTGTTTAGCGGGAGAAAGGTAACTACCTTGACAATGCAGAGAAATGAAGATCATTTAACCCTTTGCACTCGCTAGCTTTTTTCTCGATTCCTTTATTCTACTCGGGATTTAATTTTTTAAATACTCCAGATTTTACAAAGCGCGGCAGTAGAATAAAAAACTGCAGTTTCTTTTCATACAAACTTATTTATTTGGATTTTTTTATATTTCACATTATTGATACATTCAAAGAGTAATTTTAATCTCTATGCTAACCGTGTCATGTCACACTCGACATCCGAGTGCAAAAGGTTAAGAATAATTGTTTGATGTTTAGATTAATGTAGACATGTAGAGAATTACAGAATACATTGTCAGCATCAAGATTCCCGTGTTAATGGTAGTAAATCTTCTTTTTCCTGTATCATCTCTTCTCAGTGCCCCTTTCAAAAAGAGGCAGGCCCAAGTATGTTGTATTTCCCTGTAAAAATGGTTCCCATTTTTTGGTGACTTTGACATTGGTATAAAGCTTAAGTTTGTGGATTTTATCTATAACTTTTAATTTTAGGAATATTTGCCCCTGAGAGATAGTATTGTGGAATAATAAGGAAAATGAAAAGGAGAATGGTTTCTTAAGGAATTTTTTCTTCAATCCTAACTAAATTCATTGGGTTGTGTTTTAACTGATAAGGTACTTTCAGTTATTTGACAGTTGGACAGTTATTTTCTGTTTTCTTAGAAATGTGTAATATTTTTTAAATAAATGAATTTATTTTGATTTTGTATAACTGTATTCTAAATTGATAAACTTTCCAGAAATCTTTGTGAAATTAACTCTTTGAAGTAGTACTCACTTCACTGACAGATAGGATGTGTTTAATGATAGAGTGCAGATTGGCTCTATAGATCTGAATTCTGTTCTTTTTTTAAGGCAAATTGAATTGAAATGAGAACATTCCATTGTGCCTTGAATATTAAATTTCCTTTTCGATTATTCTTTAGCTAGAGGCCCGGTGCATGAAATTCATGCATGTGGGGGTGTCCCTCAGCCTGGCCTGCACCCTCTCCAATCTGGGGTCCCTCTCGCAATCCAGAACCACTGGCTTCTAAGTGCTCACCTGCCTGCCTGCCTGATGCCCCTAACTGCTTCCCTGCCAGCCTGATGGCCCTAACTGCTCTCCCCTCCTGACCTGATCCCCCTAACTGCCTAACTGCTCTCCCCTTCCGGCCCGATCCCCCTAACTGCTCTCCCCTCCTTGCCTGATCCCCCTAATTGCCTATCTGCTCTCCCCTTCTGGCCTAAACCCCCTAACAGCCCATCTGCTCTCCCTTCCTCTCTGCACCTTCAGACTGCAGCACAGGAGTGCTGAGAGCTCTCCACCGAGGCCCCACTCCCATCCTGACGCCCCCCTCTGGGCGGGTGGCATGGCAGGCCTGTGCGCGCCTTCTCCAGGGGGGCCACCGTGGCTGGTCCTGATGCCCCCCTCTGGGCCGGGCGACACGGTGGGCAGCCTCATGTCCCGGTGGCGCACCAGCCCTGTGCCTGCCCACCAGCTCCTGTGCACGCGCAGCCTGTTGAATGGTCGTGACTGGAACACTGTTAGGACAAATTAGCATATTACCTCTTTATGTATATAGATCCTTTGTGTTTGAAACATAATAGTTGCTCCATAAAGATGGAATGTAAAGTAAAAAGTCCAATTGCTATTAATATTAACCTTTTCTATACATATACAAATATCTATCTCCAAACTATTTTATAACATGTTTCTTTTCTCTCAATATTTAGACATTTTCTCATGTTGATCTATAGACATCTGCTAGTATCATTTCCCATGGAAATTAATTATTGCCAATTAATCCAAAATGAAATTTAGAAACAAATATTATTAAAAAGAAAAGCCTTTGCTTATTTGTAATCTTTTCCTATTCTGTATATTTTCTTCCTGTATTTTGCTTAAAATTTTTGTTTTAAATGGAGAGAGTAGGGCAATTGTAGGTGGATTTCTAAAAGAGAAATTAAATATTTTAAAGCCTCATAGGTATTAAAGTGAAATGCATTCTGTAGAAGAAGAAAAGTAAAAGTGTGTGTGTATATGTATTCAAAGTTATGTTTACAGATATACATTCTATCTTATACCTTTAGCCAAAGTGTCCTTTTAAATTATGTCTCTTAAATCCTCATGATATTTATAAAGAGAAAGACTGAGGCCCTTCGTAAATGATTCCTTGACTCTAGCATTTTCAGTTTTTCTTTCTGGATCGTTTGTCTCCTGTCTCTCTAATGTGTCTCCTGTCTCTCTAATGTGCTTAGGTCTTCCTATTTTAAGAGGAAAAAGATAAATTTTCTTTCTCTTTATCACCAAACCTCTTGAAAAAGCAGTATTGATGATAATATTACATATTTAACAATGATAACGATAGCTAACATTTTTCTGAATTCTTATTCTGTAGAAGCCTTCGCTGATAATGCAAATAACTGCCATGTATGCAATGCTTGCTATGTCAGGTGCTATTCAAATCACTTTTATCAATGAACTTACTTAGTCTTCACAAGAACCCTTGAGATAGATACTGTTATCACCTCCTTCCCCCCATTTATTGATAGGAAAATGGAAGCAGAGAGGTTAAATAACTTGTTCAAGGTCACACAGCTAGTAAATTGCTAAGCAGGATTCAAACCTTCACAGTCAGACTCCAAAATTGGGGTCTCGGAGGGCAAGGATTTGACATGCTTGATTTTATGGAATCCTATTAGAATTCTATACATTATTCCCATAAAACAGAAGATCAGAGAAGATAAGTAACTTGTCCAAAGTTACATAGCAGAGTTCGGACTTGAACTGGAGTCTGGCTGATAGCAAAGTCCATAATCTCAACCACTAGGCCTTTTAGAGTAATAAATGCCAGCTATTATTTCTTAATGTTTTACTGTATGACTGTTGAAATTAGCAACTTTTAAATTTAAGTTGAGTTTTACTTGATCTTTAGAAAGAGATGAAGGGGCCGAGAGAGAAATAAAAATCAATGTGAGTGGGAAACATTAATTGGCTGCCTACCACAGGCCCCTACCAGGATGGAGCCCAGGCTTATGCCCTGACCAGGTATCAAATCCATAGCCTTTTGTTACATAGGAGGTTGCCCAACCAACTGCACCATACCAGCCAGGGTGCAGCATTTTTCTTTTACTTGTTTATTTTGACATCATTTCAGAGCTATAGAAGAGTTGCAAGAATTGGGTAATTTACATATCGTTTCATCCATAGTTTCCAAGTGTGAACAATTTTACCATATTTTTGCCCCCCCCCCCAATTTTTATTATCCCAATCTTTTTCTAAACTGTTTGAGAATAAGTTTCAAACATAATGTCCCTGACACCCCCTCCCCCGTATACTAAAGTTTTTATTCCCTAGAAATTTACGACATTCTTTTTTTATCTTTATTGTTGAGAGAATTACAGATGTCCCTCAGAGCAGTTATCAGAATAGTTTAACTTTGATGTTATACTAACCTACAGACCTTATTCAAATTTCTCCAATTGAATAATGCCCTTTATAGCAAAATTAATTCTAAGGTTGTGTGTACATTCAATTGTCACATCTTCTTAGTCTCCATTATTTTAGAGGTTGAAGGTGAGGGCAGTTTCTGTTTCTCCTTCTATTTCATGATGTTGACATTTTTTAAGTTTGTGGTTAATTTGTAAATTCCTAACTTGGTTTATCAGATGTTTCCTCTTGATTTGATTCAGACTTTCGGCAGGAAAACCCCAGAAGTGATGTTCTCAGTGCATTTTATCAGGAGACACTTTGTCCCATTTACTGGTGACGTTAACTTTGATCTCTTGGCTAAGTTGGTATTCCCCACATTTCTGCACTGTAGCTATGTTATTGTTCATCAGTTCTCATCTTGTGGGAAGACTCTTTGAAATGATGTAAATACCCTATTTACTCACCAAGCTCGTATCCATTAGTTTTGGCATCCACTAACAATTCTTGTCTGAATCAGCTGTTGTTATGACAGTTGTCATCAAGTGGTGATTTTCTGATTTCATCATTCCCTCTATGTTCACGGGGGGTTTTTGTTGTTGTTGTTGTGTTTTTTTACTGAAACAGTGAGCTTTTCCTTCTGTCAGTGTGGACTCATGGATTCTCATGTTAGTCCATGGTTTATAATCCTTTACGTATTATTTATTTTGATGCTCGGATTGTTCCAAATTTCCAGTGGGAGCCTCTTCAAGCTAGCTCCTGTGTTCTTTTGTGATGTCCTCATCATTCTTTGAGTACTCTCTTCTGGTCTGTCATAGGATATTCTAGAGTTACCTTGTACTGGCCCTGCCTCAGCCCTGAAACCAGCCATTTCTTCAGGGAACCCTGGTTCTTTTTTGTGGAAAATAGTATTAGAAATCAATTTCTGATCTCTTAAGTTTAGACCAGTGAGCTGCCATGCCCTTTCAGCAGATAGATTTAATAAATAGATGTATGTATTTACAAACTTACATATGTACATTACACATAGTATATTTTTAATTATCTATGATATTTATTAAAAAGCATGCATTCATACTGATACCTTTAATCCTAATCTAACATCACAGGGTTTATTCTGTCCCTTCCCTTTTCATAATGGAAACCACTCTGACAATGAGATATCTAGCTCCTGTTATCTATAGTACTAGAGGCCCAGTGCACAAATTCGTGCGCCAGTGGGGTCCCTTGGCCTGGCCTGTGGGATCCGGCCGAAACCGGCTCTCCTACCTCCCCTGAGGGGTCCGGATTCCGAGAGGGCACAGGCCAGGCCAAGGGACCCCACCGGTGCATGATCGGGGCTGGAGGAGGGACACGGGAGGGCTCCAAAGTGTGTCAGGCCCATCTCGCTCAGTCCCTATCGGCCAGACTCCAGCAGCAAGCTAACCTACTGCGTCTGCCCCCTGATGGTCAGTGCACGTCATAGTGACTGGTCGACTGATCGACTGTCTACCCCGTGGTGGTCAGTGCACATCATAGCAAGTGGTTGAGCGGCCTTAGCATATCATTAGCATATTACGCTTTGATTGGTTGAACGGACGACCAGACACTTAGCATATTAGACTTTTATTATATAAGATAGGTGCTTATTTTACTTGTTTGGTGATCTAATACACAGAAAGTAGTTTCAGGATTGCTAACCCATGCCTCTAAATCAAAGAAGCCTGCTACCTAGAATTCATATTTGTTTAGTCTTAACCTGAGGACACGTAGTCTAAATACTGCGTTCAGATTGCCAGGGCTAGTTTTCCCCCACCACCTCCTACCCTCCAATGTGTTTATGTTATCCATTTCTAATTAGGTTTGGTTCATTTACTTCTGTTCATATTCCATTTTAGGTTTTTTCTCTGTTCTTTGTTTTCTTTTTCCTTTGTTGAGTTTCATATTAACATGGTTATCAAAGTTAAAACTATACAAAAAGATAGTGACTTCACTACACTACATTTCTGTCCTTTCCCACATCCATCCAACCCTTGTAGCTAACCAGTTGCATTAATTTTATTCTACATTTCTTTTTTGTACAAATTATACATTTGTATTTTATTTTCCCTTCTTATACAAAATCTAATATACTATTGATATTCTTTGCTACTTCCTTTCCCCCACCCTTCAACAATGTATCTACTAGAAATCAATACACATCAATTCATAGAGATAATGATCATTCATTTCACAGCTACATAGAATTCATAACCTGGATGTACTACAATTTGTTTAACAACTCTTTTATGTATGGCTATATAGGTTGCTTCCAATATTTTACAGTTACAAGCAATTCTGTAGTAAATAACTTTATACATAAGTGTTTTTGTATTCTTGTAGGTGTATCTTCAAGTCAATTCCTAAAGTACAATTACTGATTCAAAGGTAAATATATATAGCTTTATTAGACATTGCCAAATCCCCCTATACAAGGGTTGTGCCAATTTGCATTTCCACCATAATGCATTAAAATGCCTGTTTCCTTTGTTGAGTTTCATATTAACATGGTTCTCAAAGTTAAAACTATACAAAAAGATAGTGACTTCACTACACTACATTTCTATCCTTTCCCACATCCATCCAGCCTTGCCAACAGAATATTATGTTTTGTCAATTGATAGGTAAGGAATGGTATCCCATTATAGTTGTATTTCTCTTTCTATGAGTCAGGTTGAACTTCTAAAAAATATGTTAAAAGTTCATTTCTTATTCATCTTTTTATCTGTTCATATCATTTCCCATTTTTCTGTCAAGTTTCTTTGGTCTTTGTTTCTCTCAGGTATTTGGAACTTTCTTATTGTCTTTTAGTGATATTAGCCTGTATGTGATATGTGCCGCAATTTCTCTTAGTTTGCCTCCTAATGTTTTAACTTTAATTATGGAGCTTGTTTATAGTGGATTTTTGTGTGTGGGGAGGAGGGGTTTGCCATGCAAACTTTAAAAAATGTATTAAATTATCGCATCTGGATTTGAGTTGTAATTAGAAATTGGAAAGCCTTTTTTTACATCCTAATTAAAAATAAACTTATCCATGTTTTCCTTTAGTATTTATGTGTTATATTTAGATCCCAGATCCATTTGGAGATACGCTTTTGTACCATATGAAGTGTAGATCTAATAGTATCTTTTCCAGATGACTAATCTCTTGTCTCAGTAGCATGTATTTAACAGTCTATCTTTGCCCGAAGGTTTGAAAAGACTACCTTTATCATATACTTAAGTTTTGTATGTACTTGATTCTATTTCTGGACTTCCTGTTGTATTCCACAGGCCTATCCATGTGTCAGAATTTCAGTTTTAATTATAGAGACTTTTTACTGTTTTAATGTCTGATTGAACTACTCTCTCTTTATAGATGTTCGTTTCATATGTATATTTATCCATATGAAATTTGGATACCTGTCCAACTTCATAAAAAAGTTTGTTGATATTTTTATTGGGATTATGCTGTTTATAAATTATTTTTATAGTGTTAAGTCATCCTGTTCAAGAACAAGAACTGCTTTTTTCCATTTGTTCAAATCTAATTTTGTTGTCTTTTAGGAGTGCTTTAATCTTTTTCTCATGTAGGTTTTACACATTTTTTGTTAAAATTATTTCAAAACTAGAGGCCCACTGCATGAAATTAGTGCAAGAGTAGGCCTTTGTAGCCACAGCAGCTGCCTTAATCCCTCCCTCGCAGCTGCAGCCGCTTCCTCGATCCCGCGGCTGCAGCCCTGGCTTGGTCCAGAAGACTGTCAGGAAGGTCATCTGGAAGGATGTCTGGATGGTCGTTCGGTCAATTTGCATATTATGCTTTTATTATTATAGATATCTTCTTTATTTCTGTAGTAAGTGGTGGTGCTTTTGTTTTGTTTTGCCATATATCCTTTAACTGGTGTCAACCAGTGGTCATTGGTGCAAGTTCAATGCCAGCAGGAATCTCCAATTTGTTGCACTAATTTACAATTCTACCAACAGAATACGAGGGTCCTCTTTTCTCCATATCCTCACCAGTACTTATTTGTTGACTTACTGATGATAGTCATTCTGACAGGGATGAAGTGATACCTTATTTTAGTTTTAATTTGCATTTCCCTGATGATTACTAATGTTGAACATTTTTCATGTATCTGTTGGCCATCTGTATGTCTGTTCTCTTTGGAGAAATGTCAATTCAGGTCCTCTGCTCATTATTAAATCAGATTGTTGTGGGGTTTTTTTGGTGTTGTGTGAGTTCATTATATATTTTGAATATTAACTCCTTATTGTATGTATCATTTGCAGATACCTTATTCCATTCAGTAGATTGTCTTTTCATTTTGTTGATGGTTTCCTTCACTGTGCAGAAACTTTTTAGTTTAATGTACTGGTACACCCATTGTTTATTTTTTCTTTTGTTTCCCTTGCCCTAGGACCGTGGTCGGCAAACTGCGGCTCGCAAGCCACATGCGGCTCTTTGGCCCCTTGAGTGTGGCTCTTCCACAAAATACCACGGCCTGGGCGAGTCTATTTTGAAGAAGTGGCATTAGAAGAAGTTTAAGTTTAAAAAATTTGGCTCTCAAAAGAAATTTCAATCATTGTACTGTTGATATTTGGCTCTGTTGACTAATGAGTTTGCCGACCACTGCCCTAGGAGGTAGATACAAAATGATATGGCTAAGAGTAATGTCAGAGACTTTATTGCCTATATTTTCTTTGAAATGTTTATGGTTTCAGGTCTTACATTTAAGTCTTTAATCCATTTTGAGTTTATTTATATGGTGTAAGAAAATGGTCTGATGACATTTTTTGCATGTATCCAGTTTTTTCAACACCATTTGTTGAAGAGACTCTTTACCCCATTGCATCTCCTTGCCTTCTTTGTTATAGATCCATTGACCAACTAAGCAAGGATTTACTTCTGGGCTGTATTCCATTTATCTGTACATCTGTATCCTACAACTTTACTGATTTTTTTTTTTATTCTTAATAGTATTTTGGTGGAGTCTTTAAAATTTTTTATATATGGCATCATGTCATCTTACCTAATAATAGACAAATATGTAAATTGACCGTACCTTCGCTATGCCCACAGCCAATCAGAGTGAGGGAGTATGCAAATTAACCCACCAAAGATGGCGGTTAATTTGCATACGAAGGCAGGGCGGGCAGCACCATGGCCTGCTTCGGGGTATGGGTCCATCGGAGGCGGAGGGGTCCGGGTCCATTGCAGGCCCCAGGAGGGGCAACGGCCTGCTTAGCCGCTCCCCAGGGTCCCTGGGACGATCGCGGCCCCGGGGAGGCGAGGCCAGACCCGCCTAGCCGCTCCCGGGGGTCCCTGGGAACAGCGCCGTCCCGGGGACGCGAGGCTGGACCCGCCTAGCTGCTCCAGGGGTCCCTGGGACGATCGTGGCCCCGGAGACGCGAGGCTGGACCCGCCTAGCCGCTCCAGGGGGCCCCTGGGACGATCGTGGCCCCGGGGACGCGAGGCCGGACCACCTAGCCGCTCCCGGGGGCCCCTGGGAAGATCGTGGCCCCGGGGATGCGAGGCCGGACCGCCTACTAGTTCCCGGGGGTCCCTGGGACGATCGCGGCCCCGGGGACGCGAGGCCGGACCGCCTACTAGTTCCCGGGGGTCCCTGGGACGATCGCGGCCCCGGGGATGCGAGGCCGGACCACCTACCAGTTCCCGGGGGTCCCTGGGACGATCGCGGCCCCGGGGATGCGAGGCCGGACCACCTACCAGCTCCCAGGGGCCCTTGGGACTATCGCCGCCCGGGGGTGGCAAGGCTGGACCCACCTAGCTGCTCCCGGAAGTCCCTGGGAACATTGCAGGCATGGGGTTGCTGAGACACAGACATGGGCCTCTGGCCACAGATGCATAGCTTCGCGGTGATGGAGGGCAGGGATCTGCCTCATCTGCAGAGAGACAGAGGTTCTGCAGTGTCCCCAAGACACGGGTGGGCCCAGCCATGGATCAAGGGGCATGGAAGGACTCCTGGCAGAGGGGCAAGGACCCTCACTCCTGAGGCCGGTGTTGAGGGGCGGTGCCACCTCAGTGGAGGGGTGCTGCACTGCAGGGTACTGGACTGAATGACGTGATTCAGAGAAGCTCCCAGTGCTAATGGGCCTCGCTCAGGTGGCCTTCACACTTCAGAGGCAGTTCCTGCTCCCGCCTTGACCCAAAAGCAAGCCTGCGGTGCCCTGCCCCATAGCAGAGCATGCCTAGGCAGTGAGTGGGAAGCCTTCCACCTGCTCTGGAGAAGCGGGGGCAGTAAAGAATGGGGGGAGAGGAAAGAATGTGGAGCATCCGCAATGAAGAGGTGCTCGAGAAAGAGACTCAGAAGCCTGACTGGAAGGTTTGTTCTGTTTGCCGGGCGCTGCCTCTTAGGAAGCGCAAAGAGCATGGCTCTGAGGGCTTCCTGTGTGCTGAGTCAAGTTCCACGGCCAACTGGAATTGGCCTCAGTTTCCTGATCTGTAAAATGGATGAAGCATGTCCCAGTGCCTTCACTGAGCTTTGATGGCCAATTGAGATACTATATAAAGAAAATGAGGGAAGAAGTGAGAAAGAAAAGGAAGGACGAGCAACACAAAAGAAACACTGAAAGGAACCTGTAAACCCATTGTCACTTAAATAGGGAATATAGTCAATAGTGTTCTAATGATGGTATGATGCCAGGTGGGTACTAGAAATATCGGGGAACACTTTCTAAAGTATATGATTGTCTAACCACTATTCTGTAACTAATATAAAACCTGAAACCAATACAAAATAATATTGAATGTAAAGAAATGAAAATTGGAGTGAAATTTTTATAAATTTCAAAGTTTAAGCAAAAGCTGTAAAGGAAGGAAGGGGAGAATAAAAATAGTGTTTTTCATTTTACCACTTCATTAAAAAGACAGTTGTTTTTATATGGTGCTTTTATACTTTTATACTTTTCTAAGTCATTATCTCATTTTAATTTCCAGGCAACTTAAAGACAAGATAATTATTCCCTCCACTATTCAAAGAAAAGAAATCTTGGTGTCTGGTCCTAATGATTCAATCGTCAAGCCCTTATTGTACAGCAGGGTTAGTAAAATTTTCTGTGCAGGGTTATATCTATACTAATAAAAGCCTTGGGGGTGATCAGGCCAGCAGGGGAGGGTATTTGGGGGCAATCAGGCCCGCAGAGGTAGGTGTCAATCAGGCCAGCAAGGGAGCAGTTAGGGGGCAATCAGGCAGGTAGGTGAGTGGTTAGGAGCCAGCGGTCCCAGATTGTGAGAGGGATGTCCCATATTGGAGAGGGTACAGGCTGGGCTGAGGGACACCCTCCCCAGTGCACGAATTTCGTGCACTGGGCCTCTAGTTTGCAAATAATGAGTTATGCTTCTTTCTGATTCGGATCTCTTTTATTTCTTTCTCTTGTCTGATTGCTATGGCTAGGACTGCTGATACTATGATGAATGGAAGTGGTGATAGTGGGAATCCTTGTCTTCTTTCTGATCAAAAACAAAAGCTTCCAGGTTTTCACCATTGACTATGTTATTTAGCTGTAGATTTGTTATATATAATCTTTATTATGTTGAGATATGTTCCTTCTGTACCCACTTTATAGAGGATTTTTTATCATAAAAGGATGTTGGATTTTGTCAGATATTTTTTCTGCAACTATTGTGATGATCATGTGCTTTTTATCCTTTATTTTTGTTAATGTGACATGACATTGATTGATTCATAGATTTTGAACCATCCTTGTATTCTGGGATGATTTCCATTTGTATAATCATTTTAATGTATTGTTGAATCCGGTTTGCTAATATTTTGTTGAGAATTTATTCATCTATCTTCATCAAGGATATTGGCCTATAATCCTATATAATAATCCTATTTAATAAAAGGGTAATATGCAAATCAACTGAACAGCGGAACGACTGCTAGCTATGATGTGCACTGACCACCAGGGGGCAGACGCTCAACACAGGAGCTGTCCCCAGCCTGCTGGCCAACCTCTCAGTCCCTTCCTCCAGCCAGCAGGCTCTGATCGCTCAATGGTGAACGGGGAACTGGGGGAGGGTGGTGGAGGAGGGTGGGGCTGACTGCCGGCAGCCAGGGAAGTTGGCCCTAATTACAAGTCAGGACAAGGGACCATACCCATGCACAAATTTTGTGGGCCGGGACTCTAGTTTCATATATATATATATATATATATATATATATATGTAATTTATTTTTCTGGTTTTGATATCTGGGTAATGCTGGCTTCATAGAATGAGTTTGAAAATGTTCTATCTCTTTAATTTTTTGAAACAATTTGAGAAGAATAGGTATTAATTCGTTTTTGAATGTTTGGTAGAATTCACCTGTGAAGCCGTCTGGTCCTAGGCTTTTATTTCTTGGGGAAAATTTCAATTTTATGGAATATGCTGATATTCTCTTTCTAACCTAATATATAATTACTGGTAGCCCTGTGCACGAATCCGTGTGCCAGTAGCTCTCTGCAGGGCCTGGCTGCTTCGCCTGCGCCCACAGCCCAGAGGCCCATCCGCAGCCGGGCGCGGAACGCTTCCCTCGTCACCATGGCAACGAAGCAAGCATTCCTCCAGGCCGCTCACACTGCCTGCTCTCAGTGGCCGCCCCCCTGGGACTGGGGGACTCCGGTGGGGCTGAGAGGACTGGGCGCCGCCATCTTGTGGCTATGGGCACCGCCATCTTTGTGATGGAGTGATGGTTAATTTGCATATTACCCTTTTATTAGATAGGATTTTTGTGAATGTCCCATATATGCTTGAGGTTTATTCTCTCAAATTAAGATGTAAAGTTTCATATGCATTCAAAAGGTCTAATTTATTATTCTGTTTAGGTTTTCTGTATCCTTATTTTTATCTACTTGATCTCTTATTAGTGTGTTTCTCTTTTTGTGTTACTTCGTCTCTGTGGGGGTTTTTTTGTAAAGGGGACTGTTGTTTTATTGCATGGATATTGATATTTTAATGTCTTCAATTCAAATTGTGATTTCTAGCATTAGAAAGTCCCTCCTTTGTGAAATGTGTTGCCTTTAAGTTTGAATTCTCCTTTGTCTGGCATCAAGATCACACACACGCATGCACGTGCGCACACACACACACATGCACACATGCACATACCATCTCTCCACACCCTTCCCCATCTTATTTTGCCTTGTATACCTGCTTTTGCTCATCCCTTTATTTTTAGCTTTTCTGAGTCATTTTGTTTTGGGTGTATTTCTTGTATTTAGCATATTATTGGGTCCTTTTTAATGAACCAAGTGGAAAATCTTTCTTATTAAATACCTAAGTTAATCCCATTTGCACTTATTTATAAAATTGAAAGGTTTGGTCTCAAGTCTCAAGTCTGTCATTTTATATTAAGTTACTAGAGGACCGATGCACAAAATTCGTGCAAGGGGCTCGGCCCTTGCAGCCCCGGCTGCCTCAGCCCTCACAGTCCCAGCTGCCTTGGCCCTGCAGTCCTGGCTGCCTTGTGGCCCCAGCTGCCTCCCAGCCCCGGCTGCCTTGTGGCCCTGCCCCCTGCCCCCTAAGTCATTCCAGAAGGTTGTTCCACCATCTGGTCTAATTAGCATATTAGCTCTTTATTATATAGTATAATCATGGGTATAATATTTGCTCTCTTTATGTCTTTATTCCATCTACTTTAAAATTTCTTTTAGGTTATAGTAAATTTTATAGCTTTGTTCTAAATGTTACCTTTTAATTTATACTTTTTAAATGCCTCTTTCCCTATTGTCTCAATTCTTTACTATCTGATTTGTCTATTTTTAATGGTGTCTTTCAAACTCTACCAATTACCTATAATCCTATTGTTCACATAACATTCAGTAAATTATTGTACTTTTCTCTCCCTTTCCCCCCATTTTATTTGTCAGAATATAAGTTAACTAGAGGCCCAGTGCACAAAATTCGTGCAAGAGTAGGCCTTCCTTACCACATTGATTGATTCACAAATGTTGAACTACTCTTGAATCTTATTCTTCAACCCACCTCTAACTTTTCTAAATCTATAAGGAAACATTAAATGCTCACTGTCAGTCTTTCTGCTCAAGTTCTCCCAGTCATACCTTGACTGGATAAAGTTCATCTTTGAATTCCTTAAGAAGGTCTTATGAATGCAAAATCTCTTGCATGTTTAAAATGGCTTACTTTTAAATCTTTTACAGCCTTGAGATACAGCTTGATGAAGTCATTGATTCACATGTTCTTTCTTTTTTGAGTTTTAAAAAAATAGTCTTCCATCATTATCTTGCTTTTTATTTCATTTTTTTTGAGAAGTCTGATAACAGTTAAATTCACTTGCCTTTAAAAGTATTTGATCTTTATATAGAGGCTGTGAGAATTTTTAATTTACCTTTAAAGTCTAGTAGTTTTACAAGGATGTGTGCTGAAGTTGATTATTGTGGGCTAGTTTTAATTGGTACCCAATGTGCTCTTTCAATATGCAGATTCAGATCTTTTATTCTAGAACATTATCTTGGGTAATAGTTTTGATATTATTTCTGTTCCATTATCCTGTGTATCTTTTTTAGACACCTTAATTATTAGAAAATTGGACCTTCTGTGCCATTTCAACCATGTTTATTTCAACCATTCTCATTTATCTTTTTTACGTTTTTATATTCTATTTTTCTTCTTTTCTCCAACATTCATTACCATGTTTTCATTGAAATCTGTTATACCTTGTGCACCTTGTAATATGGTCTTTATTTCTGATATAATTTTGTTATTATTTTGTATTTTCTCAGATCCACTCATTTCTTTATGTTTTTCTTTGTCCATTTCTGTTCTTAGTTTTTGAGTTTCTCTTTTCAAGGTATTTTATCATACTCCCAATTGCTTGTTTGAGGGCATTTAATTAATTTGGCGTGGTGTGTTCCAAATTCCTTCCACTTTACTATTGGATTTTTTTTGGGGGGAGATGTTGTTCATAAATTGAATTGTTGGGATTCTCATTTTTGCTTTATTTTTATATCATATACTTTTAAGCAACAAAGACTGTGCTTCAATTTCTGTGAACAGGGCTGGTGTTTTACCATGTTTTACAAGCTGTCTAGTTTGTGGTAGGCCTCTTCTTTTTTATATGTTCTTTTTTATTGAATTTATTGGGGTGACATTGGTTAATGTGATAGCCCTCTTCTGTCAGTGTTGTAATTTTTTAAATTTTTAAATAAGTTTTGGAAAACAGGTTATAGTGGAGAAGAAATTCTGTATCCTGTGTGAATGTGTGTGTGTGTGTATCCTGTCTCTCCTTCTTGCTTTGTTTTTAACCCCTTTTTCATGCAGTTTCCAAAGTACGTACGTAAGAAGTATTTTTAACCTACTTCTTCCACCAAATTGTTTACTTTTCAAAATTTGCTTGGTCAGGATTTCTGCATTCTTATGTTTCTTCCATAAAGTCAGTATTCTCATCTACTAGTGGATGTAAAAAAAACCCGAAAACTTCCTTATGGTACATGGGATAGCTTGATCATCTTTTCCTAGCCCCAGTGGGTCTTTCATTAACTGTGCCATGTAACTTAGACTCCACACATCTGTTGATATACTTCAGGGATCTATAAACCTAATAAAAACAAAATGATTTCTGTTCTTTAGTTTCTTTCTGTGTTGTTTTTTTTTAAATACTTTGTTTAGAAAAATAATTATTGTATGTCAAATTAAAGTGTTCAGTATTGTTTCATTTGAAAGAAGTGAGGGGCTTCCCAATATGATCATCATTGTTTTTGTTTTTGTTTTTTTTCTTTATTGACTAAGGTATTACATATGTGTCCTTATCTACCCATTGCCCCCACCCTACCCCCAGCTCATGCCCACACCCCCCTGGTGTCTCTCTCCATTGGTTAGGCTTATATGCATGCATACAAGTCCTTTGGTTGATCTCTCCCCCTTACCGCCACCCTCACCTACCTCCCCTCTGAGGTTTGACGATCTGATAGATGCTTCTCTGTCTCTGGATCCGTTTTTCTTCATCAGTTTATGTTGTTCATTATATTCCACAGATGAATGATATCATGTGATATTTATCTTTCTCCATCTGACTTATTTTGCTTAGCATAATGCTCTCCAGGTCCATCCATGCTGTTGCAAATGGTAAGAATTCTTTTTTATAACAGTGTAGTATTCCATTGTGTAGATGTACTACAGTTTTTTAATCCACTGATATGCTGATGGACACTAAGGCTGTTTCCAAATCTTAGCTATGGTAAATTGTGCTGCTATGAACATAGGGGTGCATATATCCTTTCTGTTTGGTGTTTCTAGTTTCTAGGGATATATCCCTAGAAGTGGGATCACTGGGTCAAATGGGAGTACCATTTTTAGTTTTTTGAGGAAACTCTATACTGTTCTCCACAGTGGCTGCACCAGTCTGCATTCCCACCAGCAGTGCACTCCACATCCTCTCCAGCACTGTCATTTGTTGATTTGCTGATGATAGCCATTCTGACAGGTGTGATATGGTACCGCATTGTCATTTTGATTTGCATCTCTCAGATGATTAGTGACTTTGAGCATGTTTTCATGTCTTTTGGCCTTCCTTATGTCCTCTTTTGAAAAGTATCTATTTAGGTCCATTGCCCATTTTTTGATTGGGTAGTTTATCTTCCTTTTGTTAAGTTGTATGAGTTCCCTGTAAATGTTGGAGATTAAACCCTTATGGGTGATAACATTGGCAAATATGTTTTCCAATGCAGTGGGCTTTCTTGTTGTTTTGTAAATGGTTTCTTTTCCTGTACAGAAGCTTTTTATTTTGATGTAGTCCTATTTGTTTCTCTTTAGATTCCATTGCCCTAGGAGCTGTATCGGTGAAGATATTGCTACGACATATGTCTGAGATTTTGCTGCCTATGGATTCCTCTAGTATTGTTATGTTTTCCCGTCTTATGTTTAAGTCCTTTATCCATGTTGAGTTTATTTTTGTCTATGGTGTAAGTTGGTGGTCTATTTTCATTTTTTTGCATGTATCTGTCCAATTTTCCCAACACCATTTATTGAAGAGACTGTCTTGACTCCATTGTATGCTCTTGCCTCCTTTGTCAAATATTAATTGAGCAATAGTGGTTTGAGTCGATTTCTGGAATCTCTATTCTATTCCATTGGTTTATATGTCTGTTCTTGTGCCAGTACCAGATAGTTTTGAGAATAGTGGCTTTATAATACAGCTTGATATCTGGTATTGAGATCCCTGCTACTTTGTTCTTTTTTCTTGGGCTATCTGCAGGTATTCGGGGTCTTTTTTTATTCCAGATGAATTTTTGGAGAGTTCGTTCTAGGACTGTGAAATATGCCGTTGGTATTTTAATGGGGAGTGCATTGAATCTATAGATTGCTTTGAGTAGTATGGACATTTTAATGATGTTGATTCTACCAATTTATGAACGCAGTATGTTCTTCCATCTGTTTATGTGTTCATCTATCTCTTCTTTCAGTGTCCTATAGTTTTCCAAGTACAGGTCTTTTATCTCCTTAGTTAAGTTTATTTCTAGGTATCTTAATTTTCTTTGGTGCAACGAAACTAGATAAAAACACAATGAAAGAGAATTACAGGCCAATATCCCTCATGAACATAGATGCCAAAATCCTCAACAAAATTCTAGCAAATCGGATCCAGCATTACATTAAAAAAATCATATACCATGACTAAGTAGGATTTATCCCGGGGATACAAGGATGGTACAATATCTGCAAATCAATAAATGTGATACATCACATAAACAAATCAGAGATAACAATCACATAGTCATATCAATTGATGCAGAAAAAGCATTTGACAAAATCCAACACCCTTTTTTGATAAAAACCCTCAGCAAATGGGAATAGAGGGACCATACCTCAACATAATAAAAGCTTTATATGACAAACCTACAGCCAACATCATACTCATTGGGCAAAAACTAAAGCCATTTCACCTAAGAACAGGAGCGAGACAGGGATGTCCACTTTCATCACTCCTGTTTGACATAGTTCTGGAAGTATTAGCCATTGCAATTAGACAAGAAGAAGAAATAAAAGGTATCCAAAATGGAAAAAAGATGTAAGACTGTCATTATTCGCAGATGGCATGATACTGTACATAGAAAACCCTAAAGACTCCATCAAAAAATTATTAGACTTAGCCGAAACCGGTTTGGCTCAGTGGATAGAGCGTCCGTCTGCGGACTCAAGGGTCCCAGGTTTGATTCTGGTCAAGGGCATGTACCTTGGTTGCGGGCACAGCCCCAGTAGGGGGTGTGCAAGAGGCAGCTGATCGATGTTTCTCTCTCATCAATGTTTCTAACTCTCTATCCCTCTCTCTTCCTCTCTGTAAAAAATCAATAAAATGTATTTTAAAAAAAATTATTAGACTTAAATGAGTTTGGCTATGTAGCAGGATATAAAATTAACGCCAAGAAATCTATGGCATTTTTATATACCAATAGAGAACTTAAGAATGATCATCATTGTTAACATTTTTACATTTAGAGTTTTTCATGGGCAGAAGTTAAAGAAGTGTTATTTCATCTTAATCTTTATAGGTATTTTGCATGGTAGGTGTAATAGCCACAGAGTTTCATGAGAGATGCAGTCCCAGACTATGAAAACATGAAGTCAGGAGAATAAAGGCATCTCATACATGTTCATGAGAATACAATAATTACTGTGGATGTTTTTCATGAAGAGACTTGATGGGAACTTATGCTTAAGAAGTATCATGTGATGTGGTTTGTTGCATTGTCATATACAGGAGCCATATGCAATTCTAAAGACCTTGGTGGATCTTTGTGCTTTAGAATAGTCAGACTGGTTTGTGGACTGGAACAGAGAAGAAATATTGAAGTTTTGTCTCTGTAAATGATGTCATCACTTCTAAATGTTTCCTCCAATATTATGTGGCAGGTCAGTGAGGTATTGACACCTGTCCCATTTCTTGTCAGTATTCAAAAGGGTGAAACTTAATTCACTGTGTGATGCTGATGTAAGCTCTTCTAGGAAATATGAAAAACCTTTGACATCTCCTAAGTGGTGAAAAGTTTATTTTTTCAGAAAAGCTTTGAAAAAAATTTCTTGGTATGCAATGTATGTCTCACCTGTGATGCTTGGCAACGCCTCTAATTTTGCTGAAGTGTACACATTATTATGACTCACAGTTTTTACGTTACTGTACTTGGCATGAGAAACTCTGCCAGCTATCTTGAAAAAAGTTGTCAACAGCCAAGGCATTGAGTCACCATCTTTTTAAGAGTTTATATTAAGAAATAGAAACAAAATGAAGCTTTCTTCTATCCTGAAGTTTGCTGGCTTTTTAGAAGCTAAGTCTAAAAGCTCTCAAAGTAGAATTTCACAAGAAAACCCACTCAGAAGTAACTAATGGGGATGAATGGTATTACCTCATGGATATTTTGGTTTCTTGAATGCTGTAAAGTTTTCTATGGAGACCCTTTGTTCATCATCATGGATAGCAATAAAAATCTGTGTGCTCTTTTGTCCACGCCGCTATTTTGAAAGAGGAACTGGAGGAGGCAACTCTGCTTATAATAAAAAAATGCAATTTTTCTAAACTAAATATGCCCCCCTCCCTGTCTTTTGGATTAGTGAAAAATATAAAATGTTAATATGTTTGGCATGGTTGTGGTGAAATTGGTACCTTTTTTTTATATTAATGATGTATTAAATGGTATAGTTCAATTGGATAGCAGTCTGGAAGTATATATTAAGAATCACTAAGGAAATGCTTCAGGTAGGCAGAAGAGGTTGTCCTAGGAAGATGTTTATTGTAATACTAGTGACCCTGTGCACGAAATTCGTGCACATTAAAAGGTGATTGATTAGAGAAAATAAGTTAATATTGCTATTTGCCCTTTCTCTATAATAGAAGTGTCAGAGATGAAAGAAAATTAGTAAAATGTATATGAAAACCTTCCTCCTGTCAGAGCCTGGGGTTCACCACGGAACCCAGAGTCAAGTCCCCACCCACCCACATGCACCTCAAAATCGCATGAGACCCAGACCCGCCTGGCCCCCCCAGCCCATTGGGCTAGATCCAGACCCGGCCAGTCCCACCCTTTTCAAGCCCTGCTGGGCAGGGGGTGTAGCCTCAAGTACCCTGGCCCAGCGCCAGGACGGGGGACATGGCCTGAGGTCCCCCAGCCCAGACCAGGACGGAGGGCGTGCTTTAAGGTCCTCCGTCAAGTCCCACCAGGTGGGGGACATGGCCTGAGTTCCCCTGTCAAGCCCCATGGGGGCAGGGGAGGGCATAGCCTCATGTCCCTGCTGATTGCTCATTAAGGCTCCTTATGGGGACTTGGCCTCAGCTGTGGGTGCAGCCATCTTTGTGATGGAGTGATGGTCAATTAGCATAGTCCCTCTTTATTAGATAGGATTATTCACTATACAAAAAAACTGGAAGCCGATCTAAATTTCTAATAGTGATAAATTTAATAAGAAAATTAAAGTCTATCTACCATATAACCAGTTTTTGGCTATCACTAATTGTCTGCTATGAACATTCTGCTACCTACATCAGAGGCCTAAATTTTACAACCCAACTCACTCTGGCCCACCAAGCACAAGGCAATGTGATCCTTGAAGCCGGACTGTACAGAAACAGTACTGATGGACATCTTTTAATGACAGCATCTACTCTAAACATTTTCTTGGTATTGTAATGGCCTCTCAGTCTTCTAGGGGCTTCAGCTGTGTGTTTGCCCTGTCCCACTACACTGAGCTCTCTGAGGGCAACACTGTGCCTAATTTCATCACTGAACCCCCAGCACATAGCTTAGTGACCAGCTATTCAGGGGCTTGTTAGTATATATTCAATAAATAAATTTCTTTGAGAATTGCACACTTTGTTTTTTAGGTTAAAGACGTTTCTGTACATAGGCAGTAAAATAACTCCCTAAATATGTGTAACTTAATTAAGTGATATTCTCTAAGCAAGCTACATTTCCATCTGTTGGAGGTAGACAGGGTTGACGTGCTTTTGCTCTAGCAACCTGGTCTTTCTAACTTGCCACACCTGTCAATAGGTTAAGTGATCTTCCAGTTACTTGAGAACATAAACCATGTTTCGTGTTTCATGACGATATTAACTCCACATCGTAGTCTATCCGAAATCAGGTGCCTGTACTCTATATTTTTGAATATAGAATATTTTCGCTTGACATCTTCCAGAATTTAATGTTATTTTTCATAATCTACCCTAAAGTGTCTTTGATATGGACACAGGAAAGAGGCATGAGAACCTGAAGATCTCTAAGCTCTATATAAGTGGATACAAATTCACTACCAACCGGAGTGTGACTTTTTCAAAGAAGACAGTCATTACCTGCCCAGGTTTCCTTTGTTTTTTTTTTTTTTCTTGTGATTTTCTAAAAGAAGTTAGAAATTCATACTTAATATGAAGTTTCCAGATTTTTAAAATTTTGGCAACTAACTCAAATAATTTTGAAACAGTGCATGGCCCCATACTGCTGGCCAAGAGGCCAAGTAAAATGCATCTGTCTGCTGATTCAGACCCTGAGCCATAGATTCCAGCTTGTGTACTATAGTTCTTTTAGATTTGATGATCCCAAATCAGTGTATTCTCACTATACAACCAAAGTAAATTTCTGGTTGTATTAGTTTTCTGTTGCTTCATAACATTACCACAGACTTAAAACAACACAGTTTATTATCTCAGTGTCTGTAGCTCAGAAGTCTGAGCATGGCATGACTGGATTCTCTGCTTAGGGTCTTGCCGGGCTGAAATCAAGATACCAGCTGGGGATGAGGATTCTCTTCCAAACTCACTGGTGGTTGGCAGATTTCACTTCCTTGCAGTTGTAAAACTGGAGTTCCCATTTTCCTGCTACTTGTTGGCCAGGGACTGCTTTTCGTTCCTAGAGTCCTCCTGGAGTGGTAGTTCATGGCTCCTCCTGTTTGTAAAAGATCGCATCATTCTTTGAGATTTATCGCCACCCTTCCATGCCAGTTTATCCTAGGAACTGCCGGATGCTGGTTAGGTTGTACATTTCAGCTATTATCAGTAATCTGCTATGAGATATCAGGTCCAACTCTGTGTGGACATATGTTTACATTTCTCTTGGATATATGCCTAGGAGTAGAATTACTGGGTCATATGGTAACTCCAACTCTATATTTAACCTTTTGAAGAACTGCCAGGCTGTTCCCAAAAGCGACTGCACCATTTTACAATCCCACAAGCATTGTATGAGGGTTCCAGTTTTTCAATATCCTTGCTGTTTTTTTTATTCTAGCCATCCTAGTGGCTGTAAAGTAGAATCTCATTATGAATTTGCTTTGCATTTCCTAATGGTTAATTTTGTTGTTGTTGCACATTCCATGAATTTGAACAAACATATAATGAAATCATTGTGGAATCATACAGAGTATTTTCACTGCCCTCAAAGTCCTCTGCTCCATCTATTCTTCCTATCTTCATAGTTTTGCCTTTCCAGGAATCAGCAATCTGTAGCCTTTCAGATTGCATTTCATCACTTAGTAATATGCATTTTTAAGTTCCTTCTTGTCTTTTCATGGCTTGATAGCTCATTTCTTTTTAGTGCTGAATAATATTTCATTATCTGAATGTACCACGGTTTGTCCATTCACCTAAAAAAGGACATCTTGGTTGCTTCCAAGTTTTGGTAATTGAGTATAAAGCTGCTATAAACATCTGCATACAGGTTTTTGTTGGACACAAGTTTCAGCTCCTTTGGATAAATACCTGGAAGTCTAATTGCTGTGTTTTACAGTAAGACTACTGAGTTTTCAGCGAAATCCCCAAACTGTCTTCCAAAGTGGCTGTACCATTTTGTTGTCTTCCAAAGTGGCTATACATTTTGCTTTCCCACCAGCAATGGATGAGGGTTCTTGTTGATCCACATTTTTGCCAGCATTTGGTGGTGTGAGTGTTCTGGATTTTTGGCCATTCTAATAGGTACATAGTGCTATATCATTGTTTTAATTTGCATTTCCATGGTGACATATGGTGTAGAGAATCTATTCATATGCTTATTTGCCATCTGTATATTTTCTTTGCTGAAGTCTGTTAAGATACTTAGTCTATTTTAAAACTGGGTTGTTGTTTTTTGTTGTTTGTTTGTTTTTGTGTGTTTTTTTTAAATATATTTTTAACGCTCCCTACTGGGGATCAAGCCTGCAATCCAGGCATGTGTCCTTGACCGGAATCGAACCTGGGATCTTTCAGTCCTCAGGCCAACACTCTATCTGTTGAGCCAAACCTGCTAGGGCAGGTTGTTTTTTTATTGTTGAGCTTTAAGAGTTCTTTGTATAGTTTCCATAAGAGTTTTTTATCAGATGTGTCTTTTGCAAATATTTTTCCCCACAGTCTGTGGCTTTTCTTCTCATTCTCTTGACATTGTCTTTTGCAGAGCAGAAAATTTTAATTTAATGAAGTCCATCTTATCAATTATTTCTTTCATGGATCTGCCTTTGGTGTTGTATCTAAAAAGTCTAAATCATACCCAAGGTCATCCATATTTTCTCCTATGTTATCTTTTAGAAGTTTTATAGTTGTGCATTTTTACCTTTAAGTCTAGAGCTCCATTGTATTACCTTTGCTTCCTTGTGAAAGATGAGTTAACTGTATTTATGTGGCTCTATTTCCAGGCTCTTAATTATTTTCCATTGATCTATTTGTCAATTCTTTCACCAATACCACACTGTATTGACTACTATAGCTTTATATAGAAACTCTTGAACATAGTTTTAGTGCTCCAACTTTGTTCTTCAATATTGTGTTTACTGTTCTGGGTCTTTTGTCTCTCCATATAAATTACTAAATTTGTCAATATCCACAAAATATCTTGCTAAGATTTTTTTTTTCTTTAATTCTCACCTGAGGTATGTTAATTGATTTTTTTGGAGAGAGAGGAAGGGAGGGAGAGGGAAAGGAGGGAGGGAGGGAGGGAGGGAGGGAGGGAGGGCGGTCAATTGCCTGTTGTACCTCCACCTTTTGGTGTATGGTTTGACACTCCCAACAGTTGAGCCACAATGGCCAGGGCTTGTTGGAATTTTGATTTTGATTTCATTAATCTATAAATCAAGTTGGGAAGAACTGACATCTTGATAATATTTAATTTTCCTATTCATGAACATGGAACATCTCTCCCATTTATTTAGTCCTTTGATTTTGTTCTTCAGAGTTATATGGTTCTCCTCATATAGATCTTATGAATATTTTGTTAGATTTATACGTTAAGTATTTCATTTTGGGGGATGCTAATATAAATAGTATTGCATTTTAAATTTTAGTTTCCACTTGTTCATTTTTTATATATAGAAAAGCAATTGGCTTTTGCATACTAACCTTGTGTTCTTCAACCTTGCTATAATCATTTATTATTTACAGGAGCTTTTTTGTCAGTTCTTTTGTATTTTCTACATAAACAATCATGTCTTTTGTGAACAAAGACAGTTTTATTTCTTCCTTCCCAATCTGTGTACGTTTTTCCCCTCTTAGTCTTACTGTGTTAGCTAATACTTACAGTATGATGTTAAAGCAATGGTGAGAGCAGACCTTCTTGCTTTGTTCCTCATCTTATTGGGAAAGTTTTAAATTTCTCACTATGAAGTATGATGTTAGCTGTAGTTTTTTAAATAAATATTCTTTATCAAGTTGAGGAAATTCCCCTTTATTACTAGTTCACTGAGAGTTTTTATCATGAATGGGTATTGATTTTGTCAAATGCCATTTCTGCATCTGTTGATTTGATCATATGATTTTTCTTTTTTACCCCGTTAATATGATAGAGTACATTTATTGATTTTCAAATATTGAACCAACCTGCATACTTGGGATGAATCACACCTGATCATGGTGTATAATTCTTTTTATACACTGTTGGATTTGATTTGCTAATACTTCATTAAGGATTTTTGCATCTATTTTTATGAGAAACACTAGAGGCCCAGTGCACAAAATTCGTGCATGGAGGGGTTGTCCCTCAGCCCGGCCTGAACCCTCTCCAATCTGGGACATCCCTCTCACAATCTGGGACTGCTGACTCCTAACCGCTCATCTGCCTGCCTGCCTGCCTGCCTGCCTGATTGCCTGATTGCCTCTAACCGCTTCTGCCTGCCAGCCTGATCATCCCCTAACTGCTCCCTTGCTGGCCTGATTGATGCCTAACTGCTCCCCTGCCAGCCCGATCGCCCCCAACTGCCCTCCCCTACCAGTCTGATCTTGCCCCCAACTGCCCTCCCCTGCCGGCCTGGTCGCCCCCAACTGCCCTCCCCTGCTGGCCATTTTGTGGCGGCCATCTTGTGGCAGCCATCTTGTGATGACGTCATGTGAGGGTGTGACGCCACCTAGGGTTTTATTATGTAGTATTCGTCTGTAATGTCTTATAATGTCTTTGATTTTGGTTTTAGGGTGATGCTGGTCTCATAGGATAAGTTAGGAAATATTCCCTCTGCTTCTATCCTCTGAAAGAGATTGTAGCGAATTGGTATAATTTTCTCCTTAAATGTTTGGTGAAATTTACCAGTGAACTCATTTATGCCAGGTGCTTTTTCTTTTGAAGTATTATTAATTATTGATTTAATTTCTTAGATATAAGCCTATTCAGATTGTTTGTTTCTTTTTGTTTGAGTTTTGGCAAACTGTGTCTTTCAAGGAACCTGTCCATTTTACCTAGGTTATCCAATTTTTGGACATAGATTTGTTCATAGTATTTCTTTATTATCCTTTGGATGTCCATGGGATCTGTAAGGATGTGTCCCCATCTTCATTTCTGATATTAGTGATTTATGTCTTCTCTTTTTCTTATTTAGACTTACTAGAGTCTTATTAGGTTGTTTTCTTTTTTCTTTTTTTCAAATGACCTGCTTTTGGTTTCTTTTCCTAGTTTCCTAATAGATTTAAAGCATTTTTATTTTCCTGGAACATGGGTTCTTTTATATTAAAAACCAGTGTTTCATGGGTGTTACAATGATTAATAATTTTAATGTTCTATATATATTCACAAAGTATTTTTTCAAATACCTTTCTTATTTAATCATGAGAAACTATAGAGATTTCTGCTGACTTAAGAGCCATCAGCAGAACTTACAATTGTTGGCAATTAAATGCTTTATTTTGATTTAGGAGTATCTTTGAATGGCCAAACTGGGGGAATGGCATTAAAGAATTAGCAACTGTGTTGCCCAGATTAGGAATGGTTTTTCTTCTTCCTTTCCCAGAGTGCTTTGCCAAGTGCTTTGCATTATTTGTATAACGGGTAAAGCCTGTGGTCAAAGGAGAGCCAAGTGAGGAGAAGGAGGGTCATCTTGCTGGGAATAACAGGTGAAGGCAGGTGTTTATCTTGTATATTTGAACTAATTTAAGCACTTATAAGGTCAGCTATTGTACTTTTCTTTTTTATTTCTGTTTTTTAAATTGTGGTTATCCATTCTTCAGCATTGCCTTTTGAGTTTCACAGAATAAGTGATTTTAAAAAAATGTTTTGTTTCTACCACAGATTGAATTTACTCACATTTTAGAGGATAAGTCCAGATAAACAAATAAACCAAAGATGAAACTGCCATGCTAATAAAACATTTTTATTATTTTTTATTAAGAATAGAGTCTTATATAAAACTAGAGTCTTATTAGGTTGTTTTCTTTTCTTTTCTTTCTTTTTTTTTCTTTTTTTCAAATGACCTGCTTTTGGTTTCTTTTCCTAGGTTCCTAAAGAAAAGAAACCCATGTTCAAATGACCTGCTTTTGGTTTCTTTTCCTAGGTTCCTAAAGAAAAGAAACCCATGTTCAAATGACCTGCTTTTGGTTTCTTTTCCTAGTTTTATATGGTTCTGTCCATATAAAAAGGGTTAAAACTATATTTTGCACATTGTTTCACTTTAATAATATATTTTTTATGAAGACATCTTTGTATGGCATGATAGTATTCTTTAAATAGGATCTTTTTCCTTTGTACCTAAAAGGATTTGAAAAGTCAGTATTTGTACTCAGCATCTTAATCAGACTTGTAATAAAGTCACACCTGCATATATCCTTACATGGCAAAGAACAGCTAGTACTGATGGGCCCAGATCAAACTGTTGTTCACTTTTACAAAAGTTAATCTTGTGTGAAGATACTAGTGACCATAATTTCTCTTGCCTTTACCTATTCCCTTTGGGCTTTAAGATTTAATGTGATGGGCACTGGTTCTGCACATAGTTGGGTTTGCTAACAAATTATATAGCTTTGAGATAATTAGAATAATGTGAAATATATATTACTCTATTTTTAAATATATTATGTTCAAAAGCAACACAATAATATCCTCTTTACTAGACTATTTCTGAGTTACTTGGTATTAAAAAACAAGTCTGAAGATTTTATCACCTTCTTATATATTCATATAACTTGTAGTGTTATTCGATAATGTGTTATTTTGCTTAAATGTTAAAAATATGGATAGCCAAGCCCTAACTGGTTTGGCTCAGTGGAGAGAGCGTCGACCTGCGGACTCAAGGGTCCTAGGTTCGATTCCGGTCAAGGGCATGTACCTTGGTTGTGGGCACATCCCCAGTAGGGAGTGTGCAGGAGGCAGCTGATCGATGTTTCTCTCTCATCGATGTTTCTAACTCTCTATCCCTCTCCCTTCCTCTATGTAAAAAATCAATAAAAAATATTTAAAAAAAACATGTATAGCCAAAATTACATTCCATATTTAGAAATAGAAGGTGGTGTGTGTGGTTTTTTTTTTGTTGTTGTTGTTGTTTTGTACAGATGAACAAGACATATATTTTATATTGAAAACCATAGCATCTAAGAAAAATGCATGTTTACCTTGATGTTTGGTATTAACTTATTAAATGCTAAATAAATTGAAGTTATAGACTGAATTGAGTTTTTTTAATTTTAATATAAATGATCGCCTTAAGGGGTTGACCAGCAGTTCAACAGGCCTTGGCAGAAAAATTGAGAAGGTTCCTAAAAGGTTTGAGAGGTATCCTGAGGCCAGGAATCTAGGGGCATCCTGTGGGGTTACTGATTTGACTGCCAATTTATTTGTGGGCCACCTGCCTGTCTGCAATGTTTTCATTTTTTAAAAATTCCTGGTTATTCTTTTAAAGAGTATACACATGTATTTAACAGGAAATGGACTCTTCGAAAGGTCAGTGATGCTTGCACTGTTTTTTCTTTTGAATCATTTGAACAGTTATTACTTGACTTTTTTCTTTTTCCCTCCAGAATAATGGGATTTTTAATCACTAAACGTCCTACTTATCATTTTACACTATTTAACATGCAGAGTTTGGTATATTATTCTGATTCTATTATCTACATGGTAAATATTATTGACTTCATAAGAGTCACAACAAAGATCTGCTTTTCTTCATTCCTAGGCAAATACTGTGGTCTGGGATTGCAGATGAACCATTCAATTGAATCAAAAAGCAATGAAATTACAGTGCTGTTCATGAGTGGAATCCATGTTTCTGGACGAGGATTTTTGGCTTCATACTCAGTTATAGATAAACAAGGTAATTTTCACTTTATACCATTTTATATTTCCTAAAAGCAAAAATTAATTTTTTCTTTAAATACCTGTTGCATAAGCTTGGGATAGGATAGAAGGACTGAACCGTTAAGAACACTTACATAAATTTGACAAGTAAAATTAGATCAGTATTAGATTCCAGTAATTTAAAATGTATTAACTTTTATATAAAGCCCATATACTTTCCTTTCCTTAGTAGAGGAAAAACTGATTTTTCACTTTTATAATATTGGAACACAATAATTACTTTAAAAAAATCTGTCAATTATTGAAATGTAGTATAACGATTTAAAGCTTTATTATCCACATTTTACCATTTCATAGTACTGTGCTAAAGACCATATTACCATTTTTTTCAGAGAATACAATCTTGTACCACCAGGAGTACCACGAGTGCTATCTGAGACACTGTAAAATAAACATGCGATATTTTCTAGATTGTTAATGTTTAGAATATAAAGGGGGGAGGGCGGCTAAAATCAAGGCTGTTAAGTGGAATAAAATGTACAATTTATCTGAATCACTAAGATAAAATGCAAGACTTGAATGAAATCTCTCATGTATTTTGACTGCTTGGCATGTATTTATTCCTCTGTGCTATTAGGACTACTGTGGTGAGAAAAGTTAAGATATGTTGCTAGTACAAGGATATATCAAAATAATCATTTAAATTATTTCAATATTCAACAGTTTATCTAAGTTCACCATTAAAAATTAAAAATTGGGTTTTTAAATTGTATAAATAAGAAAATTGTCAAAAACCTCCCAGGTGTGAGAATGTTAGGCACTGAGAGGAGTCTGCTTGCCTTAGTTTCTAAGCTATGGATGCGATGGATCAGGGTGTGGAGGCTAATCTCAGAGAGAGTAAGAAAGAACAATCATTGGATGGAATAATGGAAAGAAGAAAACTGGAAAATTATGCTAATGAGCAATTAAAAATTTTTACACAACCAGAAAAACTAAGGCAATGTAGTGTTTAGAAGGGGGACTTAGGTAGCCCTGGAATGGAAACAAGGTGACCCCTAGCCGGTCAGTTGAACTTAATCTGCAAGTAGATTAGTTGTGAGGAATCCTATCTAATAAAAGCCTAATGTGCTAAGTGTCCAGTTGTCCGGCCGTCTGTTCAGCCAATCAAAACGTAATATGCTAATGATATGCTAAGGCCACTCAACTCCTCGCTATGATGTGCACGGATCACCAGGGGGGCAAACAGTTGACTGGTTGACCAGACACTATGACATGGACTGACCACCAGGGGGAAGACGCTCCAACAAGTAGGTTAGCTTGCTGTTGGGGTCCAGCTGATTGGGACTGAGTGAGATGGGCCAGACATGCTCTGTAGCCCTCCTGTGGTCCCTCCCCTGCTGGCCAACCTCCTGCGTTTCTCTCCAACCCCAATCATGCACTGGTGTGGGGTTCCTCGGCCTGGCCTGTGCCCTCTCGCAATCCAGGACCCCTCGGGGCATGTCGGAGGGAGAGGCGATTTCGGCCAAATCCTGCAGGCCAGGCCGAGAGACCCCACCGGTGCATGAATTTGTGCACTGGGCCTCTACTAAGTCTAATAATACATGTGTAGTGTCTGTAGGCACACAACATAGTAGGCACAAACAAATATTACTTTTGCCCCTTTCACCACTGTACACACATACTCATGTTCCCCCACCCCCTACCATCAAAGCAGTAAGGTAAAAGAGAAAGATATGATGATAGATTTCCATCTTTTCAGCTTTATTTCCAAAGAATCTTTGGCTGATAGGTGAGAGGATAGAAAGTAAGCAGTTTGCTTCTTACTCTTAAGTTCCTTGGTCTTAATATCAGGTTTAATTATTTATTTTGCTTCATATGTTACCCTTCTCTCTTTGTTATTTATTGAATTGAAGGTTTTTGGAAAGTAAGTATTCTCTCTTAAAAAAAATGCTCTTACATCATGATGATATTTAAATTATAGAGCTTCTTGATCCATAGGTGTCCTGCATTAAAGTTTCTTGAGAATTGACAAATTCCAAATAGCTATGACTTTATTTTACAACTTTCAAAGTTTTTAAAAAATTGGTCCTCAAAATCTTGAAGTTTTTATAATAATACTTTCAAAATTCATAATCATTTTGGGAAATCCTCATTTCAGAGATTTCTCCTGAGTTTTTACCTTTAAAAAAAACACACACACATCTTTGTACCATTCATCAAGTATTTGTTTTATTTGAAGTTGAGAGAATTGTCAAAATTCAAATGAACATAGGTTGAATTTCTTATTACATACTCTTCTTGGGTGGCCTTTTAGTAATAATTTCTTATGACTCATTCATTTGAAGGCTGGTTGGCTTTGGTTAAGAGCCTCATTTTATTTCCATCCAGGAAACTTAGCTGCCACACTGAATTCCATGAATATTTTCAAGGAACATCACTCCATGTCCCCAGCTTAGCAACCTAGTAGAAGGTTTAGAGCATTTGGGAATGAAGATTGTGAAAAATCTTGCTTCAATAGCTTCTTTAATTGTTAAACTCTCACAAATGTGTGATAGAATCCTGATTTTGTGTGAGATAGATTAATTTTCATTACTTTGTGCAAGAGCACATTGCAAAATTATATTTCTTTTAATGTCTTATTTCCTGCTATATGCTTGACATTTAGGAAACAGCAGCAAATAATACAGACACAATCATACCTTCATATGGTTTTCTGTACAGAGTTGGAAAAAAGATATCAAACACATGGTTACTTAATTGTAGTGATGAAACAATGTACAATTAAGTCCAGTAAGTACAATGCAGGATACATTCAACAGATAAGAGGCCAGAGCAGAGTGGGGAGTGGAAAACTGATAAAAGAGCAAAGCTCTCCTGAGGAAGTCACCTTTAAGCTGAGAACTGAAGGATTAATTGAAAGTCCCACACAGACAAGGAATGAAGAACATTCTAGGGGAGAGAACAGCAGGTATAAAGGCCTCGCAGTGGGAAGGAGGTCTGGAGGAAGCAGAAAAGAAGCCAGCACATCTGGGGTGAAATGAGTGCGTGGTGAGTAGGTCATGTTATTCATGACTTTGTAGAAAATGTAGGGGTTGAAGCTTGACTGGATTTATGATTTTTATAACTTTTATGGTTTTATTCTCTTATTTTTAATTATCTTTGAGCAGTAGTTTCCACTATTTTATATTAACTACTATTTTTAAAATTTTCACCTGTGAACCTCATTTTGAAAGATTATATCTAGCATTGAAAGGATAAGTTTTCCCATTGCCCCATTAAGTACCAGGCAGATTCATATAAGTATGAATCATCACTTGTAGTAATTATGAGAAAACTGGGATTTCTACTTGGAATTGGTATAATACCATCAAATTCCAACTAGACTCTCTGAAATTGAAATTTTCACCTGAAAATTAAAAATGTATGTGGACCTTAGAAATAGTCTGGACATCATATTAACAACCACTATTTAGAAGTTCTGTAGAGAGAAACTTCTAAGTTACTGCCAATCTTACTGAGAGAGGCAGAACCAGCCAGTTACTCAGAGGTCCAGACCTAGTAACTCAGATCATTTAATCTAGTACTAGAGGCCCAGTGCATGAAGTTTGTGCACTTGGTGGGGGTCCCTCAGCCCAGCCTGTGCCCCCTTGCAGTCCAGGAGCCCTTGGGGGATGTCCGACTGCCGCGGAGGCAGGAGAGGCTCCTGCCATCGGTGCTGCGCTCGCCAGCTGTGAGCCCGGCTTCTGGCTGAGTGGCGCTCCCCCTGTAGGAGTGCACTGACCACCAGGGGCCAGCTCCTGCGTTGAGCGTTTGCTCCCTGGTGGTCAGTGTACATCATAGTAACCGGTCGTTCCACCGTTCGGTCGATTTGCGTATTAGCCTTTTATTATATAGTATGCTAATAAATGCAACTGACATTTCCATTCTAAAATGTAAACTTAAAAACATAGCATTTACCCCTGGTCTTGAAAACTAAAATAAATTTTATAGGTGAGTGATCTCAGTTTCTAGTTTTGAATCTGTTCAACATTGGTCAGTTCCTAGGAAAAGCTCAGCATTTCTAGAATGATTCTGGGCAATGATTTTTTCAAGTTATTTTAGTTTTAGGACAGGGAGCTTAGCTGACATACCTGCATTTTCATTGAAAGCTTCAAGTCCTTCAAGGCAGCTTCTATTTGCCTGCCATAAATTGGGTGGTGTATGTGTGCATAGTTGAAAAGTAGTAGTTTGATGTTTCTTTTGTGGAACATGAAATCCTAACTTTAAAGGTAATTGTAAACCTCATCACTTTAGATTTCATTAATCCAGAATTTTGTAGTGGTCAGTCTAAAGGTTGCCTTTATTTTTGTCAAGATAAATCATAAATGGTTTAAAATTTCATTTGAAATAAAATGACCAGTGTAGATATTACTGTACTTCCTAATTGGAACTCATAAACACTTGTTCACTCACTCCCCTCTGACCCCTGAAGACAATGTGCTTAAGACTTGTGAACAGCTGAGCCTGGGAAATGTTTCCATTTGACAGTTATTGTTGATATATGTTAGATTATTTTTAGAGTTAACACCAATAGTGTTAACAATTTTCTGATTGCCATATTCTTTAACCACATTTTTTGCAAATATTTTCCATTTCTTCCATCTTATATCAGATTATATCAATTTATAAATGAAACATAGGGCGAAATTGAGAATTTCTTTGTAATAGAGTCCAGATTTCTGTAATTGTCTTTTCTTCATGGAATGTTTTTGGTTTTGAAAATAGAGCATGAATTCCTTAGATTTTTTACTACCTTAATCATACAGTAATTTTATAGACTCCTTTCTGTTTTGAGTACTATACTTAGCTAGGTTTCCATATTTAGTTTTTCTATTGTGTTCCTAATTTTTGTTACATTATTTGTGGCAAACATTTTAAAACTTTTAAGCTGTCTAGTAAGATTTTATTAGTATATCAGTTCACATGCATATCTTTATATTTATCCTTGTTTACACAAAAATGAATATGTATCATGTTTGTAAACATAATACAGCACACATGTAGAAAAATATCTGTATTTTGGTAAGTGTTACCAGTTTTGCAGAGAAAACATTTATAAACAAAATCTATTAAGACAGTATTAATTCAAAGAGGCAGTTCAACTTACGGGATAGAGTTTATTTCACACTGACAGATAAGCTGAGAGCACCTTAATGATCTTAGTGTTTTCAATGTTTCTTTTTTTTTTTTTTTTTTTTTTTTTACTATATTAGGAATGCTGTGATGGGACTGGGTGTGTGTATGTGCTATCCAGTAGATATATTAGTGGCCTAGATGCTGTGTAGGTCACAAAAGAATTGTGTGATCTTTTAATGTCTTTAATTCACTTTATAGTATATAGCATTTAGGTGTTGAAGGGTTTTGATTTCTCTATACTAATAAAAGGGTAATATGCTAATTAGACTGGTCGTCTTCCGGACATCCATCTGGACAAAGCCACAGCTGCTATGAGGGCTGAGGGGCACGGGAGAGGTGGCGCAGGAGGGGTGGGCCGCGCGGGAGAGGCAGGGCGGCGCGGGAGAGGAGGTGCCACTGCCACCGCCACCCCTTGCACAGAGGTGGCGTGGGAGAGGCCTTGATGCTGGCCGGCCCAGCGCCGCGGCCCCTTTCGCAGAGGCAGCGGGAGAGGGTGCTGTGCGGTCCCGGTCCCAGTGCTGCCCCTTCCGCAGAGGCAGTCACAGAGGCAATGGCGCGGGCCCGGTCCCAGCACCGCACCTCCACAGAGGCTGGACGGGGTGCGACCTGCTGTGCCTCAACCTTCCACAGCCCCTCCCCCAGCTGGCCTGGCACCAGATCGCCCCCCACCAAGAAGCAAGGGCCGAGGACTGGCAGCTGTGGCAGCTGGCAGTGGCAGCAACAGTGGGGTGATGGGGGCAGTGCCTTCCCATGATCGGCCTGCTTGCCTCCCACAGAGGGAGGCCAGACTGTGGGGGGAGCGGGCCTAAGGCATCAGTAGGACATCCCCTGAGGGCTCCTGGATTGTGAGAAGGGACAGTCCGGGTTGAGGGACCACCCCCCCCACCAAGTGCAGGAATTTTCGTGCATTGGGCCTCTAGTCCTACATAATAAAAGGGTAATATGTAAATTAGCATCACTCCGCTACACTCACGATTGGGCAGTGGGAGGCGCAGGGGGTGGGACTCGGGGTGGCCGGGGTGGCCAATTGGGCTGGTGGGAGGAGCAGGGGGCGGGGACTCGCAATCGGCTGCTGCGCCGCTGAGCACGGACTAATGGGGCTGTGCTGCAGCACAGAAGGGGCCTCCGGGGCCATGAGCCCCCGTCCCCACCCCAGCCGGCAGTTCCAGCAAACCTGTATTGAGTTCCTACTAGACAGATTTTACATCAATTTTATTGAAAGTTTGCCATAAAACCACAATCTTCAAACTGCAGATAAATTGCCAACATAATGACCCATAGTCCGTAAAGGAAGATCCTGACCAGCCGCCATGGCTCAGTGGTTGAGCATTGACCTATGAACCAAGGTCATGATTTGATTCCAGGTCAGAGCAAATGCCTGGGTTGTGGGCTCGATCCACAGTGGGGGGTATGAAGGAGGCAGCAGATCAATGATTCTCTATCATCATTGATGTTTCTCTCTCTCTCTCTCTCTCTCTCTCTCTCTCCTTTCCTCTCTGAAATCAATAAAAATATATTATTTTAAAAAAGAAGCATCTAAGAAATGTCCTTCTCATATAGACCAAAAGAAGCAGGAGTAACTTGTTCTTTCTTTGGGAAGTCAGACTGTTAAGGAGTAGTCAGAGCAGTTGGCAGAAGACAGAGCACACAATAAATGGAAGCCTAGAATAAGGTGGTCTCAAAGAAAAGATGAGAAGACGTCCAAAGGAGGCAGAATCTAAGAGAACAAAGCCTGACGTAATAACCAGGAGTTTGCTGGTTAGAATTGTGGGGAAGGACACCAGGTTTCAGGGGCATTTGGATGAATGGGCTAAAGAGGAAGGGAACGTGGTCTTTTTAAAAGTTTGGTGATAAAAAGGAGAGGCAAGTCCTAACCAGTTTGGCTCAGTGGATAGAGCATTGACCTGTGGACTGAAGGGTCCCCGGTTTGATTTTGGTCAAGGGCACATGCCCGGGTTGAAGGTTCAATCCCCATTAGGGGGCATTGTTCAGGAGGCAGCCAATCAATGATTTTCTCTCATCATTGATGTTTCTATCTCCCTCTCCCTTCCTCTCTGAAATCAATATCCACACTAATAAAAGAGAAAAATGCTAATTGACCATACCTCCGCTATGCCCACAGCCAATCAGGAGTGATATGCAAATTAACCCAGCAAAGATGGCGGGTAAATTTGCATGCGCAGGCAGCACCCTATGCCATCGGCGGGATCCAAGCCAAGATGGGGACCCGAGCAGGCGGCGGGGGCAGTGCCCGACGCTGCCTGCTGGGATCCAAGCCGCCCCGCCACCTGCCCAGGTCCAAGCCGCCCTGCGATCACGGGGCGAAGAGCCCAGGCCGAGCTGCCCCGTGGTCACGGGGCGAACAGGCCAGGCCCAGCCAACCTGCGATCACGGGGAGAAGAGTCCAGGCCGAGCCAACCTGCGATCACGGGGAGAAGAGGCCAGGCCGAGCCAACCTGCGATCATGGAGAGAAGAGGCCAAGCCAAGCCGCACCACAATCCCAGGCGAAGAAGCCGCTCCGCTGACCAACCTGCGCTGGGGACCTGTTGGGGCGGGTGGTGCAGAGTCCAGGGCCTCTAGCCTGCAGCCATGGGAAGTCTCCCTCTCCGCAGAGTTAGGAGCACCAGCCCAGGTCTACCCAGCGGCCTGGTCCTGACTGTGGGGGTGAGTTCCTGCAGGCTGGGGTTTGATCCCCACGCATTAGCAGTAGGAGACCAGTGCCTTTGTTATTGCTGTGTGTCCGGGTTTTAATTGGACAAATGCCCGGCGGTCCCGGTCGCCAGCTTAGCAAAATCTTTTAGGAGGAGACTTCTGTCTGGGTTTCCTCAAATTACCTCATCCCCTACTCACCCCTCTGTAAAGGGACAGAACAAGTGAGGCCCTTAAATAAAAATCAGCGGTCTCCAGCAACGGTGGGCCTCTCTCATCACAGTCATTTGGACTGGGTCGCATTTGAGTATTTATCTAGGCACCATGACAGAGAAACATAAGCTCCAGTCATGATCTCTGCCCTTAAAAAATTCACAATCTTATTAGAGAGAGTGGATGATAAAAGTGCAGTAATAACATCAAAATGTAAGGCAAGGATACAGAGAGGAACAGAGGCAATTGCTAGGATGATTTTCCAATAATTAGTACAAAGAATATGTGCTATGAATTAAATAAATAAAAATATGTGTGAAAGTAGCTGCTTCATGAGTATGGCATCCCTTCCTATTTTAAAGGAAGCTGAGTTCCACGTGAACTGTGTACTACGCTATGATATCTGAGGCACAGGATAAGGGAGGCCCTAAGTGTACTATGCTTTGATATTTGAGTCATTCTTTATTGTTCAATGTAATTTATTTCTGTATGCCTCAGTTTTGTAATAGCTAAATTACTAGAATAATACATCTTGCTATAAAATATTACTAGAAGATCAAATGATCAGGTGACATTTATTGTTATTTTCTATAAATGAACACAATCTCTGGTATGCTAAAGTGATAGGTATTATAGAAATACTCAGATAGAGAGACCTACAGGCTTGATTACAAGTGAGGCTTACTATCACAACCCAAATTTATTGCTTAAAAAAAAAAGCAGGGAGCCAACTAGAAACTGAACCAAATATAAGCCCTTGAAGGGCAAATGTATATTGGATAAGCTTTGCTATTACAAGAGCAAGAAGAAAAAATTCAGATGCAAGAATGAAAACCACATTGCATCCACTCTAAGTAGCTGTTAAAGAAAAAGAATGGTATACTATGAAAATACTTAATACAGATTGTAAAGACATTTGTTCAAAGAGGATTTCCTAGAGTAGGTGATATTTCAGTTAATTTTTTTTAATGTGAAGAGGTTAGCTAGATAAGAAAAAGGTGTAGGCATCCCGAATTGCAGAGGGTGCAGGCAGGGCTGAGGGAACCCCCCCCTCCATGCATGAATTTCATGCACCGGGCCTCTGGTATATATATAAAAATCTAATACGCAAATAGACCAAATGGTGGAACAGCCGGTCACTCTGATGTACGCTGACCACCAGGGGGCTCGTGCGGAACATTGTGGGTGTCGGCTGCGGCGGGATGGTGGAGCAGGTGAGTGGGGGTGCCAGACCAAGGCAGGGCGCCGGTCGCTGTCATCAGGGCGAGCCTGTGGTGGTTCTTTGCTCCCATGCGCCTCGGTCCCGCCAGGCACTTGCACCTGCTGCCGGTGCCGGCCCCACTTGCACCCACTGCTGGCGCCAGGCGCCATCACCTCCCCCTGCACCTGAGGGGTGATCGGAGCCGGCAGCCGCCTTTCGCACCCACTGCCAGCAATGGCCCTATTTGCACCTGCTGCTGGCACCAGCCCCAATCACTCCACTCCATCAGCGGGTGCGAGCAGGGCCAGCGCCGTCAGCGCATGGGAGTTGCAGCAGCGGGAGCAGGGCTGCCAGCAGGAGCAGGGCTGCTGGCAGATGGGACTAGGGCCCGTGGTGGGAGGATTCAGGAGGGATGGTGGAGGAGGATGGGCCAAGTCCGCCCCTGTGCCCATCAAAGCCTCGCAGCCTACAGTTTCTTTCAAGGTGCACAAATTCGTGCACTGGGCCCCTAGCCCTATATAATAATAGCCTAATATGCTAAGTGTCTGGTCGTCCATTCAACCAATCAAAGCATAATATGCTAATGATATGCTAAGGCCGCTCAACCACTCGCTATGACGTTCACTGACCACCATGGAGCAGACGCCCTGACCAGCAGGTGAGCTTGCTGCTGGGGCCCGGCCAATTGGGACTGAGCGAGATGGGCCGGACACGCCCTGGAGCCCTCCCATGGTCCTTCCCCTGCTCGCCAACCTCCTGCGTCCCTCCCAGCCCCGATCATGCACAGTGGGTTCCCTTGGCCTCGCCTGCGCCCTCTTGCAATCTGAGACCCTTTGGGTGATGTCAGAGAGCCGGTTTCGACCCGATGGCAGAATGACCAGTTGCTATGACGTGCACTGACTACCAGGGGCAGACGCTCAATGCAGGAGCTACCCCCTGGTGGTCAGTGTACTCCCACAGGGAGATCGCCACTCAGCCAGAAGCCGGGCTCAAGGCTGGCGAGCGCAGCGGCAGTTGTGGGAGCCTCTCCCACCTCTGCGGCAGTGCTAAGGATATCTGACTGACGGGGAGCAGGCCTAAGCTGTCAGTCAGACATCCCCCGAGGGCTCCCGGACTGCAAGAGGGCACAGGGTGGGCTTCTATAATTCCCAGCTTAACCTATGCTATTATGCCTTTATGGTGTTGTAAAGGTCAAAGTCTGTAAGCATGACTTACTTTTTCTGTCTTGAGTCATCTAGGCTATAAGGATATAGCTGTCAATTTTGAATTCCTCTTTTCCTCCTAGGGAGCTCTTTTGAGTCACGTGGAATTTGTTTTTAAGGTAAACCATAAAAGTAGTTTTTATTCATTAATACTCATTAGAGATTTCCGTTTTCCTCTTCAGTTTGCATGTGGAGTACTAGGAGAGCCTTTTTCATGTCTGGGTATAGGAGGCCGAGGCCACCCCTGCACTGCTACCTGCATTTACCTGCTAGAAGTAAACATTCGTTAAGTGGAAGTGATTATTATACATATTTTCTCTCTTCATTTTGACTACACTATGTAACAAGAGTGACAGACCTGAAATTGCAATCACCAAATAAACCCAAGATAGTTGTTGTCCACTTTCCTTGGCAAATACAGCACAGAAGGCATTGTCTACAAATTGAGACATCAAAGAGGAGGTGGTGCAGGTTTCCTTTACCACTGTCTTTTAAATTTAGGTTTTCTAAAGTAACATCTAAAGGCATAACATCTTCACAGCCCATAGCACCAAAATCTGCCACCCCTCCTCCCCATTCGTCCTCGTCTAAGGGGAACTCTCTCCACACTGAGTGGACAGCAGGAGCTCCTGAACACACAGGCTGTGGTCTGCACGCTCACTTTGCATGGTCTGGTGCTCTCTGTCAGACATTTTAGGATCCTTCCACCTTGTTAAAAGAAATTGGGAATTCTGGAGAGTTTGCCATGTTGGTTGGTGCAGTGGATAATGTGATTGTAGTGGTGACACTCCTTGTGTCAGTGCACCGGCTTGCCGCGTGCGGGCTGCAGTCGCGCTGCCTGGGCATGCTGCCCTTCTAGCTGCAGCTGCCTTTGTTCTGAGCAGCAGAAGGGCTGGAAGCATTAAACTGTCCTCTTGCAGAATGTCTCACTCCTGATAACTGAGGTAAAAGCTCAGCTACAGGACCCTTGGCTTCCCTATTGCTTGGAGAATATGAACTCTGAGAAGAAGAAGTCCACACTAATAAAGTGCATGTTTGATCTGCGAGCACAAGGACTTCCTAATCCTCAGCCAGGGTGAAACATTTTGCATACATGTGGAACACTCCTCGACTCATCTAACTAGGGGCTCTGTGCTCAAGTGTAAGATGAGCTGCAGAGTCATCTGTGACATGAGTAGGACTGCCTCCAGGTAATGCTGCACATACAGGACAAATCACTTTTGCATGTTCCTTATAGCCCATTTTCCCACAATAGGGACAGGTAAGGCTGTGGCTGCTCTATAGAGAAAGCTTCCCCACCATAGTACAAATCAAAACCTACCTTTGTTAGTGTGGACTGCATTGGGTGGTCTGTTGTATTCATTGTTGTTACACCACTTTCATAAGACACAAAGATTGTAATTGTAGCAAATTAAACACATATCTGTAGCCTTGAACATTTCCTTTTAAACATGTACCACAGCTGACACCTACATGTCGGGTCATGCTAGTTCAGACGTGGCAGCACTGTCTCTCCCAGTTGAGCTCCCAGAATTTGAGAGCAATGTCAAGTGAGTTGCATACATTCTCCTGGCATAACCTGGAGTTTCAGCCTTGCGTGGACTTGTAATAAAGCCCTGTTCTGATCAAGTATATCCGTAGTCGAGCAGCATTCTGGCACGTGGCCTGAAGGTAATGGGGCCAGCTGGCACTCTTCTTGTGGCTTAAATACCATGTTGGACCACACAGGTACCTTTTTATCTCAGGCTATTAATCTTAGAAGTTCAATTTTTAATCTTAGAAACTGGAAACTCTTTTGGTAGGGCAGGAAAGTGGAAAATTAATTCTTACTAATGCATTGAAAAGATTGCCAGGAATAACTAGAGTATAGGTAATTCAGTTTGCTTTTCCCAGTCAGTAAACCTAGTAGTAGTGAATCCCTCTCCGGGCATGTATCCTCTGCAACTCCTAAAACACAGATTGAACCTAATCATCATTCAAATGCCTGTGGTATATAGATAATAACCCATATAATTGCTCTCAGAATACCACTTTTCTGTTGGTATAACAATTGTTATGCTCTAGTTCTTCTTTCAAGACACATTTCATTTGGCTAACATGGTTTCTTCAGAATTGTGGAATAGCATCAGCAGCTATCCTATCATTGCTGTGGTGGCCATTAATTTAATGAATATTTGAGTACCATCAGTACTCAGGGACTCATGCGAGGTATTGTCTCCCTTAGCAAAGTTGTTTCGCCAAGAGTTTCTATGTGAAGTCACTTACCTTCGTGGTTGCCGTAGGGCAGTGATGGGCAACCTTTTGAGCTTGGTGTGTCAAACTTCGCCAAAAAACTGAGCATAACTCGGGTAGTGTGTCACTTTGAGGAAAAAACATTATTTCGCAAATGTTTCATCCTCAGGAGCAGCAAATGTTTCATCCTCGGCATGTGGCTGCCTCAGCGGCCGCGTGTCATCAGAAATGGCTACGCGTGTCAGTGCTGACACACGTGTCATAGGTTCGCCATCACTGCTGTAGGGCTTTCTTCCAGGCTTTTCTCCCTACCGGTTAGCACATGCTTAGACTTGGCCAAACATGCTAACAGTTACGTACTAATCCATGTATTTAATAAATGGTAATTAAAAGCTTCCTGTTGTGCCACGTGTCTCAATCTCTGAGTGTAGACCTGGCATTATCTAATGACTAGAGGCCCGCACACATATGGTCCCTAGGCCTAGCCTGCGATCAGGGCCATCTTCCCCGGCTGCCCACTGCTGACCCTGCCCCCCGTTACCACCTACCCTCGGCTCCCCATTCGCCATCAGGTGATCGGTGCCTGACAGAGAGGGAAGGGACTGAGAGGTTGGTTGTTACCACCTGCTCGCTGGCCCCGCCCCTGCCGTAGGTTGTTGTCTGTGTGTGAGGCGACCTGCGGGGTGGGGGCCTTGGCCTGGCGCCGCCTGCATCCCCCGCCACCCAACCCCGGTCCCTGTTAGCCTGGATAGGAGCCTGCTGGCCAGGGAAAGGGACCGAGAGGTGGTCAGTGCACCTCATACATGTTCTGGATACATGTTCTGGTCGTTCTGCTGTTAGTGTCAATTTGCGTATTACCTTTTTATTATATAAGATAGAGGACTGGTGCATGGGTGGGGGCCAGCTGGCCTGCCCTCATGGGGGCCCCAGATCGGGGTTGGGGGGGTCCCGCTAGGGGGCGGGGCCGGCCAGGACAAGGGGCCACAGGGCAGTTTGCAGGCCGGCCACACCCCCGAACAGGGCAGGGGTCCTTGCTGGGTCGCGGGGAGGGCCTGGGTGAGGGGCCATGCCCCCGATTGGGGTGGGGGTCCCTGCTGGGGGGCGGGGCCAGCCTGGGCGAGGGGCCACCAGGGGCTTGCAGGCTGGCCACGCCCCCGATCGGGGTGGGAGTCCCCACGGGGTGGCGGGGCTGGCCTGGGCGAGGGGCCGGTAGTTCTGGTCTCTGGTCGTTCTGGTCATTCTGCCGTTTCTGTGGCTGGGCTTTTATTATAAGGATGCTGCTTGTAACTCTGTAATGCATCAACAAATCGTTCATATATAACACACGCTACTACGAAAGCATGTGATAGTCATCAATTCATTAAAACAGACAAAACAAGCCTAGGTGCCTACTCTGTGCTAAAGGTGTTTAACCTGCCAAGGTCAGGGGGAGCCTTTAGGAAGTGGCAGTTAAGCTGAGACCTTAGAGGGGGTCAGCTTACCTAAGGGTACTTGAAAAGACTCCCAGACCAAGAGAACGGCATGGTCCAGGGAAGACTAGTGTGGCCAGAAGCCATGGGGGATACAAGATGAGACGGAAACAGGACCAGGCACTTCCAGACCTTGTGGGTCATGTTGAAGATTTGTCCTATGTCCTCAGAGTAGAAAGAAGCCATTGAAATGCTCCAGTCAAAAGCCACCTTACATAGCCTGTGAGCTCAGTCTCTATTAAACAGCTCAGCTCTTACTCAGACGTGTTGGTTTCTAAATAGAAATTGTTAAGCTTTTAAAGCTTTGTTGTATTTAGAGAGGTGTTTCTCTAACTGTAGTGTGTTTAAAAATTACCTAGAGGACTTGTTAAAACAGCATCCAGGAATTTGAATTTCCTTTTTTTTAAATTTAAATTATTTATTCTTTGAAGTATTACATATGTCTCCCTTTTCCTCCATTGACCTCTCCCTGTCCATTCCCACCCCCCACCCCCCAGCACATGCCCTCACCCCCCTACTGTCTGTCAATGGGTTATGCTTATATGCATGCATACAAGTCTTTTGGTTGATCTCTTACCACCTCCGCTCCCCTGCCTACCCTCTGAGGTTGGATGGTCTGTTTGATGCTTCCTATGTCTCTTGATCTATTTTTGTTCATCAGTTCATGTTGTTCATTATATTCCACAAATGAGTGAGATCATGTGGAATGATCTGGCTTATTTCACTTAGCATAATACTCTCCAGTTCCATCCATGCTGTTATAAATGGTAAGAGTTCCTTCTTTTTTACCGCAGCATAGTATTCCATTGTGTAGATGTACCACAGTTTTTCATTACACTCATCTGCTGATGGGCACTTAGGCTGTTTCCAAATCTTAGCTATTGTAAATTGTGCTGCTATGAACATAGGGGTGCATATATCCTTTCTGATTGGTGTTCTGATTTCTTGGGATATATTCCTAGAAGTGGGATTACTGGGTCAAATGGGAGTTCCATTTTTACTTTTTTGATGAAACCCCATACTGTTTTCCATAGTGGCTGCACCAGTCTGCATTCCCACCAGCAGTGCACGAGGGTTCATACAATCATAGTAGGGGCCTTTAATACTTCATTGACACCACTGTATAAATCCTCTAAACAAAAAAAATCAGCAATATCAGCAAAGAAACAGCAATCCTAAATGACTCATTAGATCAGATGAAATTAATTGATATCTTCATAAGATTTCACCCCAAAGCTACAGAAAATACATTCTTCTCAAGTGCACATGGGACATTTTCAAAGATAGAACACATATTGGGACACAGGCACAGTCTCTTCAAATTCAAGAAGATGGAAATCATGTCAAGCATCTTCTCAGATCACAATGGCATAAAATTAGAAATCAACTACAATTAAAACAGTGAAAAAAAATCAAACACTTGGAGGCTAATTAGCATGCTACTAAACAATGATTAGGTTACCAAAGAGATCAAAGAAGAAATAAAAAGCATCCTGGAAACAAATGACAATGAAAATACTACAATCCAAAATTAATGGGACACATGAAAGCAGTCTTGAGAGGGGAGTTCATAGCTCTACAGGCCTACCTCAAAAAAACAAGAAAAACTGGTAATAAATTATCTAACCCTACAACTCAAAGAATTAGAAAGAGAGCAACAAGAAAAACCCAGAGTAAGCAGAAGGAAGGAAATAATAAATATCAGAATGCAAATAAATGATATAGAGACAAAAAAAATATATACAAAAGATCAATAAAATCAAGAACTAGTTCTTTGAAAGGATAAACAAGATTGATGAACCTCTAGCCAGGCTCACCAAGAAACAAAGAGAGAGGACCCAAATAAACAAAATCAGAAATGAAAGAGGCGAAATAACAACAGACCCCACAGAAATACTAAGGATTGTAAAAAAAAAATACTATGAACAACTCAACTCCAACAAACTGGACAACCTAGACGAAATAGACATATTCCTAGAAAAATGCAATCTTCCAAAACTCTATCAGGAAGAATAAGAAAACCTGAATAGGCCGATAACTACCTATGAAATTGAAGCAGTAATCAAAAAACTTCCAGCAAATAAAAGTCCTGGTCTGGATGGCTTCACAGCGGGGTTTTACTAAACGTTCAAAGAAAAACTAAAACCTATCCTCCTCAGGCTATTCCAAAAAAATTCAAGAAGAAGGCACACTTCCATGCTCTTTGTATGAATTTCTAATAAGTTCCCAGAAAATGCTGATGCTGCTGGTCCATCCATGGGCCAGATTTGAGTTGCAGTTATTCAGAATTAACTCACCTCTCTTTTGTCATCATTTTCCTGTTGTAACCAGCAAAGGATCATGTTTAGTAACACAACTAAAATGTTTTTGGGGGGAGTTACATTTTATAGAAGCCATTTAAAGGCTATAAATTATACTTATCTGTGTACCTTCCATATACAGGGTGGGGTAAAAGTGGGCTTACAGTTGTTTATATGGAAAACAATATAAAAATAAACTCTGTTTCACCTACTTGCAACTAGAATCCTACTTTGCCCCACCCTGTATATATGTGATTGAGGTGATGTAGTAAACAGCATTGGGGATGCATAGCCCAGAAATCAATATACTTAAAACAGAAAGAAATCTTGATTAACAAAAATTTGTAAAACGTTATTAGTACTACTTTGACAGCTGTTGAGAATTTTGAAATTTAGAACAATATGATTTGGGATTTGAAACTATGTCAGCAAGAGTAAATCTATTACTGAACCCTTTTTTTATTTTTGTTTTTCTAGATCTAATTACTTGTTTAGACACTGCATCCAGCTTTTTGGAGCCTGAGTTCAGGTATGACTATATTTGTACCCTTTTCCCCCCCCTTAAATTTACCTTTATCTACTTCATCCTCATTCTTTATACACTTACGATTAATGTACATGGTGACATAGATATTGTTCTAAGACCTCACTCAATAAACCAGAGTTTATTTAAAGCCTTGAGTTACCATGTTGAAATTTTTCATTAATTGTGCATTTGGATCCTCTCCACAATGAAAATATAATTGTAACGTACTTTCAAAGTAAAACTAGTTGCTCTTCAAAATCTGGCGAAACTGCTAATAAAAGTAGAAGAGTTATCTATATATTTAAAAGCCTAAGTGACCATTATGTCTGAATCACCAGTCGACCGGTCGCTATGGTGCACACTGACCACCAGGAGGCAGAGGCTCAACCCAGGAGCTACCCTCTGGTGGTCACTGTGCTCCCACAGCCAACCTTCCACAGCCAGCCAACTTCTCCCATTCCCTCCCCCGACTGGCAAATCTCCCCTGTCCCTCTGGCCCCACCTGGCAGCCAGCAGGCCCCAGCTGGCAGTTGGCAGGCCCTGGCCTGCCCGACCCCAATCAAGACTGGGCAAGACGGCCCCAATAGGCCCTGATCTCCAGCCAGGCCTAGGGACCCCACCCGTGCATGAATTTCATGCACCTGGCCTTTAGTTTATCTATATATATTAAACCCTAAGCAATAGGTCGCTATATTGTGCACTGGGGAGGGGGGGAGGGGGGGGGCGGTGCACAGCCGGCCAACCTCCCATGGCCCCTCCTTTCCCCCCGGCCCCCCGCACCCCAGTCGGGGCGGGGCCAGCCGGACCCCACCTGTGCACCGGGCCTCTAGTCTTTTCTATAAAAGGACAAGAGAATGGTTTAGGCCAGTGGTCAGCAAACTCATTAGCCAACAGAGCCAAATATCAACAGTACAATGATTGAAATTTCTTTTGAGAGCCAAATTTTTTAAACTTAAACTTCTTCTAACGCCACTTCTTCAAAATAGACTCGCCCAGGCCGTGGTATTTTGTGGAAGAGTCACACTCAAGGGGCCAAAGAGCCGCATGTGGCTCACAAGCCGCAGTTTGCCGACCACGGGTTTAGGCTATTATGAAATTTCAGTGTTCTTACCCAAGTAAGCATTTCTACTACGATTTCCGTGCTTTATGCCCTCATCCCATGCTTAGACTAGAATGAACCTCTAATTGATTTTTCCTTCCATTTCTAACCTTTGCTGGCCTTATGCTGCTATTGAGATTGCTGCCAAGTTATTTTCTAAAGTACATACCTCCTCATTCCCCAGCTTACAAATCTTCAGGTGCTCCTAATTAAGACAAAAGTCATCCAGATTCCTTAGCTTGGTGTTCAGGATCCTGTCCCAGGGTCTTGGGCCATTTTTCTAATCTCATCTCATGCATTCATTTTGAAATGGCTGTGGATTGCTTTCACTGCTCTGAGCTCTCAGAACTTTCGCCTGGGATCACTTTACACCTCTCTGCTTGGCAAAGTCATTCTCATCTTCTGAGACCATCTCACTAACCTCCCTGCAACTCGCTACCTCTTCACAAAGAACCTTCGCTTTGTCTTCAGAAATGGTTCTGTCTCCGTGGGATGGGTCGCTCTTCGGCACTTGTGGGGGATCCTGGTCTGCAGAGGTAGCTCTGGCATCAGTGTATGGCACACAGCCCTGCAGAGGGTGCGCTATCTTGTGCCCTCCACTCTCTAGCTTCGTTGTTATCACTGTCCACATGCCAGCTGCCATTCTCTCTCGCCTGGACTGCTGCACTGTCTGCCTAACTGTCCCAGCGTCCACTCATGGTTCCTTCCCAGTGGCCACAGTACTCTCTTAAAAATATGAACCAGATTATGTACAGATACTGTCAAAAGCCTTTATTGACGTTCTATTTTTACTTAGAATTGTATTCCAGGCTCCTCACCGTAGCCCATGAGGCCTCTGCATGATGTGGCCCCTGCCCCTACTTTAGCCTCCTCTCACACTAACCCCCTTGCTGACTGCAGCCCACCTGCCCTGCTCATCCTCAGTTCCCCGCACATAGCCATCCTGCCTCAAGGACATGCAGTGCCTTTCGATGGGGGTGTATTGCCCTTCTTCAGAGCCCGTTCCCTGACACCCTGACCCAGGCTGTGCAGAGCCTGTTGTGAGCAGACCCTGGAGGCATCTGCCACCTACCAGCCACGTGACCCAACAGTTCCTCAGTGTCCTCATCTGTAAAATGAGGATAATAATAGAACCTACCACGTAGGGTTCTCATGTGGATTGCCAGAAGCACTTAGAATGCTGCCTAGCACATAGTAAGTCTATTCAAAATGTGTATGACTTTTATTAAGTTAGATTCCTCCCAATTACTTCATAGAGTTCCTTTTCTTCATAGCGGAATCATAATCTAACTATCTGTGTGTCACTTTAATGTCTTCCCCACCACTGGAAGGTAAACTCAGTGAGGACAGGAGCCATGTTTGTTTGGCTGACATTTGTAAACCCTGTGCCAGCACAGCACAGCACTTAGACCAAAATACACATTCAAGTAAATGTGTTGCGTGCGTGGGTGGGTGAGTGAGTGAATGAATGAGTGAATGAAAGAATACAAAACATTTTTTTAGATCAACATAAATTTGATCAATCGGGGATGGGTAAAATAAATGTTTTATCCACAGAATAGAATATCATGTAGCTATTAAATATGGTGAATGGACTTTGCAGTAGAAATATATCTGTATTCATTATGAAATGAAATAATCAAAGCTGCATGTAAATAAGAGACCATTGTAAATCTGTGGGTAAAGATGTGTGTGGGCGGATCGGAGGAAGTCTGAAAGGGCTTTTTGGGAGTGCTGGTTCTCAGAGTGGTGAGATGGTGATAATCACATTGAGCTGAAAATGGATATGTGATGCTTTTGTGTGTTTTTTCCCCCAAAAAAGCACCATGGTATGTGCTCTTTAACTTGTTTTTATTTCACAGTAAGTACTGCCCAGCTGGTTGTCTGCTTCCTTTTGCTGAGATATCTGGCACAGTCCCTCATGGATATAGAGATGTAAGTTGCCTATAGACTATGTTAAAGTTGTAATAGGACTTTATGTTTTTAAATTTCAGAATAGGTAAATGTATACCTATTGTATATTTTTGTTTTGATATTTTTCTAGGAATTATTTGCTTTTGGTAATATGTAAAGTCTTATTATTTTTCTTCTAAAAATCTATGTTATGACATCAATAATCTGTCCCATGTTTATTGAGAAAACTGCCCAGATAAACTAATTTCTTGAGGAAGTGTAACTCTTATTTATGAATTATCAAAAGAAAAGAACAAAACTGACTTTTTTTTTCCCTTCCTCAAGTCCTCGCCATTGTGCATGGCTGGCGTGCATGCAGGAGTGGTGTCAAACACCCTGGGTGGCCAGATCAGTGTTGTAATTAGTAAAGGTATCCCGTACTATGAAAGTTCTTTGGCTAACAACGTCACGTCTGTGGTGTAAGTATATATGCTGTTTATAATAAGCATGCTGGGCAGGGGTGGGATGGGACGGGTAAGGCCTCACCAATAAGTTAGTGGTGTTCAGGAATTACCATTTGTGCACTTAGCTCTTATATTTTTGTGTGCTCAGTGTCTGAGTGTACTGGGGAGGACAGGCAAGGTCGTACTACTTGGCTTGTTCTCTGTCCAAAGGTAGTCATTTGCAAGCCTGATTGGTTTGTTTCTTCTTTTCTAAGTGTTAAAAAAGCATAGAATAAGAGTCTAGAAGTATTTTGTCAAATCCATACTTCATTTTAAGGACCAGAACGCTAACTACTGTGTTCCTTATAAGCCTGTGTGACCCAGGAGGAATTGAGAATAATTGAAACACTTTGAGTGTGAATTAAATTTTGACGTTAATCAGAAGTGGTAATATTATGAATCTCCGTCTCATCCTCAGAGAATATTTTCAGAATGTATTTTCATGGTTCCCATGACATTCCACTATTTTACAAAACTTAGAGTAGGCATAAATAAGCAGAAGTTCAGACATTAGATAGAAATGCAGTACTCCTCATCTGTGTCTGTGAATCCTAACTCTTGGGTATGCTCAGTCCTACACACAGTACTAAGTCTGTCTGAAACCAGCTTCTCTTCAGAGGCCCTGGGCCAGTTTCCATGCAGAAGACAGGAGTGGACCACACCCTCAGCAGTAGAAAGCAGGAGTCAGCAGAGTTTTTCTGTAAAGGGCCAGCTAGCAAATATTTTAGGCCTTTCTGGGCCACATGGCTCTGTCATTTATCCCTTTTTTGTTTCATTTACAACCCTCTAACCATGTAAAAACCATGCTTTGCTCATGGGCCACACAGAACAAGCCATGCCTGGGCTATCGGCCCATCACTAGTATGCAGTCAGCTCCCTTTCCTTCTTTTGATTTCTTCTAGATGCTTTTATGCAGATCCTTTCATTCTTTCTCATGTTCTACCTTTAGACTAGAGTTTTTTATGAATTCTCTTTCTCCTCTATACTAATAAAAGGGTAATGTGCTAATTAGACTGGGTCAATTGACCATCTCCTGGACGTCCAACTTCCTTCCGAACAGTTAGGGGGTGACCAGGCCAGCAGGGGAGCAGTTAGGGGATGACCAGGCTGGCAGGGACCAGTTAGGGGGCAATCAGGCTGGCAACAGAGACAGTTAGGGGCGATCAGGCAGGCAGGTGAGCAGTTAGGAGCCAGGGGTCCCAGACATTCCCCCGAATGGTCCTGGATTGGAACGGGTGCAGGCCAGGCTAAGGGAGCCCCCCGTGCGTGAATTTTGTGCTTATTTAGTACTTAAATAAGGACAAGTTGCATCCACTTGTAATGACCTGGATGTTATGCTTAAGGCAGAGCCACATACTTTGAAATCGAAGGGCAGTGCTGCCCTGCAGCACCATAACTTGTTCTAGACATGCTGATTTCCTGTAACAAATGCAGTCTCAGCAGTAGCCTGTTTACTCCAGGAAATTGGAACCTCCTTGTCTGAGACTTACCCCTTGCAGTGCTCTTCACCAGAAGCAGTTGCCACAGGAAAGGCTTAGGAGTCTATTTCATGAAAAAGAGATAAAATAGAAATATATACTCAAGGTTACGAGGACACATTTGCACAATCATATATGAAACTAGGAACTAGATACTTGTAGAGAAAGTTATTTATGCTGATGTCAGAAGTTCTGCTTAGAAATGAGACTTTTTTAACTAGGAGTGTATCTGTTGTCTAATATATAGCCAGAGAATACTCAGTTCTTTATACAGTAAAATAAAAACACAAAAAGGTTTACTAAAGACAAATATGGGGAAGTCATGTGTTCTGTGATATGTCACCAAAAAAAATTTTTCTCTCTTTCAGGGGACACTTATCTACAAGTCTTTTCACATTTAAAACGAGTGGTAAGCCTTTCATGGACTTTATAACTTACTCTCCTTTCTAATAAAAGAGTAATATGCAAATTGACCATCACTCCAACACACAAGATGGCTGCCCCCGTGTAGTCAAAGATGGATGCCCCCATGTGGACATAAGATGGCCAGCAGGGGAGAGCAGTTGGGAGGAATCAGGCCTGCAAGGGCGGGCAGTTGTGGGCGATCAGGCCAGCCGGGGCGGGCAGTTGGGAGGGACCAGGCCTGCAGGGGAGGGCAGTTATGGGTGACCAGGCCGGCAGAGGAGGGAAGTTGGGGGTAACTGGGCCTGCAGGGAAGGGCAGTTGGGGGGAACCCAGGCCTGCAGGAGAGAACAATTGGAGGGGACCAGGCCTGCAGGGGAGGGCAGTTGGGGGGGACCAGGCCTGCAGGGGAGGGCAGTTAGGCTCCTGGCTCAGGCCTGCAGGGGAGGGCAATTAGGGGCAATCAGGCTGGCAGGGGAGTGTTTAAGGAGTGATCAGGCTGGCAGGCAGAAGTGGTTAGGGGCATTCAGGAAGGCAGGCAGGCAAGCAGTTGGGAGCCAGCAGTCCTGGATTGTGAGAGGGATGTCCGACTGCCCATTTAGGCCCGATCCTACCGGCAGTCGGACATCCCTCGAGGGGTCCCAGATTGGAGGGGGTGCAGGCTGGGCTGAGGGACACTCCTCCCCACCATGCACGAATTTCATGTACTGGGCCTCTAGTAATTTGTATAATAGCTAATTTTTTTGAACACTGGATGCCAGGCATTGTGCTAGTTGCTGTTTGTTGTATTTTCTTATTTAGTTGCCACAATAGCACCTATGAGGTTAGAAGGGCATTTAATAACACAATGAATGAAATAAATGAAGTTCTATGTTAATAGGAAAATGATCATGGAAGCAAGGAAAATTTCTAGGAAAGGTGATTTTTGAACTTATTTGAAGAAGTAATTCCTTCATTTGACTGAAAATATTTGAGTGCCTTCGTTTGTCAGGTACTGTTCTGGTCTAGGAAGAAAACGGTGAGCAGAATCAACAAGATTTTGCTTTCCTGGAGCTTACATTCTGGTAGTGAGAGATTGACAATAAACAGTGAATAAGTCAGTTATTACTAGTATTTATGTGTTGTTTATAATATTATAAAATATGTAGAAAATGAAGGAAAAGGGATAGGCAATGATGGAGGTATTGATGGGATCAGGGCAAGCCTCAGGGAGAATGGAACATTTGAGCAAACACCCGAAGGAGTGTGAGTCACCCATTGACCTGGGAGCTTGTTCTGGGGAGAGGGTAATATATCACCTTTAAACTAATGATTGCTCATGAATAAATATACACAGTTCCTGACAAGACACAAAACACAGACCCAAAAAACATGTGCCTAGTTTTGAAATTTCTCTATTACAGTGTAGTATTTGCTTTAGTGTGTAAAGATAAAATAGAAAGTTTGTAGTGAGCAAGTTTGTATAGATTTTAAGTTTATAGCTGGAAAAGCAGTGACTTTCTTTTTTGTTTCAGGTTGTTATGGAACTCTGGGCATGGAATCTGGTGTGATTGCCGATCCCCAGATAACAGCTTCGTCTGTGCTGGAGTGGACGGACCACACCGGGCAGGAGAACAGCTGGAGACCCGAAAAGGCCAGGCTGAAGAAACTGGGGCCTCCCTGGGCTGCTTTTGCCACTGATGAGTATCAGTGGTTACAAATAGATCTCAACAAGGAGAAGAAGATAACAGGTTAAGAGATGTAATTTTTTAGAACAATTTATTATTTTTTTAGAACAACTTATGATTTTATTTTAAAACCTGCTGACATCTAAGATTTTTATAGAAACTTAAGTCACTGCAAATTTAATTATGTGGTTTTAAGTTTTTTGTGTTTTTTTTTTTACTGGTGTTAATGTTACTAAAGATGGTTTTATAAAAAGCATGACAGAGGAGAGGAGTTAGTATTTGAGTCTTATTAGCTTTTCTTATTGTAATAAGATTCTTTTAAGGTAGTGTTTCAGTAAAGGGATCTGGAGACATCTGAAATAACCATATATTATAGTCATTAAAAGAAATTTATGTTCAAGGAGTGTACTCTAAGTGCTATAAATAATATTCCACATGTGTTGAGTATGAATTTAATTATTTAGAGCGATCTAGCAAGTGATCAGCGTAATTGGTTGGGGTTGGTTTCGTTAAAGATTTATTTTGCTTTGGTACTGAAAATAATACTAGTAATCATCTTTAATCTGTTCATTCCTAGGAAATCATTTTTACTCTAGGTGCAATATATTTTACAATGATATGAACACAGGCTATGAACACGGGCTGCTAAAATAGAATGGTTCTTTCCTTACGTGTGCTCATAATTCTCCCAGTCTCTACCAGGGAACAAAGCCAAGGATTTTGGTACTATTAAATGAAACCTTGCACTTAGATGTGGTAATGTGTCATGGGCAAAAATGTTTGAACAGTGTTTATGTTTCAATGGTGAACAAACTTCAAAGACCAGACCATGTGCATTAATGAAAGCAACTCTCCATTCCGCAGGCATTGTGACCACTGGCTCCACCATGGTGGAGCATAACTACTATGTGTCAGCCTACAGAATTCTATACAGTGATGACGGGCAGAGGTGGACTGTGTACAGAGAGCCTGGTGTGGAGCAGGATAAGGTAAAATGATGAACAAGGTATTTTTAAAAACATTTTTTTAAATGAGCCTTTGCCAAAAGTCACAGGAGCTCCTGTGTGATCTAAAAGTAAAATACCGTTTGGTCGTACTCTGCCCTCTTCTGGTCATTTTAGCATGGTTAGGAAATTCTCAGTGGTTCTAGGTCACTTTCGATGATTGTGAGGGTTAAATACTTTACTGATTCTTTTTTCACTACATTTTAATTCAAGTTTTAGATACTTGATTAGGAAATTCTAAAAGGGAACTTATAATTTCTTGTCTTTAAAAAACTTTTCATTTCAATACACAGGATGATGGAAAAGCCTAATTTGTTTCCGGATTTCTACTCTGGTACATAAATTAACAAACATGACAGTGCTGAAACGTGCTAGACCAGCTGAAGGCGTTGAGAAGGGTTGAGAGTAGGCACAGGTGGCTCCCATCTAGATGTTTATCATTTTCACCTGGCTCCTGGCCCTTGATCCACCACAAGGATCTTGTAATTGCAAGAGTCCATGTCCCGAGGATGGAAGAGTCCTCTCATCAGAATTGATAGATGAGCACATATTTTTAATGAGTTTTGATTGTTACATGATACTATTAGTTCTTTGTGAGGTTTTTTTTTTTAGTTACATGATACTATCAGTTCTCTATCAGATATATGATACTAGAGACCCAGTGCACGAAATTCATGCATGGGTGGGGTCCCTAGGCCTGGCCAGTGATCAGGGCCTATTGGGGCTGTCTCTCCCAGTCCCGATTGGGGCTGGGCTGGCTAGGGCCTCCTGCCGCCTGCTGGACAGGGCCTGCTGGATGGGAGGGACCGTGGGAGGTTTGCCGGCCAGGGGGAGGGACCGGGGGAGGTTGGCTGGCCATAGGAGGTTTGCTGTGGGAGTGCACTGACCACCAGGAGGCAGCTCCTGCTTTGAGTGTCTGCCCCCTGGTGGTCAGTGCGCATCATAGCTACTGGTCGTTTTGGTCTTAACAGTCGTTTAGGCTTTTATATATAGAGATATTAATATATCTTTATTTACCACTTTTCTCATCTGTTCAAAAACTGCAGGGGCTTCCTATAGTCTTTCATATGGATCTAAACTCTTCTGCTGTTATTCAAGGCCTTCTTTCCTCTCTCCTACTTGGTATCACATGAACTTCATATTTGGTGAGCCTCAGCCCATTGAAGCAAATAACAATATTGTCTCCATTTCTATCTTCTAATGCCCCCAAACTTGACTACCTTTTATTCTTAGCACATCCACATTTATTTGTATAATATTTATATTTATGAGGTATAGTGAATTTCTTGAAATTGTAAAAATTGTCCATATTTATATTATAAAAACATCTAAGAACATTGAATTATATTTCTGAAAAAGATTTGTTTGGTTTCATTTTGAAAGATAATTTCACTGAGTTGATAATTCTAGGTTGACAGTTTTTGGTTTCAATACTTTAATTATGCTTACATTTTTTTCTGGTTTGCATTGTTTTCAGTGAGAATTCTGCTACATTCTTAATCATTGTTGCTCAATATGTAATGTGTCTTTTTTTTTTCTTGGCTACTTTTAAGATTTTCTTTTTATCATTTGTTTCAAGTAATTTGATTATGATGTGCTTTGTGTAGTTGTCTTATTATTTCTTCTTGGGCTTTGAGCTTCTTGGATCTGTGGGTTATAATTTGCATCAAATTTGGAAAATTGTAGGCCTTTTTTCCCCCCAAATATGTCTCCTTTTCAGTTCTAATTACATGACTATTATGACTTCTGAATATGTCTTACAGTTCACTGATGCTATTCATTGTTTTCATCTTTCTCTATGTTCTAGCTTCAAACATTTCTACTGTTTTGTATTCAAATTCAGAATTCTAATCTGGAATGTCTGATCTGCTATTAATCCTATCCTCTGTATTTATCTTCAATATTGTATTTTCACCTCTAGATTTTCAGGTTGGGGTTTTAAAATTTTCTTCCATGTCTCTCATTAACATGCTCATGCTTTATACATTACCTCTGAAACATGTGGAGTATATAATAACTCAATGCCCTTGCCTACTAATTCTATCTACTAATATGTCCTAGATCTTTTTATGTTGATTGATATTATGGGTCATATTTTACATGTCTGATAATTTTTGACTGGTAAACTATACATTGTAGAAATTGTAAACTACATTGTTTGGTGCTAGATTTCATTTTGTGTTATTCCTTTAATTTTGTTTTAACTTCACTCTGGGACACAGATTACTTGAAAATCTTTATCTTTTCAAGGCTTTCATTTTTGCTTTATTAGGCAGGACTTGAGCAGCCTTTTCTAATTTTTTCCTACTACTGAGGAAATAGTGTTCTAAATATTCAATCTAACATCCCATGTATTTCTTCATTTTGGCTGTTGGCAGTGTGAGCTATTCCCAGCTCTCCGTGGCTCTCAGAATTGTTCTACTGGCTCCTTTCTGGTGGATTTTCACCGGTCCTCCCTCAGACAGTTTCTTCATATACAGCTGAAGATTTAAGGGGAATCTTCCTACAGATCTTAGAAGTTTTTCTGCAGTCTTCTTCCCTCCTATACTGTACCCTGCAAATCCTAGCTGCCTTGGCCTCTCATCTCTGAGCTCTGTCTCCTTGATTCAGTGAAACACCAGGCTCTCTCTAAGCAATATTGGGACAGGAGAAGGGCTCCCCGCGTTTCCCTTTTCTCAGGGATTTTCGCCCTATGCTGCCTGTTGTCCAGTGTCTGAAAACCATTTTTATTTGATTTCCTATATTTTATTTGATTTTTCAGAAATTTAAAGAAAAAGGTTAAATCCAATCATGGATAGAAATGGGAGTCCTGGCATGGAACTATACGAAATAACAGTCTTTTACCTCACTTATGTTAGCCCATCAGCTCCCTCACCTGCCCGAACTCAAGGGTAATTGGTGTATTTATTTTCACACCCTTTCAAAGCATGCAGATGGGCATGAGCCACATACATGCAGATTGAGAGAGTTTTGAGTTTTGTTTTAAAATGGGAATGTGTGTACAACTTGTTTTATAATGTGTTGTTTTTAATAGTAGGCCATGTTGGTGTGTGCTAACAACCAATAAATTTAAATTCCCTGAGAATAGGAACTTTGACTTCCATTTTCATTTTTCCCTCATGACACCTTGCAAACCTCCCTCAAATAGGAATTTATAATAGGTGTTCATAGGTTAGCGATAATAAATCTTTTTTTTTTAATTGATTTCAGAGAGGAAGAGAGAGGGAGAGGGAGAGAGATAGAAATATCAATGATGAGAGAGAGTCATTGATCGGCTGCCTCCTGCATGACCCCCACCTGGGACCAAGCCCCCAACCCAGGCATGTACCCTGACCAGGAATTGAACCATGACCTCCTGGTTCATAGGTCGATGCTCAACCACTGAGCCATGCTGACCAGGCTATAGCAAATCTATTTTACTTCGTTTTTGTTTTGTTTTGTCTTGTTTTGTTTTGTTTTTAGGGAGAGTGGAGAGTGGAAGAGAAAGGGAAAGACAGAGAGAAACATTGATGTGAGAGAAACACATTGATTGGTTGCCTCCTGCACAAGCCCTGACAGGGCCTGGGCCAGGGTGGAACCTGCAACCGAGGTATGTGCCCCTGACCGGAATCGAACCTGGGATCCTTTGGTCTGCTGGCCAATATTCTATCCACTGTTATCTACTGTGCCAAACCAGCTAGGGCTTACTTAGTTTTTATAAAATCTGTCTCCTTTAAATTTTTTATAAAAATAAGACTGCAGTCTGGAGTAAAATCTCAGGGATATAGTTTTTATGTTTATTATTTGTTCCGCTAATTCAATAAACTGTATATAATATTGCTTTTATTTTATTTCAAAGTAATATTTGAGGAAATAATGGAAGCTTACTAGTGTGGAGATTATTGTAATTTCAAAATAAACCTCTTAGAAAATAAGGCTATTAATACATCCTAGAAATTTGCAATCTAATGTCATGTGAATCAGCCAAGAAAAAAAATAGCTATAATATTTGGAAATGGCTTGATTGAGGAAGTAAACATTTACTTGCTCTTTCCTTAACTAGTAAAAACAAACCACTCTGATTTTAGGCAGGTGCTCACTTATTGATGGTCTTTAGAAACTAACTACAGATGATTTGGCCTGAAGGGACAGGAGGGCTCTTTTTTGCTTAGTAGAGCACTGAGCATAAATCAGAAGACCCAGATTCAAGTCACTGCTCTGTCACTGACTGGCCGTGGGATCCCATTCTGAGCTTCAGTTTCCTGGGTTCTGCCTGATCATAGGGTTGTCATGAAGAGCAACTGAGTTAATCCTATGAAATGCTTTATAATTAAGAGCTTTTCCAGTGTAAGATACTGTCATTTGCTTGAATAGTTGAGGGAATGAGATGTTACTTGAAATCATATTTTTACCTAAGGGTTATATAATGCATTTGTTGCTGTTTAGTGATGATTGTTAAATTAGGCAAGTAACTTGTCACTTTTCTGGCTCAAAGAGCAACAAGAAAACAGAATATGGGAACTGTGTTTATATAGTTTATCCACTAGGTGGAGGTATATATCTGTTGTGTTAGTGTATGCTCACTTCCAGTCTATTTATTGGGAGAAAAATTATGAAAAGTTCACAGTAAAGCATTTTCTCTAAGATCTCATACATTCAGTTAGGCTTTATTTTGAAAATAAAGTCAACATATTAAAACAAATATGGAATAGATGGTAATTCCATAGGACTGGAGTTACTAATTTATTAATAACAATATACCATATTATTACAGTTGAAGCTCTCTTCTCAGATTGCCAAGTTATCATTCTTGGTATGTTTGCATCATCTTAAAATCATTTTTATATTTCATATTTTTCTTTTATAAAAATTTTTGATGAAAAATGTGCAGCTTCTTAAAATAGAAACAGACTCTAGATAGAGAGCAGGCAGACAGTCCCAGGGAGTGTGGAGGGGTGTGGAGGGGAATCGAGCAAAAAGGAGAGAGCTCATGAACATGAACAACAGTGTGGTGATTGGGGGAGAGCAGGGTGGGAAGCGGGCACAGAGGGGGTAAGTGGTGATGGGAAAGATTAAATTCTTCTTTAAAAAAAGAAAGAATGTGCAACATCTTAATGGTTTTCAAAATTGTGATTCATTTATTTTCTTAAAAATTAATTCTTATTGTCATACTTTGCAGATCTCATTTAAGGCCCAAAACAAAAACATGTTTCAGTGGAGCAATTTAGCCCTGGCCTCTGTTGATGTAAAGTACCAATTTTTTGTTGTTTTTTAAAGATATTTCAAGGAAACACAGATTATCACCAGGATGTGCGTAATAACTTTTTGCCACCAATTATTGCACGTTTTATTAGAGTGAATCCTACCCAATGGCAGCAGAAAATTGCCATGAAAGTGGAGCTGCTGGGATGCCAGTTTATTCTTAAAGGTAAAGCAGCAGTATATTTCAGACATGATATTTTCACTGGATTAATTAAAAATGCAAATTGAATGCTGTTCTCAGGGAAGGTAGTTAATAACAATGTGTTTAACCTCTAAATTATATTATCATCTTAAAGGAATTTTTAAAAAGAAACAGTTGTCCTCATAAAAAGTTAAACATCAAAATTATTTTCAAATTACAAGTTGGAAAGAGGGCATCATTCATGAGATGATGTAATGAGATTGCTTTCCAAATCTATTCTCAATCTTAATTTTTAGTCAGGTCTCATGTAATATAATATTCATATCACATAAACACTAATGATTGATTATAATAGTAACCTCAGTCTAAGTGACTTTTACTTTGAATAAATTAAAAGTGGGAGTAACTTCCTTCAATATTATATAATGTCTTAATACTTCGTTTACTGTTGTATCTCTAAGAACTACCACAGTGCCTAACATATAAGGGGCCCTCCGTAAATATTTCTCAAATGAATTGATGGGTAGTCTATCAAAATGCAATGAAATTTTTATAGCTGAAGAGTTCAACATCATTTGCCTTCCCATTATTTTCCTTCTTAAGAAGATTACTCTCAGACAATTTGTTTAAAAACTGAGAAATCTCAGTATATATGTGCTTTCAATACAGAATATATTTATCCTTCTGACATATTTCTCTGAGATTTAAAGTTACTGTGCAGTATTAAGTATTTTAGGAAATGGTAAAGACATTTAAATTACTACTTTTAACTGTGGTTTTTATAAGCAAAGCGTGTAAACTTTTCTAAACCGTTTTTCAAGGTCGCCCTCCAAAACTTACTCAACCTCCACCTCCTCGGAACAGCAATGACCTCAAAAACACTACAGCCCCTCCAAAAATAGCCAAAGGTAGGCCTCCTTTGAACGTGAAATGTTCATATTTCCTGGGTTTATGATATAATTTTCCATAAATATGTTAAAAAGCATTTTAAAATAACTTAATTTTAATCAAGTTTATGTAGATAAAAGAATAAAGTTTTAAAATCTTTTTTTAAAGGTCGTGGCCACAAATTCACTCAGCCACTCCAACCTCGCAGTCGCAATGAATTTCCTGCACAGACAGAACAAACAACTGCCACTCCTGATATCAAAAACACTACCGTAACTCCGGATGTCACCAAAGGTGGGCGAACCCAGCGTTCACACCTGTTATGTAGTCGTGTTTTACTGTTTGCAACTTAAGTTTTCAAGAACATTTCTAGCTTTTAAACCTTTTCCTCGGACTTGTGTATTTTAAGTATAGCAAAAAAAATTGATTCCCTTCCTTGGGAAAAAACTGACTGCTTTGCTCAAAGTTCTATTCTCTCAAGCCATGTAGAATTGCTCTTTAAATATTTACAGATGGCTGCTGTATTCTAAGCCTCCTCTGCAATTTTTGTCCCTATACAGCAAAACACATGGAGTCTTGTGCCTAGAAATATTTCTAGAAATAACTAAAAGCATAGCAGAAAACCGTTTTTGTTTTTTTTCTTTATTATATATTAATTTTCTGGATAGGGAACTTGGTGGCAAAAAAAAAAAAAGGAAGATTAAAAAACAAGTTTTGGTGAAACTTTCGGTTAGGGTTAGGGTAATAACTTTTTAAAAATATTCTGATTTAACATTCATAAAAAAGTGGTGTCTGTTCTTAAAATGTTTACTATTATAACTTTTTAGATTATCAGTATAAATGTATTAGTAGAATTTACTTTCAAATTTTATTAATGATAAATAAGGTATTAACATATACAAAGCATAGTAGCTCTTTGATTTTATAGCTTGTCAAGAAACAAAATTTCAGTTGGATACAGAAAACAAAGCCTTGGTGTTCTGTAGGAATTAGTTTCAGTGTTGGCAGACAAAGAAAGCACACTTTTTCAAGACAGCGCAGAGAAGAGAAAGCAATTCATCCGTAGTAACTTGTGTCATATAGAACTTGAATCATTCTCATTTTCTGAAAATTTGTCTGGATTCATATAACTTTCTCCAACTTTCCAAGTGTCAGTTTCTTTCCTATCATCCAAACAGACTAATTTCTTTCTCGTGCCGCAGGAAAATCTAGAGGGAAGCGAGAATTCTCAGAGCCAAGAGATCTTAGCATCCACAGAGTGCTTCTTACAGCTTGCAGAAGGCATGCAAGAATCTCAGGCCACATGCCTGGAGGGAGGAACAGTCATCTTATTGTTCAAAATCTGATTATAGCACCTTAAAATCTCAAACTAAAAGTGTCCTTAAAGCATTATCTCCCAGAACTAGGATCCCTGTAAGATTAAAAAGAATTAACAAAGAATGTGCAGGTCTTTTTAATTGAAGAGCTCTTGTCTCCTTTTCTCTGGAAAAGTGATGTACAGACCCACATCTAAGCAGGTGGTTTAGCGCCTCTGATTAAATCAAACTGTATCCATATGAACCTCATTCTTCTCTCTCCAATTTCACAAATTTTAGAAATAAAAAAGCATATTTACTTTCTGAAGGTTTAACGCTGTCTAACCTGACAGGATTTGTTTTATGCACGCCTTCTCCATTTTCACATTCAGACAGCAAGTGAGGACGGAGGAAAGCAGCTCATAGTCAGGTTTGTGCCACGATAGCTTCCCGCTCCTCCTCCAGAGGGCCTCAGCGCCAACCGGTAGCCTTTCTGTTTTCCATGTTACCTCTTCTGACTGTTCTCAACAGTTGCCTCCATATTTTTTAAACCTGTGACCAGGGATATTCACTCACTCCCAGTAACCTCTTCAACTTCACAAAGAAAGTAGAAGCCATTAGAAGGACACTCCCTTTTTGTGGAACCTACAAACTCACCTGTACCTCTGTCCACTTCAGTGAAAAAGAGGGGATTCCTCATATTACCCAAGACTGGTCACTTCACCTGAGCCCTGGCCCCATTCATCCAGCTTCTCAGAAGCCCCCTGTTATTGATCATCCTCTGCCGGTGCTGTTATCGTCAGCCTCTTTCTGTCTTGGATGCAGTTATAAATGCGTAAGGCGTGGCACAGTGTCTGGCACTCAGCCCCCAGTGGACATCAGCAGCTGTGCCGTCCTCATGCCAGGAGGGGTTGACAGATGAAGAAAGAAACTAATGTTGCAAATGACTTTAGGCAGCCCGTTTTCTGGATCTGGGCCCAGGATTCTTTATCTGTGGAGTGAGATAAGGGGATTAAATGCGCTCCTCCTCCTCCCTGTAGGATGCAGCACTGCGTCAGTTCCTGCCCTGTTGATACACACATTGGGTTTCTATACTTAACTCGACATTGTCGCCTTTCTGTATCTATAACTATTGTGCCCTTGTACTGCAACATCATTTCCATTTGCCGGGAATATTTTCCTGTAAGGATGTCCTTACTCCTTTTCATTGTTGGGTATTTGGATTATTTCCAGAAGCAAACCTCTCTAAAGACACATCCTTGAATGTCATCTTTATTTTTTCCTAAGAATAAATTCTAGATGTGGAATTGCTAAGTAATTATTGTTTACACTTATTGCCCCAAAATGATACAGAACGTATTATTGTATATTTCCATAAAAATACCTTTTCCCTAATATCCTCTTCAACAATTAGTTATCTATATATATATTAAAAGCCAGCAACCGTAACGCTGTAATGACCAGAACAACTGGTCACTGTGATGCCCACTGTGGCCAGTGAACCAGCCCGATCTGGGGAGGGGGCCGGCCAGCCAACATCCCGCGGCCCCTCCCCCCAGCCAGCTCTGCCCCCCCCCGATCACCCCCCCACACACACACTAATTGGGGCTGGGGCTGGCCGGCCAACCTCCCACAGCCCCTCCCCAGCCGTTGACCCCTGATTGGCCCCCTCACCCCAGTCAGGGGCGGGGCCCACTGGCCAATCGCCTGCGGCCCCTCCCCCCAGTCGGCCTGGCCCTGATCAGTCCCTATTGGGGTGTGTTGGCCAGCCAACATCCCACTATCTCCTCCTCTTGACAGGCCCAGCCTCAATCCACCCCAATTGGGGCCAGGCCGACTGGACCCCACCCATGCACGAATTTGTGCACTGGACCTCTAGTTTTAAACAATTGCCAATTTGATAAGCAGAAATATGATCTTATTCTTGTTCTAACTTTCATTTCTCTGATTACTAGTGAGGCTAACATGTTGAATGGTCACTTGTTCTTTTAAATGTATTGTTCATTCATCCCCGCCAACTTTTCTATTCTTTGTTTTTGACTTGTATATCCTGTCACATCTTAATTATAGTAACTCTTTATCAATATGCAAAACATATTGTCTTCATTTATCATTTTTCTTTCAGTCATTGTCTTGGTGATTTAACCTTTTGCACTCGCTTGCTTTTTTCTCGATTCCTTTATTCTACTCGGGATTTAATTTTTTAAATACCCCAGATTTTACAAAGCACGGCAATAGAATAAAAAACTGGAGTTTCTTTTCATACAAACTTATTTATTTGGATGTTTTTATATTTCAAATTATTGATACATTCAAAGAGTAATTTTAATCTCGACATCCGAGTGCAAAAGGTTAAGAAGTTACTATGGCCTGGCCAGTGTGGCTAGGTGGTTGAGCATTGACCCATGAACCAAGAGGTTGAAGGTTCGATTGCGTGTCAGGGCACATGCCCAGATTGCAGGCTCAGTTCCCAGTAGGGGCATGCAGCAGGCAGCTGATCGATGTTCTGCTCTCACATCCATGTTTTTCTTTCTCCCTCTCCCTTCCTATCTCTATAAAGATCAAAACTTACTATGAAATTTTTAAAACATAATATAAAGGTGGATCAAATAATGTGATAAACTTTCACAGATCCATGAAAGCTCCTGAGGTTACCAACTCATGCCTAGTATCGTTTCATAAATAATGTTTATAGTATTTCTTCAAATAGAAACCTTTGCTAAAATGGTTCATTCTCACTGTTTCCAGTCATAATTTCTGCCTTTGGCCTATTTCAGATGTAGCCTTGGCTGCAGTGCTTGTCCCTGTGCTGGTCATGGTCCTCACCACTCTCATTCTCATATTAGTGTGTGCTTGGCATTGGAGAAACAGGTTAGTATATAAGCAATTCACCTAATTGGTCCTCGAAGGGGGTGTTTTCAAATGTGAAATAGAAACTAAATACAGAAGATGAACTATAATTTGTCTTTTAGAGAAGGGAGAGTTAAGACAGTCATTAAAATAAAAATACATGTTTCTTCCATATTCCCATAAAAAATGAGTATGTTCAGTTACAGTCAGTTACTGAGTACCTTTATTGCATCAAATTTTGCAATGCACACTGGAATATACAGATTAATAAGAAAAATGTCTAACACATAGGTGCTTAGTAATATTTACTGAAAGAGTGAAACATAATTACTATCTTCAAGATGTTAGGAAGGATTGACTGGCACAAAATGAGGAACTGTAAAGCAGTTCGATGAGTTACTTAGGAAGTGCCAGAGGACACAAATGCAAGGACCATGAGAGTTTTCTGAAATTCTTAAAATTAGCATGTTTTAGTAAAAAGAAAGACTTGGATTTGGCTAGATTGTGGAAGGTAGAGACCGCCCAGACTGAGAGAACTACTTGAGCAAGGGCACGGAGATGTGGGATGTGGGCAGCATCGCGAGTCACCGGACGTGGGTTGGCCTGGGAGAGCACTGAGAAAGAACCTAGACGTACAGCCTGGACCAGGATCAGGGAGAGAGAAATCTAGATTGCATTCTCTAGATGGGGAAATCATTGGAGTGCATTAAGCAGATGATTAGACAAAGAGAGTGGCAGCTGTTTTCGCAGAGTGGGTTGAAGGGGAGAGATTAGAAGAGGCAGAAAGATGAAGTAGGAAACTGCTGAGGCCTGGCAGGAACATAGCAATTCTAGAAAAAAGAGACATGAGAGGGAGAGATGTCCCAGTGGCATTGATGGGATGCATGACTGGCTGTCATGGTGAGGAAGTAGGAGGGATCTCGGATGACCTGAAGTTTCTGGCTCGTGTAGTTCGATCAGTAGGGATTCCAAGAGATGAGGTAATAGCAGGAGGGACAGGTTCGGTGGAGCAAGGGCATGACTTCTTTTGTTCCGTCAGTCAATATTTGAGTTTCTACCCCGTGCCAAGTATTGAGCCTTGTGGTAGGAGGTCGGTGAGGAACCCCAAAGTTTACACAATGGGAGAGGATACAGTGCAGAAAACTTGTGGCTATGGTACCAGCATGGATCCCAGTGGATCCCAGAGTCATGGTGTTGGGGAAGTTGTCTGAGCAGAGACCCAGTAAGCTAGTATGAGGGCAGCAGGGAAAGGACTTTAGGGACATCTAGGAAAGGAAATTCATGTTGTTTTCAGGGAACTGGACAGCAACAGTAGTAATGATGAGAATAGCAGCAACAACTAATTTTATAGAAAATTAAACTATTTTAAGCATTACTCTAAACGCTTTACATGTTTTAACCAAGCCTCAAAACATCCTATGAAAACGGCACTGTTGCCAAAACCGGTTTGGCTCAGTGGATAGAGCGTCAGCCTGCAGACTAAAAGGTCCCAGGTTCGATTCCGGTCAAGGGCATGTACCTTGGTTGCGGGAACATCCCCAGTAGGTGGTGTGCAGGAGGCAGCTGAATGATGTTTCTAGCTCTCTATCCCTCTCCCTTCCTCTCTGTAAAAAAATCAATAAAATATATTTAAAAATTAAAATAAAAATAAATTTTAAAAAAAGGGCACTGTTATAAATCCCATTTTACAGAAGAAGAAAGTGAGAAGGGAGCATAAATAACTTGCCCAGGTTCACCTGGCCAGCACATGGCTGAGCGGAGTTTTGGACCTGGCTGCAGAGCCCACGCTCCTAACCACTGCTGCCTCTGAACATACCGTCAATAAAGTCTAATCCTCTGTGGTCAGAGCACAGCTATGTGGGAGTGAGGATGGAAGAGTAGAATCGTTGAGAGGGGGGCAGGAAGCAAGTCTAGAATCAGTTCAGGATGGTGTTTATAGAACCCTGTAGTCAGTCATTCAGACTCCCAAGAGGCAGATGGAATACACATCTGTTCAGGACCAAAGGTCTGAGCTGCAGAACTGAAGGCACTTCTAAGCGACTTTGGTCATTGAAATTGCTGACGACCAGCTTCACGACAAGGAGTAAAGGCAGAGATGCCATTTGAGGGGTGTGGAAAATAGTGAGGAGGAGAATAATAAAAACAGCTGCAATTTATTGAAACCTTAACCGGTGCCAAGCACTGTTCTAAACACTTGATATGTAATGAATAAATAACCTGAAGCTTTGTCACTTGAGAGTCTACAAAGTCTTATAGTACAGCCCTGGGTAATAATTATAACATTCAATTAATTGTCCTCGCTGTATAGGGCATCTAACTTCCATTTAGGAAAGGTTATTGATTTCCTTTTATTTGGAAGTCTTATGGGAGAGGATTTTCAAGGATAAATAACTAATTATAGAGAAGTTTTTAATATCAATGATAAAAATCTAATACTGGAGAAGAATGTTTCCAAGTAGGAAATGCATGTAGATGTAGCTTGGGCTCTTTGATAAACCACCATTTGTGATCTTGAGCAATCACATAGCCACCTTGTCCTCTTTTATGCACTAGAGCATGTCTACTTTCTCTCTAGCTTGCAAAGCATAATATTAATTAGATTTACATGCTTGAACCAGAAACTGTCCTTCGTAAAAGTTTCTTGGTAGATAGTAATTCTTAGCCGAGGGATGAGAGACTTCTCCTGGGGAGGATATGTCAGAGTTCTGAGGGTGGACTGGGCAGAATCTTCTCTGTTGTACCCGTGGCTCTCACCTCCCAGGCCTGGAGAAGTCTTTTCTTCCCTTGGCCATTTGTCACTTTGTGATGGATTGACTTATCCTGGGACAGTTGGGGGAATTCAGTCTATACAACGAAGGGTATATGACTCTTGGAACTTCTTTGGGACAAAGGACCATAGAAAAACGGAGAAACTTGGAAATAAAACAATGCAGGAGAAAATGTTGGATTTTTTTTATTGTTGTTCTGTGAAGTTTGTATTTAAAACCAATTCAAACCTGACATGATTTCCCATAAAAACCCACACGTCATGTCTGGGTCTTTGATTTAATTCAGTCTTTTTATCTACAGACTGAGCCTTTTTTATTTCTTTATTCATTTTGAAATATTTGGGTAGCCAGATAACTGTCCCAGGAGGCAGTTAATGTTTATTGAGAATCCAGAATTTATGAGCCTCGACAAAGTCAAATGAAATAGAGGCCTCCCTTGGGTAGATCAGCAAGTGGGAATGTGTACTCTTGACTAATTATTAACTTTGGTGTTAATCCTGCAGTTTCTGAGCTGTCTTACTAGTGAATTCATTCTATTTGCCAACTTTCTTTTCCTGTATTTTTCCAGAAAGAAAAAAACTGAAGGCACCTATGATTTACCTTACTGGGACCGGGCAGGTAACTCATGACTTTGCATCTCTTTCCATCAGCGGGAAGCCCCTCCCCTCCAGATGGCAGCAGGGGAAGAGTGTTTTCAGGCCCACTGAAATGTCCCAGCACTGTTAGGAAGGTGGCATTCCTTCTCTCTTCTGATCATTTTTACTCTTCTGTCAAATCTCTTCGAGTCAATAAGTAGTGAAATGGAAAGGAATTACTTTTCTTCTGGAAAACTTGTCTGGTTTTTACCATTATCTATTCATCTTGAGGAGACCAGCTTTCTTGGAGGCCTGTGTGAACACCGTCAGAGGCAGAGGGTTTTGGTTCCAGTAAAAGTATGTGTTTGTCACTCTGCTCTGGGTATTTAAGTGGAGTCTGAAGTCTGCCATGTCTGCTGTGATAAGTTGTCATCTTCTGAATTCCAACTCTATGTGGTAGGTGGCAGATTGCTGCAAGTTATACCAGGGGTCCCCTTTGGGTCCCCCACTTCCCTGTCTCACTACCGGAACAGGTGTTAGGAGCCAAAAGGGTTCACCACTGTGACCAGGGTAGACAAGAGCAGTGGTGGGAGCTGGTCAGGTGCTGCTAGGGTAGATCTTGGAAAGTATTTAAAAAACAACCACAACATTTTAAACCACCCCTACCACAGACAAACTATACCTGACCAGTGATCTGTTTCTGTATATGCTTTTGATAGAGATTCCTATCATACTCTGCTTTACACTGTATATCCTATCAAAGCAAAAAATAATCTTGAAAAACTTAAGGAACTAGAAAAAGAAGAATAAACTAAACCCAAAGCTACCATAAGAAAGGAAATATAAAGATTAGAGCAGAGATAAACAAAATAGAGAATAGAAAGACAATAGAGAAAAATCAGTGAAATCAAAACTTGGTTCTTCAAGAATATCATCAACAAAAGTGACAAACATTTAGATAGATGGACTTAGAAAAAAGGAGAGAAAATTGAAATTACTAAAATCAGAAATGAAAGTGGGAACTATCAATTCTATGAAAATGCAAAGGATTATAAATAAATACTATGAACAAATGTACACCAAAAAATTGAATAACCTAGATGAAATGGATAAATTCTTAGAGACACAAAACTTACTAAGACTAAATCATGAAGAAATAGAAAATCTGAATAGACCTATAACTAGTAAAGGGATTGAGTTAGTAATAAAAAATTTCCCAACAGACAAAAGTCCTGGACCTGATGGCTTCATTGGTAAATTCTACCAAACATTTGAAGAAGAGCTAAACCTTAAAGATTCCACACACAGAAATAGCTGTTACAACTAATAAATACATTCAGCAAAGTGGTAGGATACAAAGTCAACACAAAAATCAGTTGCATTTCTATACACAAATAATCAATAATCTGAAAAGGAAATTATAAAAACAATTCCATTTATAATAGCTTCAAAAATAGTAAAATAGTTAGGAATTAACTTAACCAAGGAAGTAAAAGACTTATACAATGAAAACATTGCTAAAAGAAATTTTAAAAGACAGAAAAGGAAACATCCTATGTTCAGGGGTTAGAAGACTTAATATTGTTAATAATGTAGGACTACCCAAAGCAATTTATAGATTCATTACGAATCTCCATCAAAATCTCTGATATTTTTTGCAGAAATAGAAAAATTCATCCTAAAATTTAGGGACACCTAATAGACAAATAGTCTTGGAAAAGAATAAAACTGGAAGACTCACACTTTCTGATTCCAAAACTTAATTACAGGGCAATCAAAATAGTGTGGTATGGGCATAAAGAGAGACATATAGACCAATGGAATAGAATAGAAAACCCAGAAATAAGGCCTTACAAATATGGACAAATGATTTTGACAAGGGTGTACAAACTATTCATCGGAGAAAGGAGACAGTCTTTTCAACAAATGGTGCTGGGAAAAATCCACATGTAAAAGAATGAAGTTGCACCCTATCCTAACACCATTTACTAAAATCAACTCAGAATGATCAAGGACTAAAATATAAGACCTGAAAACAATAAAATTTTTATTAGAAGAAAACCTAAGACAAAAGCTTCATGACATTGGATTTGGCAGTGATTTCTTTGATATGACACAAAATGCCCAGATAAAAGAAAAACTAGACAAATTGAACTTCATGAAAAATTTAAAATTTTGTGTATCAAGACACTGTCCACAGAGTAAAAAGGCAACCCATGGTATGGGAGAAAATATTTGCAAATCATATATCTGATGAGGAATTAATATTTAGAATATGTAGGATATTTCTAAAATTCAACAACATATAAACAGCTCGATTAAAAAATGGGCAAAGGACTTGAATATGCATTTTTCCAAAGAATATCTACAATTGGCCAATAAGCACGTGAACAGATGCTCATCACTAATCTTTAGGGAAATGAAAATCAAAACTATGGTGAGATACCACCTCACACCCATTAAGAAGGTGCCTATCGAAGAAAACAAGTGTTGGTGAAGATGTGGAGAAATTGGAACCGTGTGCACTGTTGGTGGGAATGTAAAATGTTACAGCTGCTGTGGAAAACAATACGGTAGTTCCTCAAAATGTTAACAATAGAATTACCATATGATTCATCAATTCTACTTCTGGGTATACACTCAAAATAAGTAAAAGCAGGGTCTTGAAGAAATATTTTCTACACCCATATTCATTAGCAGTGTTATTCACAACAGTTAAAATGTAAAAATATCGACTGATGAATGGATCTGTAATGTATATATGTGCAGTGGAATATTATTCATCCTTAAAAAGGAAATTCTGTATTATGCTACAACATAGATCAGTGATGGCGAACCTATGACACACGTGTCAGCACTGACACGCGTAGCCATTTCTGATGACACGCTGCCGCATGCCGAGGATGAAACATTTGCTGCTCCTGAGGATGAAACATTTGCGAATAGAGTCTTGGAGTTAGTTTTTTCCTCAAAGTGACACACTACCCGAGTTATGCTCAGTTTTTTGGCAAAGTTTGACACACCAAGATCAAAAGGTTGCCCATCACTGACATAGATGAACCTTAAAGACCTTATGCTAAGAGAAATAAGCCAGTCACACACACAAAAAAAACAAATACTATATGATTCCACTCCTATGAGGTACTTAGAATAGTTAAAATCATCAACACAGGAAATAGAATGGTGGTTGCCAGTATCCAAGGGTGGGGAGACTTAGGGAGTTACTGTTGAATAGGTATGGAGTTCCAGTTGTACAAGATACAGAGATGGATGGTGGTAATGGTTGCACAATAGTGTGAATGTATTTAATACCACTGAGCTGTATACTTAAAAGTGGTGAAGATAACTAATTTTGTATTTTACCACAATAAAAAAAAGGACGCTTGAACATAAAGGCTAGTTTGTTTAGATATTTGTTACAGACATGTTAAATACAACAGCATTTCTGTTAATTCACTGTTACGATTTCAGACACAGGTTTTTCTCTAATGGTCTCTTTTGCTTACCGCCACAATGAAGGCTGGTGGAAAGGAATGAAGCAGTTTCTCCCGGCCAAATCCGTGGAGCACGAGGAAACCCCCGTTCGCTACAGCAGCAGTGAAGTCAATCACCTGAGTGCGAGAGAGGTCACCACCGTGCTGCAAACGGACTCTGCAGGTAACTCGTGGAGCCTTCAGCCCCAGGTCGAGGGAGGAGCTGCTCTGCTTGCTGTGAGGCGCTTTGGGATTTACAGTATCTTTTATCTCTTTCATGTGTGAGAGATGAGCTATTTTCCAAAGTAGACCACTTCTTTAAAAGATTACCTTGAGAGAGTAATTTCTGTGCCTCAGAAGTTCTATCTGTAAAACTGAGCCATTCGTTTCTAAAAACTATGGGCATTTTTTGTCTCTTTAACTGGAAATCTATTTGGTTTTATTGAGGATATAAAAGTATTAAAAGAAGAGCAGGAGGGAATCAAACGTGTAATGTTTTGGTGTGCGGGATGGTGCGCCAACCAACTGAGCCACCCGGCCAGGGCCCAAATATTATTCTTGACAAGCAAAAATTCTGGTTAAAGTTAAACTGAATGGGTTATATTCAGAGTCAGAAGGCCTACATTTTTAGAGAGAAAGAGAGAGACGATCGGTTGCCTTTCTCACACACCCCCTCTGGGGGTCGAACCCACAACTGGGGCATGTGCTCTGACCGGGAATCAAACCAGCAACCTTTTGGTCTATGGGACAGCACTCAACCAGCTGAGCCACGCTGGCCAGGGCAGGCGGCCTAAATATTTCAAAGGAAAGCTACATTCTGCCCTTTTTTCTTGTTAGAGATTGGGCAGCACAAATAGTAACACAAATAAATGAATCTCTTTAAGGTTAGCCCAGCCTGGGCAGCTTCGAGCCTCTGCCTGTCTTGGTCATTCGTTGTGAATGTATCTTTAAGCGCTTAAGCCGCCCTTCTGTGTATTGGTGGATTAGCAATGCAGTATGTCCAGTCACCTTCCCCTCGAGGGTCTAACCCACTCAAGTGGTTTTAGTTTTTAGTGGAAGTATCCATTGGTAGCTTTAACCACGGTTTTAGACTATGTTTCAAGTCTCAGAGTTTTATAAACTTGATTCTTTCTTGAAGCTAAAAAGGGCTTTTGGAGTTAAGATCTTCACGTCTGCTAACATGATCTCTGCTATTCAAACTGATTATAAAGCACGTGAAATTTGACTGTTCTTTAATGAAGTCAGATTTACAGATGTAGAGTTGCTTCCAGTGATCTCAAGTACTATAGCCTCACCACTCGATGAAACAGCCGAGTGTTCGGGAGACTGTGAGCTCGTTCCCAGGGCACTGCGGTCCATCAGTGTGAGGACTGTTAGCTGGTCGATGGGCTGCGGCCTCCCACGTGCACATACGGTTTGTTTTAAGACAGGGCTGTTTCTGAAAACTTGGTGTGAAATTAACAAATTTAACAGGGAAATGGCTTAAAGGTGTCCTGTGAAGAAGTTACTCCTTTTGGTGTATATTTCTCCCCCAGTCTTTATCCATTTGGGTGGCTCAGCTTTTCGTAGCTTGCCTTTTCTTTGAGTTATAACTGTACTCTGGTGGGGAGACTTAACACACCATCTGAGGTCCTAGGGAGTGAGCTTAGTTAGAGCAGTACTATGGGGATGCCAACACGGTGTCTTCCGTTCATTCCAGGCTTGGGAGGAGTTGAAAAGGGACAGGTGGAACTCTTGTGCCGACAAAGCAGAGGTGTAGGCCGTCTGGTTGAAATACTGTAACTGGGTTGGGAGAGTTAAATTTCAGAACTCTGAATAGTATGTGTATTTATAAGGTAAAAAATTGCTTACTTCGCCATCATGAAATCCTGTTATTTTCACAGGAAGATCCTGCAAAGTGGTGGCATTAGAGGATGTAAAAGGCTGTGGTGGCCTTGAGGCATTTCAGACTTCATCAGTGTGTCACTTGGCTAACAGACTGGGAGGGTTTAGGGCAGTGGTCGGCAAACTCATTAGTCAACAGAGCCAAACATCAACAGTACAACGATTGAAATTTCTTTTGAGAGCCAAATTTTTTAAACTTAAACTTCTTCTAATGCCACTTCTTCAAAATAGACTCGCCCAGGCTGTGGTATTTTGTGGAAGAGGCACAGTCAAGGGGCCAAAGAGCCGCATGTGGCTTGCGAGCTGCGGCTTGCCGACCACTGGTTTAGGGTATTTGGTTTTGGTATTAGATAGAATTAAATGCAAAAATAAGTTAAGTCTTTTCAAGACTGACTTAGATTTGTACTTTAATGTATGAAAGGAAAGGGAATATCAGACTTGCTTATACAAAAATAACCCTGTATAGAAAAATAAGTCTGCGTTGTGTGTACTGATATGTACTTTATGTTTACCCAATGCCTGTGCATCTTTGTGTTCCGCTTTGAATTTTTGTATGTTTACTTATGACATTTTTTGAAATAAAAAGAACAGGCATCGCCGAAACCGGTTTGGCTCAGTGGATAGAGCGTCTGTCTGCGGACTGAAAGGTCCCAGGTTCGATTCCGGTCAAGGGTATGTACATTGGTTGCGGGCACATCCCCGGTAGGGGGTGTGCAAGAGGCAGCTGGTCGATGTTTCTCTCTCATCGATGTTTCTAGCTCTCTGTCCCTCTCCTTTCCTCTCTGTAAAATATCAATAAAATATATTCAAAAAAAAAAAAAAAAAGAACAGGCATCTAAAACTTAAGGTTGTAAAAGAAATATTTTTAAAAAAAATTTTGCCATTTGATTAGGTGGTGTGTTTAGGCTTTGTGTTTAAACAATAACTTTAAGAATAACACAGCACCAGCTGGTTTGGCTTAGTGGATAGATCATTGGCCTTAGTGGAAGGATCCCAGGTTCGATTCCGGTCAAGGGCACGTGCCCAGGTTGCAGGCTCGATTCCCAGTAGGGGGTGTGCAGTAGGCAACCAATCAATGATTCTCTCTCATCCTTGATTTTATATATCTCTCTCCCTTTCCCTTCTTCTCTGAAATTAATAAAAATATATTTTTAAAAAAGGAGAACAACACATTTTGCTTGGAATATCCCGCCATCCAGAAAAATGGCTGCTTTTCTCAATTGCACGTGTGTACATAGTGTTCATTATTAGATGGTAAGCTCCTCCTGCCTGTTTCATCTTGGTACTTCCAGCAGCACCGAAGGGGGGCAAGTGCCTTGCATAGGAAAGTGCCCGGGATATGTAGAGTGAGTGCGGAACTTCCTGCCACCTTTAAGATGGAGCATGGTTCACTTTTCCCGGAGTGTTCAAAGCTGCAAGGAACCTCATGACCAGAAGAGGGTCAACTTCTTTCTTGGGTTTGAACTGAGCTTCTTGGGTTGAACCACACTGTGCCATATCCTCAGCACCATTCAGCCTTCCTTTCCTGAACATAATGCACCAGCGAACTGAGCTTTTATCTCATATTAGGGCAGAGATTTCTGGGAAAGTTTGAAGAGGGGCAGATTATAGAGAAAATGTAATAGAAATCTCGGAGGGTGTTTGTCAATGTGTAGCCCTGTTATTACTAAAGAAGGTGTAACAGGCCCTCTGTCTTTACCAGTCAGCTGCCGGCCAACTCTCTAGCTAAGGAAACACCACTGGTTTTTAGCTTTTCTCCATTTTGGATTCTCCTGTTGCTCATCTGATTCTGGTTCTTAGAGTCTAATAAAGTTGCTGTGAATATCAAGTGCAGTACGTAACGGCAGTTTTGTAAAAATGTGATGAAATAACCTCAGATATGTTGTGTTTTGTTTGCAGAGCCACTAGTATTGTTATCCCGGCCAACTTTTTATTCAAAATAAATAAATAATAGAATTATTTGTAAAAAAAGAACAGAAAAGACATAATGAGACTTGCAGTATTTATCACATTAACCTGGCCTATATTTATTGTAAACATTTCCTCATATTTGGGGGGGGGGGGGGGGAAAACAACTCTGAAATTATATTCTAATACTATTCCAACAATGGAAAATTTCTTTTCTATTGAAAGACTGTATGTATCTGAAGAACATATATAAACACTCTTTATGCAAAATTACATGAACAATGAAGTTTTCTGGCCTATTATTACCATGATACACAAGATAACATCTTTAATTTTTGAAGTTGGTCCTTACAGGGTCTGTGTTGATAGCAACAAAAGTTCCATGGAGAAGTTTTTGCTTTGGTGTAAGTCTGTAGCTTGCACCCTAAATTATATGAGGCCTGTGTCAAAGAGGTAACATTTCTGTTGTCCTTTGTGATACCCGCAGAGTATGCCCAGCCGCTTGTGGGAGGAATTGTTGGCACACTTCATCAGAGGTCTACCTTCAAACCAGAAGAAGGAAAAGAAACAGGCTATGCTGACCTAGATCCTTACAACTCCCCGATGCAAGAAGTGTATCACGCCTACGCTGAACCTCTCCCAATTACTGGGCCCGAGTATGCAACCCCCATTGTCATGGATATATCGGGGCACACCCCAGCTTCAGTTGGTCTACCCTCAACGTCCACTTTCAAAGCTACAGGGAACCAGCCTCCTCCTCTAGTGGGAACATACAACACTCTCCTCGCCAGGACTGACAGTTGCTCCTCAGCCCGGGCCCAGTATGATACCCCGAAAGGTGGGAAGCCAGGTCCAAGTGCGCCAGAGGAATTGGTGTACCAGGTGCCACAGAGCACACAGGAGGTATCAGGAACAGGGCGGGATGGCGACAGTGATGTTTTTAAAGAAATCCTTTGAAGGTGATGCTGCTTTTTACAAAGCATCGTTTTAAAGCACATGGCCTTTTTTTTTTTTCTATTAGTGGTAGTAATATATAGAATGTATTACATATCTGTCACGGATGTAGTAGGGGAAGTGTGATGACCGAGGTACAGGAAACTACTAATCTTGCCATCTTGCTTTAGAAGTGTTGTAGCTTGCCTATTAAATTTCGAACATCCTGTTTGTTACTACTGTAAAACACTATTTTTAATACAGAAAAAGCTCCCTACTATGCACTTCAAAGAAATTAAAAATCACTGAGAGTAAGTATTTATTACCAATGCTGCAGGTACATTTGATGAACTCGATAAGGCTTTGTAAGCCTGACTGGCAATAATGCATGGTACTGTTCTTGAAATGTCTAATGGCTTGAAATTCTGCTTTGTGTGAAGGTGGGTACTATCATGATTTCCTCCTCTTCTATTCCTGTATTCCTTTTTGGGTTTAAAAATAATAATTAGTGATACATAGTCATTGTTTTGATTGCAGTCCTACACACTTATCCGTTTTTCCTTAGGAAGAGTACAGGTGAGAAGCTGATGTAATTAATGAGCAGGGTGATTGTCGCTTTGACACTCAGGTGCTTTGACACCCGCGGTACAGGACTTGGCCTGCTCTCTGCTTGTTCTGCCTGCGGCCCTGATGGCCAGCCCTGTTCTTGTGTTTGTAAGACGTTTTGAGTCTTTTCAGTGAGTTATACTTGCTCTATCAAACTTCATGAATCCAGATCCTCTAATGTGTTTAAGTTTACTTCTCACTGTGGAAACAGGAACTTTGCCATTTAAAAAAGCTATGAAAGAGATTCTCCTCCCCTCCGACTTTATTTGCAATGGGATTTTTCCTCGGAGGGTTGTGAAAAGTTGAGGGCTTCCAAGGAGACGCTGTAAACATGCCCCACTTACTTTTATCACAGCGAAGGCAAAGTCATTCCTCAGAAGTCCTGTAAATTACCTTTAAAAAAGATAACCAGAATTTGCCCCCCTTTTAAATAGGTAGGTAGATTTTTTTTCTTTTAATCTCAAGATATGTTTTTCTTTTTAGTGTTTTAGTTTTCCAAAGCAAACTGTAAACTCAGTGTGCATTCTTCAGCTCCGCGTGTTTGTGCCTCACCCGTGTGTGAGAGGGTGAGTAGTTCTTTATCTCACACATAGGGAAGAGGTGTTACAGCATCCTCACCCGTGACTATCCATGTGTCTTCTTTTATTCCCCTGGGCCCCTTGTTACCATTTACCCAGAACAGAGCTAAGTTTAGATGGGTGACATAAAAATCTTCTGTAGGTTATCAGCCTGGAATGTAAAAACCATGGTTAAAAGTCTTTAGGCTGGCAACACGACATAAGCTGCCCACGTGATTAAAATTTGAAGTCCCTTCTGTATACTTTAATTTGTAGTCTTAATAGAAATGTACTTTTCCATCAGGTCCTACTCGTTTCTGTTGGCCTGGGCCACCAGATTATGATGTTGCCAGAACTTGCTAAATTTGAAGGTGAACAGTCTTCATTTTGTTGCTTCCACAAGTATATCAGTAATCTAAAACATTGCTTCCAAATAGAACTGTTTATGTCTACAGCCTCCCGCCCTCTACTTGTATGATTTTGTTGGTTTTCTTTTCATTTGCTTTTCCTTTTCCATACATACTATGAGGCATAATTTTATTCATTGAAAACCCAATACATATTTTGTTTCAAAATATTTGAAACAAAAAGCACAGGTGTTGAACTTTTATTAGAACATAGGAATGTGTAAAGCACATGTATTAATGCAGCCATCCCCTTTCAGGTGGGAAGAGAGTAAACCAATCGCTTTATTTTTTTATTCATCCTTAGTATAGAGAGATTATACCTTTCCTAAAGTCATATACCTGTCTGAAGCTTTAAGAGAAATGTTTTCAATAACTATTTTGTTTTCCCAAAGATGCTTGCTATTTTTGTGTAACTGTGTGCACCTCCTTTTCCCATGGAACCTTTTTTTCTTTTTTTTTGAGAAGCAAATGTTTTCTTAAATGATGCATGTTTTAAGACTTGATTCAAAATGCCACTGTGCTGTCCTTGAATTGCCAATGATTTTTACAAATATCTAGTTTTTACTACTTTTATATATTTTACTTTCAAAATGAAGAGCTGAGCCTGATACAAAGGGTTGTTCTGGTTTTGTACTTTTAGTTTGTTTTCATAGTAGTTTTTTAGTTTGGGTTTTGTTTGTTTTTTTACTACATTTTATGTCTGATATATATATATATATACAGCTTTGGAGACAATCAAGTAACAACTGAAAATGTGAAAGTAACCATTTTTTACAAAATGTCCTTGAATTTTTATTCTTTGCTTGAAATATGTAAACGACTTAAGTCACTGTGGTTTATTGGTTTAAATTTTTTTCCTATTAATACAAGTATAAAAATAGTCAGACAGTGGTGCAGCCAGTGTAGCCATTACATGTTTTGTAAAATTACACTGACTTCGCTGTTACTTGATCTTAGGAACCAGCACAGTTAGAGGTAAGATATTGTGAATGCTGACTTATATTTTATTAAAAGCTGTAAATCTAAGTAGATCCTATTGTATGAGGGTCTAGTCCAGTTATTTAAGTTCATGTTTCACTATTTGCACTTTGCATTGAACAATGGGTTTAGTTTGCTGATGAAATGGTTCGAGTAGAGAATTTATACAGTAATTGAAATTATGACCTTGTGTATGTACTTGCCCTTCCTCCCACAGCAGGGAGCTGAAAATGAGCTCATCTAGATATGAATGCAGCTCTAATTGTATGGAAAGTGATAAAGCTTTAAGGTACTTGCCTTGGCTCCTATTGTCACCTGGAGAGCAGAACGGCTATAAAAGCACCATGCCATGTGATACAATTAAAAAGAACTAACAGATTGTGCTTTCCAGACCTTTTTAAGAGAAATTAATGAAGAACAAATTACCTATTAGCTTTGCCTTTCAGTTCTGAACTTGAAGTCCCTAAACTGCAAAATCTAAAGAGTTGGATGGTTATTAAAAGTACTTTTTAGGTCAAGTGTGGCACCAATTCTCATTTAGTCACACCAACTCATGACTATAGTTTCTTCATCTCTCTCTCTCTCTCCCTCTGTCTCTTTTTCTTTTTTCTTTTTTTGGCACTGGGAAGGGTGGAAACAAAACACGTATCGAAATACATATTGGAAACAAGAATTGCTTAAGTGTCAGTGAAATTCTCCCAGAATGTACTTTTCTTACCTCGGCATGTACTGTAGTCACTCAGTATTTGTATATGTTGCTAGAATTTAGATTGTATAAATAGTGAGATTTTAATGTGTTCATGTGTTTTTAATAAATTGTATATATGTGTCTTGCTCAGATTTTTTTTTTTTTTTGGCTTAACTAAAACCACCTTGAGGTTTATAGCCTTTTCTTATACTACACAAAATGCCAGATTCCTGAATTTGAACATCAGTCAGAAAATTTAATGGCCATTGTTATACTATTCACAGTAACATTAGGGAATGCCATCATTGGTTTTGACTTTGATCTTTCTGTAGCCACAGTATCCTTTTTGAAACCCGAAGTTACTTTCCATCAAACTCAACTCCAGCAGCCCCGCTGCAGTCTCCGGCTGTGCAGTGGGAGGGAAAGGTCACTGAACAGGGGGACTTCGGCCTGGCTCCTGCCTTTTCCACCTCAATGTTATTAGAAGAATCAGATGAAATTGGTCCTGCGCAAACATATGCTATTAGGAGGACGTCATCCATATTTAATGTCTAGATCTGGATTAAATCTACTACTAGTTTTCTCCCCCTAGCCTGCTTTCCAAGTACCTTGTTTATTCCTGTTTCTGGTCGTCTGTTCCACCCTGTCTACACTTTCTTTAGAGAGGCAGGTTGGTTGTCAGTGACATCAATGTCTCCCAGTGATAATTAATCAAAAGATAGTAATTCTTGCCCAGCCAGCGTAGCTCAGTGGTTGAGCATCAACCTATGAACCAGGAGTTCGGAGGTTCGATTCCCTGTCAGGACACATGCCCAGGTTGCAGGCTGAGGTCACAATAGGAGGCGACCGATCAATGATTCTCTCTCATCATTGATATTTCTATTTCCCTCTCCCTTCCTCTCTGAAATCAATAAAAATATATTTTTTAAAAAAGGTACTAATTCTTCAACTCATACCTCTTCTGATACTTTTTATTCCATCATTCTTATACCTTCTGTTCTCTTCCTTTATCCTTCACCACTTACTCTCCCCACCACAGCCCAGAGCCGTTAGTTACAGTCATTAAACTGGAGAGGAAGACCAGCTCACCGCAGCTGTAGGGACGGGCTTGTTTGCATCCGTAGGATTCTTCACTGGAGAACCCTAGACTGTCAGGTGAGCTTTCCATGTAAGACAAGAGATGAAAATGCCATCTAAATCCAAGGACACCTTGACACTCCTAAGGATTTACTTGTGTCTTTTTCATCTTTCCTAATTTACTTCAAATAGGAAAGTTTTAAAAGTTAATGAATTAAACCAGGCAAAACATAAACTTTGAGAATTTTCTCCTTGAGCATCTCTTACTCAGCTTTCTTTGTATAAACTTTTTTTTAAATTTCAACATAATGCAGTCATCAGATTTTAGTAATTATTGGTTATTTACTCATCTAGATAAACTTAAAAACAAAAAACACCATCTTCATTCTACCTGATTACTCATCATAATGGTTTAGTTATTTGCAAGGGGGGAGCCTAATTATACCTGTATGACCTTAGATTTCTATAACCATCCACGCTGCTGTATTCAGAGCTGGTTTAAACTTCAAATCAGGTTCCTTATTTAGAACAAAAAGACACTAAAGTCAGCCAGATATAGACCTGGCGTGCTTCCAGTTTGCCAAATCAAGGCACAACCACATGTCAATTCCCCACCATTTTATAGTAGCCAGATATGTCATCTTACATTCAAATTTGTTGCAGTTAACTTAAATCCCCTTATTAGGAAGTCACATCTTTTCAAAAGTCTAAAATGAAAAAACTAAAAATATTTTTAAAAACACAATGCACTTACAACTTTACCCTGACATGGTAACTCAGTATATCTTGGTTTTCATAAATTAAATATATTTACAGAAATTAAGCTGGTGGTTATGAAATCACCAGGCAGCGACAGGCTTAATATACATAATTTCTTGACAAGTACATCCAACGTTTTTTAAAATAAACTATAAATTGCCAGTATAAAAATAAAACTAATACTGTCAGCATTATCTTCTCTGTAGGGTCAATCTTGAGTCAAATTGATTACAAAGTTCTTTTCTATAATGTCCTTCAAAAAGAGCTGCTCTGCAGTCACGTTGTGATAGGCATTCTAAAAGATAAAAATGAACTAAAATCACCGTTTATCCCAATCTCAACAACAGCAATATAATCTAAAAAGCTTCTGAATGAAAGCTTCAAGCATAACACGTGTCAAGGACTTGTGTTAACCTTTCTAATTTATTTGTCTTTGCTCATTTTTGTGCCAGAGCTTTCCCTAAAACCTGCTCTTTCCACTCAACCCAGCACGTAGGTAAGAGGCTCCCTCACATCATCTCCTGGTCTGCTGAATCGTGGTGGGAGAAACCAAAATTGTAAATCCAAACGGGTTGATCGTTGTTATAAATGCATCACCTGGAACTCGGGTTTTAAAAAATGGTTCTATTCTGTTGATGGGCATCCTGATTTCAGGAAGGTGTTTTAGCATGTTGTTCTTTAGATGACTAGAAATGCCAAATGTGCTGCAGGAGCGATTAGGGCTGCGGGGAAGTGAGCCTGAAGTCTGTCCCCAGCAACTACTCAAGTCTCTGTCGCACCTTGTGGGGAAGACACAAGTCAGTATCATGCTCTACCCTGACATAGCATTGGGAGATGATGATTTCAGGGGACTGGGATTTCATGGGATACAGCCATATACATTATAGCAAGTCATGTTTCAATATTAAAAAATGTACAGATAATGTTTTAATCCTACCACTTGTGCTGTGCCACTAATCGAAGATAGAATTCGGAGAATAGAAAACTCCTCCCCAGTCAATTAAAATAAAAATCTGAAGGATCCAGTCTGCTGCCACTGATCCCTAATTCCAGAGAAGCATGAGCTAGTGTCAAAGATGACAACCTTTCTGACCATAAAGATTATTTCATGGGGTTAAAATGTTATAGACCTTGTCTACGTAACTGAAAAAATAAAAATACATGAAAATTATTACTATGACATGGCAATGCTTTTGGGTGAATATGTAATCTCTCCAACAATAGGCTATGTGTATATTTAAATTGTGCAAATAGGATACAGTATCTAAGATAAGGCTTGATCCCTGTATGGGTTGTCAGTACTTGACAATAACTGAGATTCTCCCAAGGGTCTGAGGCCTACAAATTGGGAATTGCTGTAGTAGAGAACGCTGGACTTGATTTTGGCATTTGGTAGCTCTGTAACCCCTATCAAGCCCTCAATCTCTCAAAAGCTCTTCGCCAGGTAAAATGACAGGGTGAGAAGAGAGAAAAATCAATGATTGTAACAAAGTATCTGTATTACCTTGTTCATCAAGGACATGGTGGCGTTCCCATAGTAGTGCAAAGGACTCTTGAGGTCAGAAAAGTTGTATCTAAAGCCAGCAAGGTGGACTTCGTGACATATGTGAAAGGCCAAGGTGATGGCAATAATTCCTGTCGTGGGGTGTTTGGGTTTCTGGGAAAGAAGGAAAATTTTTCTTTAAAAATCCAAATGAGGTATTTGTTCCCAAGGCATATATGGGAGGCCTAATCTTACGAATCTTATCATTCAACTAGTTCTAGGAAAAGGCTAACTTTAACCAAGTAACTGCAGTGACAAACTATACTAGCAAGTACCTGACTAGAAAACAAGGATTCCAGATATACACAGAGTGTCATCACAGTCTCAACTGGATCCTTATTCATTTACAGACAGAAATTCTACATCCCCTTCACATGTGCAACTACTAAGAGAAGTGCTGTCACAGCTGTTTGACAGGAGGATCTTGGCATTCAAAGTTGTTATGCTCAGTAGGATGGCCTTCAAAGGAATAAACAAAATATATCAACGTTTTATCAACAATTCAAGATTTCCTTTCGGTTAAATATTTTTCACAGATCCCACGGACATTATATGTGATTAATTATGATTTTGAGGAAAAGAAAACCATCAAAGAAACAGTAAAATCAAGTAAGTAGCAGAAGGCAAAGAAAGCCTGACAGACTTTTGTATAAATTTTTCTTTGCTCCGGGCACTATTGTGAACATCAGATGCTGGAAAAGGAAGTTAATGGTTGGGTTAAAACCTAGGTGTCACCCAACTCACTGATCCATCACTGTTTCGGGCTCTTGTACCTCTTGATGCCATGTACTTCCTTTTGCCACGCCTTAGAGTACTTCATCGTTATAATCATTTCCTTATGGGGACAGACAATTCTCTTGCACCTGTCACCCACAGAACCTATATTATCTCCTGACAATCTTAATCCTGGATAAAGCCACACCCAAGCCGCAGAAAGGGCAAGAGAAAACATCATCCTTGCCTGGTTGCAAAACATACTTGCCTGATTGCATGTTACATTTATGACCAAAGTTTCCCCGAGTAAATTTCCATTCCTACTCTCCAAGATGACAATTTTATACCTCTCTATGCTCCAACAGCCCTAGCCTCCTTCCTACTTCAACAATCGAATCCTCATATTTCTAAGAAAAAGAGCAATCACACAAAAACTACATCATCTTCCCAACTCCAAATCTACCTTCATCTTTACCCAGATTTTCAGGATTCACTTTTCTTACAGGGATCGGATGTCCTGTTTCTGCCTACAGCTGACTTCTCCATGAGGGCACCATACCATATCTCTCAATTAGCTTGCTTCTACAGTTACCCATTTTCTGCCCTCATCGTCAATATTTTCTTTTACTGAATCATTTCCTTCACCATAAAAACATCCTAAAAAATAAACAAACAAAAATTATCTTTGATCTTATGTTCCAATCATTTTTCTGCTTCCTTTTCTAGCAAAACCCTATTACAGATTTGCCTCTGTTGCTTGTCCCATGTTTTCTTTAATCCATTTCAAACAGGTTTTCTTCCTTTCTTATTCTTCACTCAGATGACCTCCATGTTTCCAGAACCAGGGTTTATTGTTTGTGCTCAACCTCGGAACGGCATCTGACATGGCTGACCTTTAAAATGCAGCCATGTCCTCATTTGGCTTCTGGAACGCCATGTCCTACCAGAACTTTTACGTAGTTACAACTAGTTCCAGTACCATCTCTAAGTAAAACCAAGGTCTTCCTCTGCTTTTGGAGTTAGGAGGCCACCTAAAATAAAAGAGGTAATGCCCTGGCCGGTGTGGCTCAGTTGGTGGTGTCCTGTGCATCAAAAGGTTGCTGGTTCGAGTCCCAGTCAGGGCACATACGTGGGTTATAAGTTTGACCCCCAGTAGGAGGCATCCAATCAAAGTTTTGCTCTCACATCAATGTCTCTCCCTCTCCCTTTCTCTCTAAAAATCAATAATTTTAAATCTCTTTTTTTTTAAAGGGTTAAACCTGATCGTACCTCTCTTAGGAAAATTATCTCTTACCTTTTCACCTCAGAATTACTAAGAATCTGTGCTTTTCTCTCAATACCAAGAAGAAGGGTTTAAACATAAGACATTTATGTTTTTTCACTTGGGAATTTCACTTTCAGGCATCTATCCTACAGAAATCATACAAGTGTGCAGAAGATCCCTAAATAAGCACATGCATTTTTATGTTACTTCTGGAAGAAAAAGCTGGATACAAACCTAAATGTCTCTAAACAGGAGAATTATTAATTAGGTGGAGGGGGAAATAGCAGAACATTATCTATTGAACAAACAAAATGTTATGTGCTTTTAAATGCATAGGAAAGTCTAGAAGGATATAAAGCAAAAATTCTTGGGAGATAATGTGAGTTGTTGAGGAAGGAGAAGTATGTCCTTTTAAAAATATTTCTTTGTAAGTTATTTCATTTTCAGCCTGTAATACTTTAGAATTGTTTTTATCGTGCTTAAAGTAAAGGTACGTGAGGTGTGTTTCTTGGGCCTTTCCCTGATTACAAAAAGCATGTACACAAGTTACCCAAGCTTCAAATGGAAAACATCTCTGCCACTGGACAGATCCAGTCATTATTGTTTTCTAGGTGTTATACAGACAAATAGGCCTGCAAAGTCACAGTCAGTGAGATTTCTCTTCACTAAAGGATTGGGAGTTTTAAGAACTGTCAATATTGCTGTAACTACCATTTGCTGAGAATTCAGTGCCCGTGTCTCCTCTGTGACTGCAGAAATATTTCTGGGCTGCCTTACTGTGCTTCTCGCCCTTCCTCTGGTTTCCCTGTGGGATTTCTATGGCAGATTACTTGAGATCACTCCTTTTAGCCGAAAGCCATGCATGGTCCTGAAACTAGCCCTGCTGCTCAGGACACAGCCTGCCCCTCATCCCCCGCTGCAGAACACGAAAGAGTTGCAAGAGATGAGCCACCTGGGCATACAGATGGAGACCCCAGAAAGGCCCTGCAAGGGCAGGAAGAAACCTTCACTAAAGATCCTTGTTCTTGCTAACTGGAAAACATGAAGATAATATCCATAGGTACCTAACTTCACTGACTCAGGCGAGACCCCTAAGATTCTCCTATTCTACTCCAGCCGGATCCTTAGTTTGAAAGTACCAAGAGAAATACATACCTGATTTTTGGGAAACACTTTTGGGAAATTAAGCAGTTCATAAGCTGCTGTTCTGATAATGAAAGGATCTAAGATTCTGATTTGATATGGTTTATAGATCAGGTTTAAGGCTGGTTTTTTCCAAAAACCATTAGTGTTCTGAAATAAAGCAAGAATACAGAAAATAAAACACTGTGGTTGTCTTTTGTTAAAGAAAAAAATATTAAGGTAATCAGAAGGGAGATCAGTTTTGCCAACTTACTATTTTGCCACCCGTCAACAATTCCCACAGCCACTTTAAATCATGCGGCTTAAAAGCAGTGAGAATCGCTGTGGTGTTAGGATCATTGTGTTTGGGATCTGAAAAAACAGATTCTGGATAAAAAAGTCGGAAGGTTGTCCTTCTCCCGACTTCCTCTTCATGTCCTAAAACAGGACCATTATTCATCCTGTGGACAGAAAAACACAAGATATGTAGACCGAGTGCAGTATGAGCCGTTTCCACCAGTTCCCAGAGGTGTCTGTCCGACAAACATCTGCCATGTGGCCAGGGCTCTTATGGCACAAGGCAGTCAATCAGTCTTTCACACATAAGGGCCAAGGAAATAATTCCCTTTCATGAACCAGCTGCGTGATCAAAGCAGAAACTTGCATTTGTATTTGAAAATTTGTTGTGGCGTTACTGGTAGTTCAGTCTTATCTCCAGGGAAACTAAGGCAAATTAAACATGGGGACATAAGAACCACAATAGTAGGGTTAAAAGAGAACTTGAAAGACATCCCGACAAAACACCTTGGAGGTACAGGTAAGAGACCTGAGGGGCAGAGAAAGTTACGTGCCCGAGGTGACAGTCATGTAGCACGTGGGCATGTGTCTAAGTGAATGACAGCCAAGAATCACATTTAAGGTGAAGACCCATCAAAACCGATGCTCTGAAATAAAGTAACAATATAAAATTGCTGTATTATACCCAACCGCAACCAAATGACTGTCTATTGCTAGAATGCACTAAAGAACCACAAGACTTGGTTGGGTTTGTGTGTGCTCAAAGCCAAGGTTAGACATGCACTATTTATGCAGACACTATGAAGGCATGCTGTTAAGAGGAACGCTTTGTTTCCTAAACAGTGTGCCCTAGGAGAATTAATACTACTTTACCCTTTGCTACTGTCTGTGTAATAAGAAGACAGTCTTCACACCTGAAGTGACTTCAGAATGTTGTGCCCATGGCATTTTCCCACAAGGGCTTGCTGTAGTTCTAGGTGATCAAGTTTTAGACAATTATAGGTAAAGAAATGTGTCATTCAAAATTGTTTTGTGGGTAACTTTTCACAGCTTCCTCAAAATGGAAAAGAAACAGAAAACAAGGTGACATCACTTGCAAACACCTTCCGCAGCTTGTGACCCAGCAAAACCCCCCCGGCACTGCCAGGCCATCCCAATGCACTGCCCATGGGAAGCATTCCACTCTTCAAAAGACTATTGACAGCCATCCCAACACACCCGAACTTACTCCAGGGTGATGACCTTCCATTGACCTTTCCATGAGGAAAACAAAATTGTCCTGCTTTTCCCACCACTCCCTCTATGGGACTCTGGGTAGCTATAAACCACAATCCCAATCGTCCTTTCCATTATGAATGACTAACAACACCTGTGCTTTGGGCCCCATTCCCCTCTTTCTTTCCCATGCCGACCTCTTCATTTCCATCAGCATACCAGTATGCTGTAGACTCTCCTATCTTTATAAAAGAAAACCACACAGGAAATCCTCCTTTGATTCCATAACCATCTCTGGCTACTTCATTTTTCAACTTCAGAGCAAAAGTCCTTAAGCATGGCCTATAGTCGTTTCTCTACTTTCTCATCTGCCATTGTCTCCTCAACCCATTCCCATTGGGCTTCTCCCCACTTCGATCTGCTTTGTCAAGCATGTCAGTGAGCTTGAGGCTGCCTGTCCAGGGTGAACTGTTCTTTTGCTTGGCCGCTTACCAGCTTTGGACATGGTGGTCCCTCCCTCTGTCTTAAAACACTGTGCTCTCCTGGCTTCTGTGATCTCCTGACTCTCCCTACTTCACTGATGGATCTTCTCCATCTCTTCTACTCACTCTTTTTCTTTGAACAACCTCTTAACTGTTGAGTACTGTAAGGCTCAGTGCTGGGCCCTCTTTTCTCTCTCAGTCTCTCCCTGGGAAATCTCACCGACTCCGTGGTTTCAGTACAGCTTATCAGCTCATCAAGACTTTAAACTGTTTAGCCAACTGCCTACTGGACTTACCTGCTGCAAATCTAATAAGCACCTCAAACCTAACATGTTCATACAGAAATCTTGATTCTCCTCTAAGCCTGTTCCTACCCTAGTCTTCCCCAACTCAATAAATGGTACCACTATCCAGCCAGTCTCTTAAGGTGAAAACCCAGGAGGAGGTATCCCTGGTTCCTTTATTCCCATCTCTGCTCATATCTAATACATTAACAAATCCTGATAACACTACCTCTAAAACATGTCCCATCTATCCAACCTCTTACCTCCTCTGACAAGACCACCCTGATCCAAGTCCCCATCATCTACCTGAATACAGCAACCCACCTGGCCTCTTCATTTCCACCCTCGTCCCTCACATTCCATTGTTTAGGCCTTTGCCAGACTCTTAAAGATAACCAAGTCAAATTCCTTTCTTGCTTAAAAATCTTCAAACGTTTCCTGCCGTACTTAAAGTAAAATCTAAGCCCTCATCCTAGTTTACAAAGTCTAATCCCAGCTTACATAGCCTGCTCCGTGCCCACCTGTTGAGCTTCTGATGGCACTCCACTTCCCCAGCCCGCTGCCCTTCCACCTCACTGGTTTTCTTGCTACCTACTTCTCTCAAACCCAGGATCATATCCTCCTAAGGGCCTGCGGCAAACATCCTCTGCCTGCATTGCCTTTCCCTGAGTTTCATGTGGCTGGCGTTGACTGTTCACTCAGTCCAGCTTAGAGGTCTCCTCCTCAAGGTGCTCATCCATCTTAACGTAGCCACTCAATCATTCTCTATCATCTATTTTGAATTGCATGTATGGCATTTATTATTATATTTCCTTATTCAATTACTTTTTTCTTCCCCTCATTAGAATGTATGCTCCACAGAGAAGGAGAGCATTGTTTATTTACTGCTGTAACCCCTGGGGCCAGAACTGCCTGGCATATGAAGGGGACTTAATAAGCATGTGCTAAGTGAATGACCTGAAGTCTTGAGCCAACAACTGAGAGACAAGGTTGTGTAATGTACTTAAAAATATCAAAGCAGCTCCTCCGCCTTTTAAAACACAGCTGTTCTAAAGTAGGAAGCCACGTTTTGAAACAATTCCAGTTTAGCAAATGAGAAATATATTTACCTTATTATTACATCATAGGAGTCAATTCTTTCTCCTAATGTCTTGTTCTTCAAAACTCCTCCATTACCAACCACCACGCACCTTTTACACGGCACACTGTTGGGCAAACGGACAAGTGAGAGATTGAGCCATCTATGACAGAATGAGTGATTCCCACACCCATTCATACTTTCAGAAACCCAAAGCTACATTTTACACAAATAGAAAAAGAGCCGATTGTGACATATATAGGTCTAAGGATGTAACAGAAAGGTACAAGAAGAACATTGCCTAGGAAGTGGTATCGTCATTAGCAGCTATTAACCCTTATCAGCCCATACACGTTCCCTCATTTGAATCTCATAACCACCCACAGAGATAAGTAAGCCTGACAGTTCCATTTAACAAATAAAGAAAGAGGTTCAGAAAACTAACATTTCAAAGTCATATCCAAAGAGATAGAGAACTTGGGATGGAATTTGGATACAGATCTTTGAACTACAAAAGCCCCCTTTGACACAGGATTTTGCTCGTTAATACTGATGCAAATGTATTTATGTTACCCATATATACATTTTATGTCCTTTATTTTTTTATTTTTTGTGTGTCCTTGGGTGTTTTTTTCCTTTATTAATTAAGGTATTACATAAGTGTCCTTATCCCCTCATTGCCCCCCATCTTCCCGCTCATGTCCTCACCCCCATAGTGTCTGTGTCCATTGGTTAGGCTTATATGCATGCACACAAGTCCTTTGGTTGATCTCTCCCCCTTCCCCCCCATCCTCTCCTACCTTCCCTCTGGGGTTTGACAGTCTGATTGATGCTTCTTTGTCTCTGGATCTGTTTTTGTTCATCAGTTTATGTTGTTCATTATATTCCATGAGTGAGATCATGTGATATTGATCTTTCTCCGACTGACTTATTTCGCTTAGCATAATGCTCTTCAGGTCCATCCATGCTGTTGCAAATGGTAGGAGTTCCTTCCTTTTTACAGCAGCATAGTATTCCATTGTGTAGATGTACCACAGTTTTTTAACCCACTCATCTGCTGATGGGCACTATTTTTTACCAGCATTACCCATTCCCCTGAGATTCTAGCTCTGATTACTGCTATATCTTGTAAATGTGGAGACAGACAGATGGAATCAGATGAGGACAGTACAGCTTCCTTGTACCTGCCCACGCTCACTTAAATTCCAGACATGTACTGGTCCTTGGAGCTTAACCAATACAAACTAAAAATTCACTCTCTGTTCCTGGTGAAGGGCTGTAAAGCAGGACATGAAGTGGGACTTGTGTTGCTGGCTGGGATCAGCCGAGGACCACGCATTGTGTACCGTCAGCTTTCAGCAAACAGCCTGGCCCATCTTTCTCCTGGCTCCCACCCCCACCCAGACAGACATGGAGAAATGACAAAACAGATGGAGTCCTTCTCCTCCAGGGGGCAAAACTACGGAGGGGAAGACTGGTGAGACTGCCCTCATGACATGGAAGTATAAAGAAAAAATTTACTCTAAGAACTAGGAAATCAGCAGACCAGATGAAATGGGATCTGTCAGGCCCTTAGGAAATGCATGAGTAGCAAAATTGCATAAATGCTTCGAGTAGTTAACCGCAGAGAATGCAGAAGTACAGGAAGCACTGCAAAGAGCCAAGCATTGGCCCTGTCAGGTTAAGAAGAAACAATGTACACATTCCTATATGCATGAGATTATCTTTTTGACTGAGAATTTATTTAGCTCATCTAGTTTATGTTTTTAACACTACATATTTTAAGACTATTTTTACATGTTTTAATTTGAAACTCTTAGCTCCCGAAGTTAAAGAGTCATGTCCAAATCAGTGTCTACTTTGTCACAAAAACAAGTATTGCAGAGTTTCACAGGTGGGAGGGTCTGGTGGGCGTGTCCAACAGGCTTGAGGACCTGCCCCAAACCACCGTGGGCATGTCACAATGCGTTCTAGAGATGTTTCTTCTAAAAATGTCTGTCTTTACCTAAGAAAGTAACATCTCCAGGTGCTTTTCTATGCAAGCTTGACATTCATCCTAATCCCAGGAAGGCAACCTTATGTGCAGCAGATGGAGGAGCGGGGAGCCCCGGTAAATGGAGCGCTTCCCTCTCCAGGCATATGGCCGTCGTCCTCCCCAGGTCCCCCCCATGAATGCTCTGCAGCAGGGGCAGTTCCCAAACACAGGCTTATCTGGCCTTTCCTTCCATAACTTCCGGGTCAGCTTAATGCAAATTGGAGGCTGAATTTTATTTTTTTAATATATTTTATTGATTTTTTTTACAGAGAGGAAGGGAGAGGGATAGAATTAGAAACATCGATGAGAGAGAAACATCGATCAGCTACCTCCTGCACACTCCCTACTGGGGATGTGCCAGCAACCAAGGTACAGGCCCTTGACCGGAATAGAACCTGGGACCCTTGAGTCCGCGGGCCGACGCTCTATCCACTGAGCCAAACCGGTTAGGGCTGGAGGCTGAATTTTAAAGCTGGCTCCACCACCCCAGTGGAATGCTAAGCAGATGGGGCGATGGGGAGCAAGTGGCCAGGAATGGACAGGATGGAAATAACAGCTCTGTTCCTGACAGATAACGTCCAGTGGGGTGGAGGAGGCTTCTCTACAATTATGGTAGCTAGACTAGCTCTGTCCTTTGAATGAAGGCTGGAGGCCACTTCCCTGTCAAAGGCCACCTAAGGCCAGGTGGCCCCGGGGCTACAGCTTCCATCCTGGCATGGGGACCCCAGCCTGACCCCAGGCTGCCCGACTCCATACCAAACATGCCAGGACAAGCACTCCAGGCCTCAGAGTTCTTATCCTGGAGTCTCAACAAAGGACTCCGACCCACAAACCTAGTCTCTGAAGCTGACGCCAGTAGCAGGATAACTCAGCTCAGTCCTAGACATAGCCAGTCACACAATCACTGCTCAGCAGCGCACAGGCCAGCTGAGCCTCCGGGTTCACTGCAGTCCCTTCTGTGTTACCTGTCGTCTCAGACTGGGTGACAGCTGGTAATGGAGCCCGGGAGCATGTGTGGCCAAGAGAGCCCCACGTAATGAATACCGCTACCTGTCATACTAATGCGTCCCACCCCGGTCCCCGCTCAAGGCCCTTCCCCTCCTTCCACACCACGCCTTCCAGCCTAGACAAAGCGGGGGAGAGGAGGGCTGCAGGCAAATCTCTTTCACTTTTCCTCCCGTAAGGAGGGAAGACCCACACACGTTCCTGGTGATCATATATGACACTAGGAATGGTTTGGGGTACCCTTAGGACTCCCCTTTGGCAATATCTTTTTAAAAATTGATTTTAGAGAGAGAGGAAAGGGAAATGGGGGGGAGGGGAGAGAGAGAAACATTGATCAGTTGCCTCCTGTATGTGCCTGACCAGGGATCGAACCCCCCATGTAGGTATGTGCCCCGACCCGGAAACAAACCCGAGGACCTTCTGTGATACAGGATGGTGCTCCAGCCAACTGAGCCACCGGCCAGGGCTGGCATTAATGGCTTATCTACAGCTGGTGTTCACAGCGCCACCAAGACTCGGAAATATGTGAGATACCCATGCATGGTCTGAACCACACACCTTGCAGCTCACTGCTTCCCTCTCCCCAGCAGATACCCTTATACGACTAAAGGAGTGATTCGTCCTCTCCTCGGTTTCATCCGGTTGGTCCAGGCTCCCGTTCTTCCTAGTTCCTGAGGTGTGAAGCCACAGCTGGCAGTGTCCCTGCGGTGACTGTGTAACTTCACCATATTTAATTAGCACAGCCTTCATGCACAAATAGCTGCAGTGAACGTGAGTCTCCAGGGGCCAGAATGGTGTCACTTCTGTTTCTGTATTCCCCAACCTAAAGCAACCGACTCACAGGCTGTGCGGTTAGAAATCGGTTGGGTTGTTACGTTAAGTGTGGTGGTCACTGTCGGACTGGAGAAGCAGAGAGCGGTTCCTCCTTTCCCCATCCTGGAAGCAGGGAGGGAGAAGCACAGGCCCCAAACTGCTCATCTGGAAAACGAACTCCTTCCAGGGGGCCTGGCCCTGCTAATGGAAAATCCGGAAAGCTGCTGAAAGTGCAGTGGTCAGAGGTTACACGCCCCCAGGTGAGACGCATGTTCCTCATCGGGTCAGGCCGATCCAGGAGAGGCACTACCTCACGCAGAGGGAAACAGCAACGCCATCATGTAGAGAAAGCGAACTTGAATTGCCCATTTCACATGATCTGTGGCCTTTTTTTTTTTTTTTTTTACTGCTTCCTGGTATTCATTTTCCCCTTCAGCAGCATCAGATGCATTCGCATACATCACTCCATCTTCAACAACCTCTGGCAGTTCCCACTGGTCCTACTGCCACGTGCCTTGCTACCGAGCTCTGCTTTCATGAGCCTGCCAATGGCTGGTCTACAGGTGGCCCTGTGACCCACCCCTGGGCAGTAAGACATAAGGAAGTCTACTGGATGCTCTGGAAAAGATTTTACTCGCAGCAAGAGCATGACTGAGCAGAACCCTTTCCTTTTATCCACCCCTTCCTTTCTGCTCAGATAACGCTGTGTAATGACATCAAGTTACAGCAGCTGCTGTTTCTTGCAACGAACAGGGGAAGGCAGAGAGCGCCAGAGACGCTGCCACGCCCCAGCAGATACCCATATGTGACGAAAGGAGTGCCCACACCCACGGCTGCTCCACTGAGGTGCAGGCTGTCCTCAGTCCAGCTGTACAACGCACCATTCAGGCCCTGCATGTGTGAACGGGTACTCCCAGGAGCCTGCAGCCCAGTGTGTGCAGCCACAAGCAGGGCGTCCCCCCTCCGCCCCGCCCTGCCTCGCGCCAGAGGAACCACAAGCCTGCAGATCCAGGAACCACATACCTATGCGATGTGGGAGTTCAAGGTCTGCTTCGTTTACCTCACGTTTACTCAGGAAGGTAGTCACTTGCAGCCCAAAGATCCCCAAACACTGTGCAGTGCGCTGCGGGTGGAGCCCTGACTGCTAGTTGTGCCACCCCTTACAGCATCCCTGGGACCGTGGCCTAGTGACCTTTCACCTTTCACCTCAGTCTGCCCTTTTGCGAGTCACTGAGGTTCTTCAATGTTGTTATTCTGTTGCCCGGGACCATTTTCTCCAGCATGTGTGCGGGGTGTCTATAGCTCTACGACAGCCGACTGCGTCACTGCTGCGCCCGTCGCCACACGCCACTCACTCTGTCGCCAGAGAATCACAGCCTTCCCTCCTCTCCCACTCCCCTCCCGGCTGAAAACGCTGCCATGAAAAGAAACCCTGCAAACCAGCAGGGTGTCCAGAGTTTGATGCGGGCGTGGATACCTCTAACAGAGCCCGGCTCTTTTTAATCAAGAGCCAGTAAATCGTTTTTCTTCTTTTTCAGTTGTCCACAAGGCCATGTGCTCGCCCTGGCTGGTTACCAATCTAACCAGTCTCTGCTGACACTGACACCACGGATTCTGCCTGGTGAGCAACCTGGAAGCGTTCACGAAACCCTGCTCATTTAGCACCGGTGCTTCCGTTAGGTCAGATGTTTGTGTCTAGTTACTCTGTAACCACCTAGGCGGGACTCAGCAGTCTTCCGGGACCTGGCATGCTTCCAGAATGGGATGCTGGCGGCTGGGGGTGGGGAGCGAGCTCCTGCCTTTTAAGTGGGAGCTGAGATTTTTGTGATTTGGGGTTGCTGCTGCTCTGGTTGTGGGAGAATGTACTCCCACCGAGGAGAAAGCAGCAGTCCCGGGGACCAGGGTGCAAGCTGGTGCTTAGAAGCTACATAGACAGCCGGGAAGTGCCAGGGCCTTGCAACATGGGCACATTTTTAAGAATTGCTTTTCCGCCCTGGCCGGTTTGGCTCAGTGGATAGAGCATCGGCCTGCGGACTCAAGGGTCCCAGGTTCGGTTCCGGTCAGGGGCATATACCTTGGTTGCGGGCACATACACAGTAGGGGGTGTGCAGGAGGCAGCTGATGGATGTTTCTCTCTCATTGATGTTTCTGGCTCTCTGTCCCTCTCCCTTCCTCTCTGTGAAAAATCAATAAAATATATTTTTTTAAAAAGAATTGCTTTTCTGTGATGCGGTTCCCTTAAAGTATTTCCAATCTTTAGTTAAGTTTTTTAAAACAATATTTTTATTGGTTTTTAGAGAGAGAAGACGAGAAAAGGAGAGAGAGAAACATGGATGAGAGAGTGAAACATTGACTGGCTGCCTCCCGCATGCCCCCCACTGCGGATGGAGCCCACAACCCAGGCATGTGCCCTGACTGGGAATCGAACTGGCACTGGATGATGCCCAACCAACTGAGCCACACCTGCAGAGCTTTCGTGAAGTTTGTAAAACGTGGCCACCTTGTGTGAGCTGTGCTTTAGAGAATAAAGAAAGGAACCCAAGGCCTGAGAAATCATCCGCAGCAGCAGGAGACAGATAAAATGTCAAGAGAACTAGAGTCGTGTCACTCCAAATGGTTTGTCCTAGGCATGGCCTCACGGTGCCCTGGGAACAAGGTACTACAAAGGCTAGAAAGGAAACTAGGTCACCTCAACCATCACCCTCTTTTTTAAAAGCTTTTTATCATTGAAATATAATTCACATGGCATAAAATTCACCATTAGAAATAATAAGATTCAGTAGGTTTTGGCATATTCACAAGGTTGTGTAACAATCACCACTATCAAATACAGAACGTTCATCGCCCTGCAGAGAAACCCCGAGCCAGTAGCAGGTGCGCATCTCTGGCAACCACTAATCTACTTTTTGTCTCAATAGCTGTGTCTGTTCTGGCTCTTTTGCATAAAGGGGATTGTATAACATGTGGTCTTTTGTGGCTGGCTTCTTTCATGGTTCATAATGTTTTCCAGGTTTATCCAGGTCGCAGCATGAGTCAGTACCTCATTCCTTTCCACAACTGAACAACAGCCATTACATGGGCATACATTTATTTACCTGCTCTGCAGTTGTTGGGCATTGGGGGCTCTTATGAATGCTGCTGCTTTGAACACAGATGTGTAAGTCTTATGTTTCCATATGTCTTCAATTTAAGCTTTCTATTTTGAAATGATTCTAGACTCACAGAAAGTTGCAAAATAGCACTGAGAAGTCCTGCACACCCTTCACCCACTTTCCCTGGTTACACTGACTGAGCTATTTCCTATTGAACTTGGCATTGGTATAACGCACGTACATAGTTCTGCCCTCCCTCTGTTACATGAAACCAAGATTTAGAAACTCAAAAACTTGCCCAGGTCACAGAGCAGTGAGTGCTCCCCCGACCCCTCACAAGTACCAACCCCTTCTACTTAGATGGCTTCATGCCCCCCCCCCTTCCTCACCCCCTACCATAAAAACAACAGCCTGATTTTCAAGCTATCCTTTTCTAGCAGGTTATCAGTCCCCTGCTGCCAAAGTTCTGGTCTGACAGCTAATCTATAATGATAAAAACGTAATATGCTAATTAGACCGGACAGCCGGAAGACCTTCCGGATGTCCTTCTGGACGATCTTCTGGACGAAGCCGGGGCTGCGAGGGCTGAGCCCCTTGCACGAATTTCGTGCATCGGGCCTCTAGTATATCCATAAAAGAAGGAACATGAAGAAAGCCACTAATAATTGTTTTCAAATAATTTAGGTGGTGGTAGCACAACATTGTGAATATACTAAATGCCACTGAATTGTTCACTTTAAACGGTTCACTTTATGTTATGTGAATTATACCTCAATTAAAAATACGGTTCGTCAACGTTTCTGAGAGACTTGTTTTCTTTCCCAAACTCAGTAGGATCAGCTGGCGCAGAGGCAGCACTGGGGAGAAGGCCAGTTCGCACACTGACTCTGCCCGTGTGATCTTATCTTCAGGGTGAGAGCTGAGGGGAAAAAAAACAGGTTCTGTGGTATCTGTTCAGAGAAGAGTCTATCAAGATCAGGCATCTTCAAGGGGATAAAGAGAACCTACTTAACATATTTGTGTTTTCAATGAACTGACAACGGGTACTCTGGGGATGTTTTAGTTTAACCCTGTGAAAGTGCTAACCCATCTGGGTAAACATGGTTTGAGGCTAAGGATGAAAGCATAAGCTACATTAAGTAATGAATGGAGCAATGGACAGCCCTGGAAATCCTAAAGAATAGGGCCAAAAGAATGAACAGTTCCCGAATTCTCTTCACCTTCCCTCTCAGGACGGTGCTCAGGTTAAGACAGTCAATGGTGGAGTCTTTTCTCTGCTTATTAGAATGTGAGGGGCACTGGAGCTCCGTGGGAGGCTGGACGCCTCTCGCCTCAGACTTCCATGTCACCTTTCCGGGCCTCAGTTCTCACCGTTAACATGCGGGGGCTGAACTAGATGATCCCCATCTGTCCTGCCTCCGACCATCTCTTTGACTTCACCACTTTGCTTCTGGGTCTGGCTCGTTCGTTCACACAACACATCAAGGGCAGGTCAGCTCAGGTAATTGCGATTTGTTAGGAAACAAGTCAGCAGCCTTAATATTGACCTTACCCCAACCTGCTGGGCTACTGCTTGGGAGAGAAACTCAGAAAGAATATAAAGGAAAAGGCCCAAGATTGCATCCTCCTATCGTGCATTACCCATTTTATTTTATTTTATTTTATTTTTTATTTTTTTGGTACAAACACATACCAAAGAGGTTCATTAAATTAAATTAAATGGGTAATGCACATGTCCTATTGCATATCTTTTCACATAGAACAGAGAGAATTCCAGTCAAAAAATTAGGGGAAAAGGCGATTTTCTAAAATGTGAATGTTTTTCTAACAGAGGTGATTATTAAAAGGAGGCAAATTATTATAATTATTACAAGGTGACAAAAAGCTTTGAAAAAAAAACCACACATGCGTTTTTGTTGAGGTTATTTTGGAGGGAAGTGGGGAGTGGTTATGGAAGGGAGGAGGTGAGAGCAAAGAACAAGCATGGAATTGTTACAGCTCCAAGGCTCTTTCACACAGGTTTTTGGCCAAACACACACACTCCTGTTCCCTTCGCTCTTTATTTCTGGCCCCAAGTTCTTCATGGTCTTAACTTTAGAAAAAGGCTCTCTCTGCCTCGGGGTTACTTTACTAACATTACCTTACAAAGATGGCACAAGTAAGACCTTCATAAGCGATGCCGCCTCAGAATGGTTTACAGCCCCAGTATGTTTCCACAGTTTGCACAGGGTATCCGTTCTCCGAGGGAGAAACCACAGTCGGCTGCTTCCAGCACTAGGCTAGGTAGCTCTCCAGTTACCGGGTAACTGATTCAGGATCCTGACGGTTCCCAGGCACGAACAGGTGGGGACGAGGACAATGGTGGAGAATGCTGATGAAGGCTGCTAGCTGCCTTTCAATAATCATGTTTCCTTTGTTCAGTAAAACAGGACTCTTTGGTGTGTGTTTTTAAGGTGGGCACACAGCCAGGTGGAATAAAGGCTACAATTCCCAGTCACATTTACAGCTAGGTGTGGCTTCGTCATTATATTCCTAGCCAACCGGACATAATCAGCGGTTGCTACTAAATGTTTAAGAACCAGTTCTTTTAGGGAGGGAGAAGCATGACGAGAGATGCCAGGGTTTGGGGTGTTTGCGTTTGTAGTGTTTGCCTATCACCATGGCATAAATCATCCCACCCTGGGTCATTTCAAGCTTCCACCCTGATGGCACAGAATGCGGCGTTGGGAAGACCTGCAGCTCTCACAGGAATGCAATGAAGTAGTATATGTGATTTCTGGAAAAAAGCCTGAAGAAAGGAGGCCAGCCTTACTGGGTGGGGCGTGCCCTTCTCCCTCCCTCCTCCCTGCTGGCCAGAATGCAGACCCTAAGGAGGAAACCCTAAGGAGGAAACTGTGTATAGAGAAATGCAGAGTCACAATGGAGAAGCCTCGGTCCCTGATGCTCAGCTGCTGGGTTGGCCCTGGAATGCTCACCTGCCAACTTCATTTTAATATATACTTTATTGATTTTATTACAGAGAGGAAGAGAGAGGGATAGAGAGTTAGAAACATCGATGATAGAGAAACATCGATCAGCTGCCTCTTGCACACCCCCCACTGGGGATGTGCCCACAACCAAGGTACATGCCCTTGACCGGAATCGAACCTGGGACCTTTCAGTCCGCAGGCCGACACTCTATCCACTGAGCCAAACCGGTTTCGGCCCAACTTCATTTTAAAAACACCTGTGAGAAAGAACAAAACTCCTATCTTGTAAATGCAACTGGTATTTGGAGTGTTCCCATTCCCAGTGGAACCTACCACAACTGAGGGCATCATGCGTGTTAAATAAGATAACTAAACAAAGCTAGTGTCATAACTGGTGGGATCACAAAGGATCCAGATTTGAAACAACAACAAAAAAGAAATGTCTGAACCTTTCTGGAAGGGACTAAGAGGATGGAGGGAGAATCACATATGGGTGAAGAGAGCAGCCAAAGGAAAAGAGATGAGCAAAGATGGCTCTCACCTCTCCGCACCCCAGTCCCTCCTCTCCGGCCTGCAGACCCAGCACAAAGAGTGAGCGATCCCAGGCCAACAAGGCTGCCTCCTCACAGTCCAGGGGCTAGCCTCCGCATACAGTCGGCCATAGGGGACGACTCTCCCACCAGGGGCAGTCCAAATCCTCTGCCCGAGAAAGAGAGACTGTTCTCAGACCTCCTTCTTCCGGAGCAGTTCTGCAAGGTCTGGAGGAGAAACGGTACATGCAGGTCACTCAGGGGGCAGTCTGAATGGACTTGGGCAGCAGGAGGCAGGGTAGCACACCTGCCTTTCTGGAATATATTTGAGATGTATTGCTCAGGCCCAAGCTGGCCTGTTACTGTCTTTGTATTGTACAGTGGGTTCCAGACCAACATTGCATGACTTACTTAAAATATAGGTAAAATTTATTTTTTTAAAATATATATTTTATTGATTTTTCACAGAGAGGAAGGGAGAGGGACAGAGAGCCAGAAACATCAATGAGAGAGAAACATCTATCAGCTGCCTCTTGCACACCCCCTACTGGGGATGTGCCTGCAACCAAGGTACATGCCCCTGACCGGAATCGAACCCGGGACCCTTGAGTCCGCAGGCCGACGCTCTATCCACTGAGCCAAACCAGCTAGGGCTAGGTAAAATTTATTTCTTGTGAACCCTTCTCAAAAGTTAATATGCAAAGAGAAGATAATGTCACAGGTATATTCTTATTGTGGGCGAAAAGGGGGCTCTGCAATAGACCTGACAGGCTCAGGGGGCCACATGGCAGGCCTGACAAGCCTAGTGACCAAAAGTAACCACACACGATCGTCCGATCCCAAATCCCTAACTGGGTAGAGGTCACAGCAGGTAGTCCCGTCCCAGGCCTACAGCTTCCTTAGCAAAGGTCAATCCTCACAAGTGAGCTCTGTCAACTGTTCTTATGCATCTGGGATAACATACCTTTGAAATGTCAGAGTAATTTTCTTTTCTTACCTTTCAAAGACACAACCACCGGCGCCAGAGCACCAGACCACAGAACCCTCACGGTTATCTTATTCCCTGCATACCATCTGTATGTGCCGTAAATGTTCATTATTAACTCTCCTGTACACACCAATGCAAAAGTATGTGTTTCTTCTGTCCTCTTAATCTACTACTAATGGATTGCATGCACCTTCCTTAGATCTCCTTTGATTCTTTTTTTTTTATTAATTTTTTTTAGAGACAGAGAGAGAGGAAGGGAGGGAGGCATGGTGGGAAGGAAGGAGAAGGTGAAGGAAAAAGAGGAGGAGGAGGAGGAGGAGGAGAGAGAGAGAGAGAAAAAGAGAGAGAGGGAGAGAGAGAAACATCAACCCATTGTTCCGATCATCTATGCATTCAGTGGTTGATCCTTAAATGTGTGTCCTGCCCAGGGATCGAACCTGCAACCGTGGTATATTGGGACAACACTCTAACTGAACTACCCAGCCAGGACAAATCTCCTTTGATTGTAAAGTATAAAATAAACATCAAGAGTGCCATTCTCCAGACCAGCTGAGATCTTGCTCTCCAGTATCTGTTGTCAGCTTGGCAAAAAAAAACTCATAAAAATTCTCTACGAGTTTGGGCATTTCCTGACTCAGCCAACATTATCAAATTTCCAAACATTGTCTGTAGGGAACAGGTGTGCACATGTCAAGCAAGCAGCTCAGCAATGCTGAGCATCTGAGTGCATGGTTATGCCACTGTGCAGGGATCCAAAATGGAGTTTTCCATTCGCTCTCCACCTGATGCGTCTCTTACTGCATTTATTCGACTTCAGACTGAAGGACTCTTGTGCAATCTGCATGACTTCCAATCTCTCCTTACCAACCATACCCACCTCCCTCCCAACACTGGAGATGCTGTGAACCTGACCTGAGTTGGAGGTGCAAGTGGGGGGGCACTCTCAGTAACAAAGGGGGGGGGGGAGGCGGGGCAGAGTGACAAGCTCAAGTCAGCAGAGAGGAAGCAGCCTGCCAGTGCATCACATGATAAACACCTGTGCCTGAGAGGTTCTGAAAGCAACTCAATAAAGCACAGTCCAGTTCAGGCGTCCTCAAACTACGGCCCGCGGGCCACATGTGGGTGTTTTTGCCGTTTTGTTTTTTTACTTCAAAATAAGATATGTGCAGTGTGCATAGGAATTTGTTCCTAGTTTTTTTTAAACTATAGTCTGGCCCTCCAACGGTCTGAGGGACAGTGAACTGGCCCCCTGTTTAAAAAGTTTGAGGACCCCTGGTAGTTTTAAGATAAAAAAGCAGAAAGGAAACTTTCATTCACATACCCTCAAGTCTCCTGTCAGTAGTTCACATTTACAGGGCCAAGAATATTTTCAAATATCTGCAGATACTTGCTGCAAATAACTGAGGAATGATCATTATCACTTGTAAATCAGAACTCTAGGCACTGGATAAGTCAATCTAGGTCACATCCTGGCTCAGGCATTTAGCAGGTGTAACAAACACATACAATTGTCTGCCTAGCCTCAGTTTCTCCAGTTAAAATGGAGATTATCAAGGATACTTTTCAGGGTGGTGGTAAAAATTAGAGAGAATTGACATAAAGCACAGATGGATGCCCAAGGTCTGCACAAAAAAATATTCTACAAGTGAGAGCTATCTAAACTTTAGGTGAGAGGAGAATATATGTGGTTGTTGTTGATAGACAATCAAAAACTGAAATTGAGATAGTTTGATGGCATCGTTTTAAATGATAATTAGTACAAACTGAAATGAACCAGCATATAGAACATAATCCACACATCAATAATCTGGGCCCCCAACAGAGGCAGGTGAGATGAACTCAGTCAAAATCTAGCATTGTTCCTCCCTCTCTGTTATGTAAACTCTATTTTCATTTTCACACCTCTGTCCACTAACCCATTTCTGCACCGCCTCCTCCCCCCGCCCCCCGCCCCGCTCTCAATAGCACCTCTGTTCTCTTGTGCAAGAAGGGAAATTCTGCATTCTACTTTTCAATGGAGGTCAGACATTATAGACTATCCATATCATCCCTCTGTAGCTTAAAACTTTGTGAAATAAGTCTACTTCTATAAATTCAACTGACGATTCAATTTCTAGGTGGTGAACTTGACATCAAAATTTTCTAAAAGCTAAATTACCATGTGTAGTCAGAAAGTGTGTATCTAAGCAAGCTGTTTGCTTCGCTCAAATATAATTCTGAATAAAAGGAAGAGAGCTGCTTCTGAAATCCAATATTCAAATGAAACAGAAAGAATCCTTAGGAACAGTTCAGAAAATGTACAGGAAGGTGTGAGAAACAGCCCCCGGAGGGAGGCTGTGAGCTGATTCTCACCCGGGAGGGAGGGGTGAGAATTAATTCTTCAGTAACAAGTTAGAAACGATGAATGTGGGTTAAAAACACCCTGACTTTGCACTGGTATCACCCATCGTATGACTTCTGCAAAGGTTTGAGCCAGCCAATTACATTACAAAGCTTCTAAATTATTTTTGTAGTTTGTTTATTTCAAGTGTTGTTTGTTTATTCAAGAAATAACTTCTAGATGTTTTAGTTATGTACCAATGCTGTGGAATTTTCCCAAGTGATGACATTTTACATCGGGGTGCATGCTTTGAACCACTTCAGCTAAAACTAAAAGTCAAACAGAGGCAAGAAATGAACTCACTTGTCAAACTCATCAAAGAGGTCACAGCTCTGCAGCTTTGAAAGAGCAAGTCGAAAATATTCCGCTAGAAAACAAATGGAGTTCTGTGAGCGAAAGGAATCATGGCTTCTTGGGTACATAGGAAGCCACCTTTACCCCCACTCGTCCCCCAAAGCCATTACAACTGGTGTGGCTACATTTCATTTTTCTTGGGATGAAGATTCATGATACAACTGCATTTAGCCAGCACTACCTAATAGGAACATCACAATGGTCAATGCTCTAAGGACACGAAAAATAAGGGGCTTAGTGGAAAAGCAATCATAAAAAGTAATCCCCAAATTAGCAGAATCAGATAATTCTGAAACTAAAATCAGTATAGAAATCAATATTCAGCAAGTTTAACCTTATTGAATTACCAAATTCTCTGCAATACCCTTTTAAAACACACACACACACACACACACACACACACACACACACACACGATCAAAAAGCAAAATCTAAGACAGAAAACTGTAGGCTTGTCACTTTCTGGGCTTTTAGAGTCTTCCCAAAATGGAGAACATAAAGTTGTGTAAGCCAATCAGGTGTCAGGCAGAGGGGAAAGTGTCTCATTATTAGTGGATGGAATATTTCTCTCTAAATTTAGCAAAAATAAAACATCCACTATTAAATTTTAAATTTTTAATCTAGCTCCTCGGTCAAGGAGCTAGAACTTGCTGATGAAATAAAAGAAAGCTCACAAGTAAAGAGGTGAAATGGGAGATGCGGAGGAAGTTAACACACAGAGTTATCCTGCTAATTCTAATTGGAATAAGGTAAGGCATCAGGACTCATTAACAATATGGTGGCAGAACAAAAGTATAAAGCAGTGTCTTAATAACAACAATAAAAATCTACCTTTTTAATCCTTTTATTCTATCCTGCCTCCAAAGGAGTTATATACTAAAATGGATTCCCTCTTCCCATCCCAAAATTATACTCTTTAGAAATCATTATGAAGGAGAAAGATGAAACGGCCTTATTTTTATATAAACATGCAGTTCACATCAAACACCACTCATTTTCAATAGGGCAAGGTAAGAATAATATTACTGACCTGATGTCCTTATCCCATAGGGCAAATCAAACTTATCGCTACCATATGAGGAAGCAAGCTTTTTAAAATCAGCTGCACAAAGAAAAGGGTGAAACTGTTGAAACCTGGAAGATAAGGATAAGAAATGATTTTCCCAAGTGCACATGACACTGGTAGGCTTTTGAAGTCACAACTGAAAATAACTGTAGCATATTACTCATATTGTTATATAGACTATATAAATGTATAATTATTTTTTAAATTATCTAAAATCACCTTAAATAGTATTTAAGTATTACATAGAACGGGATATGCAATGGAACTACATGACCAGCATAGAAACACTTTCTAGGTAGTGGAACCAAAACTATCTAACAGCTAAGGGGGCGGGGCTTGGGGGAACAAAATTTTAAAACAAACCAACACCAAGTGATAAAATGTTAGCTGCCATATACAGAAAGAAACGAAGGAACTAATAAGGGAAAATAAAAATATTGACGCCAACCTATTCCCAAATGTAAAGGTACTGTATGTATGAATGTGTCAACCATGAAAATAAAGTATACATTAAAATTAGATATAGCGCCGAAACCGGTCTGGCTCAATGGATAGAGCGTTGGTCTGCGGACTGAAAGGTCCCAGGTTCGATTCCGGTCAAGGGCATGAACATTGGCTGCGGGCACATCCCTGGTAGGGGGTGTGCAGGAGGCAGCTGGTCGATGATTCTCTCTCATCGATGTTTCTAGCTCTCTATACCTCTCCCTTCCTCTCTGTAAAAAATCAATAAAAAAAATATATTTAAAAAAAAATTAGATATAGCTAGAAGTAAATTCCGGATGTCATTAAATTAAGATTTTCTCAAGAACAAGAACCACGGGCATTTTTTCTTCCTATTGCTTGTCTGTCCGGGTGCTCTCTCAAACAAAAGAATGTTTGATGAGGGTAGGGGGTGCCTTTGCTTTTTCTCACTTTTAGTGGCTGGCACAGAGTAGGCAGACAACAGACATTTAATACATGACTGAATAAATTCAAACTCCAAACTAATTCTTTATACAATCATTATCTAATAGAAAAATAAAAAAATAAAATTAATTAAAGAAAAGGAGTAGGTAACACTCATACTAAAATGCTATTTTTATCTACCAGAAGAACTGAATGCTACAGAGCAAATCAAGCTAATCCTCCCCCCAACCCCCACACAGAGCCCTCTCTTTCCAGACTCTTCACCTTTGCTTTCTCTTAGTCTAAACACTACAGGTGGAGATCAGCGTGCCCCTTACAGTATATTTCAGAGGCTACATGACAGAATGGAGTAGGGGTGAACAGGCTTAAGTTTATCCTGGCTTTGCCACTCATGAGCCACTAACATTTTTCAGAGCCGAGCTAAAACCTCACATGTACTCAGGCTAAGGAAACAGGTGGGAGACCAGCCCTTCCTGCTTTACACATGATGTGCTTCCCAGATTTAGTTGTCATAGTGATAGCAGCCTTGCAGGTCTAGCCAATCTTGAAAGGTCCTACGTATACCAGGATGGATGCCCAAGTTCAGGATCTGCTCTGAGAAGATGAAGTGTCAGGTCACCTGACTTAAGATTGAGAGGAGACACGAGATCTTCCTAACTTGGGAAAGTGAACCACAGATGACTTTGCATCCAAAGAGCAAGGCAATAAAGGACTCTGTTCTTTGGAATCGGTAGGGGTGATGATATGATGACCAATGACTAATGCCTACTGCCAGTCAAGCCTTGTGCTAGATGGCTTACATTTTATTTCTAAATGAAATAATAGTTTGGTACTATGTCACAAGCAGTGTACATGCTCATTATCAGCCTTATCTGTAATAATTATACGATATATTATATAGTAAATCAAGCTATATATCGTATAAACTCGTATATGTCAAACTCGAGGCCCACAACAAATTTTTGCAGCCCTGCGAATATAACAGTATGTAAGAAACTTTTTAATAGGAGATTAAAAATGGGGGCAGAGTAAGTGGATGCTGCATAGACAAGCTCCCAGGAACAAACTGGTATTACAACTAAAATACAGAAAAAAATGCTGAATAATCAACAGAAAACTCGCAGGAGAGAACCCTGATACCCAAGGACCGAAAGTGGAGACCACATAGAGACTGGTAGGAGGGGCTGAAGCGCGACACAGCTGGCCAGGCGCCCACAGACAGCAACTGAAGTCCCAGAGAGATATCTCAGCTGTGGGGGGTTGCAACTGAGAACTCTGGGATCTAATCCCCAAGCTGGGCCCCCCCAGCAGAGCACCAAAACTGAGGAGGGTACCCACATAACATCTGGCTGTGAAAAGCAGCGGGGCGCTATCTGCCAGAGAGGAACAGCTGAAAATTCAGGCACCCTCTTAAAGGGCCAACACACAAAATTCCTGTGAAGCCACCCACCTTGTGCTCCAGCAGAGGGAGGGTGAAGTGGACTGGAGCTGTGAGGGCAGAAGCCATGACTAGGGACTTAGGGGATAGAGCTCAGAAGACAGACACCTCAAGTTTCCTGGGCTGAGTCATTCCCTCATGCAGCAGAGGACATCTTTCCCACATGGACATTTGCCTTTCCTGGGGAGAAGACAGTTAACACACCCTATTGGAAAACACCTTGCCCTGAGGCCACTTAAGAGATTAAAATTAACAATTAGCCTCCGGGCAGAAGCAACTGTCCCACCCTGTTGAAAACAACTCTCACCACACCTGAGGATGATTGCCTGGGGGGCAATTGAAGTCAGAATCCTATCAGTCTGTAAGCAGAGGTAGTCTCTAGAGGCTTTGAGTCTTTGCCTGATCTAATTAGTCAGAAACAGCCTTTAACACTGTCCTGCACTAGAGATTGAGAGGTGTAGAGGATCTACCTAATACATAGTCACAAACCCAAACAGAAAGGCAAAATGGGGAGACAAAAAAACAACCCCCAAGTGAAAGAACTAGAGAATTCTCCAGAAGAATAGATAAATGAAGCAGAGATAAGAAATTTAAATGAATCAGAGTTCAGAGTACTGATGGTAAAGATGCTCAACAGCATGAATAAAATATAGTAACTATGAAAAATAACAGTCTGAGATAAAGAATGACATAACACAAATGAAGTACACATTGGGAGGAATACACAGCAGATTAGGGGAAGCTGAGGATCGAATTAGTGAATTAGAAGACAGAGTTGAAAATATCACTCAATCAGATAACCAAAAAACAAAAAAAAAAAAACAAACAAAAACAACAACACAGGAGGACAGCTTAAAGGAGCTGTGGGACAATGTTAAATGTAAAAATATTAGAATATCAGGTGTACCAGAAGAGGCAGAAAGGTAAAAAGGCATAAAGAAGGTGTTTGAAAAAATAATGGCAGAAAACTTCCCTAACCTGGTAAAGGAAAAAGTCACACAAGTCCAGGAGGCACAGAGAACCCCAAACAAGAAGAACCCAAGCAGGCCCACGCCCAGATAAATCCTAATTAAAATGCCAAAAATTAACATCTCTGTGGCTGTTGCGGACGTGGAGACCACGCCATCTTGAGAAACAGAGCTGCCTGAGACTCGGATCCTGGCTTCTGACACAAACCAGGACCCTGCAGCCACTGGGGACAGAGAACTGCTATCACAGCTTCAGACCAACAAACAACAAGAATCCAGACATCCCGGCAGAATTCCGTGAGTCAAAGAGCCTACCCCCTCCCCGCAGGCGCGCAGACAGCGCCATTTTAACTGATAGATCCGCCTCTCGCCCAAGCCGCAGAGCTTTGCGCAGGGACTGGCTCCCCCTCAGGGAATTTGGCGCGGGCGTGCACACAGGAGAGAATCAGCTCCCTGTTGGGGAAATCTGTCACTGCGCACAGAGGGCTCCCCTTCGGAGAATTTGGGGGAATTTGGCTTGCGGGTCACAGCTCTCCCTTCAGGGAATCTTAGTGCTTGCACAGAGGGGCTTTCCCTTTGGGGAATTTGGCGCGCAGGACAGACTCCGCCCCCCTTCCGGGACTCCGGTAGAGTGCACAGAGCCAGCTCACCTTCAGGAAATCAAGAGTGTGCGCCCTAGCCGGTTTGGCTCAGTAGAGAGAGCACACACAGGTCGCAGCTCCACTTCAGGGAATTTGGCACACCGGACACAGCTGCCTGGGATCCCTGACTCACAGCGCATTCACACTAAGAGCCAGCGACCCCAATTGTTGGTGCATGCACACATAGGGACCCTGAGTCTCAATGAGAAACCGCACAAGGCAACAGAGACTCTGACACTCTAGTCTTGGTGCAGACACAGGGAAACTCTGACTCCTGGCACATGCTAAGGATCTCATTTTCGGCACATACCAACAGTGTGGTGCAGACAGGGACCCTGAATCTAAGTGTGCACACGAGACCACACGGAACAGTGGGGACACTGACCCTGGGCAAGTCTGGTTCCCACCAACCAAAGGCAGCCACACGTCCTAGTGTCAGAGCACTTCTGTGAAACTCGGGTGGAGCGAAGTCCCCACAGCACACGGCCCAGGTCCACGCAAACGGAAGCTTGAGCTTTCTGGTGATAGCCAGAATGGGGAAACGAAATAACTCACAGAGGAAAGAAAATGTGGAGTCGCCAAGAAAGGAAATCAGTGAAACTGAAGCTTGCAACATGACCGAAAAGGAGTTTAGAGTAATGGTCGTGGAATTTATACTTCGGATGGATGAGAAAATAAACAACTTATGCAAGAATCAGGAAGAAATGAAAAGTGATATAGCTACAATCAAAAACACCATGGAAAGTTTCAACAGTAGACTACAAGAAGCAGAGGACCGAATTAGTGAGTTAGAAGATCAGGTACAGAAACAAGCTCAATCTCAACAGCAATTGGAGAAAAAAATTGAAAAGCAGGAGGAAAGCCTAAGGGAGCTTCGGGACAACATGAAACGAAGTAACATGCGTATAATAGGGCTGCCAGAAGGACAAGAAGAGCAGCAGGGATTAGAAAATCTATTTGAAGAAATAATGACAGAAAACTTCCCGGATATGGGAAAGATAAAAGTTACGCAAGTACAGAGAGTCCCAAGCAGGATCAACCCCAAAAGACCCACACCAAGACATGTCATAATTTCAATGGCAAATATAAATGATAAAGAGAGAATCTTAAAGGCGGCAAGAGAGAGACAGAGAGTTACCTACAAAGGAACACCCATCAGATTGTCAAATGATTACTCAACAGAAACACAACAAGCTAGAAGTGAATGGACGGAGGTATACAAAGTGTTGCAAAGCAAAGGACTGAATCCAAGAATACTATATCCTGCAAGACTATCAATCAAAATTGAAGGGGAAATCAAGAGCTTTGCAGATAAAAAAAGGCTTAAGGAGTTTATCACCACCAAACCAGCAATGCAAGAATTGCTAAAGGGAATACTGTAAAAAGAAGAAATAAATAGGTAAGAAGGAATATAGACACAAAAATAGATATGACCACAAACAAATACCTTTCAGTAATATCTTTAAATGTAAATGGACTAAATGCTCCAATCAAAAGATATCGAGTAGCTGAATGGATAAAAAAACACGACCCATATATATGCTGTCTACAAGAGACCCACCTCAGAACAAGAGACTCACACAGATTGAAAGTGAAGGGATGGAAAAATATCTTTCAGGCAAATGGAAATGAAAAAAAAGCTGGGGTAGCAATACTTATATCTGACAAAATAGACCTCAAAGTAAATGCCATAACAAGAGATAAAGAAGGCAACTTCATAATACTAAAGGGAGAAATCCAACAAGAAGAAATAATTCTGGTAAACATATATGCTCCCAATATAGGAGCACCCAAATACATAAAAAAACTCCTGGAAGATTTCAAGGGAGAGATTAATAGCAATACAATCATAGTAGGAGACTTTAATACCCCACTATCACCACTGGACAAATCCTCTAAACAAAAAATCAGCAAAGAAACAGCAATCCTAAATGAATCACTAGACCAGATGGAATTAATTGACATCTTTAGAACATTTCACCCCAAAGCCACAGAATATACATTCTTCTCAAGTGCACATGGGTCATTTTCAAAGATAGACCATATGCTGGGTCACAGGCAAAGTCTCTTCAAATTCAAGAAGATAGAAATTATATCAAACGTCTTCTCAGATCACAGTGGCATAAAACTGGAAATCAACTACAATAAATACAATCCAAAGAAATCAAACACTTGGAGACTAAACAGCATGCTATTAAACCATGACTGGGTCACCAGAGAGATCAAGGAAGAAATAAAAAACATCATGGCAACAAATGACAATGAAAACACAACAATCCAAAATCTATGGGACACAGTGAAAGCAGTCTTGAGAGGGAAGTTCATAGCTCTACAAGCCTATTGCAAAAAACAAGAATCAATGGTAATAAATTACTTAACCCTACAACTCAAAGAGCTAGAAAAAGAGCAGCAAGAAAAGCCCAGTGTAACCAGAAGGAAGGAAATAACAAAGATCAGAGCGGAGATAAATGACATAGAGACCAAAGAAACAATACAAAAGATCAACAAAACCAAGAGCTGGTTCTTTGAAAGGATAAACAAGATTGATGGACCTCTAGCCAGGCTCACCAAGAAGCAAAGAGAGAGGACCCAAATAAACAAAATCAGAAATGAAAGAGGTGAAATAACAACAGACCCCGCTGAGATACAAAGGATTGTTACAAAATACTACGAACAACTCTATTCCAACAAACTGGACAACCTGGAGGAAATGGACATATTCCTAGAAAAATATAACCTCCCAAAAATCAATCAAGAAGAATCTAAAGAGCTCAATAGGCCAATAACTATGGACGAAATTGAAGCAGTCATCAAGAAGCTTCCGGCAAACAAAAGCCCGGGGCCTGATGGCTTCACAGGAGAGTTTTACCAAACATTCAAGGAAGAACTAAAACCTATCCTCCTCAGACTATTCCAAAAAATTCAAGAGGAAGGGACACTTCCAAGCTCCTTCTATGAAGCCAGCATCACCCTAATACCAAAACCAGATAAAGACAACACAATGAAAGAGAATTACAGACCAATATCCCTCATGAACATAGATGCCAAAATCCTCAACAAAATTCTAGCAAATCGGCTCCAGCAGTACATCAGAAAGATCATACACCATGACCAAGTAGGATTTATCCCAGGAATGCAAGGATGGTATAATATCCGCAAATCAATAAACGTGATACATCACATAAACAAATTGAGAGATAAAAATCACATAGTCATATCAATTGATGCAGAAAAAGCATTTGACAAAATCCAACACCCTTTCTTGATAAAAACTCTCAACAAGGTGGAAATAGAAGGAGCATACCTCAACATAATAAAAGCTATATATGATAAACCCACAGCAAACATCATACTCAATGGACAAAAACTAAAAACATTTCACCTAAGAACAGGAACAAGACAGGGATGCCCACTCTCACCACTCCTGTTTGACATAGTACTGGAAGTATTAGCCATTGCAATTAGACAAGAAGAAGAAATAAAAGGCATCCAAATTGGAAAAGAACAAGTAAAGCTGTCTTTATTTGCAGACGACATGATATTGTACATAAAAAATCCGAAAGACTCCATCAAAAAACTAATAGACTTAATAAATGAATTTGGCAATGTAGCAGGATACAAAATTAACGCCAAGAAATCTATGGCCTTTCTATACACCAATAGTGAACTTACAGATAGAGAGACTAAAAAGGCAATTCCATTTACCATCGCACCAAAAAATTAAGATACCTAGGAATAAACTTAACTAAGGAGGTAAAAGACCTATACACGGAAAACTACAGGACACTGAAAAAAGAGATAGAGGAAGACGTAAACAGATGGAAGAACATACCATGTTCATGGATTTGTAGAATCAACATCATTAAAATGTCCATACTACCCAAAGCAATCTATAGATTCAATGCACTCCCCATTAAAATACCAGTGGCATATTTCACCGACCTTGAAAGAACTCTCCAAAAATTCATCTGGAATAAAAAAAGACCCCGAATAGCCACAGCAATCCTGCGAAAGAAGAATAAAGTAGGAGGGATCTCAATACCGGATTTCAAGCTGTATTACAAAGCCACTGTTCTCAAAACAGCCTGGTACTGGAACAAGAACAGACATATAGATCAGTGGAACAGAATAGAGAATCCAGATATTGACCCAAACCACTATGCTCAATTAATATTTGACAAAGGAGGCATGAACATACAATGGAGTCAAGACAGTCTCTTCAATAAATGGTGTTGGGAAAATTGGACAGATACATGCAAAAAAATGAAGCTTGATCACCAACTTACGCCATACACAAAAATAAACTCAAAATGGATACAGGACTTAAACATAAGACGGGAAACCATAAAAATGCTAGAGCAATCCACAGGCAGCAAAATCTCAGACATATGCCAAAAGAAATTCTTCACTGACACTGCCCCTAGGGCAATGGAAGGTAAAGAGAAAATTAACAAATGGGACTACATCAAAATAAAAAGCTTTTTCACAGCAAAAGAAACCATTAACAAAACAACAAGAAGGCCTACTGCATGGGAGAACATATTTGCAAATGGCATCACTGATAAAGGTTTGATCTCCAACATCTACATGCAGCTTATACAACTTAATAAAAGGAAGATAAATGATCCAATAAAGAAATGGGCAACAGACCTAAATAGAAGCTTTTCAAAAGAAGACAGAAGGAAGGCCAAGAGACACATGAAAACATGCTCAACGTCACTAATTATCCGAGAGATGCAAATCAAAACAACAATGCGGTACCATCTCACACCTGTCAGAATGGCTATCATCAACAAATCAACAAACGACAAGTGTTGGCGAGGATGCGGAGAAAAAGGAACCCTCGTGCACTGCTGGTGGGAATGCAGACTGGTGCAGCCACTGTGGAGAACAGTATGGAGCTTCCTCAAAAAACTGAAAATGGAACTCCCATTTGACCCAGTAATCCCACTCCTGGGAATATATCCGAAGAAACTAGAAACACCAATCAGAAAGGATATATGCACCCCTATGTTCATAGCAGCACAATTCACCATAGCTAAGATTTGAAAACAGCCTAGGTGCCCGTCAGCAGATGACTGGATCAGAAAACTGTGGTACATCTACACAATGGAATACTATGCTGCCATAAAAAAGAAGGAATTCTCATCATTTGCAGCAACCTGGATGGAATTGGAGAACATTATGTTAAGTGAAATAAGTCAGTCAATGAAAGAAAAATACCACATGATCTCACTCATTTATGGGTAATAAAGAACATTGTAAACTTGAACAAAAAGATAGATACAGAGACAGTAAAGCATCAAACAGACTGTCAAATTACAGGGGGAAAGTTAGGGAGAGGTGGGGGAGATAAGAGATCAATCAAAGGACTTGTATGCATGCATATAAGCATAACCAATGGATGCAAAACTCTGAGGGGTGAGGGCATATATGGGAGTGGGGTGGGGGGTGGCAATGGTAAAATATGTACACATATAATACCTTAATAAAAAAATTGGGGAAAAAAATAAAATAAAATGCCAAAAATTAAAGACAAAGAGAGAATCTTAAAGGCAGCAAGAGAAGAAAAAACTGTTACCTACAAAGGAGTTCCTATAAGGCTGACACCTGATTTCTCATCAGAAACCCTGCAGGCCAGAAGGGAATGGCATGAAGTACCCACGGTAATGGAAAGCAAGGACCCGAGACCAAGATTACTATATCCAGTAAGGCTATCATTCAAAATAGACAGTCAAATAAAGAGCTTCTCAGACCAAAAAAAAAAAAAAAAAAAAAAGCCTAAAGGAGTACATCACCAACAAGCCAGCATTACAAGAAATGCTAAAGGGAATGCTATAATGAGAAGAAGAAACAGAGAGAGAAACCTAGCCATATAGAAGTACAATGGCAATAAATGAGTCCTATTAATAAATAACCCTAAATATAAATGGACTAAATGCTCCAATCAAAAGTCATAGGGTAGCTGAATGATACAAAAACATGACCCAAGTATATGCTGTCTACAAGAGACCCACTGAAAAACAATAGACACACACAGAATGAGAGTGAAGGGATGGAAAAAAATTTTTCCATGCAAATGGAAAAGAAAAAAAAGTTGGAGTAGCAATACTCATATGCGACAAAATAGACTTTAAAATGAAGGCCATCACAAGAGACAACAAAGGTCACTATATAAATCTAAAGGGATCAATACAACAAGAGGATATAACCCTGGTAAACATATGTACCCCAACAGGAGCACCTAAATATATTTAAAAAAATTTCTAGAGGACTTTAACAGAGAGATCAACAACAATACGGTCATATTAGGGGATTTTAATGCCCTTCTGACTTCACTGGATAGATCTTCCAGACAAAAACTTAACAGGAAACAGAGACTCTAAAGGACACACTGGATCAGATGGACTTAATTGACATTTTTACAACATTTTACCCCAACGCAGCAGAATATACATTCTTTTCAAGTGCACATGGATCAGTCACAAAGATAGACCACATGTTAGGACATAAAACAAGTCTCCACAAGTTCAAGAAGATTGAAATCATATCAAACATCTTCTCAGTGGAATGAAATTAGAAATCAACTATAGTAAAAATACCCCAAAACATTCAAACACATGGAGGCTAACTAGCATGCTATTAAACAATGAATGGGTTACCAATAAGTCAAGAAAGAAATCATAAACTTCCTGGAAACAAATGAAAATGAACACACAACAACCAAAAATATCTGGGATACAGTAAAAGCAGTCCTGAGAGGGAAGTTCATAGTACTACAGGCATACCTCAAAAAGCAAGAAAAATCAGCAATAATCTACTTAACCATACAACTTAAAGAACTAGAAAGAGAACACTAAGAAAAGCCCAGAGTAAGTAGAAGGAAGGAAATAATAAAGATTAGAACAGAAATAAATAACATAGAGAATTAAAAAAAATCAATGAAACCAAGAGCTGGTTCTTTGAAAGGATAAACAAAATTGATAAATCATTAGCCAGACTTATCGGGAAACAAAGAGAGAGAGGACCCAAATAGATAAAATCAGAAATGAAAATGGAGGAGTAACAACTGACACCACAGAAATACAAATGATTGTAAGAAAATACTATGAACAACTATATGCCAACAAGCTGAACAAGGTAGATGAAATAGATACATTCCTAGAAAAATACAATCTCCCAAAACGGAATCAGAAAGAATCAAAAAACCTGAATAGGCCAATAACAACTGATGAAATAGAAGCAATTATAAAAAAAAAACTCCCACCAAACAAAAGCCCAGGTCTTGACAGATTTACAAGGGATTTTTACCAAACATTCAAAGAACTAATACCTATACTCCTCAAACTATTTCAGAAAATCCAAGAGGAAGGAACACTTTCAAACTCTTTTTAATGAGGCCAGTATTATCCTAATTCCAAAACCAGATAAAGACACTACAAAGAAAGAAAATTACAGGACAATATCCCTGATGAACATAGATGCTAAAATCCTCAACAAAATATTAACAAATTGGATCCAGCAATATACTAAAAAGATCCTGCATCATGATCAAGTGGGATTTATTCCAGGAATGCAAGGCTGGTACAATATTCACAAATCAATAAACCTGATACATCACATAAACACATTGAAAGACAAAAATCACATGATCATATCAAAAGACATAGAAAAAGCATTTGACTAAATCCAACACCCATTTTTGACAAAAACTCTCAGCAAAGTGGGAATAGAGGGAGCATATCTCAACATGATAAAGGTCATATATGACAAACCTACAGCCAACATCATACTCAAAGGGCAAAAAATAAAACCATTTCCCCTAAGAACAGGAAAGAGACAGGGATGCCCACTTTCACCACTCCTGTTCCACATAGTACTGGAAGTGCCAACCACAGTCATCAGACAAGAAGAAGAAATAAAGGCATCCAAATTAGAAAACAAGAAGTAAAATTCATTATTCGCAGATGACATGATATTGTACATAGAAAACCCCAAAGACTCCATTAAAAAACTATTAAACAATAAATGAGTTTGGCAATGTAGCAGGATACAAAATTAACACACAGAAATCTATGGCTTTTTTATACATAAATAATGAACTCAAAGAAAGAGAAATTAAAAAAACAATCCCATTTACCATTGCAATAAAAAAATTAAGATACCTAGGAATAAACTTAACTAAGGAAGTAAAAGACCAGTACTTGGAAAACTACAGGACATTGAAAAAAGAGATAGAAGAAGACATAAACAGTTGGAAGAACATACCATGTTCATGGATTGGTAGAATCAACATAATTAAAATGTCCTTACTAACCAAAGCAATCTATAGATTCAATGAAATCCCCTTTAAATTACCAACGGAATATTTCACAGACCTAGAACAAACTCTCCAAAAATTCATATGAAATAAAATAGACCCTGAATAGCCACAGCAATCCTGAGAAAGAACAAAGTTGGAGGAATCACAATACCAGCTATCAAGCTATATTACAAAGCCACTGTTCTCAAAACTGCCTGGTACTAGCACAAGAACAGACATATAGACCAATGGAACAGAATAGAGAACTCAGAAGTTGACCCAAACTATTATGCTCAATTAATATTTGACAAAGGAGGCAAGAGCATACAATGGAGTCCAGATAATCTCTTCAATAAACGGTGTTGGGAAAATTGGACAGATACATGCAAAGAAATGAAACTTGACCACCAATTTACACCATACACAAAAATAAACTAAAAATGGATAAAGGACTTAAACATAAGACAGAAAACCATAAAAATCTTAGAAGAATCCATAAGCAGCAAAATATCAACATATGTCAAAGCAATATCTTTACTGATATAGATACTAAGGAAGTGGAAACCAAGGAGAAAATAAACAAATGGGACTACATCAAAATAAAACACTTCTCCACAGCAAAAGAAACCATCAACAAAACAACAAGAAAGCCCACTACATGGGAGAACATATTTTTCAATGTTATCTCTGATAAGGGTTTAATCTCCAACATTTACAGGGAACTCATACAACTTAACAAAAGGAAGATAGATAATCCAATCAAAAATGAGCAAAGGACCTAAATAGACACTTTTCAAAAGAGGACCTACAGAAGGCCAAGAGACATATGAAAACATGCTCAAAGTCACTAATCATCTGAGAGATGCAAATCAAAAGGACAATGTGGTACCATCTCACACCTGTCAGAACGACAAGTGCTTGAGAGGATGCGGAGAAAAAGGAACCCTCATGCACTGCTGGTGGGAATGCAGACTGGTGCAGCCACTGTGGAGAACAGTATGGAGTTTCCTCAAAAAATTAAAAATGGAGCTCCCATTTGACCCAGTAACCCCACTTCTAGGAATGTATCCCAAGAAATCAGAAACACCAAACAGAAAGGGTATATGCACCCTCCTATGTTCATAGCAGCACAATTTACAATAGCTAATATTTGGAAACAGCCTAAGTGCCCATCAGCAGATGAGTGGATCAGAAAATTGGTACATCTATAGAATGGAATATTATGCTGCTGTAAAAAAGAAAGAACTCTTATCATTTGCAACAGCATGAATGGGTCTGGAGAGCATTATTCTAAGCGATATAAGTCAGTTGGAGAGAGATAAATATCACATGATCTCACTCATATGTGAAATATAATGAACAACACAGACTGATGAACCAAAATAGAGCCAGAGGAAAAAAAAAGAAAAAGAAAAAATATTTTAGAATAGAAGTAATCCTGTTATTTGCAGATTTTCAATATTTCCTACAACTTTTTTGATATTATACTATGTTAGTACAGTTTTGGTAATATTATTATATTTAAAATCTTTTTTATTGAAATATCAATTTTTATTGCATATATTTTAAATCATTTTTCTTGAAATATTAATGTTTATTGCATGTAACTTTATTATATTTAAAATCATTTTTCTTGAAGAAAATTCTCAGTTAAAAAAAGAAACCTTTAAATAAAAATTTTGTAACTTAATTTTTACAATATCCTGTTATTCATAATTATTAATAACGAACTACAACAGTCACTAATGACTGATTACTATAATTGCAGGCGCACCATTTCTCTCTACTAATACTAGCAGCGAAGATTTTAGCAGCCAATTGCCCTGTCATTAGTCTTGAACTGACTTGTTTGGCGTGTGCAACATGAAATATTTCGCTTTCGGAGATCAAGAAAAATAGGTTTCTTTGCGTATTGCTTATTAATTTGTGCAGTTATCTGGTGTCTGGTAAGTTAATGTTCAAGAAACAATATTAATTTTTATTAAAATGTTGTATTATTTTATGTTAATGATTACTCATTTATTTCAGCCCTTTGTATTCAGCATGTCTATCGCAATAAACCTACGTTTCTATGAAAACTGAAGCTGTTTTTTTTTTGCAGCCCACATAAACTTAAACCTTGCTTATTTGGTCTGGGTTAGCCTTTGAGTTTGACATGCTTGTAGTACATTGTATTATATTACTATGTATCCTATATAATAAAGAGGTAATATGCAAATTAACCCTAACGTTCCCACAAGATGGCTGCCTACAACCAGGCTGGCAGGGGGGTTAGCGAGGAATGACCAAACGACTGAGCAGCAGGCTGCATGGGGTGACCAGGCCTGCGGGGGGGTGGGAGGACAGTTAGGAACAACCAGGCCGGCAGGGAGGGGGCAGTTGGGGGAAACCAGGCCAGCAGCGGGGGGCAGTTAGGGGCGATCAGGCCAGCATGCAGAAGCAGTGAGAGGTGATCAGGCCAACAGTGGGGGGGGGGGGGCAGTTAAGGGCAACCAGGCAGGCAGGCAGGTGAGCGATTAGGAGCCAGTGGTCCAGGATTGTGAGAGAGATGTCTGACTGCTGGTTTAGGCCCGATCCCCATATTGGGACTAAACCAGCAGTCAGACATCCCCTGAGGGGTCCTGGATTGGAGTGGGTGCAGGCTGGGCTGAGGGGACCCCACACACACACCCCATGCATGAATTTTGTGCACCGGGCTTCTAGTTATATTATAATGTATCGTTATTACATTACATTTCTGCTACTGTTACACCTACAAATGCTTGGAATGGCAGGTAAAGTCTATAAATCAATTTAGACAGAAACTGAAGCTATGAGAAGTGAAGTAACTAAACAGTTTTACGGGGGTCACTGACCCGTATCTGACAAAGCTGAAATCCACATTAACTGCTTACAGCACTGCAGGCAAAACCTCCAGCTTTCTCAGCAGAGCTGCTCCTGATTCCTCCTTGCAGAGGAGATCACACTGCCCCCAGCGAGTACAACACACAGGACAAATGCCAAGTCTACTTGCCCATTAAACTGCAGACTTCTGCACCTGCTGAGCAAAGCTACATAAATACTTTAACCCTTTAGGGTTTTCTCAGGAAGGATATAAAGTTGAAGAATACCTTGATTCTATAGTAACATTTTAAAGCTTCAGTCTGCAACCCACAGGTGGTTCATGAAATCAATTTTGTGACTCATGATCAACATTTTTTTTTTACTGATTTCTCAGAGGAAGGAAGAGAGAGAGAGAGAGAGAGAGAGAGAGAGAGAGAGAGAGAGAGAGAGAGAAACATCAGTGATGAGAGAGAATCATTGATTGGCTGCCTCCTCCCCACCCCCTTCTGGGGATGGAGCCCGCAACCCTGGCATTTGCCCTAAATCAAACCATGACCTACTCATATGTCAAACACTTAAATATTAAATAGTCTCTTTACTATTTTTTTAAGTAAATAGAACAGAATATACGGCATCTTGAGTAAGAAAGGTAAAAATTCTTCTCATTGTAAATATGCATGTATACTAAATTATAAAAGTAAAATGTACTTCTTCCTATGGGTCATGGTCAAAAAAGGATAAGATCTTCTTCAAGTCTTTCAGTGGCCCTAACCAGACATCTCCCACGGACAGACTACAAGCAGCAGTGGCTCACCTATAACCGTATGCAGAAATAGTTTATATATCTGCAGGTTTCCAGAGAGTTGGTTGATTTTAACCAGATCTGCAGCTTCCAAAAGGTAAAGAACTAGTATCGGAAAGGTGCAATAATATAATAAAACAAAATAAAAACAGAAAATGTGATTTTTATCCTTAATAGATAAGATGTTAAAAAAAAACACACCTCATGCCTGTTTTATACAATTAATCATGCCCAGACTAGATAATTATTTATTGCTCTTTATCTAGAATCATCTTGACTAGCCTGTTAAAACTGAGGTGACAGAGGCAAAAATTATTTGTGGATGGAAGAGTAAATTCCCTACAAGTCCTGACAACCATAATGAACAATCATTATTTACATTCTATATAGATGAATGTGTAGTTCATTAATAGTCAGTGCAAGTTTTAACTGAAAAACTTAACCTACAGGTGAGGGGAAAGAAGCCACAAATAAGGATAGACAATAAAATGGGGACACAAGGTGGGGGGATAAAACCCTAAAACACAGTTCACTTTTCTATGATCAAACCAAATAGACCTCTCTAATCTCACCTGTGTGAAAGCAACACTGGTCTGATTGCGTCCTTCAATGACTTTTCTTAAAATGTATGCAGGGCTCTGACTAAAGCACAAAAGGAGACGGGAGATCCAAGCTCTTCCTTAAATGTAGGATGTCCACGTTACATCGCTAAGCTTTGTGTGGGAAGGAAGGAAGCCAGTGTAACTGGAAATGATTGCAAACACATGCCAAACACTTTGCATACCACTTTGCATGGGTTTACCTCAGGAGAGAGGCAAATGCTGGCTTTGATGAACACAGCTGGATCTTATTTCTTCGTTTCATTTCCACAGGTGGCACCCTGCAAGACAGAAAGCACTGGTCAGAAAGCAGCGCCGGGCAGCAGCCTAGAGGGAAGCCAACGCCCTGGGAGCTCGGTGCCACTACTGAGCCGCCTCTCAGGCAGGAAATAAATGTCCTCACAGCAGCCCCGAGCTGTGACAGCACCTCCTCCCAGTCCTGCGCACATGTGAGGATTTCTGGATGCACGGCAAGGGAGATAGGAGAGGCGAGGTACTGGGCGGCCCAAGGTGAATTGAAGGCACTCTAGAAGGGCTTGGATGACTGTGGTGTGGAAGCCACAACCGGCTCTTTTCAGACATCCCCCAATGCCTGAGAAACCTAGTTGACCCTCAGTGCACACAACTATCTGGGTCCTCCCTACCACACCTGGGGACGCTGGCCAGCAGCGACCAGCAGCTGCCAGAGAAACACTGACCCGAGCAGGTGGCACTCACCCTGCCTCGTGATCTGGTGACTCCACAAGTCACACTGCTTGGAGTCATGTCTAACTCGCCTCCGTGCCTGGCACAGGTGAGGCCTGTGTGTCTCCTGAATGGAGCACTTGTCTCCACACTTTGAAAGGGTATTGTGAAAGGCAGAGAAAACAAAACTAAATGAAGGGGATAGGGTGGCAGGTGCCAGGCTTCGTCAGGAAAGCAGAAAACAGCTTAACATAAAAACATTCATGGTCGTCCATTATGTGATGAATTAATCTAACAAGAAAACTAATCCATTTTCTTCTATAATTCACAGGATTGAGACTAAAACAATAGCCTGCACCTCTCATGGATAGACTCAATTTTCAATTTTCAGGCAATACCAAATCCTCCTAGCACTGCGAGGTTCCTGAGCTGTGAGGCCAGTAATATCCTTATGCAGAGGGGCACTTTTGTGAATACCATAAGTGGCAGGAATTCCTTGACTTATATGTAAGGAAGATACATAAATATGGTAGACTAGCACAACAGGTCATAAAAACTTTATTCAGACAAAATGAAGTAGACTGCTTGATTTCTAAGGTTACCAAGAGATACAGACGGACCAAACTGTTTTAGATCATGAAGAAAAACTTTGGATGACTTTTTTGAAAAGACAATAATCTGTCTTAACAGTTGTGTGTGCGTGTGTGAAATCTTTTTATAATCAAGGCACTCGCTACACCTTTTTCAGAACAAGTATAATTTTCAGAAATTATACGAGGCAACGTTTTATTAAATATCAGTATTTAGCAATATTTTGTTTAGCTGAAATGTTATTTCAATTGTAAAAACCATCTCTGGTTACAAAAAAAATAATCAAAAATCTTACTGAATTTCATTTGCTTTTACAAATGCCCTAAGAAGTCTTAAGCTAAACAAATTTTAGGTAGAAAAACACTTAATTTTTAAATAGTTTTGTTTACTATTTCTGTGGTTTATGTACATTTTCACCTGGTTTCTTTTATAGGAAACCTGACTAAAAGTTAATCACATTAATCATTGTAAAATAAAGGCAAGAGCTAATCAACTTAGAACAAAAATACTCTATAAGCAACAACTGCAAGTATCCAAGATATTTTTTAACTGGTTGATAATTAACTGCTACAAAATATGAAACAAAATATATTTACTGGATTGCTTTTCCGAATGCAGCTGCCCTTTGCCTCCCAAAATGAGGATTCCCCATAAATAAAAGCCACAAAGTAATTCATGTGGTGGTTAGTTTAGATCAATGCTTTTCCCCTTACTGTTCTTTTCTTCTTCCTTACCGTCCCAATAGCACAGTGCACTCTATTATTAAAAAACCTGGGATTTGTAACTCAGATCAAAGACATTATTTGAGTAGTTTCAAATGATGTACAGCTCCTCATGTAAAAACAATGTTTTATGGTCACAATTACTTCCAAAGTAATTCTATTAAATAACCTGGCATATCATGCATTAGCAATAACAGAACCATGATTTTGACACATGGCCATTTATAGGGTAGGTCAGTGGTCGGCAAACTGCAGTTTGTGAGCCACATGCGGCTCTTTGGCCCCATGAGTGTGGCTCTTCCAAAAAATACCACGTGCGGGCGCGCACGTACAGTGCGATTGAAACTTCATGGCCCATGCGCAGAAGTCGGTTTTCGGCCTAGGCGAGTCTATTTTGAAGAAGTGGCATTAGAACACTCAAGGGGCCAAAGAGCCGCATGTGGCTCACGAGCCGCGGTTTGCCGACCCCTGGGTTAGGTGAATGGGAAATGCTAAAAAGATGTGAACAGCTGCTCTTCTGTTTAAGTTTACAGTGCTGCAAACTTCTGGTAATGACTTATTTTTTTCAGTTAACACAACCAGCCCACAATATAGCATGGTAAGTTAGAAAGTACAAATCCAAGGGAGATAATACCTTCACTAAGTTATAAAACTTTGGCAAATCAATACAGTACTCTTTGATTATTTTTAAAAAAAAAAAACACCACATTTTTGTTGGAGTGATATATTACTTGAGTGATGATTTTTCACTCCAAAAAGGTCATTTAAGTGCCAAATTAAAACACTGTGGATTTTCATGATGGTTTATAGCAGAGCAAGTTATTTTATACAAATTAATGTAGCTTTTAAAATTATAAAATTTCTCCTGTTGAACTGAGTTCCCTCTTGAAGTTTTCCTCAGCAGGGCAATTGTGTCTATTTCCAGGGGCCCTGCTTTGCCCTGGGGTTGGTCCACAGCCAGGTAGAGTTCCAGTGATGAAAAGCTTTAAAATTCCACCTTAAGGAGATTTAATATGCTAACACCAATTTCCAAGTACTTTTCAAAGTGTTAAATCTTCACATAAATACTGGAATCCTCAAAACCAGGCAATCATTTTCAACACTAACAGTTGCAGATGTTCCCTTTTATTTAGAGACCCTGTACCTCTTTGTTTTGATCGTGTCACATAGCCTTTCTTCAGCTTATTAAAAAAATTTCTGACCTTGCTGGTGTGGCTCTGGTGGCTGAGCATCGTCCCATGAACCAAGAGATCACCGGTTCAATTCCTGGCTGTAGGCTTGGTCCCCAGTAGGGAGCATGCTTGATCCCAGTAGAGAGCATAGAGAGCATGCAGGAGGCAGCCAATTGGTGTCTCTCTCTCTCTCTCTCTCTCTCTCTCTCTCTCTCTCCCCCTTCCCCTCTCCTTCCCCCTCTCCCTTCCTCTCTGTCTAAAGTTAATAAAAACATTTAAAAAACACACCAACCTACTTTTAAGAAATTTTACCAAATATAGAGTTGTATTTTTTAAAATAACAAGTATAATGTCTACAGATGCGGGGACTGGGTATTGTATACCAACTTCCATAATTTCTCTACAAATGTGGCTGCTGCCATCAGTGGTCTTACGCTCCCTCTTGCTGAAGCCATCAATTCCTCAGTCTCAGCATTTAATTTATGTATTACCCATTCCATTGTTTCTTGGCCTTTATTAGCATTTGAAGATACCCTACTTGCCAACTTGAAATAACTACTGACTCCTTTCACAGTAATTATGGTCTCTCGAATCAGAACAGCCTTTTTAGGTCCTGAGAATGTGGTTTGAAAATGTGGTTTGAATGCCAGTCTCTTATCTAAGGAAACCATTTTTGCAAATAAAATATTAGTGGATTTAAGTTCCATTGTTTTCTGGACAGGATAAACTCCAGAATGTTCTTGCACCCATGGATTGGCTCTTGCTGCACCGGTAAGATTTCACAATGGAAAGCAGTCCCCACTCTGTGCTGAGAAGTCTATGGCTGTGAAACTTTCCAGAAGGATCTGCATGTCTGTCCAATACATCAACTGCAGCCACACTTGGGTTCATAGGGTTTACATATTTCTGCATTGCAGCTGTTGTAACAGTTTCCCAGGGATGGTCAAAGACATGCTTCAAAGTCAAGTTCTTCATGGTGTCAGCTTCCTCCAAGGTATCAGTAGTGCAAAGAGGCCACACCGGCCCCTGCCCCACCCCCTAGTAGCCTCTGCCTTCATATAGTCAAACCTGTTCTCAAATGTCTCCCATCGCAAACAATTTGGTTCTTGCCCACATTGTTCACAGAAAAAAAATGTCTCCATTGTTGAACAAACTTCACTTCTCAACCTGACAACATCAGCATGACAAAACGTATCTCTCAGGCCACAAACAAAGGAGAGAATGCACCAGTATGCATCAGTTTACCATTGAACCTCATGTTGTTAATATCTCAGGAAATCATGCTATGAATATTTTTGTGGGTTTGTTGTTGTTTTTTTTTTGCTTTTGTTGCTGGAAAAATGGACAATTAGCACAATTTTAAGACATAAAGAGGCCATCAAGAGTGTTAATGTTGCTAATGGTGTGAAAGAAACAATGATCACACGTAATTGATGAGGTAGAAAAACTGCTGTTGATTTGGATAAGTGAAAAGCAGTTAGCTGGAGACAGCATTTAGGAGGCAATGTGAAAAAGTGAAGATGCCCTATACTGACATCCTGAAAGACACCCTGGGAAGGAGGGCTGGAAGTGACTCATTTAAGGCTACGAGGGGTGGTTTGATAAATTTAAGAAGTGTTTGTATATAAGGAAGGTTAAAATAGGGAATCATTTGGGCATCTGCACCAAATTAATTCAATTTACATTTTTTCTACTGGGAAAAAAAAATGATTCAGTTTCTAACAAATTGCTTCTTGAACAGATTTCCAGAATGAATTAAGTTCGAGAACCAAGGTTCCACTGTAGTTTTTAAGGAAGCAAGTTCACAGCAACATCTATTTGAAGTAATTTCCTACTGTGCTTTCTGCAACTGGAGTAAAGCATTAACTCAGGAGTGACATGAACATTCCTCAAATCCTGATGACAAAAGACTGTGCTGGCCCTAGCCGGGTAGCTCAGTTGGTTAGAGCATCATCCAGATATGCCAAGGTTACAGGTTTGATCACCAGTCAGGGCACATACAAAAATCAACCAATGGACCCTGTAGAATTATGCCACACAATTCTGCTGAGATCTTCTGAGGAAGTGATATTTAAGGAAATCTTACTGAGAATCACTGAAGAGGACTCTAGAAGCTGAAACAGTTGATATTCACAGAAGGTTTTATAAAAGCAATACAATAGCTGGTGACAATTCACAGCCGAGAAGGGCAGAGGACACCTGGAGAATGGTAGGATCAGGATCTGGGCTGGAGAGAGTCTCATGAGCACCAGGATGAGAGGGTTAGAAGGAAACTGCGCTGCACCAAGTCGCGTCCCTTGAGGACAGGCATAAAACCTGACTGTGGAAACAAGTCCACAGGGCTGATGGTGGCAGGGGATTCTAGATCTAAGTCCATAGCTGCAAGAGACTGAGCCCATAGGGGTGGCCTGAAGAACTGCCAGAGCCATGCAGTGCCGGGGGGGAGAAACTAGCAGTCATGCAGTTGTTTTGCCTCTGTTTGGTCTTTGCTTTTATTCACTAAACCCAGTTCATAGGTCCTTTCAAATGCAAACACTCACCCATGGCTGTGGTTCAGGTGGAGGTGTGGACTTGTGGAATCTGGGGAGAGGCTGAGGAGGAGAGCGGGTCGGGGAGAGGTAACCAGGAGTTTGGCACTGGGACATTCCTGACCCTCCAAACCTAAGCAGCCATTTTTCTCCCGAAAAGCCAGCCCTTCCCAGCAGCCTCAAGGGAGATAATACAGCCACACAGAGACTAAACCCTGAGTGGAACAAAAGACACAAAAAATCTGAATAGCCCTGAAGTGCGCTCAGGGACTGGGTTGAAGAGAGGTCTTTCAGTCCCAGAAAGTGATACAACATCCTCCCTACCTATAGCCCTGTCAGAAACAGTCACTTGAGAGATTAAGATTGACAGCAGGCAAACAGGCTAAGTGGGAAGATTGATCCCACCAGGTTGCAGTCAAGGCTGTGGAGATAGACACAGAGGAGCAGTGTGGATCACTTGGAACTTCAACATGATGCTGACTACCTGACAGGAAACTGATAAGTGACAGAACAGAAGAGTGGGATCTTAAACCAGCCCCCATGGGGCATTAAAACTTGGCTGAAACAAATGACACTTCACTTTTTCATTTTATTTTATTTTTTCTTTATCTTTTATTAAAAATTTTTTTCTTCTTTATTTTTTATTTTTTTACTTTTTTCACATTATTTTTTCATTCTATTTTTTATTGTTATTTTATCTTAATTTTTATTAATTTTTTTACTTATTTTATTTTTCATTTCCTCCCCTTTCTTTTCTTCTTATCCACTCATTCTTTCTAACTCCTCTATACTGAACTGAGGTCCTCCATCTATTCATTCAAATCCTTAACCTTACTTTCTGTATATAAGTTCTGCCTCTACAGATTCTGCCCACCCCCCTGCTTTTTCTGGGTATTTGTTGTTTGCATTTTTTTGGTTTATCTGTTTGTTCTGTGGTGTTTCCTCCCTATATGTTTTTTCTTCCTTTTCCTTCTTTCTTGTTGCTCTCTTACCTTTTTTTCTTTTCTCCATAACATTTTTGCTCTCTTTTCACTCTCTTAATTCTCTTTTCTCTGGTGGTCACTTATATCGAGGTTATCAGTCATGACTACATTTGTGTTTTGTTCCCTTTGTGTCATTTCTTGTTGAGTTGTATTTTGTGCTGTTTGGTCAATGTGGTAGAGAGCAAGCCACATAACCAGACACCCTGAGAGGAGATTCCATCCATGACAGTACAATAACAATCAAGACCCAACTACATAAAGAGAACCCAAATATCCCATAAGGGGGCATCCCTAGAATACCCATCCCAGAAGACTGGAGAGATTGTGCCACTGGGTCCCATAAAATATCTACTATATAAGACAAACTCAAAAAATATGAGTTGCTTAGCAGTTTGATCTAATACATAGTAACAATCACAAAGGAACAGAAAAAATGGGGAAACAATAAAACAACCCCATATGAAAGAAAAGGAGTAATCACGGAAAAGGAAATAAACAAAATGGAGGCAAGCAATTTGTCAGAGAAAGAATTCAGAGCAATGGTTATAAGGACACTGAAAAGGATGGAAGACAAATTCAACAACATGTATAAGAATCAAGAGGAAATGAAGAATCAAGAGGAAATGAAGAACGACATAGATGCAAAATGAGGAACACAATGGAAAGTTTCAACAGTAGAATAGAAGAAGCTGAGGATTGCATCAGTGAGTTAGAATACAAGGTACAAAACACCACCCAAGCACAGGAGGAACTGGAAAGAAAACTTAAAAAGCAGGAGGCGGGCCTAAGGGAGCTTTGGGACAATGCAAAACAAAACCACATCCACATAATAGGGGTTCCAAAAGGAGAAGAAGCAGAGCAAAGAATAGAAAACCTGTTTGAAGAAATAATGACAGAAAACTTCCCTAATATTGAAAAGAAAAAAGCCAAACAAGTCCAAGAAGCACACAGGGCACCAAACAAGATGAACCCCAAAAAGACTGACACCAAGACACATCATAATTAAACTGACAAACATCAATGACAAAGTGAGAATCTTAAAGGCTGCCAGATAGAGACAGAAAGTTACCTACAAGGGATCTCCCATTAGAATATCAACTGATTTCTCAACAGAAACACATCAAGTCAAAAGGGAATGGAATGAAATATACAAAATGATGCAAAGCAAGGGACTGAAGCCAAGAATTAATATCCAAAAAAAGGGCTAAGGGAGTTTATTATCACCAAGGAAGCAATGCAAGAAATTCTAAAGAACTGCTGTAAAAAGAAGAAATCTAGGGAAGAAGAAACACAGGCATAAAGAATGAAAAATGGCAACAAGCAAGTCCCTATCAACAATAACCTTAAATGTAAATGGATTAAATGCTCCAATCAAAAGACATAGGGTAGCTGAATGGATAAGACAACATGACCCATATATTTGCTGTCTACAAGAGACCCACCTCGGAACAAAGGACTCACACAGACTGATAGTGAAGAGATGGAAAAAACTTTTTCAGGCAAATGGAAATGAAAAGAAAGCAGGGGTAGCAATACTTATATTTGACAAAATAGACCTCAAAGTGAAGGCCATACCAAGAGATAAGGAGGGCCACTTCATAATACTAAAGGGATCAATACAATAAGAGGATATGACTCTGGTAAACATATATGCACCCAATACAGGAGCACCCAAATATATTAAAAAAAAACTTCTGGAATATAGCAAGGGATAGATCTATAGCAATACAATCATAGTAGGGGACTTTAATACCCCACTGACACCACTGGATAAATCCTCTAAACAAAAAAATCAGCAAAGAAACAGCAATCCTAAATGCCTCACTAGATCAGATGAAATTAATTGACATCATCAGAACACTTCACACCAGAGCTACAGAATGTACATTCTTCTCAAGTGTACATGGGACGTTTTCAAGATAGACCACATATTAGGACATAGGCAAAGTCTCTTCAAATTCAAGAAGGTAGAAATCATATCAAACCTCTTCTCAGATCACAATGGCATAAAATCAGAAATCAACTACAATTAAAACAATGAAAAAAAAATCAAACACTTGGAGGCTAAATAGCATGCTATTAAACAATGATTGGGTTACCAAAGAGATCAAAGAAGAAAGAAAAAGCATATTGGGAACAAATGACAATGAAAACACAACAATCCAAAATCTATGGGACACAGTAAAAGCAGTCCTGAGAGGGAAGTTCATAGCACTACAGGCCTACCACACACACACACACAAAAAAAAAAATCACAAAAAAAAAACGCACAAGAAAAACTTGTAATAAATTATCTAACCCTACAACTTAAAGAATTAGAAAGAGAGCAACAAGAGAAGACCAGACCAGAGTAAGCATAAGGAAGGAAATAATAAAGATCAGAGGAGAAATAAATGAAATAAAGACCCAAAAAACAAAAACAAAAAAGATCAATAAAAACAAGAGCTGGTTCTTTGAAAGGATAAACAAGATTGATGAACCTCTAGCCAGGCTCACAAAGAGAGAGGACCCAAATAAACAAAATCAGAAATGAAAGCGGTGAGGTAACAACCACAGACATACAAAGGATTATTAAAAAAATATGAACAACTCTACTCCAACAAACTGGACAATCTAGACAAAATGGACATATTCCTATAAAAATACAAGCTTCCAAGACTCAATCAGGAAGAATAAAAATACCTTAACAGGCCAATAACTACTGATGAAATTAAAACAATAATCAAAAAACTTCCAACAAACAAAAGCCCTGGACTGGACAGCTTCACAGGGAAGTTTTACCAAACATTCAAAGAAGAACTAAAGCCTATCCTTCTCAGACTATTCCAAAAAATTTAAAGAGGAAGGCACACTTCCAAGCTCTTTCTCTGAAGCCAGCATTATCCTAATCCCCAAACTAGATAAAGACACTACAAAGAAAGAGAATTACAGGCCAATATCCCTGATGAACATAGATGCTAAAATCCTCAATAAAATTCTAGCAAATCAGATCCAGCATTACATTAGAAAGATCATACACCAATAAGTGGGATTTGTTCTGGGGATGCAAGGCTGGTACAATATCCACAAATCAATAAACGTTATACCTCACATAAACAAACTGAGAGACAAAATCACATAATCATTTCAATTGACACAGAAAAGGCATTTGACAAAATCCAACACCTTTTCCTGATAAAAAATCTCAGCAAAGTGGGAATAGAGGGATCATACCTCAACATAATAAAAGCCTTATATGACAGTCCTACAGCCAACATCACATTCAATGGGCAAAATCTAAAACCATTTCCCCTATGGTTAAACAACTAATCTGCTGCCTCACACAACAATTTCAAAAATACAACTAAAAGACAAAAACGTCTACCACCCAGAACCACGGGAAAGCTGGCTGAGTGGAAGATTTACAACTAAGAAGAGAAAGAAGCACAATCGCTGAAAAGCTGAGGTACGGAGGCACTCGAATCGGGCCGGCGGCGGGCGGCTGGGTGCGCGGCTTTTCTTCAACCCGAAGGGAGACAAGCTCCCGATCACTCTGAAATCCAGTTTCTGGGGACACTCGGGGGACCCAGGCACCTACGGGGAGAAGCTGGACTCTCGACCATCGGGTCGGAAAGTGAGAGTGACTTTTGCAGTGGTGCGCCCAGCAATCATTGTTTACTGCGCTGGAGCGCGGGGCGCAGGGACTTGGAAACGTGGAAAGGCAGAGACGGCTGACGGCAGCCATCGCCGTTGGCCACGCCCCAGCCTAGTGACGCCCTAAGACCACACCCAGCCCTGAGGCCCCGCCCTGAGGCCCCGTCCCGCACATTCTACAAACCCGCCCCGGCTCCACACAACAGCTTTTGCATATAAATGGCCTGTTCTGGAGCAGCTTAACCAACTGCAGCTCCAGTCAGACTGCTCCAAAACCGCCCAAGCAAAGGAGGAGAAAACTAGCCCTTGCTGTAGCTCCTGCTAGGGGACACACAGTACACAAGGGTACACCAAGAGTGTCCACCTCAAGTAACTGGGAGGCTGACCCGTTGAACCAATAGGACACCTAGTACACAAAACTACCCTACCAACTTAGGGAAGCAGAGAATATGAGAAGGCAAAGAAACAGATCACAAACCAAAGAAATGGAGGAGAACAAGCGACTGGACATAGAGTTCAAAAACCACGGTTATAAGGTTTTTCAAGAATTTCATGGAAAAGGCCGATAAATTCAATGAGGACCAACTAGAAATTAAACATACACTGACTGAGATAAAAAATATTATACAGAGACCCAAAAGCAGACTAGAGGATTGCAAGAATCAACTCAAAGATTTGGAATACAAAGAGGCCAAGGACACTCCTCCAGAGAAGCATGAAGAGAAGAGAATTCAGAAAGTTGAAGATAGTGTAAGAAGCCTCTGGGACAACTTCAAGCGTACCAACATCAGAATTATGGGGGTACCAGAAGAAGAGAGCAAGATGCTGAAAACCTATTTGAAGAAATAATGAACGAAAACTTCCCCCACCTGATGAAAGAAATAGACTTACAAGTCCAGGAAGCGCACAGAACCCCAAACAAAAGGAATCCAAAGAGGACCACACCAAGACACATCATAATTAAAATGCCAAGGGCAAAAGACAAAGAGAGAATCTTACAAGCAGCAAGAGAAAAACAGTTAGTTACCTACAAGGGAGCTCCCATACGATTATCAGCTAATTTCTCAACAGAAACCATGCAGGCCAGACGGGAGTGGCAAGAAATATTCAAAGTGATGAATAGCAGGAACCTACAACCAAGACTACTTTACCCAGCAAAGTTATCATTCAGAATTGAAGGGCAGATAAAGAGCTTCACAGATAAGAAAAAGCTAAAGGAGTTCATCACCACCAAACCAGCATTATATGAAATGCTGAAAGGTATTCTTTAAAAAGAGGAAAAAGAAGAAGAAAGATAAAAATTATGAACAACAAATACATATCTATCAACAAGTGAATCTAAAAGTCAAGTGAATTAAAAATCTGAGGAACAGAATAAACTGGTGAACTTAATAGAATCAGGCATAGAATGGGAGTGGATTGATAATTCTCAGGGGGAAAGGGGTGTCTGTGTGGGGAGTATGGGAAGAGACTGGACAAAAATCATACACCTATGGATAAGGACAGCAGGGGGGGGGGAGGTAAGGGAAGAGGGGGGGGTTGGAACTGGGTGGTGGGGAGATATGTGGGGAAAAAGGAGAAACACTTGTAATCTGAACAATAAAGATTCATTAAAAATAAATAAATAAATAAATAAAATAAAATAAAAATAAAATAAAATAAAACCATTTCCCCTATGAACAGGTACAAGACAGGGATGCCCACTCTCACCACTCCTGTTTGACATAGTACTGGAAGTGCTAGCTATAGAGATTAGACAAGAATCCTATCTAATAAAGAGGGAATATGCTAATTGACCATCAATCCATCACAAAGATGGCTGCATCCACAGCTGAGGCCAAGTTCCCATAAGGAGCCTTAATGAGCAATCAGCAGGGACCTGAGGCTACACCCTCCCCCGCCCCCATGGGGCTTGACAGGGGACCTTAGGCCACGCCCCCCACCCAGCAGGACTTGACAGGGGACCTCAGGCCACGCCCCCCACCCAGCAGGGCTTGACAGAGGACTTCAGGCCGCGCCCCTCACCTGGCAGGGCTTGACAGGGGACCTCAAGGTGCACTTCCATCCTGGTGCTGGGCTAGGGGACCTCAGGCTGCTCCCCTCGCCCCAGCGACAGGCCGGGGGACCTCAGGCTGCTCCCCCCACTCCAGCACCAGGCCAGGGGACCTGAGCCTGCGCCCCCCTGCCTGGCTGGGCTTGACAGGAGACCTCAGGCCGTGCCCCCCACCCAGCGGGGCTTGACAGGGAACCTCAAGGTGCACCCCCACTGCTGGGTCGGGGGAACTCATGCTGCACCCCCGCCCAGTGGGGCTTGACGGGGGACCTGAGGCTGCATCCCCCTCCAGGTACTGGGCTGGGGGACCTGAGGCTGCACCCCCCCCCCTGCCTGGCAGGGCTTGACAGGGGACCTCAGGCCATGCCCCCCACCCAGCGGGGCTAGATAGGAGATCTCAGGCCGTGTCCCCCACCTGGCAGGGCTTGACGGAGGTCCTTAAGGCACGCCCCCGCCCTAGGCTGGGGCACCTCAGGCCACGCCCCCGTCCTCGTGCCATGCCAGGGGACTTGAGGCTCTGCCCCCTGCCCAGCAGGGCTTGACAAGGGTGGGACTTGAAACTAGACAACCAACTTACACCATACAAAAAATAAACTCAAAATGGATAAAGGACTTAAATGTAACACAGGAAACCATAAAAATCTTAGAAGAATCCATAGGCTGCAAAATATCAGACATATGTCGTAGCAATATCTTTTACCAATACGGCTCCTAGGACAATGGAAACCAAGGAGAAAATAAACAAATGGGACTACATCAAAATAAAAAGCTTTTCCACAGCAAAAGAAACCATAAAAAAAACAAAACACATGAAAGCCCACTGCATGGGAGAACATATTTATCGATGTTACCTCCAATAAGGTTTTAATTTCCAAAATTTACAGGGAACTCATACAACTTAACAAAAGGGAGATAAACAAATCATTCAAAAAATGGGCAACAGACCTAAATAGACACTTTTCGAAAGAGGACATACAGAAGACCAAGAGACATGAAAACATGCTCAAAGTCACTAATCATAAGAGAGATGCAAATCAAAACGACAATGTGGAAACATCTCACACCTGTCAGAATGGCTATAAACAACAAATCAACAAACGACAAGTGCTGGCGAGGATGTGGAGAAAAAGGAACTCTCGTGCACTGCTGGTAGGAATGCAGACTGGTACAGCACTGTGGAAAACGGTATGAAGTTTCCTCAAAAAATTAAAATGGAACTCCCACTTGACCCAGTAATCTCACTTCTTGGAATATGTCCCAAGAAAACAGAAACACCAATCAGAAAGGATATATGCACTACTATGTTCATAACAGCACCAGTTAAAATAGCTAAGATTTGGAAACAGCCTAAGTGCCCAACAGATGACTGGATTAAAAAACTGTGGTAAATTTACATAATGGAGTACTATGCTTCTGTAAAAAAAAAAAAAAAGAACTCTTACCATTTGCAACAGAATGGATGGACATGGAGAGCATTTTGATAAGTAAAATAAGCCAGTTGAAGAAAGATAAATACCACGTGATCTCACTAATTTGTGGAATGTAATGAACAACATAAACTAATGAACAAAAATAGAGGCAGAGTCATAGAAGCATCGAACAGACTGTCCAACCTAAGAGGGTAGGCAGGGGAGGGGAGTGTAAGATATCAACCAAAAGACTTGTATGCATGCATATGAGCATAACCAATGGACACAGACAGTAGGGGGTGAGGGCATGTGCTGGGGAGTGGGAGCGGTTGGGGAGAGGTCAATGGGGGAAAAAGGAGACTTAAATAATACTATAAACAATAAAGAATTTAAATTTGAAAAAGAGAATAATCCAATGAATGCATAACTAAACAGAACAACAAATCAAAGTCAGTCTCCCTCTGTCTCTGTGTGTCTGTGTGTGTCTCTGTGTGTGTGTCTCTGTGTGTGTGTGTGTCTCTGTGTGTGTCTGTGTGTGTGTGTCTGTGTGTGTGTGTCTGTGTGTGTGTGTCTGTGTGTGTCTCTGTGTGTGTCTCTGTGTGTGTCTCTGTGTGTATGTCTCTGTGTGTGTGTCTCTGTGTGTGTGTCTGTGTGTGTGTGTCTGTGTGTGTGTCTGTGTGTGTCTCTGTGTGTGTGTCTCTGTGTGTGTGTCTCTGTGTGTCTGTGTGTGTGTGTCTCTGTGTGTGTGTCTTTGTGTGTGTGTGTGTGTCTCTGTGTGTCTCTCTCTGTGTCTCTCTATGTCTCTCTCTGTGTGTCTCTCTGTGTCTCTCTCTCTCTCTGTGTTTCTCTGTGTGTGTGTGTGTGTTTTTCTCTGTGTCTTTCTCGGTGTGTCTCTGTCTTGCTTTAATCAATAAATAAAAATTTAAAAAAAGACTGATGAATTCAGACAGTTCATTGTCTTCACCATTTCTCCTAGGACAACAATGTATTCGTAAGTAAATATTGATCTAGTAAGCTTCCTTCTCTTTTGTTTGTCTTTCATTACTAAGTGTGGGACAGAGACAGGATGTGGTGGAGATGGAAGGCGATTCCTGTGGTATAATTTTCATATAGTATATAATCAGACTAAATTCTCTAGCTAAATATTTAAGTCCAAAGCCTAAAGACCCACCTAGCATTGGGTCTTTTCTGGTGACCATTTATTTGTTTAACGTTCTTTCATGAAGAGTATTACAATTACTTTTCAATCAACCAGTGATGATTAAATCCAGAAGTATCAGTTTATATTTGTATATAGTAAACACAGGCTAGAAACATGATCTAGGATCTACTATAGAAACACTAGCAAAAAGAGCTAAACTTTGTCTAAGACAGGAAGTTGTCGTGTGGTTTATTTTGATAAAATCATATACTACTACCCATTCTGGATTTAAAGGTCATCAATGCTTTTTTCTCAGACAAAGGACTGAGAATGGGGAAAAGAGTAAAAATCCCATTAGAGGAGTTTTCTCTGTAATAAAACTACCTTTACCTCTTCATAGTTTTATATGTGACATTTTAACTCAAAGTTGTTAAAAAATATACAGATATCATCATTCATCAAATATTTTTAAACAAAGGAAAACATATGTAGTATCTACATTTTATCAAACAATCTCTTATCCAAGCATTTTAGGTGGAAAGGTCGAGTATCTCTGAGTCCAAGAATCACTCCATCAATTCAAGAAGATGAAATATTAGATGAAGACAGTTATATCCCAAAGATGGTCAACACCACGGCTTCACTAGAAAGTCAATAAAAAGGTGTTTGCTTATCATTTTTTAAAACTGTTAGAGATAAAACATACTGGGTAGTAGAATGATAAAACCCTGATTTATAATGGAAAGATAGAAAAGTTTCAAAATGTTACAGGCGATTTTAATAGGTCCCTCTAATATCATTTGTGTGTCTGTGTGAAAGATCAGTTTGGAAGTTATTTTTAAATAGCAAAAATTAAACTTACCAATAGACATTTGTTCCCCATAATATACAATGCAGCACATAGTACAGGAAGACAGCACTCAGGAATATAGCCACGAGGTAGCCTCTCATGGCTGGCTCTCCTGAAACACAAGTTCAAAGGCAAGACTGTCATACAGATGTGTTTATCCAATGGCTCAAATGTAAGTACTTGTGAATAAACATATAAAAAGGGGAAATCAGAAGAAAATGGTGTAGGCCGATTATTTTCAAAATGCCCACTAAATGTGCAGAAAGAGAATTTTTCTCTGTCCCTCCTCAGTCTCTTTTATCAATACAGCTTAATGTATGCGTAACCCAATAAACAGCTCCATTGTTTCAAAGCTAGTGGCTCCCTACTACTTTCTCATGTTGGATAAGAAAGAAAATCATTCACTCAGAACAAAATTTTATACTGAAATTTGAAAGCTTTTTTCAGAAGCATTAATGAATATTTATTTTTCTCTCTCTCAATAGAAAGTAAATATATGCCTTAAGATGTAAATAAACATTTCATTTCTTTAGTCCGTAAAATGACTTTTAAGTGTTATGCATTACAATTTTTACAAGTCCTTTTTCTAATTTTATAAAAAGTGGATAAAAGCACTATTAAAAATATTTCCCATATCCTCAATTTTGATACACCTTTAGATGCACCTATGTGAATGCACAGGTAAATTACGTGCTTTGTATTAAATGATGGTACAGTAGTAGTTCATCACACATTTGTAGACAGAAAAACCTTGATACAATCCTTAAATTAAAAAAAAAAGCCTTTAGAGAATATACATATTTTTAAAACCCAAAACATGTTTATGTAGTTCCCACTTTTACTTCAAAGACAGAAGTAAGTCCTCATTTCCACATGCAATTAAATGCAAAAGACAATCTTATTATATACTAGAGGCCCGGTGCACAAATTCGTGCATGGGTGGGGTCGGGCCAGTCCACCCCAATCTGAGCCAATTGGGCCAGGCCAGCCAGGGGAAGGGGCCGCAGGTGGTTGGCCAGCTGGGAAGGGGCCGCGGGTGGTTGGCCTCCTGGTCGAGCTCCCTGTTGAGGGGACAATTTGGATACTAGCCTTTTATTATATAGGATGGTTCCACAATAGATCTTCTGTTTCAATGCCTGTGACTTTAAACAGGTATACTATTTCCCTTGCATCTCTTAATACATTTCTTGTTCATCTGGACAATTGCATGTACCGCTCCTCTCACTCCTACCCTCAATCAGGGTAATGCAGTGTAGAATGTGCAAATGTGGTTGCATGCATTTCCAAATAATGTAATGTTGCCTCCCTTTTCATGGTAAAATAAGTGTAAATGGAACTCTTAAAATAAATCATCCCTTTGTCTTCCTAAGTAGAATACACTGAACATAATTTAGACTTTCCTTGATCATTAAGGTCTTGTTAACAAATGTCATAATTGTGCTGTACCCTATTCGAGTCGAGACCTCTGGAATTACTGAGCACGTGGGCTGTGTGCTAACCTGTAGTGAGTATCCAGGCAAGGCTGACAATCTTGCCTCCCAGGTGGCAGCTGGTGCTTCCCACTGCTATTAAGACAGCCACCACCCCACATTCCACTGTGATAAATTAGTAAAACATGAATGCTATGTCAGGGGAGAGCAAATAAACTAAACGAGCAAACGTTAGTTTACGCATACTTCTAATTTAGTATACATAATCCCTGTGCAGCGTCAACACCGGTTGGAAATCAGAAGACAGGGTTCATGGCCCAACTCCACATAATTCCCAGCTCGGGGGACCTTAGGTAAGTCTGTTCACCTCTTCCAACCTGAGGACCAAAATATGCATTTATCGTCATTCCCCAAATATTTTTAAACAGAGGAAACCACATGTAGTATCTACATTTTATCAAACAATCCCCTTAACTCATGTGTTTACGCTTGAGAGCACACCACCAAAATGACAGGCACCTGGCACCACACAGGACACAAAAACACGTGCCGAGTATGTTTGTGTATTTTACTGTTGTTTGTTTTCTAACCCTAAAGTGTGGCGGAGAGATTGTCCCATGACGAGACCGCTGCCGGAGGCACAAGCTGGACCCGGGACAGAAGAGGGAGGTTGCTTACTGCAACCACTCAGAGACTGATGGGAACTGATGTTTATTCTGACATAAATCAGCACCGCTTCCCCTGCCTCCACTTCATGCTGGTTCCTGGAACAGGCTGCTGACCTGACATGGACAAGCACGTGATTTCCCATACCAGCTGGCACCCGCATACTAGACTGTGACTACCCTCGCCCACACCCCTTTTTCTATATAATCCTTTGGCACCTGCCAAGTGGGCGCAGGAATCTATTTTGCCTTGCAGTCACCCTGGTCATGTCTCCTAGGTTAAGTTTCCCCTAATAAACTCTATTAATTGCCAAACTGGAGTGGCCAGCCTATTCCTTTGCCTTTTTTTCTGTCCTCCACTTTAGAGGTAGATTTTCTTTCTCTGGGCTTTTCCAGGGTTTGAGTATAACTAACAATTGGCAAGCCAGGCTGGAGACCAAAAAAAACGGGCTTTGGGAAAAGGGCATCTGTAGGGGAAATCCCAGGTTGGACATATACTAGTACATTCATGTGGGGCGGCCCCTATACTCGATATATGTGTGAGTACAGGGATGCCCCCCGAATGCCAGATGATCTCAAACATCTGTGTCCAGGCAGGAAAAGTTATGACCATAGGCTGGTCCCTATTATGGGTGGTTTGACTGGCCACTGTCACTCAGCGAGAAGCCAGGGTTAGCAAAGTAGAAGGAGAACTGAAACTAGAAAAAGACACTGGAATGTCTACACTCTGTTAGCTCAGGACGGCTGATAGAGGTGAGGGAGGAAAGACCCTGTGAGCAGAGCACACTCTTCTATGGAAGCCATGAGGTCTCCGTGTGCATCTGTTTGTAGGTTCATGTATGTCTATATACATGTTGTATTTGTGTGGTATTTTCTACCTTCAAGTGGTATTGCTGACTGGTAAAAGAACTATGTTTAATCGGCTTAAAGGATTTAAGCACTAAATTAAGGATTGAGTATTCTAAAATTGTCAGAAATATAGAGACCAACCTAAATGCTTTTCAGGATCAAGAGATTTGGGAAAATATCTGATATTAAAACTACCTTAAGTTTGTTAGTTTAATTAAAACAGATACATCTTTACCTTTTGTTTTACCTAGGCTTATAAATTTATCAGCAAAAAATAACTTAGAATGAAGGCTGATTTTATCTAAAGTTTTATCAAGTTTTGTGGGTAATCTAAACATAATTGTTAAGAACTAATAAAATAAATAGATTTAAGTAGAATAAAAGGCCTTTAAGTGATGGCTTTAGCAATAACTGTAGAATGTTTATGAGAAGAAGCCTTTGAAGAAAATTATTTTTAATGTGTTGTTAAGCTTGCCAAGATTAAAATGGATTTAATTAAGTAACAGAGTTTGGTTCTCTTTCTCTCAGTTAAAAAGACCAAGTTTTTTTGGATTTTGGGTCTGCTCCTGATAAGATATTATAACAAGTTTTCTGCTTAGAAAACAAAGATTCTATATTTTCGCAAAATAATTTTCTGGCTCAGCATGCTAAGTGGTTGAGCATCAACCTATGAACCAAGAGGTCATAGTTGAATTTCCAGTCTGGGCAAACATCCGGATTGTGGGCTTGATTCCCAATGTGGGGCATGCAGGAGGCAGCCAAGCAATGATTCTCGTCATTGATGTTTCTATCTCTCTCTCCCTCTCCCTTCCTCTCTGAAATCAATACCAACATTTTAAAAATAATTTAAAAAATAATTTTCTTTGCTTTACGTTGTTTTAATCAGGTCTTTGATTACTAAATAAAATGGAATCTTCTCCATAGTAAAAGCTAACCTCTTGCATTTGAAATGCCCTGGACGACTTTCAGCAAAAGGCAGCAGCAGCAAAATCTATAAAGATTATGGCACATATGGATGAAGTCCACCTGCTTCTGCAAGGATGACCCCTCATTGCCAGACTTTTGCTGTCCTGATGTCCTTGTAATATGGCAACAGTCTGCTCCTGAGTCAGGGAAATTAAGATGGGCAAACAAGGGTTGTCCATCAAATGAATAGTCAGGGCTATGGAAAACCCGACGGCCGCTTGGTTCTTCCAGGCTCCCTGGAAAACCCCATGTCTCGGTATTTGCGTTCCTTCGTTCACCCTAGTGCCTTTAAGCAGGACTTAATTCACCTGCAACTCCATCTACCTTGATGGCAATTACCATCCAACCATCCACCAGATGCAGTTGGTGCTGTTATCCATTACATCCTTGTTGTGTGTATATCTTCTGGATGGGTTGTAGCCTTTCCTTGCTGCAAGGATGATGCCCTCACAGTGACAAAGAACTGTGAGAAAATGTGTTCCCACTTGGGTTTGCCTTCCAGCTGCTCCCTCAAGGCTACTTGCCTCGCCCCACCATGTGCCCGGGATGGTGGCTCTGGACCTGCACCGTCTTCCTTCCCGACCTCTGTGAAAGGGGCTCCTATTGATGACCTAATGCTAACCTGTGAAGAATTGCTTGGTGCAGAGAACTTTGCAGGCCTTCCTGAGCCACCTACAGCAAGGAGGATGGGCAGGGAATACACAGAAAATTCCAGGCCCGGGCACTGCAGTAAAGTCCTTTAGTGTCGTATGAGACCTGCACTGTCACAAAGTACTAGCCTAACCTATCCACCAAAAAAATGGGAAAGAGAATGTTGTGGAATTCTGGGGGACTGGTAAACATTTATGCCCCACATAGCACAATGCCTTCAACCATTATATTGTCTAGTTAAGTCGGGACATATGTGGGAACAGGGAGCCGAAAACAGGCTGCCTTTGAGAAGATAAAAGCACTGGTCAAATTAAAGTCCTTGGAATATCCCAGGCAGGGTTGCCATCTGAGTTAAATGTTTCAGTAACCCTGGAGGCATGGGCTGGCCATTCTGGCAAAAACAGCAAAAGGAAAGAGTGCCCGTTGGATTTGGGTCCCAATTATAGAAGGAAGCAGGTATCAGATGTACCCCAATAGAACAGCAACTACTGACAAAGAATACAGTGCTCTCACCAAAGAGCAGACAGTCACAATAAGTACTTCCCTTGCCATTAAGCGTGGGTGGACAGACAACACAGAACGGGCTCTTCCACAGCTCAGACTCCCACACCCACTGAATGGCATGTTTACTGACAACAGAGTAGCACCGTCAAATAGTCCTCTGCCTTCAGAGATGCAGCAATTATTAGGCCCTGTTGAATATACAGACCCTCCGAATGCTCCCATTCCTATTCCTTAGTCAGCCCCGGCAATCTGCAAAGAAGGAATATGGGAAGTTCCGGCTGGAGCTTGGTAGGGCTCTAGGCAGGATACTCCATCTTCCTGGATGGCAGTTACCATCCAACCATCCCCCAACACTACCTGGGTGGAAACAGGAACAATGGGCTGAATTAGGAGCTGTCTGGTTGGTAATCATGCATGAACCTTGACTGCTGATCCTGTCTGTATACTGACAGGTGGGCCATTTAAAGGGAGTGCCTTTAAATCTTAGACAATGACAATAAAGAAAAAGGTGGATAATTATGAACAAACCTTTATGGGGACAAGAGGTTTGGACTCACAAGGGCATGAGGCAGACCTTGTCTTACATGTCCCTGCCTGTAAGGCATCCACACCTTGGTAACCAGGAATCAGATGCCTTGACACACTTTAGCAATGAGCCATCAGTTGGCACTACAGTTGGGTACACCGGAAGAGTGGGCGTAGCAAAGGAGCAGGGCTGCCCTTAAAAATACAGTGACCTGGTCAATACAGTTATTGAATGGAGGTTCCATCTCCTAAATCAGTGATTTTCAACCTTTTTCATCTCATGGCACACATAAACTAATTACTACAATTCTGTGGCACACCAAAATATATATATATATATTTTTGCCAATCTGACAAAAAAAATAGGTATAATTTTGATTCGTTCACACTGGATGGTCCAACAAACTATGATACGGTATAGTAGCTCATCACACATCTGTAGGAATCTGATGTACCCCAATAGAACAGCAAAAACCTTGATACAATCGTTAAATTTAAAAAAAGCCTTTAGAGAATATACATATTTTTAAAACTCAAAACATGTTTATGTAGTTCCCACTTTTACTTCAAAGACGGAAATAAATAAGTCCTCATTTCCACATGCAATTAAATGCAAAAGACAAAGTTATTATATACAGAGCACAGAGCACCAGGCCCTATGGTCCCTGGACCGGGGACAGTGTCTGCAGTGGGATGTTCCTGTTACTTCCCAGGGTGAGTCAGATACTCCCCAGGCCTGTGTGGGGAGGAAATGCTCAGTCTCTGGTGGGATCCTGTTATCCTAACGCAATGAGGAGCCATGGAAGCACTATCGAAAGAGTGGAGAAGGTAGGAGTCCTGGTCTGGCATGTTCCTCCCTGTATTCACCTCCTCATGCCAGGAAGCACCACCTCCCCTCACCCACATGTATGGTTTACACAGCCTGGTCAGTTTTCAAAGACTGCGGCCACATTAACATCTAAACATCGGGCCACAAGTGTAATTCTCATAGAGGGAGAAGACCTCTCAATTCAAGTCCCTACTAAATATTTTTCTTTCTGATCTTAGACTTCTGCTGTTCTGGTGGCATCCAGTTTGTCTTCCAACAGCCTAAAACATGTGTCATATGTACGTTTCCCTTAATAAACTCTATTAATTACCAGCCTGGAGTGGCCAATCTGTATCTTTGGTCTTTCCCTGCCCTCCACTTAAGGGGGACGTTTTCATTCTCAGGATTTTTCCCTGGGTCTGTGTGCACTAACATAAAGTCAGCTGTTCTCTTGCTACACAGTTAAGTGCATGGGTTTTGAGAAAGCCAAACTGAGGCTTGGCTCATGCTTAATGCGGCCTGTGCTGTATTCTTATTGACCTGACAGGAAGATGCAGTTGGGTGTTGCTTTGGCAGAAAGCCCAGCATCGGCTGATGGCAAAGGGAACAAAGCAAGTTCCTCCCTTTGCACTTTGTTCTGTCTTCCTCACCCACTGTAATGCATGCTATCTGGATGTATTATAGGGCATTTTTAAAATGACCTTAAATTTTTTTAGTATTAAGCAGAAAATAAATTGCATAATATTGACTGGGGGGCGGGGAAGCGTGGTTCTGTTTATTGAGAAATCATTAGTAAAATCTAAGTGATGGAGAGAATTAAGGTTTGGGATTATCCGAGTCAAAGTTCAAGCCAGGGAGGTGCTTGGGATATTAGACACATCGCTGAAGTGGCTAACTGATGGCTCAGACAGACAAGATAGCCAGCCCAGAGACTGGCCCTTATAATATGTGCTACAAATGCTAGCTTTCCTTCCTCCTCTTGTGCTGGATGAGCAGAGAACCGTCAAGGAACTGACCTCCAGCCTGGTTCTAAAAGGCAATGCACTGTATACGTGAGAGAGGTGAAACTAGTAAACACTTTGGCCAGAGGCCACGAGCCACGCTTCATGATGACAAGATAGGACTGTCAGTGTGGACAGGGAGCTGATGTGGACTTGGCTTATCTCATCCCAAAGACTGAATGCAAATTTTATTTTCCCGCCCGTGGAGGTATCACCCAAATATGAATATAGGATATGTTTAAGTCTTGGAAGGCATTTTACCATGGGCCAAAACAGTCACCAAACAACTACTTAAGTACTCAAATTAAATATTTAAGGCTCCACCTCGAATAACATCATTTATGCAAACATCCAACAAGGATGACAACAGTATCAGTATTTTTTAAAGACATATTTACATCTAAACAAGATAGCATATGACATAGAGAAAAAATTCAGTATTTACATTTCAATTTGTTTATCTGTCCCCCAAAACACAGTTTTGGGGAAATTTATGTATTATTTCACAGAGCACAGAAGTATGGGTAACCAACATTTTCATTCACAAATGTGGTTTAGTTATAAACAAAGAAGTATGAGAGAACGTTCTTTTTTTCTTCAGAAAGTAAAATGAGCCTACTCTTTGAGGAGCTGCTGCGTACACCACCTGAGAAAATTTAGGAAGCTGAGCCACGCTGTTGTATTTCACAGACAATTCAAAGCATCCAGATTCAAGTTGCAAAACAGACTTGGACCAACCAGGATATCCTTGTGATAAACTATAGTTCCTGTTTGCTCACAGGAAAAATCTTCCAGAAATAAACAAATTCTCTAATTATATTTTATAAATGGAAGGGCGATTTTGCTTTGAGCAAAGGTATTCAAAGGAAAACTAGTTAGAATGCCTGTTTTTGTGTTGTTGTTGTTGTTGTTGTTGTTTTTAATTTATAGCCCTGGTCAGTGTTGCTCAGTTGGCTGGGCATCATCCTGTGCACTTGAAAGGTTGCGGGTTCGATTCCCAGTGAGGGCCAGGAGTCAGCAGGGCAGGTTCAATCCCCAGTAGGGGGCATGCAGGAGGCGGCCGATCAATGTTTTGCTCTCACATCAATGTTTCTCTCTCTCTTCCTCTCCCATCCTCTCTTCCTTAAAATCAATTAAAAATCTTTTTTTTTTTTAATTATAAGGTCCTTCAATATAGCTGCATTTACCAAAACAAACAAGTTTTCCAGTTCTTGACACTAAACATGACAGATGCCAGCTTCTTGGCTGCAGCTGCTCCTAAGACCAGGCTCTCTAGACACCCTTTACAGTTTATATCATAGAAGCAATTGTTCATCTAAAGTGTGACTCGAGGGCCTCAAGGGAGAGTAGGACTTATTGGCAGAGATCAAACGTTTATTTCCTAAATTATATTTAATCCAATATATGAATAACCTATATCTGCAAAAGTGAGCTCAATCCCGGCAACAGTTTTTCCTTCTCTTTAAAAATAAAAGTATATTTTATTTGGTGCAGAGCTTTAAAACACTTGTATGTCCACTTCACTTGAGGATCAAAACAAGCTTGATAAGTGGGTGTGCGGGCACGACTTTAATGCGTGAGGGAACTGAAAGTTTCTGAAGTGAGCTGACCCAGGTCACACAGTCTGGGAGACAGAAATAGACGGACAGTCTGACCACCTGTGCGCACGGTTCTATTCCTGGTGCCATCCTGTCTCTCAAAATAAAAGGCAGGAGGAGAACTCGAAAGAGAATTCTAATCTATAACTTCCTGACAGTGCTCCGCTGGCAGCGAGGGTTCCAAAAGGGTAAATTCAGATACTGGCAAAAGGGAAGTGGCCCCGGGGCAGCGTTCTCCAAACTGACATGGCAGGTGCCTGGGTCAGCACCAGCCGGGCTAGTCAACATTCCCTCCTCAATCTGAATCCCCTCAGGTAAGTGCTTTGAAACAAGCACCTTCCAATCTGGGTCTTAAGCCTGCTAACCTGTGAGACACACTGCTCTGGGACTTTAGAGCCTGGAGGAAAAGAACCAGGGAGGGAAAAAGGATTTACTCAAAGACAGAGACCACAGCAGATAGTAGAGTGGTTATCCCACTGGACTGAAAGCTCCGAGAGCAGGACTGTCTGTCTTATCATTTTGTTTCCAGCACTTCTAACAATGCCTGCCACATAGACGATAAGCAGACAGTTGTTGAAGATAGTTGCAGATGCTACAACTAGATGCTTTGTATTAATTTTTTACCCCAAATGCTTCACATTTGGAAAATGCCCCGTGAATAATGGCTGATGAGAATCTTAAGATATGTGAGTGCTTAGCATGTGCTAAGGCCTGTGATAAGTGCTTGGGGTGTATTATCTCATGTAACCCTCACAATTGTGAAGGGTGTGGTCGACTTACAGCTCATATGTACAAATGAGGAAACTGAAGCGCTAAGAGCAGCAGTCACTTTCCTGCGCTGATAAGCAGCAGAACCAGGATCAAACCCTTATTTCCCAGACCAGAGCCAGGCCTCTCTCCCGATGTGAGCTTTTTTACAAATGCACATCCTTCTGATACCAGACTAACATCACAGAATGTTTCTCTAATTCATCTATCCCATCAGCTCCCTGAGCAGTATCAATTCTCGGGGTTGGTGAAATGGAAAGCTTATAGTCATAAACTGTGCTAAAATAAAACCCAATTACTCCCCAGCTTGTTTTTCCTGATCCCATTCCTCTGGATTTTAGTAAATCCATTAATTATTTTTCTCCATGGTTCTGTTGAATGTCCTAGACCAGTGGTTCTCATACTATAGTATGCATAAGAATCAAATTAGAGGGTGCTTGGTTCATTCCATGCATACTCCCGAGTCCCAGAGCAACCATGAGAACATTACTTATAAAAGCCAACAAAAAAATCTAATCTAATAATAGACAAATATGCAAATTGACCGCACCTTCGCTACACCTAAGCCATGCCCACCAGCCAAGCCACGCCCACCAGCCAATCAGGACGAGTATGCAAATTACCCCAACAAAGATGGTGGCTAATTTGCATATCAAGACAGCGTCGAAAGAATCCAAGAGCTGCAGAAGGGAGTAAAGCTTCGAAGAAGCAAGCAAGCCGGGGGGGGGGGGGGGGGGGGGAGGAGAAGGGAGGAGTGAAGTCAGGGCTGGGGGCGAAAGGAAACACAGGCGGGCTGGAGGAGAAGGCGGGGCAGGCGACAAGGGAGGAACGGAGGCGGGGTAGAGTGCAGCAGGAAATCCTATTGCAGGATTTTTCCTGCAACGGGAACGCTAGTAACCTATAAAATGTCACTTGAAAATGGCCTTATTTTTAGGCCCTTCTAATGTTTTTTTCAACAACCTACTAGGACAGTGGTCATCAAACTGTGGCTCTCGAGCCACATGCGGCTCTTTGGCCCCTTGAGTGTGGCTCTTCCACAAAATACCATGCCCCGGGCGAGTCTATTTTGAAGAAGTGGCGTTAGAAGAAGTTTAAGTTTAAAAAATTTGGCTCTCAAAAGAAATTTCAACCGTTGCACTGTTGATATTTGGCTCTGTTGACTAATGAGTTTGCCGACCACTGTACTAGGAAAAAAGGTATATTCCGCAATAATCCTGGAAGCATTGTTCTATTCACCAAGTATAGAAACCCTGTGGGCATCTCAATATCATGCAACACCAAGGAATGAAAGCCCCTCAGTTTCACTCTTCACGAATCTGAGCATGTATGTACACACAGACCCAGCCTGCCTGGCCTCTCTGTGCCAGTTTCCTCTAGACCTGGCTACAGGCGCTTCCTGATGCCCACATATAGTCTCGGCCCCACTTCCAGCTCTGGGACTGATCCCGGCCCAAGGAAAGGGAGCCTGAGGAGCCCTCAAGTAGCTACTCAACAGGCTGGTCAGGTTCCTGCTGACTCCACACTGTTTGGACATATCTGCTAGACCTGGTTGTCCAGGTCCCTGACCTAGAGCGTCTTTCTTCAGTGTCTGCATTCCTCTCCTTCAGCCACCCAGCAGCTCTGCAGCTGAACTTCAAATCTGTTAGTAAGGAGGATCCCAAACCATGTCCTCATCCACTCTGTCCCCATAGGCTCTCTGCTTCCTCGGTGACAGATGTCCTGCTCCCCTGATGCTGTCTCCTCTCGCACCCAAATGCACTGCCGCTCAGCAGCAACACCCAGTAACTTGCAAAGTTGTGCCCATTAGAAAAGGACATGCCCTCTGTTTTCACATAGCCCCACGGCCACATTACCTTGGCATGGGCAGGATTTCAGCCACAACTTTCCCCTTAGCCAGGTGCCCCTCTTCACAGCTCCTCTCCACAGCCTTACCAGGGGGCCCGCTGACAGCCTGTGTCCATCCAGCCCTGGGAGAGGCCCTTCTCCATTCGGGTCTCCACCATCCTCAGCTCGCAATGACCTCTCCTGAAGACTGGCAGAATTTGGCCAACAGGTCTTACATCCTGCCCTCCTTCCTCTTCGTATTCATGACTTGGTTTATGACTAGTCTCTGCAATCACATGCCCTTGGGAGCATTCGTTCCAGCTCTAGCTGTGCATTAATATCTAGATTCTGGTCCAGCCCTATGGGTGCCCTAAGCCCCCCAGACCTAGCCATCTTCATACAGACAAGCCTTAACGGAGACACAAAGGGCCCACCATGACAGACGGAAAGGCCTCAGTCCTCCTTAACTCATTTACCACCCCTCTTTTAAGTGTAGGCCTTACTACTAGTTGGATGATCCAAATGTGTCCATGACCTCATTTCCATACCAAGGACCTCTACCCTCTGGTGTTGATGATCCTGTGAATAGTGGCACAGGTCATTAAGTGCCTCCTAAATGCCTAGCACCGCCCTAAGCCCTTTGCACACACGATGATGACAGCAGGGATACTACCCGCCCCAGGCTGAAGATGCTCAGTTCCCAGAGCAGTGACCAGAATTCAAGCTCAGATCTGTCTGGATTTTTTTAAATTGTACACTGTAGGAAACGATAATTACTGTATTTTTAAACTATCACATCATGAATTTAATATATTCACTTGATAACTTTTTGAAGTAAAGCAAGAGCATATGCATTAAATGGATGCATTTATTAAAATACACTTACTTAGACACATTATAATATGAAAAACTGCTCATTTCACAATTAAAGAGAGAAATCTTAGTGAATCGGTAGTCTAGTTGAAGGGATTTTGCTAGAAGAACCTGAAAATGTTCAATAGGGCATATATAAAGAATAAAATAGCACAAATAAAATTAAGTAATACGCAATATTACTGGAAAAGCTAAATTTAAATATGAGGTGTTAAGCTACTGCTATTTGATAAAAATTAAGGGTGGGAAATTCTGACATTGCTGAGTAAATTAATAGAAAATTATAAGTTGATTTATGTGCCCCTCCCCCACAAAAAAACCCTATTTGTATAATATCAACAAATTGGACCAACTGTACACATTCTGACTGGTTTCTAAATACATTATTATTTTCCTTTCTGCAAAGCAGAAAAACATATATAATTAACTTATTTTCTCTCCTCTTCCCCCAGTTCTGCTAATACAATGATAGGCATCTAGTCTATCACATATACATACACCTTCTCTTTCAGTGTTTGAAGAAAGCCTGTGCTTTTACTAGACTTTCATAGATAGATATGTTCATCTGATTAAAGGTAAGCTGTCACTGTCAAAGCAGATGACTGAATCTTCCCCTGAAAACTGGATGTGCTCACGGCAAAGAATACAAAAAACAGAAAGAAAGAAAGAAAGAAAGAAAGAAAGAAAGAAAGAAAGAAAGAAAGAAAGAAAGAAAGAAAGAAAGAAAGAAAGATGATGTTTCAACAGAATTTTTTTTTAGTAGCACAGTGGGACACACTCAAATCATTCAGCTAATAGCATACTATTCTGGATGCTAAAAATAAAGTGAAGTTCCTGTTTTCGAGCTTTCTCCCTTTAGATTCAGCTACACTGAAAATACACAAACAAGTTTTTAAGAGAACTTCTTATGTTCCTACTGTTTCTTCATATTTTCTCTCAGAGGCGATATTTTCTCTATTTCCTTATATTAATTTCCCACTAATAAGATAACCTCCAAGGAGTATTAGATATTCTTAACAGGTTAATGATTATGGCCAATTTTTTCAACTAACTTTACTGAGATAAAAATTTTCTATAATAAAATTAGCCACTTTTAAGTGTACAATCTGATGAGTTTTGACAAATGCATATGGTCATGTAACAACAACCAAAATCATACTAAACATTTCCATCACCCTAAAAGTTCCTCTTTGTAGTCAGCTCCCTTCCCCTAGTTCCTGTCTCTTTATCTGTTTATCACCGTGGTTTTTGCTTTTTCTAAAAGTTCATATAAATGTTATTTTTGGCTTATTTCAATTAGTATAATTGGAAAAAAATGTCCACGTTGTTGCTTCTACCAAGAATTCATTCCTTTTTATTGCTAAGTAATAGTCCATTGTGTGGCTATACTATAACTTACCAATTCACCAGCTAATAGACATTTGTTTGTTTGTTTTTTCAGTTTTTGGTTACTGTAAATAAAGCTACATTGACCATTTAAGCACCAGTCTTTGGGTGGGCATATGTCTTCATGGGTCATTTGGTAAATGTATGCTTAAGTTTATATGAAAATTTTATATTGCATTCTGATGCCTATTCCTAAACAACAGATTTGCTTCAATCTCTCAGTTAAAAGGAAAAAGCCCCTACCTATAACAATTCAAATTACTGACATAATTGAAAACCACAAACCCCTGACAGAGGCAAGGAATGATCCATCTGTTAATATCTATTGATATCTAGCCCTCATTATGCACGTGTACTCATCTACTTCAGGATATGGGGAACAGTTACACTGTAACAAGGGAGCCAAGTTACACTGTTTCAGACCGAGTATAATTATGTTGTGAGAAGAAAAGCTAAATATTGCAGACCCTGCTACTCCAAGTGGGGTCCATTGACCAGCCACATTGGCATCACCTGGGAGCTCGACAGACATGCGAATCTCCGCTCCCCCCCTTCATCTGCTGAGTCAAACCTGCATTTTAAGGAGATCCCCAGGTGATGGGGGCCCCAGGGGAAAAGAATGATGTGCCACTGAGAGGATCAGGGCTTCACCAGAAATAGTTTTTTAGAAGAACTGGAAGATGGTTCTAAATTCCATGCTATCTTTTTTAAAAGTCCTTTGGGCTTGACCTTTTAAAATTTCCAACCAACAGAATCTTCTTGGAAGACACTAGTGAGACTCTCAGAAAAGTCACTTTCACCATCTAGGGGCTGTTTGGGTTTTCTTTGTAAATCCCCTAGGCATTTTCATTTCTGTGTTGTTTTCAGTCTTATCCTCCCGTTTACGACCAGTATTGCTGTGACACTACCGGTATTTCTGAGAGGAAACACAGAGGTGGGCAACGTTAGGCTTATAGTTGCTCATATGGAAACAATACTAATTAATAAGAATACAAGAGCCCTAACCGGTTTGGCTCAGTGGATAGAGCGTCAGCCTGCGGACTCAAGGGTCCCAGGTTCGATTCCGGCCGAGGGCATGTACCTTGGTTGCGGGCACATCCCCAGTGGGGAGTGTGCAGGAGGCAGCTGATCGATGTTTCTCTCTCATCGACGTTTCTAACTCTCTATCCCTCTCCCTTCCTCTCTGTAAAAAAAATCAACAAAATATATATTTTAAAAAAAAGAATACAAGAATAAACTCTGTGTTTCAACTGTAGGCCTACTTTGGCCCACCCCTGTATAGGACGCCTCTCAGATTTTGTCTGCAGGACACGCTTCACTCTCTGCATCGCCTTCTGACTTGCCAGCCGAATCACCAGCCACACCTTGACACCAACATTTCCAACGACTGCTGTTCACTACGTGGACCCCAGAATTACAGATCCCAGAGCTGGAAAGACTGCAAGGGCTCAGGCCTTTTGAACCGAGTAAGGTCTTTCTTAAGTCACCATAGTCCAGAACAGGCAGCCAAGCCTGAGAAGAATTTAAACTTGCCAAAGGTTACCTCACTTCGAAGCAGCGGCGTCAGCAGCACAGGAGAGCATTTTTCCGTGGATCCTCCTCCAGAGCGATGCCTGCCTCATCGTGGCTGCGCAGTAAACAACCCGCTAATTTGTGTTTCATTCCAGGCCTCTCTGAGCTCTGTGGTTTTCCATTCCTGAAGCACCTCCCTTGCGTGGCACTGCACGGCCTGGGTCCCACCCCTCCAGCTTCTCTGCCTGAGCTTCTAGGTCTCCTCTTCCCCCTCAGCACAACCTAAATGCAGGTGTCCTCAAACTCTTATCTTAACCCTGTTTCCCAAACCCACGTTCTCATTGCTTCTCAGCTACTAGCAATCATCTCTAATCTCTCTTCCCTTTAAGCCAGCCCGAATGCTGCACCTGGCAGAAGATCCGAAAAGCCCAGCTCTCGCTGTGTCACCCGCCCCACAGGAAAACCTTCCGTGGCTCTCACTGTCTGCGAAATCAGCTAAAATCCCTTAGCCTGGCACTGAAGACTTCTGTAAGTTAGTACTTTCATCTTCTCATCTTCTTCTTCGTTCAGTTTCTCCTTTGTAGGCAGCAGCATAATTAGGTGTTAAGGTTGCCCACCTGGGTATAGCCCTCCTAGGTTTGAGTCTCAGCTCTACCTCTGTACAACCCTGGGAGGTCGCTTAACCTCTTTATGCCTCAGTTTCCTCTCCTGTGAAATGGGAATAATGGTGCTACCTAATAGGGCTATTGTAAGTAGTACATGTAAAGCACTTAGGTCAATGTTCGGTACATGGTAAGGACTCTCATAATCTTGTTTTAATTCTTCTATTAAAACTAAGGAAGTACTAGCTGCGCATACACCAAGCCCTCGCTAACAAACTTCCTTCATAACATCTGGGAAAGATCCTACAGAATGCATGGCATCATGTGAATAATAGCTTCCAAAAACTAAGCTGCCACTACAGTGCTCGCTTTCATTCTGCATATGCATTTCAACATTTCAAAGTATCTGTGATGGGATACTTAGAAATGTTACTCATCTTCTTATGAATATAAAATGAAAGGCACTCAAGTTAGTAATAATTCATTTGCAAAACTCATCTTAGAATTAAACTATTTCTGGCTCTAGAAGCCACACCCTTTTATGCTTTTTATAATAAAACTGATCTGAATCTTCATACAAATAAACAAATAACCCAGGTTTTAATCAGCATATCAAATTGAAGCAAGAAATGAAATCCAGAACTCTACAAATAATCTGACTTAGAGAAGAGGTTTTATCTTTCGCTCTGATTTGGATCCATTATAATGTTGAGAAGGATTCAAATATTGTGTTCTAGGCTCAGAAGCAAATCCCAGGATGAGTGAGCAATGTCTAACAAGGTAAGGAGAGCTGAGTGTTCACTGGCCCTGGACTAGAGAATGGGGGCAGAAGAACAACAACCGCCATGCATAGCAAGGAAAAGAGTGTAAATTTTCTGAACACCATGTGACAACTATTTGAGATGCTTTAGATGTATAATTCTTTTAATCCTCAAAACCACCCTTTAAGAAAGGCACTAGTTGTCATCCCTACCATACAGATGAAGACAATAAAGCCCAGAGAAGTTATAATGAACCTAAGAACACCCAAGAAGTAAGTGGCTGGGATTTGACCCGGGACACACCAGAACCCATGCTCTTCACCATCCTATATAATAAAAGGCTAATATGCAAATAGACCGAACAGTGGAATGACTGGGTGCTATGATGTGCACTGACCACCAGGGTGCAGACGCTCAATGCAGGAGCTGCCCCCTGGTGGTCAGTGTGCTCCCACAAGGGGAGCTCAGCTCAGCCAGAAGCACTGAGCCAGGCTCACAACTAACAAGTGCAGTGGCGGTGGTGGGAGCCTCTCCCACCTCCATGACAGTGCTAAGGATGTCCAACTGATGGCTTAGGCCCACTCCCTGGAGCGGGCCTAAGCCAGCAGTTGGACATCCCTTAAGGGCTCCTGGACTGCAAGAGGGCACAGGTGGGTGCAGGCCGGGGTGAGGGACCGAGTGCACGATTTTCGTGCACCAGACCCCTAGTCTTATCTAATAAAGAGGGAATATGCAAATTGACCATCACACCGTAACAGTCAAAATGGCTGCATCCACAGCGGAGGCTGAGTTCTGGTAATGAGCCTTAAGGAGCAATCAGCAGGGACCTGAGGCTGCGCCCCCCGCCCGGTGGGGCTTGACAGGGGACCTCAGGCCATGCCCCCCGCCCCCCCGCCCCGGCACCAAGCCAGGGGACCTGAGGCTACACCCCCTGCCATGCAGGGCTTGATGGGGGACCTCAGGTTATGTCCCCCGCCCACGGGGCTTGACGGAGGATCTCAAGGTGCATCCCCCGCCCAGTGGGGCTTGACAGGCACCTCAAGGGGTGTCCCCTGCCCCAGCCCGGGCCAGGCGACCTTAGGCTGCACACCCCTCCCCGGCGCCAGGTTGGAGAACTGAGGCTGCGCTGCCCGCCTGGCGGGGCTTGACGGGGGACCTCAAGCCACGCTCCCTGGCCCGGGCTGGGGGACCTCAGGCCGCAACCCTGCCCCGGCACCGGGCTGGGGGACCTGAGGCTGTGCCCCCTGCCCAGTGCCAGGCCAGGCAACCTGAGGCTGTGCCCCCTGCCCAGCCGGGCTTGACAAGGGTGGGGCCAGCTGGGTCTTGATCTTGCTCAATGGGGTTGGAACCAGCTGGGTCTGGGTCTCACGCGATTTTGAGGCACCACGGGTGGGCAGGGACTTGACTCTGGGTCCCACAGCACACCCCAGACTCTGACAGGAGGAAGGTTTTCATATACATTTTTACTAATTTTCTTTCATCTCTGACACTTCTATTATAGAGAAAGGGCAAATAGCAATATTAAATTATTTCCTCTAATTAATCCCCTTTTAATGTGCATGAATTTCGTGCACCGAGCCACTAGTTATGTTATAAAGATTAAAAATATTTCCATGTTCTTGATGCCAGGAGATGGAAAGGTTGACAAGAAAGGCAGTTTCACAAATCACCAAGATGATTTCAGCCCCAGTTCCACTAAAGTAAGATGCTTCCTGCAGTGAGAAACCTGAAGACCCAGCCCTACCTGCATCCCGGTTCAGTCTTAGGAGTTCTGCAAGCCCAGTGGCCCGGGACACTGGGGAGGGCTTTGAAAACACTCGTGAATAATTTCGGTTTGAATAACGAAGAGATCAAGAGAATCTCCAGAACTAAATCCCAAAATCATTATAAATGTCCATATTCGCCAGTACCACTGAAGCATCAAGTTCTCAGTCAGTAAGTACCCTTCCTAAAAGGATTTTCAAATAAAACAGTAATGAAACAAATCTGCCAGTAGATTAACTGTTTTCTGATGAATCTTAACAAACCAGAAAGACTGTATGGATTCACGGATAAAACATCGTGCTAATTCCTGGTGGACATTTGAGCTCCAGAGCTTTCTCAGAATGTTTGTAAGTTGAGGTTCCAGGAATACTAAGGAAAATATGCCTAAAAATCACATTAAGGGGCTTTAATAAACTTATTATTAATTGTAGTATTTAAAGATAGAGAGAGAATTCTAGGTCATCCTATTGAGAAAACAAGGCACAGACAGGGCAAGCATCTTGCCCAAAGTCACACAGCTTGTTAACAGCAGTTTCTACAATAGTTGTGATTCATGTAATGTTATAGTTTCAACTTCAGAGTTTTCTTACTTTTTTTACTTCCAGATTGGTTTAAAACATTCCCCAGGAAGACCCCTTCATATTGAGAATGAAAGTAATATTTAAAACTTCCCTAGCTCAACTTTGGGGTATGCTGAAGAGACACTGGTTATATTAACATGAGACACTGGCCTCATGTCAGACTCCTAAGAGGTAAGGTAACAGGCAGGCCTACCTATACCAAGCAGGGGGTATTTCAAAGTCACCTGCTAGAGATGGAAACATCGTCTCATTGTATAAGAGCATTGCCAGTGTTCAAACTTCCATCTAAAAAGTCTGAGCAAGCGGCAGCGTTGCCTTCGCTTACCTGCACTTTTAAGGAATCCGTTCCCCAAAGGCCCTCTGCTCCTTAAGGTGAAGGATGTGGTCAGGGTGCTGGAGCTTCAGGAGGCTGTCTGCCCAATCGTTGTCCCACTAGAAATTATCCAACACAAATGTTGTGCTGCTCCTTCACGTGTAAGTACTGAAATGAAACACAAAAGATGGCATGCTTGTAAGAATGGCTCGTTACCCGAGAACATCTTTAATCCATTAAAAACGTTTTAATGAAGATTATTTTAGCAAACTCACTCCTGACCTGTCCCCAAAATACTTGACAGGATGATGAAATTGCCAAAAAAAAAAAAAAAAAAAATCCAACAGCACACCCGGCAGCACCTATTGCATTACTGTAGTTCATGGCTGGTTATCCACAGGATCCAGCTCCGTCCCCTTGAAAAAAATAACATGTCCAGCTCAATTCACCCAAAGCAACCTGGTAATGAAAGAACCATCTGTCTTATTTTTCAGCTTCTCTCCCCACATACACACAGCTTTATTGTCACATGCGAAGGTGAGAGAAGGAGCTGTTGCTCTGAAAACCCTCTGAAGCGGAGGCGGGGAGGAGAGCGGGGAATGAGGAGGAGGTCAAGAAGAGTAAAAAACAGCAAGAAGAAATGAGGGGAAAGAAAGCGAGAGGAAATTAGTAAAAACAGCAACTAGTTTAAGAATGTGCTGTGGCCACTTTCTCAAAAAAATATTTTTAAAAGAATCTTAAAATACTCCTGTTACAGCTTTTCTGACATTGTTTCAGCTTTTCTTACATAAGACTAACCCCGATACAAAAACCAACAGCAACAAAAAAGCTGCAGCCCTGTACTTCCTGTTTAGTAGAAAATGTTATTTTTTAAAAAAGATATATTGATAAACAAATATGAAAACCTACAAAAATATGCCAAATACTTTATTTCAGAAGCCACTCATGAACTCTAATGTCGTACATACAGAAATAGGAATGCTTTATTATGAAATTCACATAGTAACATGAAAAAATGTTTAGATTCTGCCAAGCAAGGAAAGAAACATTTTAAAAGCCGAGTACACTAAGGTTATTTATGCGTGTTCGATGCGTGTGCGAACACATTACTGAAAGCCGTCAGAGAACAATGAAATCAGGTGATGTGCTGAGTTGTGGATCAAAGATAATTTTTTTCTTAAAAGTTTTTTATTAATTTTTTTTCTTAAATCTAGAATGTAATTCTTAAGACTAAAATCTTAAATCTTAAAATGTATAGAGAGACAGAAAATGCTTATTTTCATGTGTTCCTGCATGCCTTTCACTTCTGAAGTGCTAAGTAATTGGCACATTTACAAATTAGAAGGCAGGCGGCGGTGCTTTTTAGTGGCTATTATTATAATAGAAGTCTCCTCCATGAGACAGAATTGTGAACTTAAGGAAATTATGGATAATGATAAGTCTGTGTCTCGGCAGCATTCTCCCTAAATGTATAGACATACAGCTCCTGAGTTTCTATCATCTCCTACCCACTACTACTTATTACCAGCTTATGTAAAGGTGCAATCACTATATTGAAGTTGGAAGGGCCCTTTAAGATTTTCTAGTCTACATAAGTGAGTAAAGAAACCTTGATGTTATACCAGGAACAACTAACTGGGGGAATGGGAATTTAGTTATACCTGGAAAAGCTTAAATAAAGGGAAGAAATAAGATAGCCCATTCTCGTGTTTAAAGCTATTTTTTAAAATATATTTTATTGATTTTTTTTACAGAGAGGAAGGGAGAAGGATAGTTAGAAACATCGATCAGCTTGCCTCCTGCACACCTCCTACTGGGGATGTGCCTGCAACCAAGGTACATGCCCTTGACCGGAATCGAACCTGGGACCTTTCAGTCTGCAGGCCAACACTCTATCCACTGAGCCAAACCAGCTAGGGCCCATTCTTGTGTTTAGATGGCCTTCCTCAAGGAGAGGCATTGGCCAGGCTCTGAGGTTACCAGTGGTTAAGCCATGGCCGATGAATGGAACATTCAAGGAGTTAGGTTTGAGTTTGGTAAGGAAGAACCTGCTAATGAGAAGGCTAACCCCTATTTTGTAAAACTACTGTTTGAAATTCTCTGCTATTTAGATAGTCCCTTTTTCTGTAAAGTCAGCTCTGCTATTTTTTAGACAGCCCCCTATTCTGGAAAAAATAACTTTGCTTTAGCCTGCTTGAATAATAAGGAAGATAAACTTAGCTGCCTGACCTTGTAGGCCAGAGACTAGATGCGCTCATACTCTCATGCCATGCCAGATGTATTTATTAATTGGGTAGAACTGTGTTGTTTTCGAGGCCACAAGCTTCCAGCGAGATAACCACTAAGCACACATAGGGCTGGCTCTTTAATAAAAAGAAAAATTCTGCTTGTTGCTCTGCTTAGAATTTGAATTAATTTTTCTCTAAGCCCACCGGTGTATATTAAAGTGTAACTCCAAACTCTCTAAGCGTTGCTTGTTTTTTCCCCCCGGTCTTCTGCAGCACTAATATTTAGGTTGCCTAAAGAAACTACATGATGCATTGCTGGATAATGAGTCACTTGTTACTAAAGATATTCTGTTCTGAAAACCACTGGGCCTCCTGCTAGTGTGGCTCAGGTGGTTGGAGCATCATCCCGTGCACGGGAAGGTTGCTGGTTCGATTCCCTGTCAGGGTACATACCAAGGTTGCAGATTCAATCCCCAGTTGGGGTGTGTACAGGAGGGAACCAATCAATGTTTCTCTCATACATCAATGTTTCTCTTTCTCCCATTCCCCCTCTCTAAAATCAGTAAAACATATCCTCAAGTAAGAATTAACAAAAAACATAAAACAATACTTGGGGATTTACTAGTGCTTACTAAACTTTAATGTTCATTGGCATCACTTGAGCCATCTTGTTAAACTTCTGATTCTGGTCCTAGCCGGTTGTTCAGTGGTTAGAGCAGCCGCCCACAGTGGCATATTTGATTCCAGTCGAGGGCACTACCTCAGTTGCAGGCTTGAACCCCAGTCCCGGTCTGGGCGCATGCAGGAGGCAACCAATGGATGTATCTCTCTCACATCAGTGTTTCTCTCTGTGTGTCTCTTCCACTCTCTAAAAATCAATGGGGGAAAAAATAACCTTGGGTGAGGATTAACAAAATAAATAAATAAATAAATTAATTAATTAATTAATTAATTCTGATTCTGATTCAGTAGGTCTGGGAAGGGCCTGGGAACCTGCATTTCTAGCAAGCTCCCAGGTGATGCCAGTGCTGTGGGTCAAGACTGTGGGTCAGTCAAGGGATCAGTCATTCTAATTTCAAGCATTAGAATGTTATTAAAACCAGTGTTTCCCAAAGCGTACAAAGTCCTCTGACCACATGACTTCAAAAGTCCTCCTGATTATCCCTGATTTCTGGGCAGGTGTTTAATAAATAAGTTAAGTGGTTATAAGCAGGGTTTTATGAGTCCACACATTCAAATATCCAAAAAAGAGTTGGTAACTTGGTATCTTGCAGTACCCACTAGGTCATACTTCTGAGCAATAACTAATTTTGCACAATTCTAAGGAAGAGATGTTTTACCTCCTTTTTTTAAAAATGATGCTTTTACTCCACGCTTGGCATATAAATAAGCATGTTCTGATGAATAAATGAATGAATGAATATATGCATTCAAAATGCAATTATTTATGATGTCAGTATACTACAGTTAACAGAGAAGTAGGATGAGAGAAAATGTGGCTACATAGTAATTTTTCCCAGGGATCTGTGTTGTATAATCTCCAAAGGTGGGGAGGGGAAAGTCTCCCAAAGCTATAATTTATAGAGTTCTTTATCAATGTAGAGCCTTGCATTATTTTTCTAACTCTGGAATTTCACCTCCCTAACACCCTCTGAGTCATAAAAATTCCTTTAATGTGTAGAAAGCCCCCATTTCTTGCTTGCTCATGTTTTTGTTCTGCTCTCCCACTTAGTTAATAAATTTGGGCTTGCAATCAGTTCAAAATCCCATGTAATATCTTTCCTGGATAAATATGCTAGTATCTGAACACAAAGACCTTCCTCAGATTTTAAAGCATCCTTACGTTTCTCTCCCAGAGAAAATAAACTCACAACTAAAGGGAACTAGTTTCCTGCCTTTGCTCCAACTCTGAAGGCCCCCCTTCCACTGGGTTTACTGTTTTCGTTTGCTTAAAAGTTAGAGCGTTGTCCCGATACGCCAAAGTTGTGGGGTCGATCCCAGTCAGGGCATATACAAGAATCAACCAAAGAATGCATGGATCGGTGGAGCAACAAATTGTTTCTCTTCCTCTCCCTCTCTAAAGTTAAAAATTAATAAAATATGTATTTTTAAAGTTGTAACATTCTATCTGACTTACAAAAGCCCCTTTTCAAAGTCCTGATTACATCAGTTTATTCTGATTGAGCCTAGCTTATACTGCTTCCTGGGAAGTATCATCTTCTGTTAGTTAGTTCCTCTCTTGCTATTTTTTTTTAAAATATATTTTATTGCTTTTTTACAGAGAGGAAGGGAGAGGGATAGAGAGTTAGAAACATCAATGAGAGGGAAACATCGATCAGCTGCCTCCTGCACACCACCCACTGGGGATGTGCCCGCAACCAAGGTACATGCCCTTGACCGGAATCGAACCTGGGACCCTTGAGTCCGCAGGCCGACGCTCTATCCACTGAGCCAAACCGGTTAGGGCCCTCTCTTGCTATTTTTAAAAGAAAAAAAGTGTGAGTTAAGTGGAGGGCAAAATATCAGATAAACGAATCAAACCTTAAGATTAAAGTGCTGGACATTTTCCTGCTTTCCACAGCAAATGCAAATATGTGATTAACTTATACTGCTATCCATCACTAGATGAGCCTCTAAACCTCTCACATTACACAGATGATGTATTCTTCATTTGGGGTACCTTATAATTTATTATTGCAGATAAACCAATACATGCGATATATATTTTTTTATGAAATTATATAATCCTAGATTTTATTTCCTAACTCACTAGTAGGTTAATGCTTTAGTCAAAGTACATTAAGTCAAATTGATTTCCTGAAAATATTAATTCTGAAAGTTTTCACCTTCTGCAGTAATTTTGTTCATTTAGTCAAAAAATCATTTCCCAATGCCTACTCCAAGCCGAAGAGTGTTTTAGGTGCTGAAGATACAGTAGTGAAGAAGAAAAACAGTTTACAAACCAGAAGAGAGGCAGGAATGAGCTGGTAGTTCACAAGTAACTTTTACAGGACAATTATGGTTTGAGTAGGAACTGACCCAGGTGGGGAAGACCGGGGAGCTTCTCTGAAGAATTTGAGAGAATTCTCAGGAAACTCCTCCGAGAAAGATTTAGCCAGATGAAACTAGGGTGGAAATAAAACATAATCCAGACAGAAGGAACAGCATTAGCAAAGACTCGGGCGTGAAAATGAAAATAATACACTAAAAGATTTGAGGCTGCCCACAGAAAACAACAGCTAATTTTTGTTGCATAGCTACTGCATGCACAGACTCATCTAATCCTCGCAACAGCGCTGAGATGGGCACTGTTAGTCTCATTCTTTGGATGAGGAAGCTGAGGCTTAGGTATGTTGACTTGTCCAAGGTCTCCGAGCTAGAATATGTCGAGCCAGGGTCTGCTGCTGGGGTCTCTGTTCTTCACCTGTAAGCTATTACAGCTTCCCAAGAGCCAAGTCAGCTCGGAGGTTTCCCTGTGTTCAGATTCATTGTGTCAACTTTCATTTTTCACCGAGTAACATCATTTACTATAGATGCATTAGAATAGCTTCAGTCTCATTCCCAGCCTTGATAAATGTATGGCTCCTAGTTGGAACTTATTTCCTGAGGAAATAGTACATGAAAAATTTTTATCATGAAAATGTTGGCAGAAGTCCCAATGTCAATATAACAAATGTCCACGAACCCCCAAACCAAAATAAACGTATCTTTTCAGGGATTTTTTTCAAATGTACCTTTAAGTTCCCCTCCCTATTCCTGATACGCTTCTCTCAGAGGCAGCCACTATCATGAATTCAGTAGGTAGTCAGTCCACATTTTATTCACACACAGGTACAAACACACATTCATAAGCATGATATGGCATACAACATTGTCTTCTGTGATGTTTAACATTTACATAACAAATACGTAATATTCTGAAGTTTGTGTTTTCCGCTCTACACGTTCGGTGTTCTTGTCCATCCATACTGATGAATAAAGGTCTAGTTCATATTTTTTTGAGTTCTGCATTCTATTAACCAAATATATATCAAAGCTAACCATTCCCTACTGGTAGGCATTTAGCTTGTTTTCAGAGAACTGCTTATCTGAATGTCATTTTGGAGCCAACTTACTTTTTTTCTAATCTACAAAAGCCACTTTATAAATTGCTAGGAATAGTTTCAGAGAGAAATTTCATTTTAAATAGAGAAGATTTTTCCTAAAACAAGCACCTTTAATAATGGAAGTCATATAAAAATACCTAGATATTTGAAATACTATAAGTCTCAGAAAAGGGAAAATAAATAGTATTTTAAATGGGAAAATAAATTTCTAGTTAAGGTAACCCTATAATAATCATTTTGAAATAAAATATACTGAAGAGAAAGTAGATGCAGAAAATAGTCTTCTTACAACTGCTTCCTCTTCCTGATAACCATATTGACTGGGCAAAAAACTCAGTGTTTGAGCAAGTAGATAAACCAAAGGCTCCTCTGGAATGCTTTGTTTTGTGTTCTGGCCAGAAAATAACCAAGGCCACAACCCCACAGGAAGATCACCAATTTTTTTTTTTAGAATCAAGGGGTTGGGAGGTGCCTACTATAGTATATGCCAGAGTCAATATTTGCTAAGGCAGACAACTAACCAAAGCAATATAATGCTAGTCTTTGATCTTGAAATGGTCACACCTTTAAACCATTTGACTATATACAATGTTCTTTTTCGTTAATGAAAGTTTTTAACTCAAGGAAGTCATAATGAGGTTTATTACCTAATGTAAACTAAAGTCAAGTCTACAAATATGTGAAGAACCATATGGAATTCCTATACCTCTTTAACATTATTTCCTACAAAATAAAATAAAAAGAATCTGAGGAAACTTCAAAAGGCAGATGTTTTAAAATATGGATAATTTTACTGACATCTGTGTTCTTCATACTTAAAATAACCTACTCTAGAAAACACCAAAGGAAATTTAAATAGGGCCATTTCTCTTTGGAGGGAGAGAGAAGTCTCTTCTAGTAGATTTCCAAAGAAGAGTACAGCATCCCCAAGAAGGTAATTTTTTTTAAAAAAATCTGGGTTTCCAATGAAAGCAGTAATTCTAGCATACTGGGAGTCACAATGAAAGCGTACTGTTTGGCCCATTTTAAAAAACCACTAGCCAAATATTTTAGCACATTCCATAGGCAAGCCAAAGAGATATCACTGCTTCTAGATCCCTGGCCTCCAGCCCAAAAAATCCTCCTGGGCTTAGGAAACACCCCCGCCCCCCCCCCCCGCTCTCCCCTCCCCCTCCTTCTCTTCCCCCCGCCCGCCTTGCTTCAAGAGGCAGTCGTGAACTCAACTGAAATTTATCCTACCAGTAATTCAGTGAAATTGCTGGCCAAGAAGGTGGAACCACACCATCGTCCACTTATCCATCTGTCCATCCATCCATCTATTCAATACAGATATTTATTACTCATTCTTCCCATGGCACAAGATCTCAGGGTGCAAGGACTGTCTGAGCTGAGAGCAAGGTGTACAAAAGGCAAACCTATATAGCCACATATTTAAACACAGACATTTAAGTGGGGTAAAGGCCTGAGGGGAAACGGAGGGGGGAGGAGAGGAGTCATCTGTAATAATTTAAACAATAAAGGTTAAAAAAAAATAAACAAACACAACCTTTTGCCTCAATCTAAACTCTAAACTGCAGCTTCAAGGTGCCGTTTTATTATTTTTCAATTACATAATAAGTCTATTTTACAGAATACATAATTAACAGAAAACATGTAGGGTTTTTTTGTATTTCCCCCTCAAAGGGCAAAATATAAATATTAATATATTGCATAAACCACAGAAACTAGAAGTTGGAAGAGGGTTAGCAAGAAAATAAACTACAAATAGACCCACAACAAAAACTAGGATTATTCAAAACTTTGAAATGTCCCACGTTTGTGATTTTTTTTTAAATGTTCTGAAGACTTTCCCCTAGTTACTAGCATTGAGCAAAGGCTTCTGAAGTGAAAGGAAGGGGTGCCTTAGGAGTGCACGTCCATCTGAGCTAGGCTGTGGACATGTGAGGCGAAGGGGAAGAAACTGTGCCAAGAGCATTTTAGGACAAAAGCCACCAGCGAGTCCCTAGGTCCCGAAGGAAGGACACAAAAGAAGAGCATAGGAAGTGGCCTGGGTCAGTGGAGTAACCGTGGGGACATCACAACAGTCTGGTCCTTGTGGTTCCCCTCACACCAGCAACTCAGCCCGGTGGGGGCGGGGGCGGGGGGGGGGGATAGGGGATAGATACCTTGTAAGGCAGTCTAAAGCCAGTCCTTTGCGGAGAGGGGGGGCGGAGGGGGGTAGTGGGGGAAGGACGGACTCGGCCATCTACCACGCTCCACAGAGCTCCTTATTACTAAAGCCCAATTGTGCTGCTTTGTGATCGGGCTTTCTTACTATCTCAGTTGAGAACTGGCCTTTGAGATGCCTAGGTACAGCAGAATGAAACCTTTATTTACAACACGCCAAACTATGTGAAAGCAGGTATTTCATGTAAAAAGTAAAGTTGGATTGGTTTTCCTATTAACGAAGATTCTGATCCAGAGGAACTGGGGAAAACTACACGGAGGAGGGGCCCCAGTCTGGGTCTGGGGAGGATGGGCAGGACGATGCAGCAGACACCCAAACAGGCAATAATGGGAACCCACAGAAAGCAGAGTTTCAAGGTCTACTCAGGGGCCGCCAGGAAACGAAACTGGCTGCGTCTGAAAATGCTAATGAAGGGCAGAGTAAAGAAATAAAGAAGACGCTGTAGAATGGCAATGATGCCTCCGTCTTCCTATAGGGCACATCACAGACACGGAGCGGCCAGGGGCAGAAGAGGGCACTCTGTGAGCCAGTCCAGACAGGAACAGCTTGGACAGGGACAGCCAGGGCAACGCCAGGAGCAAGGGACAGGCATGCTCTGGGGGAAGCAAAGCTGAGGGATCAGGGCACCAGGCCCACGGCAGACCCTCTGTGTTCCTCTCCTCGGGCTACGAGAACAAAGTGCCACAAATGGGGTGGCTCACAACAAAGTCGTCTCACAATACACTTGTCAAGCAATACACTGTCTTTGGAGATTACAGCTCCCCAGGCGCTGGCAGGGCCATGCTCCCTCTGAAACCTGTGGGAGAGCCCTTCTTTGGCTCCTTCAAGCTGTTCATGAAATGCCAGAATGGTTCATTTCTAATGAGAAAACTGTAAGTGCCAAGGAGTCTATACCTTTGAACTGGTAGATTGGCAACTTCTATAGGCAAATTCATGGGTGATCACTAAAAGGTCGTTGGATAACCACAGACTCATATTAAGGGCATGTCCTACCCTCAGCGGTGCTGACACTTCCTACCCTCAGTGGTGCTGATACTTCCTACCCTCAGCGGTGCTGATACTTCCTACCCTCAGCGGTGCTGATACTTCCTACCCTCAGCGGTGCTGATACTTCCTACCCTCAGCGGTGCTGATACTTCCTACCCTCAGCGGTGCTGATACTTCCTACCCTCAGCGGTGCTGAAAACACGCCAAGACACTTCTTGCTCTGCCCTCTGTGTTCCTGGCCTCCCTGCAGACCTCTCCCACACATTCCATTTGCAGGCTCATTACAGTTCAAGTAAGTTTCAGTATTTTGTTTTTTTTCTTTCATATCTAATTCTTCTTTGGAAATTTTAAGCTCTGGTGGTTAGCATGTTTTGGATACTACTGCTTCATTTCTTAGCAAGAGAAATCAACTCAAAAAACAGAGTTAAAATATACTGGACACCACTCAGACATAGTAGGAAACATATTTTGAAGTTAAAACACATAATATTCTCTAGAGTTAAATGTAATTCAGGTATTTAACATCAGCTGTTGCATAAACTCTTTTGATATGATATATTAAAAACTGAGTGATGCCTTAAAAATGAGAGTGGAGAGGGGAAGGAAGTCAGAACTTCGTATCAGGGCAAACAAAGAAAAATCAAATATTGATAAAAAGTTGACATATAAATTGTCAAGCACACAATTATAGAAAATGAAGCACTTGGCCTTCTGTTCTGTAAAATGTGTTAGGGAGACACTGAGAAGGCCAGGAATTCAGTGGTCCCCTTGCCTGTTCTCCTTGGGGGGTCTCTGACCTGCTGACGCCCATCTCTACTCTCATATCTCATAGAGACACCCAGACTTCAGAGCCTCAAATGATATTTAGTATTTCTATAGTTTAGACACTTGGGTTATTAAAAATGAGAGCCCTATCATCAATTATGCATTACCATAACTAATGTTTTCATCATTTTCTTAGGAAAACAGCAAATGGAAGAGATATAGTCCATGCCACATGTAAATCCAAGTCCAGCTTCAGAAGCAATTTGCAGAATTTGCTTGTTATAAATTGTCTATATAGACCTACATCCTATAAGGCGCATATTTGGCCTCAGGGAGACGAAAACACAGATGTCTAAGACTGACCGAGCAGACTCCTACATTCTCTCCTGCATCACCTCCTAAAAGGCTTGACTTAGAATGTTACGCTCTAAGAGCACCAAACTTCGAGTAGTTCTCAATCACACCCTCATGCCTCAGTGCCTTTGATCATGCTACCTGAAATGGTCCCTTCCCCACCCTCTCGCCTCCTAGCCTCCCCTCTCCCTGCCATAAATTAGAATCATCTGTTGGGATTTAGCTCTTCAAGGAGGACTACTTTCTATCTCCACTTTACATTTGGATAAGGATAGAGGAGTGTCTAAGGAAAAAGCACACAAAGCTGTTTCAAGAAAAGGGATAACCCTAATTTATAATTTTTAAACTACTGAAAAAACATAAACTAAAATAAATCAAGTTTTCTAATGGACATCTGAGTAGAGTAGTTTTTGCTTCTTCACTGCATCCCTCCACTGTGTGCCCACAGATCCCTATATTATAAACATTGGGATCTATACTTATAGATCCTTGTGCCTGGCACTATTGGTGCTCACATATTTGTTGCTGTTCACTGAAGAATAATTTTTAAAAATACAACAACATGAACAAATTAATAGAGTCCAAAATGAAGTTAGGTGCTAAAGGGAAATAGATTTGAAAAAATATTAGAGCTAGATAAGGTCAAACAGAAAGCCATTCTGGAGAAAGTTAACTTTTAATATTTGATGAAGAATATGGTTATAATAATAGAGTTATAATAATAATAATGGCAAGTAACATTGATTAAATGTTTGGTATTTGGCAAAGCCTATGCTGAACTATTTATATGTGTTTACTATTTTTATTTTCTTATTGACTTTAGAGAGAGGAAGGGAGAGGGAGAAGGAGAGAGAGAGAAACATTAATGATGAGGGAGTGTCATCCATAGGCTGACTCCTGCACATCCACCACTGGGGATCGAGCCCCAAACCCAGGCATGTGCCTGGTTCATGAGTCAATGCTTAACCACTGAGCAATACCAGCCGGGCTCTATTTTTTTTTTTTTAAGAGAGCAGTTTGAATTAGAATTCCCGAGAGGAAAACCACATTTTTTAAATATTTTATTGCTTTTAGAGAAAGAGGAAGGGAGAGGGAGAGGAGAGAGAAAAAAAAATCAATGTGAAAGAGAAACATCAATTGGCGACCTCCTACACAGCTCCTACCGGGGATCAGGCCCGAAACCTGGGCATGAGCCCTGACCAGGAATCAAACTGGCAATCTTTCAATGCACGGGAGACACCCAACCAACTGAACCACACCAGCCAGAGAAATATGTGTTTACTTTTTAATTATTGTAATAACTGTAATGAGGACACTATCTCAAATTTATAGGTAAGTAATGCTCAGAAGTTAGGCAACTTGTTCAGAGTCAGGCCATTATAAGCCATAAAACTAGAAAATAAATAGCGGTTATAATCTGGCTTGGATGAGGGAGTGTGGAATGGAAGGAAAAGGTACTAAGTGTCAAAAGAACATCCCAAGCTGCCCTGGCTGGGTAGCTCAGTTGGTTAGAGCGCCAACCCAATACCCCAAGGTTGTGGCCCTGGTCAGGAAACATACAAGAATCAACCAATGAATGCACAAATACGTGGAACAACAAAGCAATGCCTCTCTCTCTCTCTCTCTCTCTCTCTCTCTCTCTCTCTCTCTGTCTCTTATCAAGTGACCAATATATAAATTAATTAATTAAAAACAAACAAACACCCACAGCTAAAACATTGAAAGGCTTGCAGTGACTACAGGCTCAAGTGGGAGCGTAAAAAGAAAGTCAGCAACATGAAACGGCAGAAAAAAAGCATCAAAACCGGGGGTGGGGGGGGTGGGGAGGGGAGAAATTCTCTGGATTTTTGAGCAGAAAAAATATTTCCCTAATTAAAACCACACTTGAAAGATGTTATTATAAAAGGTGCATGGGCAGGAATATTGAGCTTAGGTAAAACATTTTTATAAGAACAGAGTGACATCATTTTATGATTAAAGCAGAAGCCAAATCTGTAAAAACAGGTGTGTGTGTTTTTTGCTATAGATGGGCCAGATTTGTTCTCCAAGAACCTCAGTGCCTGGAAAACATTTTTAGGTACTTCATGGTCAGAAAGTACACACAGCTCCTAACATCCTGCTTAAGAAAAACCCAATTATTTCTAACTTATTTGTAGCATAGCTGGGATCTAACAGGAGTGATAAGCTAACTTGTTTTGACATTTCCCTAAAATATTCTATTGGAAATATTTAGGCCAGCACCATAGAAGGTGCTTTTTTTTTTTTTTTAGAAGAGTTTATTTGAGTCAAACTGACAAGATATGCCAGGGAACAAGATCTTGAATGCTCCAGAACATGCTGCTTATATTAAAATAATAAAATAACACAAATAAAGTAAAAATAATATAACATAAAAATATAATACATGAGCCCTCATGCACTGCTGGTGGGAATGCAGACTGGTGCAGCCACTGACGAAAACAGTATGGAGTTTCCTCAAAAATTTAAAAATGGAACTTCCATTTGACCCAGTAATCCCACCTCTAGGAATGTATCCTAAGAAAACAGAAACACCAATCAGAAAGGATATATGCACCCCATGTTCATAGCAGCACAATTTACCACAGCTAAGATTTGGAAACAGCCTAAGTGCCCATCAGCAGATGAGTGGATTAAAAACTGTGGTACATCTACACAATGGAATACTACACTGCTGTAAAAAGGAGGAACTCCTACCATTTGCAACAGCAGGGATGACCTGGAGAGCATTATGCTAAGTGAAATGAGCCAGGCAGAGAAAGATAAATATCACATGATCTCACTCATTTGTGGAATATAATGAACAACATAAACTGATGAACAAAAATAGATCCAGAGACATAAAAGCATCGAACCGTCAAACCTCGGAGGGAAGGCAGGAGAGGGTGTGAAGTGGGGGAGGGGAGGGCGGGGTAAGAGATCAACCAAAGGACTTGTATGTATGCATACACTAGTAAGCATAACCAAAGGACATAGATAATGGGGGGATGGGGACATGTGCTAGGGGTGGAGGGAAAGCCACTGGGAAGAGGTCAATGGGGGGAAAAGGAGACATACGTAATACTTTCAACAATAAAGAATTTAAATTAACTACTTTTGTTCAAACCTGTACACCCCTTTCGCAAGAGTCCTTCGTGCATTAAATGATGGAGGAGGCAGAGATAAGGGATTATGCACATTTTCTATGCTCAGTAGAGCCAAAGAATAAAAAGAGATTAGAGATTTCTTTTCAAATTCCTTGACTCCTTTTTATGGTTAATATAAAGTTCATACAAATATAGATAATGTAATATAATATGTAATAATGATCCTATATAATAAAAGGCTAATATGCAAATCGACCGAACGGTGGAATGACCGGTCACTATGATGCGCACTGACCACCAGGGGGCAGACACTCAACGCAGGAGCTGTCCCCCTGGTGGTCAGTGCGCTCTCACAGAGGGAGTGCTGCTCAGCCAGAAGCTAGACTCATGGCTGGCGAGTGCAGCGGCAGCTGCAGCGGGAACCTCTCCTGCTTCTGTGGCAGCACTAAGGATGTCAGTTGGACATCCCCCAAGGGTTCCTGGACTGCAAGAGGGTGCAGGCTGGGCGGAGGGAGCCGCCCCTCGAGTGCACGCATTTCATGCACTGGGCCTCTAGTAAAATAATAATTTCCAAATATCCACCTTATTTTGAAAGCAGTGTCCCTTATCTCACAAAGATAATTTTCAAGAGCATTCCTTTAACTTTTAGAATCTATCAAAATAAAAGTAAATTAGCCCTAGACGGTTTGGCTCAGTGGATAGAGCGTCGGCCTTCATACCCAAAGGTCCTGGGTTCAGTTCCTTGTTGCCGTCAAGGGCACAAACCTTGGTTGCAGGCTCCTCCCCAGTCGGGACCCTACTCTGGGCTCATGCAGAAGGCAACGAATCTTTCTCTCTCTCTTCCACTTTCCCAAAAAAATCAATGGAAAAATATCCACTGGTGAGGATTAACAAAAAAATTTTAAATTAATTGCTGTGACTTTTGAAAGCAGTTAAAAATCCACTCAAACTCTAGTTGAATCCCTGGGTTATTACCTCTTTGCTCTTGTCTCACTGCAACTGAATAACCCATTCTCTAATTTTTAAATGCAGTTTTATGACATTACATTGTTTCTATTATATTATAATTATTATACATTCCATTATCTAAATTTTATATGAATTTTATATTAAACATAAAAAGGAGTCACAAATTTAAAAATTAATCTCTAATATCTTTTTATTATTTGGTTCTGAGCACAGAAAATGTACATATTCCCTTATCTCTGCCGCCCCTACCCCTTAATGCAACAAGGACTCTTGCTAAGGGGTGGACGGATTTGAATAAACACATTTAATTTAGTATTATTTCATTTACTACATTTTATATTATATGATTTTATTTTATATTTTATTTGATTATGTTATTTTATTATTTTAATAAAAGCAGCACCTTCTATGGTGCTGGCCTAAATATTTCCAAAAGAATACTTCCTAAGAAGAAAAGTCCACCAACCTGCCAGAAACAGTGGGCTGATAACCTCTCTGAGGACTAAAATCAGATAGGGCTGGGGGAGGGGAGATGGGCAAGAAAAAACAAATCTAAGAGGCAGAGCCTTTAAATACTTAGGATTTTAAAAATATGAATACAGAATATCTCTAATAACCAAGAGGACGCCCCCTGGAGACATTGTTCTTCCTCAGAAACATCGTCACCAGGAGTCTCACCAAGAGCCTGCTGCGGGCCCCTCTCTTGTGCCAACACCTCTCTCAGTTCCCTCAGCAGGCCAGGGCTTCTCCCCACTCCGCCCAGCTCTCCTAAGCTTGCTGAGGAGAGCTTTGTACCCCAGGGCATGTTTGTGTCTCCAACTAGGTTAAATGATACCCATTAGAACCAAAAATAATAATAAGTGTTGGAACTGGAGCAAAGCAAATCTCTGCCTACTCAAGGGCATGAAATTGTGTGTGTAAAGATGGTTGGGTGCTATTAAAGAGGGGATGATTTTGTTATTCACATTCTTGGCACACTTATTTCCTCAGTAATGTAACCACAAACCTGACTAACCCAACTCAAATGATCATAAATTACAAATTATGAAAATGAATTGAAAGTTTACTGTATATGAAAACAAATTTGAGTATCCATCTGATGACATTTTCATACCAGTTTCTTACTTGTCAGCATTAATATACTATAATATTTTCAAAAAGAAAAAAAAAAACTCTTCAAAAGCAGAAGCATTTTAATTAATATATACAAATCCACAGGGATGAATTCACCTTTCACCTTTTTCTCCAGTGGGTAAAGCTTTTGAGATGAAAACCTGATAATCTTAACAGTTATAAAGATAATCATAGTATTTATAAAGATGTTATAACTGAGCTAATATATTAAGATTGTGAGTTAATCCATGGACATTGAATGAGTCATTTGGCAAATGCTCAATCTATAATGTTCTGGACAATGCACCAGA